>NC_133755.1:46412500-47142500 GCF_036562045.2 Rhinolophus sinicus | reverse complement strand
CAGTACTGGTGGCAAACATCTTCAGTTCCCAGCATGGCCTCCGCATGTTCCTCCAGAATTAGCACAGGCAGGAAACAACCACAGATCACTTTGTAGCTCTAACTGGGTAGTCCCCGACTGGTCACAGGCAGTGGGTGACCTGGGCCTGCACCAGAGCCCCTCACAAGAGGCCCCAGAACATACTGGGAGGTTGGCTTCAGACTACAGCAGAGCACTGCCCAATTAGCCCCACAAGAGGCATACCCAAAGGTGGTCTCAATAGGCACCAAAGCCTGCTGGTGCAAATCTCACTCACTGGGGTAAGGCCCCACAGCCTGTAAGCTGTGAATGTGGCCAAACCCACAGCCAGTCAGCCTACAAGTCAGCCCTACCCACTGTATCAACAGCAATCAAGGCTCAACTATAACAGGAGGGCACACAGAACCCACACAAGGGACACTCCTGGAGCACCTGAAGCAGGTGCTCAGAAGAATGTGTCACTGGACCCCACAGAACACCTACTACATAAGGCCACCTGGCCAAGACTGGGAGACATAGCAGATGTCTCATAGAAATGAGCAGATGTCTCATACATAGAAACAAAGAGAGAGGCAGCCAAAATGAGGAAACAAAGAAATGGGTCCCAAATGAAAGAACAGGAGAAAACTCTAGAGAAAGAATTAAACAAAAGGGAGGCAAGTAACCTACCAGAGACAGAGTTCAAAACAATGGTTATAAGGATGTTCAAGGATCTCAGTGAGAACTTCAACAAAAAGATGGCAAGAATAAAAAAAGGACAAAGAAATCATAAAAAGGAACCAGTCAGAAATGACGAATACTTTAGAGGTAATCAATAGTAGATTAGATGAAGTAGAGAATCGAATCAGCAATTTAGAAGATAAGGTAACAGAAAACACCCAATCAGACCAGCATAAAGAAAAAAGAATCCAAAAAAATAAGGATAGCTTAAAAGACCTCTGGGACAACATCAAGCATAACAACATCTGCATCATCGGGGTACCAGAAGGAGAAGAGAGAGAGCAAGGGATTGCAAACCTGTTTGAAGGAATAGTGACTGAAAACTTTTCTGGTGAAGGAAATAGACATACAAGTCCATGAAGTGCAGAGAGTCCCAAACAAGAGGAACCCAAACAGGCCTACACCAAGACACATTATAATTAAATTGGCAAAGGTTAAGACAAAGAGAGAATCCTAAAAGCAGCAGGAGAAAGGCAAGTAGTAGTTTATAAGGGCGCTCCCATAAGATTATCAGCTGATTTCTCAATAGAAACTTTGCAGGCCAGAAATATTCAAAGTGATGAAACAAGAACCTACAACCATGATTATTCTACTCAGCAAGGCTATCATTTAAAATCAAAAGACAGCTAAAGTGTTTCCCAGACAAGAAAAAGCTAAAGGAGTTCATCAAACCAAACCAGTATTACAATGAATGTTAGAAGAACTTCTTTAAGATGGAAAAAATAGATCAAAATTATGAATAATAAAATGGCAAGAGCTACATATCTATCAACAATTACTTTCAATGTAAACGGATTAAATGCTCCAATCAAAAGACGTAAGAGGACTGAATGGATTAGAAAACAAATCCCTTACATATGCTGCCTACCAGACACTCACTTCAGATTTAAAGACACACACAGATGGAAAGTAAAGGGACAGAAAAACGTATTTTATGAAAATGAAATGAAAAATAGTAAAACGAAAAAAGAAGCTGGGGTAGCAATAGTTATACCAGACAAAATAGACTTTAAAACAAAGGTTATAACTAGAGACAAAGAAGGACCCAATAAGCCAACTTCAGGGTATTTATCTGATGAAATCCAAATGCTACTTCAAGGAGACCTGTGCATACATATGTTCACTGCAGCACTGTTTACCATGGCCAAATATGGAGGTATCCTGGGTGTCTGTCAATAAAGAGGAGGTGGTACATACATACAATGGAATATTGCTAGGCCAGAGAAGGGAATGGGTTCTTGCCATCTGCAGAGGCATGGATGGACCTAAGGGTATTGTGCTCAGTGGAGTACACCAGACAGAGAAAGACAGATGCAATGAGATTTCACTTATATGTGGAATCTAAAGAATAAAATAAATGAACAAAACAGAAACAAACTCATAGATACCGACAACATTTTGATGGTTATCAGATGAGGGGGGGTTGGGGATGAGTGAAAAGTAGCAATTGGTTGTTACACAGTAATCATGGAGACATAGGTTATAGCATAAGGAATAGAGTCAACAATATTGTAATAACTATGTATAGTGTCATATGGTACTAGATTTGTTGGGGTGATAGATGGGATGGAGTTGGGGGCAGGGCATAAAAGATAAAGGGATTAAGAAGTACAAACTGATAGTTATAAAATAGTTAGGGGGATGTAAAGTAAAGCGCAGGGAATATAATCAACAATATGGTAATAACTATGTGCGAGTATAATGCCAGGTGGGTACTAGACTAGTCAGGGGGAATCACTTCTTAAATTATATAAATGTCTAACCACTAAGCTGTACACCTGTAATTTATATAAAATAATATTGAATGTCAACTGCCATTGATACATTTAAAAAGCGGGGAAAGGGGAATAAGAGGTCCAAATTTCCAGGTACAAAACAAATTAAGTCATGGGGCTGTAATGTACAGCATAGGGAATACAGTAAATATTGTGATAGCATAGTACGGTGTCAGGTGGTTGCTGGACTTATTGTGGTGATCACTTCTTTAGATATACAAATGTTGAATAACTATGATGTACAACTGATATAATGTTGTATGTTAGCTATATTTTAATAAAATTCTTGGGGAAAAAAAAAACCCCTGCAACTTCCCAAACTATCCTTCCTCCTGAATAAAACTACCCATGGGTGACTTCTTTCCTTCAGAAATCTTTTGTCCATCTGTGCCTTAATTTGGGGCATATTTTTATCATATATGCCCTCATATCACTTTCCACGTTTTCCTTAGACAATTCTTTTCACTACTGCGACAGCCATACAAAATTTGTGTCTCTGGGTCTCTTCTTTGGTCTTTGGACTTGTGTGCCCAACTACCTGCTAAACCATTTCCATGCAAAAATGTCCATTTCACTCAACAAGTCCAAAGAAAACTCTCCCCACCAAACCTTCTAGTCATGCTTCTTTGTTCTTGATCCTAGTAGGTATAACCCCATCCACCAATGGTATAAATTTGAGAGCCATCCATGACACACCTACCTGTAACTCTGTTGTTTCTTTCTCTCTTTCTCTCTCTCTTTCTCTCTCTCTCCCCATCCAATCAGTCATCAAGTCTTGCCCATTTTTAACCCTACATAGTTCTCAAATAAATCTCTCACTTTTCATCTTAGTGATTGCTGTTAAGGCCCTTCCAGCTTTAAAGAGTTCAAGTCAAATCACTCCCCAGCTTGAAAAGAGTCCGATTCCACTAGAATATAAGCTTCATGGGGACAGGACGTGGTGTCAGTTTTGCTCACTGCTGCATCCTGCGTATCAAGCACAGTGCCTGACATTTGGCTGGCACTCAGGAAATGTTTGATGAATGAACCAGCAGTTTGCTACTGCCTACAGAACACAGTCTGGGGTCCTTCCCCGGGTACACAAAGCCCTTCATAGTCTGGGCCTGGGCCATTCCTCACCGTGTTCCTTGTGCTCCACCATGGGAGTTCTGGAAGATATGTTCTGCTTCTCTCTCTGGGCCTGTCCTCACCCTTCCTCCCTGCCCGGAGTGCTGTGCTCTGCCCTGCCTGGCCCCAGCCACTGATTACCTCTTACCTGCTAATTAAGTCACAGCTCAGGTGTCACCTCCGCCAGAACACCTTCTCTGAGACACACATACACACACTTCCCCAGGATGAGTGCGCCTCCCCTCCCCGAGCACTGGAGCACCTCATGCATACCGCTATCATTTGACTCTCATCCTGTTTTGTGATGCCTGTTGGGCCGATCTACAGTTCTACACTATGAATGTTCTGAAGTCCTAGGCTGTATCTTATTCATTCTTCTACCCCTCATCCCAGGAAAATGTCTGTACAACATTAGACACAAATACGTTTTTGAATAAAGAAATGAATAACTTAAGTGATATATAGAGGATTTGTGTGTTAAATTGATACTATGATCTTCCACATTAAATATCATAAAACATCTAAAAAAGACTTATACAATTTTAAAACATCTGACACACTTGCATTCACATCAACAGATACTGCCATAAAGATATATTAATAGTCAGTTGCCGTATAACACAATCAAAAGAAAGGAAATTTGAAGCTAGACACATCCCAGTTTGAAATCTGACTGCACCACTTACGTGGTCTTAGACAGGTCACAACCTCCCTAACTCTTAATGTCCCTAATCCGTAAATGGGGATAAAAAAAATACTCCTCCACAGATATAACATATATAAATTTCTAGTCATGCAGCAAGCACTCAATAAATGGCAGCTACTATAGTTTTTAATGTAACAACATAGGTTGACCTAGTCAACCTTCAAATATCTACATGCAGGTGTATTCAGTTTATAGACCTTCTGGAAAGAACGGTTAACCCGAGCTGGCTTAGCATACAGTTTGGTATGCCTTGGGCTATCTCCCAGCTGGTGTGTGCTCAGGGAATGCAAACTGATCTTATTTTCACCTTCAAATAACATGATTTTACAGGTGGCTTGCTCCTCTCCACCCCATCAAGTCTAATTTGATCCCTAATATTTATAAATCACTTTACAGTATATAAGCACTTTGATGTATCTTCTCACTTGATCATTCATCACATCAGTCTGATGCCAGAATCTTTTTTTTTTAGGACCAAAAATAGTGGGGTTTTTTTCCTTCAAAATTTCTATGCTACCTGTCCCATTCAAAACGATGGATAAGGAAGGGAAGGGATTAGACAGCATACATTGTTAATACAATATTGCCATGGGGTATGAAAGACAGTTTGGGGAACATAATCAATAATGTTGTAAAGATTTTGTAGGGTGTCAGATGGGCACATGTCTTATTAGGGAGACCACTTCATGGACGGTGTAGATGCTTGACCACTGCACTGTACACCTGAAGGTGAAGCTGAATAATATTGTATGTCAACTATAATTTAATACATATATAGTCACAGGATGTGGAGTACAGCATAGAGTCAATGGAATTGTAACAGATATATACGATGTCAGAGGGGTAGTATATTGGGGGAGGGGGTTATCACTTTGTGAGGGGTGAAATATCTAACTATTGCATTGTTTTGTACACCTGAAACTAATAAAAAGAAAACAACAACAACAAGAGTCTGGCACTCTTGACTCTGAAGAGGTCAGCTAGCAGCTATGTAAAAACTGATGAAATAATCAGTGTTCAAATTTTAAAGTCAGCCTGCACCTACCTCTCAATAAGCAGCTTTCTTTATGCAGAAGTACATTTGCTTTTTCAACCCACCAGTGTCACTTTAGTAAATGATCTCGAGGGGCCTGAAAGATCTGGCTCGTCTCCAGAAGTGAACGGTTTAGTCCCTCCCAATCAGGGGAGTCGCCCATCCACATGGGGAATGCACCCACTGCGTGATGCTCCTGCGCACACAGGCTCACATTCCGACATCTGCACGTGTCCATATGTACATGCACACCCATGTCTACCTCTGTCCATGAAGTACTGCCTCCATCCCACACGGCCAGGGTAGCTACATCTAATTAGTCCCCCTCCAAGAGACGTTTTCACTTCTGTCCAAACAGTGTCTCTCAGCATCCTAAAGGCACAGAGCTTCAGCAGAGGATTCCTTAAGCATCTCTCAATCAATGATGCCATCTGAGGAAAAGGGACCAGAGAGCCCCACACACAGAACTGAGGAGAGAAGCGTCCAGGAACTGCTATGAAGAGGGACATGTTTACTTGCATGTACTTGAAGTTGAGAAATGGGAGACCCTGAGATTTTTTATTTGTAAGTATTGAAACTCTGATATGTTGAAACTCCTATTTGAAAATCGTAGTGGCCCCCATTTGCCTCTGCTGAATAACCGGAACATACCACATGAGCATTCACCTCACTCAATCACCAGAGGGCACCTACAATTTGCTGGAGTCCTAGATAAAACCCGCTCCTCTCAAAACATACTCCCCTGAGGCTATGTCTACCCAACTTCAAATTCAAGTAATTAAGAAAAAAATGTAAAATTCCTTATATGGATTTCAAAAAAATCCCTGGAAATCATTAAGCAAAATTCATTTAACCATGACAAGTTTGAGCAAGATGTTTTGTTTTAACACAGTATAACTGCCCTCTTACCTTTTAAGCTTTCAGATGTTTTGAAATACCAGAAGCTCACAGATTAATATTTCATTGCGCGCACACGCGCTGCATTCGGGGACCACATTAAAATGTGCCTGGGAAGGGTCTGGAGGTGAAACCTTTTCTGAGTGCAAACTCTGTCCTGCTGACACATGATAAACTGAGGGGAGGCGACTGTTGTGCTGGGCAAAGACCAGTAGGGGCCTGAGGCGTCCCTGGTAGTGGCCTGCCTGTGCCTTCCACCGGGAGGCGAGCTCTTTAGGTTATCTCCCTCGCACACTTCTTCCGACTTTCTCCAAGGACTCTCCTCCTTTCTCTCATTTCCTTCCCTGTCGCCGCCCTCACAACCTTGCCTTTGCCAAGTCTGCAGGCCTACCAGGGTTCTTGTTGAGCCCCTTTTTAATGCTGCGATAAAATGTGCTTATTGCCCCACTTACTAGAGGCCTGAAGGGTAATTTTGGTGACTCAGGGCAGACGGTAAATTAGCGGTAAGACAATGGAAATCCAGCATCCCCTCTCAGAATCTGCGGCTCTCACCACGACACCCCACTTCCTCTTCTCACAGTTGCAGCCCTACCATATTCGCCATTGTGGACTTTGAATCTAGTAATGCATCTCATGATTTTCCAATTATCCTAGTTACGGTGCTCACTGCATTGTGCCAGCCAGTATCTTTACAGATAGTACCGTCCAGGTGTGTCTCATTCAGCATCAAATAAGGTAGATTTCTAAAACCTAAACAACTTAGCAACTGTGATGTGTTGCTTTAAACACACACACACACACACACACACACACACACACGATCATATGATAGTGGTGGGTAGTTTGTGGAGGCAGAGACAGCGGCTGTTAAATTGAGTTCTATATTTCCCAGCACTCGCGTACCACAAATAAAACCTACAAAAATGATAATTTTTCAAACACTGAATCCTCTATCTCTGTGTAATGAGCCATGCAGAGAGGAGGAGAAGAATTTTTGTGCCTTTTTTTTCCTTTTCTTTCTTTTTTTTTGCCTGTGGTGAAAATTCTCCCAGGAGTAATTTCATCTTTAAATGAAAAGTTGTGTTATCAGGTGCTTGTATGATCTCCAGGAATCACTGCAGCCTCAGACGTGGGGAGGTGCACCAGTGCACACTCACCCACACACAGCAACATGCACCCATCATGTGAATAAGGAATCGGGCAAAAGAATGTGGATCGAACTAATTTTAATGTTTTTACACTGTACACTGTAATGAAATTTAAAGCAACTTGGTGGTCAGCTACATTTGAAAAATCTACTAGCCCTTAAATATTTTGCCTCCTCGCCTACACCTGTCAGAGCCTGGGGCTCCTCCCAACACTCCAGGGCTGGCTGCTGTGGCCACTGTGAGGGCCACAGCACCACAGGTTGCTTCCAACGCTCCTTCAAATCTTACTTTCCCACAGTCTGAGATCTTTTAGGTTTCAACTTGGACACTCTTAGGTCATTACTAACATGCACTGTTGAATTAATTCATCCACAAAATTAAAAATGAATTGGCAATGCTAAGCCAAAGTCTACTGATATAAAACACCATCCAAAATACTCCAAAAGCTTTCCTTGTGAAATCTACACAGCACTGATCCATTTTGCCCGATTCTTTTACACTGAGAATCAATACCAACACCATCCCACGGTGACCCCCACTGTGGTCTCAAAAGATAATACAGGTTCCTACATGGGGCCAGTACCATAATCAGGCAGATTATGAGGGAAAAGAATAGTTACAACCAAAGAGATACTGCTACCACGTTGGCAACCAGTTTTACCAAAAATAATAATAACAATACTATGATAATCTCAAAACTGGAAAGTAGATAAGTAATTCCACAATTGTTTAAGTGCACCGAATGTTCAAATTCTACTAAGCAGTTTGTGGTGGAGAAAAATCTCATGAACAGAAGAGAAGGTAAAGCCTCATTACTCTAGGAATCTTAGTAAAAGTACTTATTTATGTTGTAATAACATTTCCTTTTCCTATGCTATCCTATTATGGCTGGCATGTTATTAATAAAAATAAGGTCCTGTATTAAATTATTTTAATGACTCTATGTGCTTCCACTCCTGAAATCATACCTGTGAACTGTAGTTCAGAGGTAAATGTTTAAATTTTTTAAAACCCTCTAATCCAACTGGCACCACCATATTTCCAAATATTTGTACCTAAATATTTCAAATCTTACTCTTTATTTATCTGCTGAGAGCTTTCTGTTGAAATTCAGGATATTTTCTATCATTTCTATTTAGGAGTAGCAAAAGAATCTGTAAGTTATGCCAGTATACATGGAGTTATAAAATCCCTTTTATAAGACTGCTTGCTTCCCAATGTTTTATTTTACATTTGTAACTCAGTATTCAGTGCTCCTCATTCTGCAAACAAATTAAGATAAAATAAACCCAAAAGTGCCTTATATAAAACAACTTCAAACCACAAATTTTCTAGGCAACCATCCTAGCAAAAAGAACATCTGATAATGCAGAAAACATTGTATCCTGAGTACAAGTAGATAATAAGGCCTTGTGAGCAACTGGACCTTAGCCATGTCACATTTGCACTCAGAAATGTGGAAAAAAGTACTTAGCACAAGCTCTGCATATAACTGTCATTTGAAGTTGAACCTCAGAACGAGTCTGTAGTAATTCACTATACTATCTCAATAACACAGCTGAGGGGCCAGTCCCCTTTTACACTATAACGAAATCAGAATAATAATGCCCCCCAAATAAAAATTAAAATGCTCTTTTTCTTAAACTCTATGATTATAAAATGGTCTATAAAATAACACCCCATTAACAACTACCCAACCTTCCCTCCTCAAATCAAATTCATGTCGCTGAAGCGTTGGGCAGATTACAAGAAGATAAAATATTTTGGGGGATTTATGATTTTAAATGTTTTACAAGCATTCTTATCTAATTCTTACAGTAATGCAATAATGTGGGTTCTATTGTTACCCCCATGTTACAGATGATGAAACTGAGGCTCATGGAAGTGAGGTGACTTACCCTCTCACAGCAGAGCCTAGATTCCAACACCAGTGCTCTAATTCTAAAATGGACAGACTTTCTTGGGACACTGCCGGCCTGAAAGTTTGTGTAACTAAAAGTTACAATCAGCACACTTAATTGCTCTTTTTCAAGTGTTTCCGAAATTCTCTCTTTTCTACTTCTAAACTCTCAAACCAGAAAATCCACAATATTGATGTGACGGGGAAAAAAAAAAAAAGTTAGCTAAGATGTAGTCTTGTTTGATTCAACTACCTTATTGCATTATCCTATGGATAAAAGAATCATGGAAATTTACATTCCACTAACAATTAGCAATAGGGAATTTTCCAAATTCCCTGTGGTTTTCTTTTTAGACGCACTTCCAGCATTTTATATTTACATTCAAATTTTATTTTTAAGTACCTGTCATTTTTCAAGGATTTCTGAATCTTTAAGCTCTCAGTGTTAAATTTGGAGGTGGGGGGAAGGTTATTCGTTCCTTCATTATTTATCTTGGGTAAAATCATCAGACAGGCCTTTCTCAAAGCATCTTGAAATTTAATTTGCATTTCTGGTTCCTAGAATGGCTAAATTCTCTATATTTCAACACACTTATCTGTGAGATCAACCAAAGCAACTGTGAATTCCAGAAACAGGAGGCTGAGTTGTACTGTTGGTGCACTTTTTAAGGAATTCCAGTTAATCAGAAAGCCATTCTTCCGCCATACCCAAGGCTATTATTCCTAAGGCTATTCATACTATTTTAACAGTTATAGAGTATTTGGAGTATTAGATGTGTACTACAAGTGAAGAAAAGCCCCATAATTGATTTGTTAATGTTTTATTCTCCTCTTTTTCTATTGGCATGTTCTTTCCATGCCCTCAATAAATATCAAACACTCAAACAACTCACTATTAGGGTGGCAAGCAAACCTTTAGAATGTCGAAACAGTATAGTGAAGAACAATGCACCTAATTGAAATGGCAGGGTAATTTGGAAAATAAAATTGAGTTGCTGCAAATTCTAAATTCCAGAATAAAAATGTTTATGCTCACTCAAATGCAGATTGATACTGGCTTTGAATAATTATTAGAATAAAAAATACTTGAACACCAACAACACACTTGATATGCACAGAACAAGCACAGTCTACATATCTATTACTCTGGGCACAATAAGTCTGATATTTTTCTTGGTGATTTTGTTATTGAACACAGCTTACAAAAATCCCACAATAGGCCAAACCACCAAATACACAACCAGTGTTAAAAATTTCATGGACAATATTCTGCAGAAAATTTTAAACACATACGAGACAGAGAAGCATGCTGGAAGAAATGAAGGGGTTAAATGATTCTGCTACTCAGTATCTTTATTTTCCCCTCAAACAACTTAATTTGTCACCAAGATAAATTCAAAATGTAAAATTCCTGATTCTCTTTGGCAGAAGCTAGAGCCAAAAAAACTATGACAATTAAAATGAAAATGGAAAAATGCACTTGCATCTAGAATTATAAAATACAAACATGTAATGACTCTATGAGAGATGATATTTATCTGTACGCTGAGTGTAACCTTATTATCTACTGAGGGCTATGCCACTTTTGGCAGAGATGCCACCGTATCTCGCCAAGATAAATTCCATATGCTCTGTGGAGTTACAGATATTTCCTATAAATAATGTATACAATAGACTGTAAATAAATAATACATTTATCTGAACTGTTCAAGAGTGAAGGGCAGGTGGCTACTCATGAGACGGCGTCTTCTATGAATGAACAATTTCAAGTAAAGGTAATGTTTAATCGTGAGATATCACAAAGTTCTTACACTAAAGTATTCTTAAGTGGGGGTTTTGAAACAACTCCAGATCTGGTGGGAACTGTCAAGTAAATATTCCAACTAAACTCAAAATACCCAATTTAATTTTGCTGCTGAAGTTTCTATTCTGATTGTAGCACCATAGCGCTTAGCATCTTACCTATTTGCTGTGATTTTTTAATTCTCTCTACACTACTGGCTTTTATGATCAACAAAATAACTAGATATAAAATGTCATGTGTGAGTTTTTGTGCCATGAAATATACAGTGTTTGGGGGGTTCCCCCCTCCCATTTTCAGGTGAATGACACTGCAGTGAAGGAAGGAAGACTACTACATTAAAAAAAAAAAGAAAGAAAGAAAGAAAGAAAGCCCACCTCCTGCACTAGTTTGCTAGGACTTTACATTGTAAAAATAGTGAGTCCCTACCCCCAAAGTGTCTCCCTTTGGAAGCCCTGCAGACACACAAACTATTTCTACTTCTTGTAAATAGTATAAGTACGCCTTTAGAACCTGAGACATTGTACACCATTTAGCTGGAAATTAAGTTTTCAAATCGCTAAGGAATAGTCTCTGAACAACAGAAAACACTATAGGTCACAGTTAATTATAGCTTGTCTATCAAATTAAGTTAATGTTCGAGAACACATCCAAATAGTTATAGAGACATTAAGAGGAATTTTATTGTCAAAGAAATTCTTATTCGTTCAGCTTCTAATATTTTTAAAAGAACAGTGATAAGTCTTTTACAAGTTGGGAGGGGATGAGAAAACTCTGGGCTTACATCAAATTGCTCCTCTCATTGTCCTTTTGATGACTATGTTGATTTCATTATAAACTTCATTTTCCAGAGTTTCATAATAGTCATAAATGCACTTCACTTTAAAGAGTTTCTATGGGACATAATGTGAATGCAAATGCAGAGTAAAATGAAAATCATGGAGGTGTGGGACCAAATATGGACTCTCAGTTAAAATACAGTCACTGAAAACAAACATTTAGGCCTTAAGAGGGAGAGCATAAAGGGCTGATATAAATCTTTATATCAAGTATTCATAGTCTTAGGGAAAGCAAACGAGAACAACAATTTTCAGCT
Organism: Rhinolophus sinicus; assembly: GCF_036562045.2. Lineage (NCBI taxonomy): Eukaryota > Metazoa > Chordata > Mammalia > Chiroptera > Rhinolophidae > Rhinolophus > Rhinolophus sinicus. Next base: position 47,130,299 of record NC_133755.1, on the reverse strand, counting down.
TTTCACCTAATTGTAAAGCACAGGTTGGGAATATTTGGTGATTTTGGTGTCAATTCATTCCTGTTCTAAAGTGAGTAACATTTTTCATCTTTGCAGGAAAATAAAGCTGTGTATGGGTAATAACCCACAAGGTACTCAACTAGGGGAATGAGACCTAGCAAACTAGTTCAAGCTCAAATCTCAGGCGTAGGAGGCTCACCAAACAGTGGAAAAGTGACCAGAAAAAGAAAGAGCTGTATTTCTGCCTTGCTAAATATTAACCAATAACTGGATATTTACAACGAATGAATAATAAACATGGTACCATGTTGCGTTGTGAAGTATAGGGGAAAATCTACATAAATGGGAATTCATCAGCAACAATTAATTCCAAGTCAGCATGTGTTGACAGGGAATAATGCTGATATCACTTAAGACGTTATTTATTTACTGACTAATCTAAATGAGTCAAAATAATGTATGCTTAAATCCATGGTAAAATTTGAGACTTCATATTGTGTGAAAATTTTTAAAGTAGCAAGACTATAAAACGTTGCTTAAACTTGTTAAACTCGTAAAAAGTTGTGGTGATTTTAAAGTATTACTTAGTAAACTTAGTAGCAGTAACAGCATTTCCTTTCTGTAGAAAAATATAATTTCATTTAAGGTTTTTTAAGAACTATAACATTTCACACTTGAGATTCTTTACCTCATGATTCTAAATCCTATTAATTGTAAATGGAGACATGAAAAGTATCAAGGAGGACTCTATAACAGAAATGTATAATGTATTTTTGAAGATTATGAATAATGTTAATTTTATTTTCACAACTTATTTATTTATCCTCCATTCATTTATGCCACATATCATGGTGCATATGCCATGGAAAAGCCATAGCATGGTTACTGCATATCTTAGAGTTATTGACTTAGTTCTGGTTATAATTCGCATTTAACTATATATACTCACGACACCAATAAACGACAGGTGTATAATTCAATAAATGTAGGAATAAGCTTATTTCACCAGATAATACTCTTTATGGTATATTTTAGGAATTCTAAACCAAGAAGTCCAGAAATATAAACTAATTTCAAAAGATTTGCACTCTTGTGTTTTCTTTTAACAAGAACATATTTCCCAGATTAAGAAATGCTATTTGGAAAGAGTGTTCAGACAGAATCTAGTAAAGTGTTGCCAATTGCTTTAATTCTGCACACATGAATGCATTAAACTGATTGAAATTGGATTCTAGTGACAAATATTTAAATGGATATATTCTTGTTTATTTCACATGGTATCCTTTATACTATTTATTAAAATCTCAAATTTACAAGTATGGGAAACCCAGCAATTGCCCAATATAGGTATACTTCCTGGGCAGGCTATTTAAGACTCCCAAAAGCTTTCCCAAATTCCTATAATCCTGAAATCATGGCATGTTAAATTAAGCATACAGTGAGGAAGTCCCTTTATCTGTTACACTATATACACATATCCACCTGCTTGAAATTTTCAAAACTGATTTTATACATGCAAGGTTTATTCACAAATATTAAGGATAGTAAAATATCCAAACTTTTACTGGATCCCAAAAGTCAAATTTTGGAATTATTATTAAAATTCAAGTTGGGAGGCTGGATTTTGTGTTTTAGACCCTAACTTTTGAAACAGGTATTATATCCTGACATTTCCTTCTGAGTAAGAACACCAAGCCCTGCATGATTTACAACAGTGTTGTTTTACTTGGGACTTTGAAAACCTTTGTCTAACATTTGCATAACTGTCGGATACATTGTGTCACATGTATTCTACTTTTATTTATTTATTTATTTGTAAAAGAATACTTTCCCATAGTTTTGATGCAATATTTAAACATTAAATTAATTTTTGCATTCAGGAAAAGTGGCAAACATTTTTGCTATAACATAAATTCAAGTATTACTTTGATATAAATATGACAGATATCATAATCCAAAAAGTGATATAAAATGCTACAGTTGCAAACATTTAAGACTGTGTAACAAAAATGACTGAGAATAGTATCAGTTTACTATCCTTCAACTATCTCCCTGACAGTGGAGTCAAATAATGTTGAATTATAGACCGTCTTACAGGAAGTCTTATTTCGTGTTCATTTTTGATCATTTCCCTGCTAGTCCCTATAAGAATTTGGCTGTATGCTGACTTTCCTTTAAAAGTTTCTGTATACATACTTGGGTTGTGTTTGATGATTAAATGATCATTTATTAAAACTTTATCATTTCACATTTGTTTGACATATTTATATTTCAGAAGAAAATACTGTTATTTCAATGGAAAGCATAGCATCACCAATATGAAAATACTTCATGTGAATTCATGTTGACAGTATTTTCGTTTATGACAAGGGTTTTAATATAACTTGTTATGCATTCTTCATAGTTTCTCCAACTCCACCTGTGAAGGTAGGTAAGCTAGTTTTATAACAGTAGGCCCCATGGTAATACTTTGGCCTATCTGCTTGGCCTTAATAAACCTAAGTTTCTATTATGGGACCACAAATAGTTTTTGTTTTTAAGAGTGTGGAGTTTTACTGCATAATTTTCCCTCCATCACCCAGCAACAGCTGTGTTTTAAATCTTTTGGACTATGACAAACATTTTAACATTTAAACGTATGAGTGCTTGAAAACATAATGGTTTAAATTTTATTTTCAAAGTTAAGCAACTATAGTATATTTCAGTTACTTTTTTGAAAGCAAGGGCCCATACTTTAATCTTTTTTTTCTTCCTCCTCCTTCTCTTCTTCCTCTACTATTTAAGCCTCTCCATGTTTTCTAATAAAAGTTTCTACGTTTGGACTGATAGCAATAGTATATACAACCGCTTTATATATTTCCGAAGTGTGAGCAATGGAGTCATTCTGGTGAGAGAAGGATTGCTGTTTGACCTATTGCCACAGAGCTAGTTCAATCACTGAACAATAGTTATCGTTATGAGGCTTTACTTTGTACAAAGTAGCATTAGTATCATTGCTTTTCATTAACCATGGAACTTGCACTGGGGACTGAGAGAGAGAGAGAGAGAGAGAGAGAGAGAGAGAGAGAGGAAGAAGAAACTGTGAAGGGAGTAACTTCTGTAGTATTAGCATTTAGACTTCAAGACATTTAACAGTGTAATTGATCTCAACCTATATGCACATACTCTGTACTTCTTTTTCTCCTAAATTTTTTTTAAGAGCCCCTATTAAGAATCAATACATCCCTGCTCCAAAATTCACACATAAATACAAGCTACAAGCCAATCAGAAAGTACCAATAAAAACACACTTGGTAAACAACTAAGTTTTAATTCAAAGGATACTAAGCAATAAAGGGCCTAGAATGAACATCCCAATTAGCCAATGTAGTGACAAGCAGTCAACACCTTATTATTTAATCATTAAAGAGAATCTTGCCATAATTTCCCTTTGACATATTTCAAAAAAGAAATTAAGAGTATACCACATGACCCACAACAACAATCAAAAGGAAAGGTAGATAATTCTAAAACCCTATCGCTTGCAAGGCCTGTGGACTGAGAGGTTCCAGGATTAAGGCATTAAGTGAGACCCTATGAAGTATCCACAATTTAAATAAGATGTATCCATGTGTAAGCATTTAGAAACAAACTACCTGACACTGGGGCCATTTTCCTGTTTCCCTGATGTTTCTGTCCAGTTTTCTTATTGGATGAAAATAATTGTCTGCATCACTAATATTAGTAAATATCTGATGGCCTCATCTATTTTTTTCTTAAACAGCAAAGTCAGTTAATCAAGGACATTAGGCTGTCCCTTGCCTTCCCATCCTCATCCCAGGCCATAATACCTCTCCAAAAAAGAAAGCTTAAATCTCCCTTAGGTGCATCCCCACTCCACTTTGCATAGAGGGTGTTTTCAGTCAAGCATAAGTTCAGTTTTAAGAATTTTTAACTCAAACTATGCTTCCGAAGTGCCATTCTAGACTTTTAAAATAAAACAATCACCATCAGGGTTCCCTGGCCCACTTGGGAACCAAAGCTCACTGGCCCAGGGCTGCCGGGGATCTCGGAGGCCCAGAGGCCTGGCGCTCTCCAGCCTGGGCCACACAGCCCAGGCAGCCCTCGCCCCTCCCCTGGGAATCTCACCAGCACTTGGCATTTAACCTGCCTGGCGAGCGTGGCTTTCTGGTTCCGTCTCCGAGAGCCACATTACTTCTCCCCAGATGTCAGAGACAAATCTGGATTAACATGCAACAGGGAGCCCTGTGTTGCCCGCCAGCCCTCTCCCAAGAGTTGTAAAATGCAGATTTTGCCGAGAATCCCCCGAGAGCTGTTGTTGAATAAAAAAATAAAAAAATAAATGTAACCCAAAGGGACCATTTCTTTGCTTCCCGCTGCTTGTGGGAGAACTGGGGCTGGCGCCCAAGCACAGGCCCAGCTAGTCCCCGCTCGCTGCGAGCAGGCCTGGCCACCCGGGAGGTGGCCTTTGGGGCCCCGGAGACTCTTCGATCCTCTCGTCCCCCTCCACCCCCCTCTCTTGCCCCGTTCTTGGAGCGGAAAATGCTTAGATTCCAGGAGTGACAAGCAACAGACAGCCCTGGGAACGAAGGTTTCGTTCGAAGGCTCCTTCCTGGAGGGTGACCTGGAGTCTGGCTAGGCGACCAGGCTCTTCCCCGCCTAACCCCTCTGAGTGTCCCCAATTCCACCTTGGGCTCCCCCAAACACGCGCCCCGCCTCCCTGGGACCTCCGTCCTTCTCCACCGCTAACCAGACTCAGTCCTCGCCTCGACGTCTCGCACTTGGGTCCTCCTCTGCACCGGCTACGGGGTCCCGGCCCTGGCACCAAGCCGACATCTGAAAGCCCCAGGGACCCCTCGCTGCCTGCAGTCTTCGGACTTCAGGAGCGTCCGTGAGGCCGCGAGCTTGGCTGTCGGGAGAGGGCGCCCGGGAGGGCTGCGCCGGCGGGGACCTCAGGGTCTGGGAGTGGGAGTGAGTGAAGGACAGGGGGTTGAGGGGGACGGGATTACAGCTTCTACTGGCATCTTAATCTGATAAAAATAAAAATAAAAACAAAAACCCAACAACACTACAAGGCCAAGAGTGTTTCCGCCGACTTAGCCCTCCGGGAAACCGGCTGGTATCAAAGTCGTCGATCTCAGGTCCCTGTACGGGTGGCAGCCTTCGCGCCCTCCGAGAAAAAAAGTAAAATAAAATAAACCGTGCAGCCAGCAGGCCCTAGAGACAGAGGGGTTAATGAGCTAACGAGGCCCAGCGCTCGCGCCACACCTGAAGCATCCAGTCCCGGAGCGCACCCTCTGCCGAGGCTCAAACTGGCTGGGCCGCATTCGCAGACAGGTGGCAAGGCTGCCCTTCCTGGGTCTGGCCCCCAGGGCGCCGCACTAGGGGTTCAGCACCCCTCGGGGACCCAAGAGCAGGCTCCAGTCAGGAGAACTGGCGCCCTAGTGCCTTGTCTCTTGCTTCCCCCTCCCAGGACAGGGGACTCTACTCCGCGTCCGAGGCACAGTCCCGCATGCATCCCTCGCTCTGCGCTCCTGGCTCCGGGGAATCCCTCAGTTAGAAAGAACAAACTTGGGTTTGCGGCACTCCGACCAACTGAGACCTAGGTGAGCCCAAGGGGTCACGCGAGTACGCCCATGCGCACAGGCCAACAGCGCCACCAGCTCAAAGCTGCGAAGCCCCCTCATAAGCGGCGGGGGTGGGAGGCACGCTTCTCATTTTATAGGTGCGGGAGGAAAATAAAATGCATATTTTTAACCAATAGAAGTGCCTACCAATCTGCTTATCTCAAATAAAGGTAACTGGGTAACAAAAGTTGACCGAAGGAGTAAATGGAAGAACTCAACGATGTTATATCAATTTTGTATCCCCCCAAATACCCCATAACTTTGGTCCTTTATCTTTGACTTTAATAAAATAATGATTCGTGGAGAAAATGGGGTATAAATCTTCATTTTGGAGGCAATTAAAGTGTTGATTTCATTCATGCCCCCAAGCGATTCTTCTAATTTGCTCAAACAGCTTTATGTATCTAGCACTCCTGAGCTTTTAGAATCCCATTTTCTAGTTAGGCCTGTTGGATTACAATTTTTATTCAACAGCAGTTATCCGAGGGTTTCTCGGCGGAATCTGCATTTAACAGCTTGGAGGCGAGGGCTGGAGCTGAAGCAGGCAAGAGGCCTGGCAGACCACAGGGCCGTGGACAGGCCGGTCCGGCAGCCGCCTGCACGTTTCCCACCTCCGCAGGCCACACCAGGATTTCGCAGGCTCCCTGTTTGGTGCAACTGTCTACACTGCTGAAAGTTTGCAACTTGCCAAATAATAGTAAGGACCTCGCGCGTTGGGGCTTTTAAGGCTCAGCCCTGCCTGCCCGCCACTCCTCATGGAGAAGGGAGGATTCAGCCTCTGTTACGGGGTTCTCCAGAGAAATCCAAGCTGGGAATTTATTTTAAGGGGTGACGCTGAGAGAAGAAAACTTTTAGATGGCACCAGGACCTAGTATTCGGGCAGTCGGGCAAGAACTCCGCAAAATAGCCGCCGGTCAACAGTGATGTGGCAGAGCTTGCAAAGGAAAGCAGCATGACTGGCTGTCCTTTGGCTCAACAAAGGCAGACTGATCTCTTCCCCCAAGACGGGGCTCACGTGCCAAGTCAGAAAGAGAAACAACTCTTGGGCCTTCACTTACATATGGAGAGGCGGAGGAGGCCCACAACCCAAATCTCTAGTCGCGTTGCAACAATTCGCAACGGAGAGCTGTCCTGAGCCCTGTATTATCCCACCCACTCCTCATGTTTTCACTTTCATGGCATTTTTGCAACTCCTTTGGACAATCCAGAGACACAGCGACTGCACAGAGACACTGGGAGCAAACTGTGGTGTTAGGGTGAGAGGGGGAGAAACCCCCACCCCCACCCCCAGCAAGTACAAATAAAAGTCGTCCCCACTTAGCAACAAAGCGGAAGAAGGGCCTGGGGGTAGCATGGGAGAGGAGGGGCTGAAGCACGCAAAGGCCGGCAGTTGAGAGCCAGGGCGGCGCGAGGTCCCCCCACCCGTCACACAGAGGGAGTCGCTGAGGTGCCCCTGATGCTGACACTTCCAAAAGCTGCCAACCCAGAGGGCCCAGAGCACGTACCAGCTGGAGACTAAGTGGAAAGGAGGAGGAGGAAAGTCCATATTTATCTGTTTTTATACCCTCGGCCTGGTCTTATTTTTTCTATGACGTACAATAAAATGGGCGAGCTTGCAGCGAGCACTGCACAAAGCAATGTTCAGTGAGGTCTAGAAGCGTTCGGCCGAGGAAAACTGACAAGACAGGCTAATGAACCGTATAGACAGGGAGAAAATAGCCAGCATTTGCTAGATTTCAAACCCTGGCTGTCTTTCTTAGACCACCTATCTTGGGTTTATTCCTAATAAAATAAGAAATAAGCAGACCCTACACTTTTCTTTTCTTCAAGATAGAAGGGGGGGAAATGCTCCAGAACAAAGCCCTACAATCAGAGGCGGTCACTGGCAGTTAACACTCCCATTATTATAGAGGGTAAATAAAATAAAGACAAAAATTAAAAGCGACAAGAAACAGGTCAAGTTTGCAGGCAAAGCTTTTACAAGCTCATCTCTCCAGGTCGAATCCCAGAGCCAGCCTTAATGAAGCAATAATAGCCACATTATTCAAAAATTTTCATTTCGATGGAAATGTATCTAAAAGGGACTTAATCATATGCAAATAATAAAAGGAGGTGGTAGTGACCCAGCAAGCAATATGCATACAGATTTTTTTCCAGGAATGTTGAAAATTGAAAAGCACATACCTGGTCGGTTAGATTTGCTGATCTTGTTATATCTTCACTGTCTGATTTTGATCCTCCTTCTCTATCGTCTATCACCAAATCGATAGGCATTTTCCCTTTCAAACAGCTAATATACCGGTGGCAGAAATTGTCACATAATTCGTGTACCTACATTATGACAGAAATAAAAAAAATGGAAATATAATCAGGAGTGCATAAATGACATTGACAAGTGCAATCCACCCCCCTTGTGAGATCCAAACTTCCAAATAGGGGAAACACAGGGCAATTGTCCTCCAGAGACCCCCAGACGCATCCAGAATTAGGAATAACTTTCTTTTCTTGCAAAATAGAGATATCCCAGAAAATTGACAGTGACAAGATGATTCACAGGCTACAACATATTCAACACCCGTGTTAAATTCATCCGCTCCCGGAGCTGTGGCCATTAGAGAGGTGACCTGCGTGGGTGACATTTAAGGTACACTATTTAATTTCATCCAGTTACTTTACCATAGGTCTTTTTCTAAAGTGTCTAAGGAAAAAAATGCATGTATATATAATCTCCAAAGGACCAGAACTGTGGTGGCATAGAATATATGCCTGACAACCCAGGTCTCTATAACATTGGAAAATAGGATTTCTATCCATAAGAAGCATATTTTAGGATACTTCCTTTAAAAAAGAGGAAATCAAATCGCCAGTACTTGTGATGTTAAAAAAAAAAAACTTACAGCCACAAAAATGTATCAAATCAATTTTTAAAAAAAAGAAAAAGGAAAAAGAATGCTTCAAAATATTTAGGTGTAAGTGGAGTGGTCTTTTACAGGCCCCAGGCATCACTGAGATACAAAAATTCACAAGAAACCCCAGTGTGCTTGCAATTTAATGTTAGTTTGAATTACAATGCATTAAGTTTTTATTGCTGAGATTTATAGAACAGCTAGCAAAATCCTGTTATCCCACACCCTTTCTTGAGTGTGAAGGTGGGGTGTGTGCAGGATTCGCAGATTCAAGAAATCTGACACAACTATCAACTCTGCTTTGTCTCTGCAAAACGTTTAATGTGTCTCCCCCACCACCTCCTCCAGACTCCCTGTCCGATCCTCCTCCTCCCCCTCCATCTCTCCTCTGTGCCTGACCTGCCGCTGCTCTCAGACTGTCTTCCAGAAACTCACTAAAACTAAACAAAACCCCACCTCACCTCCCCCCCCAGAGGTAGCAAAGAAGAGGAGGAAGAGAAGAGGCCACAAAGGTATATAACCTGTGAAGCAACTCACAACAGCATTCTAAACTTCAACCAACCGGGATGCATAGAATTGCAACTATTTATACAAAGCCAGCAAGGTATTAAGAATGAACACAAGGCTATAGGGCGTTTGTGATCCCGGTTTTAGTGGCTGAAATTGTAATTAAACTGCAAAGAGAAATGGACGCTAAGATTGGCCTTGACACTAATTACTAGAAAGAAAGACATTTATGCAAATATCTCAGAAGCCTGAACTTCAACCATTCTGAACCCTCCCCCCACCCTGTGTATTTGGGGGTGAGGGGGTAAAAGCAAAAGAGGCTAAGGAAATTACCTTCTCTAATTCCAACAGATGAAACCTTAATACTTGTATGGCTTGAATCATCTGCAAAGATACAAAAAGAATGAGCACCCCATTCCTAGTTTGCAGAAAACTGGCTGTCACAGCACTAGCATCTCCAGTCTACCCCCTCCCCCAGTAAACAGAGTTATTTTGATTTATGGCAATAACACTAAAACTTAATAGCAGCGACTGGGTACCATCGAGAGGTTTATATTTCTTAAGGAGGAAAAAAATAGCTAAAATAACAACAAAGCATCTAAGTGGGGATCATAAACACTCTCTCCCCCATGGTTCTCTCCCCTTTCTCAGCCCCACTGCCCCCACCGCACCCCCAAAGGGCCACATCCCCGGACAAGATGTTTCCTTGGAAGGTGTGCAGAGAAAATAGCCTAAATAGTCCACCAAATTGTGGCTTTTCGCACTGCGAACTTTCTGCTGCCTTCCATACACCTTTCAGGCAAACCGGTGGTTTGGGGGCTCGTGTCGGGTCGCTGCCCTCGTGATGCAACTTTGAGGGCTGGGAAGTCCACAAAGTTTAAGCACACACGCTGACAGGCCCGGAGATAAATCCCCGCGCTGATTAGAGCTGCGCTACCCGGCTGTCATAAAAAACAAAAGCTCGCGTTTCCCCGCGCCGCTCGCCCGGCCCCTCTCCAGATAAATTTATTTCCCGGGGATCTTGTCCCGGACCACTTGTCCGTGGACAGAAACATTTGCAGCCGACCTGTAGCGACGGGAAGACCCGTCTAGAAACCTCAGGGCTCTCAAAGCAAAGCTGGGGGCTTAGGGGAGAGGAACTCGGGGAGGGGAGTAATGGGTCGGCTCTTACCAAGTTATCCAGTTCGGGATTAGAAGAAAATAGAGGTTTTTCTGCGCGAATCTAAATACAAGTGAGGAGAGGGGAGAGGGAAGAGGGAAAAGAAAGAAACATTTGAAATCTGGTCGCCTTCCTAGTTTCTTGCCTCATTACACTGTCGGGGGCAGCATGTAACCTCCGGGGGGACTTGGTGTCACCAAGTTCGTCCCGCGCAGAAACACTTCAACGTGAATCAAATAAGCCAAAAACAAGCCCAGAGCTCAGGGTGACTTCTACCAGCAGCTACGCTTCTATAGGACGCTACCCAGCTCGCCACGTCCAAGGCAGCTCCAGCGTATGGTGTTGGTGATTTTATTTTATAGAGGGAGCGTTCTGCGTTAGGTTATGGAGCTGGGAAGAATACGGGCAATTTTGAGTCGCCCGCAAATGGACACTCATATAGGAGGGAAATCTCAGGGTAGTTGTAACAGGCATGGCTTAGGACGTGCTATTTGCTGGATACTCTTGCAAATTCGCTGGGTGGGAGGAGGGAGGTCCCTTTCTATTTTCTTTTACTTTTTAAACATTTATTTTGCTGACCTGTTTGGCGAACACGGCTATATCTTCATTGAATGATTCTGACGAGCAGACGTCCCCGCCCGCCACCCCCGGCTCGCGGGGGGTACAAGTAGCTAATTCACATTTCTCAAAAATCAGTGCTAAGAGAGGGAAGAGGGGGTGTCTGCAAGAAAATACAACAGTCACAAACAACAGAATGGTTAGTCTGGAGTCAGGGGAAAAAAGGCGCCCAAGAAAAGCAGCCGGAGGTGCTGAAGGCAGGGACCCCTCCCTGATTTTGTCATCTACTTTTCTCCTTCCCCCCACCCCCTCAGCCAGGTGACTGCTCACCTCCCCTTCCTCCTAGGGCCCCGAAGTCAGAGGCCCTAAGCCATGGACCGTGTCTGAGGATCGGTTCAGCATATCTGGCCAGAGAAATTGGTAACATTTGCTACGAATAAACCCAAGCGGTTCCAGCAGCCATTTTGAATTAAGTTTCCCACCCGACAAGCCCTCGTCCGTCTGGTGCACATCCAGGACCTGGAGGAGGAGAAAGGTGCTGGGCGTAGGGGCTGGGAGAGCTTGTTCATGGGGGCTCCTCCAAGGCAGCCTCGCGAAGCCCCAGGCCGGGGATGTCGGTGGCAGGCGCTCAGCTAACTTGGGCAAAGGAGGTCTATGGCCGTGAAACCAGCTGTCAGGGGGGCTGCGCCTACCGATCCCCACCCCACGGCCCTCGGAGCGCAGGGAGGCGCCTCTCTGGCTTCCTGTACAATCCCTCCCTTCGCCGATGGCCCCCACCATCCCCAAAATAAAGTTCCTTCCAATGGTCCTGCGGGAAAGCCTTTCATTTTGTCTCTGTGAAATGGCAAAGCAGCTAGTACTAAGAGGGGCCTAGCCGTCCTTATCTCAGCCCATAAAAGAAAAAAAAAGCTTCTTCTAATGCCCAAGGAGGTGTCTCAAGTCTCGTATTAGCTCCCACAGCCCAGCTGGGAATTTAACAGTTTGGGGTCCTTTTCAAAGCTTCCCCAAATGTTCTGTCCCAGAGCCTAAACCATTTGCAGTGAACGCTGCGGAGAGAACGCTGGGATTTAAACAAGCCTATCGCACAAGGGTCCAGAAAAATAGAGCAGAAAGGGTGTTCAGCTGGGGAAGATCAGTATTGCATGATTTTTTTTCAAAATAAGAAATAAAAGTTGCTGCAAAGTCAAAATAGGTCCCCAAATTCATCAGCACACAGTAGGCACAAGTGACTTTCAAAGGCTTTTCCTAGGTCCAGGGTCTAACCGAATGGCCGGCAGAACACGGTGTGAACCGCAGCCAGAAAACAACACGGCCCATAGCACCCCGCATCAACTTCTAAATCCTTCAGGTTTCGCCTTTGATCGCAAAGTACTAAAACGACTAGAAGTTTCTTAATGTCTGTGATAATTCCGATGGCGCTCCTCTCCTTGACTACAGTGGACCCACTCCCTAAATGCAAAGCGTGTTCCCCTTGCCTGACCTGCAACTGTCCTTTCTTGGTTTTATTGTGCGGTGGCAGAGCCAGCATACGGTTGCTGAGTAAACTTAGCAAGTCAGAACAATCAGTGGCTTAAAAGATTTTCCCTTAAACTAAAAGTTTCGTTCCAACACAAAAGCGCCTACATTTAGAAACCCCCAACGCTCTCTCAGCGCAGTGGAGCGAGCCAGGACTCCCAACTCGCTGAGCTACCGAGCCTGGGTCTGAGAGGGGACAAGGGACCTTGGGCAACTTCTCCTGCGACCCTTTCGCGGGCATGGCCTCGGCGGAGCGGGGCACTGGGCTGGCGCGGAGCATGCATGGAGAGGCGGGCGTCCAGGATGGCAGGCCGCCTCCCAAAATTCTCCGTGCAATGCGAATGAAAAAAATCACCAAGTAATATACCTCCAATCCAGAGAACTCTGGCTTTCCGCTTAGCAAGGGCAAAGGGAAACAGGGGAAACACCGCGTCTCTTCTATTTAACCAGCTGCCCATTGTACCTACCCATAAATGGCATCTTTATCTCTCTTTAAAGCGTCATTGACGGAAGAACCCATGCTGGGGGCCATAGCGTTGGTGTGAGCTGTGTGCGGGTACTGATGCGAGTGGAGAGGAGGCCCGTGGTTCAGGTGGTGGACCGGCTGCATGGACCTGGCCGCATGCGGGTCCCCATACATCGTGGAGGGGATGCCTACTCCGTCCATGCCCCCGTAATGGGGTAGATCGTCGTACTGCATGACAAACAGAGAACAAGGTTCAGAAGGCCAGGCGGGCAAATGGGGGAACGGCAGGGCACGGAGCTTATATAATGTCAGTCCAGCCGCATCCTTCACCCTGGAATTCCATGGCCTTGCATCTCCAAAGTTTGAGATTTCTTCTTTTAAAAAATAATTTTTAAAGTAAAAATTCTAGGATTCTCGGTGAGACCGGCTAGGATGGATGATCTTGCCCTAACTTGTGTCCCTATCAACTGGTTCAGAAATTCAGAATCCTTTAGCAAGGAAGGAAGAAAGAAGGAAAGAAAGGAAGGCATTCTCCGGGAGGGTGGAAGGTAAAACGAGCAAGTCTCTAGAGGAGGAAATTCAAAATCACAACAATAAAATGTGTTAGGACAGTGCAGCAAACCTGTCTAGTTTCACAGCCCCTTCCCATTAGGGAGAATTTTTTTAAAAGTTCGGATGGGAACAGCTACGCCAAGCACGTGAATTCAGACAGGCTTCTCATTTTATTTCCCTGCCAGCGAGGGGTTAGATCCTGCAAGACACTGCATTTCCTTTGCTTTCCAAGACAAACTCTGCTAAATTATACAAAACTAACTGGCCCCCTTATAAGTGAAACTCAGAGAAAGGTAGTTTTTCTTGTACATTAGAGCTGAATTTAGAATTGGGCAATTTTCACCCCAATGTTAAAGAAAATCTATAGCTGTAAGTTAATTATTCTATTTTCTTTACTCTTACGAACTTTCTTTTCCAGACTAGAAGTCAATGAGGCAAATGTTACTCATCAGGTTTAAACTTAAAGCAAATTCAATAGCAAATGCACATACAACAACCCCCCCCCCAGCCATCTTCTTCCTCCAGAAAAACTATTTTCATATTGATTGTCATTATTTTTTGTGTGCAAAATTTAACTATTTAGATTTTTCTCATTGGTTCATTCCAGGCAAGTTCCCCCCCCACTCAAGATTTGAAGGCATCGAGAGTGAAATGATTTTCAAAGAAAAGAGGAATTGCCACTTTCATCTCCTTAGAGCCAGAGGTGTGAAAAGAGTTTGGAAGAACACTGACATTTGCCTGAACCAAAGGAGTAAAGAAAAATGTGTCAGCCTAGTAACTTTCTTTTGCAAACAGGGCTTTGAGGGCCAGGACACAAATTATGCAAGGAAGGCTTTTTGTAGACCTCCCTTTCTTTTAAGAAACTACCTCAGTTGGGTTGTCATTGTCTCACTTTACTCTCACTACATTACCATTCAAATAGGAATATTGGGGAAATTAGTATTGCATTTTAAAAGTGAGTAGCTGTGTGCTTAGTATCCAATTAGTGTAGGGCTTGTCTAAGAAAAACTTTCAAAGTATTACCTTGCATAAAAATCCATGCATATTAAAATTACTTTTAAAAGATGAATGTTTTCCGACCCCCAAAACCATTGTACTATGGCAAAGTTACTTGTCTAATGATATTAAAGATGAACGTAATCAATAACATATCAGAAGTTTCTAGCTGCTTATTTTAGTTTAAAAATAGCTCTAAACTTCTGCTCCCTGAACGCTCATATTATGCATAGCATTAGGCATCTAGCTTTTTTTTTTTTTTTAAAGATGATTGCCCGAGCTTGTATTTTTATTTATATAGCTGCTGGTTTGGAATCTATAGAAAAACTTGATTACTCTAATTAACAATTACATGTAACATACATTATTCTACAAATGCATTGAATAAATACTCTCGCTTTAGGCCAAGGCTTTAGGAGCCTTATTCAAAAAGACAGAGAAAAAAAGGAAACTTTTTAGCAGTGTCTTTTAGCCACATTTCAATTTAATCTTACATTTGAGTTCCACAATTGTTTTTTAATACGTACCCTTTGCGCCATCGGCCTCCCTGGCTCCCTTCCTACTTCAACTTCTAATATATCCTCTTTAAGGCCAGTGTGAAAAGAAACAAATAAGCAAACTCCCCCGGAAAAAAAAAAATTAAAGCAGGACGCAAAATCCCTTAACGTCTCCAGCAACGTGAGCTACTAGTCCCAGGTCTTCGGTCTACGGGACCTAAAGCCAAGCGCCCGAGTCACTGAGCATAAAAGCGCTCCGTTTCCAAGACAGCAGTGGGGAGGGGGGGGTAAAAAAAAAAAAAGCAGATCTTCTCTCCCCAAAAAATCAGTTTAAAAAAAAAAAAAAAAGAGCGCCCCTCAGACCCAACTACCAAATCTCATGGCTTTCTGCCACTCCGGCTGTCAATCACAGGCGAGGTTGTCAACGTGGTGAATGAATGATCATCCGCTCTGTCTTCTTCTGGTCAGAACACCTCAAATGTTAATATTCAAATGCACAAAGCCCTAGCGCTCGCTTCCCTTGAATCAGTCCTAATTCTTAATCAGTTTCTCTCTTCTGTTGCTCGCGCTCTCTCGCTCTCTCGCTCTCTCTCTCTCCCTCTCTCTCTCTCTCTCTCTCCCTCCCTCTCTCTCTCTTTCTCTCTCTCTCTCTCCCTCTCCCTCTTTGCAACTGCTGCACTGGAGGGAGATTAGAGGAGGAGGGTTAAAAAAAAAAAAATGTCTGTCTGAGTTTGTCTTAAAGGAGCCACAATCGATGCTGCCCGCTTGCAGTCCCCGTGCGTGTGTAAAGTGTGTGTTGCACAGGCGGAGAGGTGGATTCCGACCAGAATGCTAGAACCCGGAAGTAGTGGTGGCCATAACAGGTCGCGTCTTACACAATGCATTGGGCTGCAGCAAGTAGGCTCCTCGGCAGGGGTGGGTGCGCGACGCGAGCTCTGGCCGCACTGGAGAGGCAAAGAGGCGCTCCATTAAATCGCACACCCAGGCACAAACACCCACACACCCAGGGCACACGCGCACAAACGCGGCCAACAGATCCCGGCTGCCGGCTTTATTTTCCGTATTCTTTTCTCTCCCTCCCCCTCCAGACTGTCTCCCCAAAGCCGACACTTGAAATAAACTGGGAATAAACGCGGGGCAAGCAGCAGCGGGAGTTATTTTGCACAGGTCTCCGCTCATAGCCTTCATGACTTTCCTCGAAATTATTGGGGTCTGCCAGTATTTTTCGGGGCGGAAGGGGTGATGCAGAAAGTACTGGAATCTCAGAACTACACACCCCAAGTAGAAAAGTCAAACAGGGAGCGGGGAGGAGGAGCAGGAGCAAGATTAGGAAAGGCTCTGCTAAGGAGTCCCAAGAACGTGGGGTAGAGATGGCTGGAGCTTTCTGCAGTCCCAGCTTAGAGTTTTTTGCTGTCAGAGACGGACACCCGGCCCAAAGAAAGGAAATTTTTGCATTTTCTCACTTTAGGGGTCTGAACGCCTCCACCTCCAAGCCCGGGAGGCCCCCAGCCCCAGCCCCGGCGTCCTGCGCTAAGTGAGAGAGGAAGGGAGGGAACAATGAGCTGAGAGCCGGGAATGTGCCCCCAGCGCCTGTTTACAAACACCGAGCTATTTATGAACGCCGGAAAGCGAAACCCGACGCGGGCTCGGAGCGGCCCAGACCTCGCGGGCGGAGCCGGGGCCGGGGCGCCGCGGGGAGGGAGGCTCTTTTTCCGATCCGTTCGGGACAGGGCGGCCGTGCGCCCAGGGCGCGGCGCGGCGCGGCGAGGCCGGAGCGTTCGGCTAGGGCTACAGCCGCGCCGCCTTTGTCTTCTAGGCGCGGAGGGGCTCCGGCCGCGGCCGTGTGGGGCCCGGATGGACCTGGCGCCCCCAGCTTTTCCCGGGCTACGCCGGGCGCTCTCCTCCCCCCCCCCCTCCGGCCCCATTCCGCTTTCCTGTCCTCAACCCTGGCTCAGGGAAAACTCTGTGTCAAAGATATTCACTTCGGGAGCTGCGGTTTCAGACAAAAAGCTGCCCGTATCCACAACTCGGAGGCTCCAACCAACCACTGATTTTAACTTTCTCCCTTTAAATACCAGGTACCTATTCTCTGGCTTAAACAAAAAAGTCCCTTTTCTTTATTCTCCCACTCTAAACTTGCCCTTTATTATTATATTTGGTGGTGTTATTTTTGTTTTTATTTTTCAGCCCGCCCGACTCTGATCTGCCGAGTTGGCTCAGCCGCAGGAGCTCCACCAGTCGGGTGGAAACCTCACATCTCCGAGCAGGGCTCGCAGCTCGCTTGGCTCGGAGCAGGATTTTTTTTCCCCCCCTCCCTCCAGCTGAAACCTCGCAGAAAACTCCCCCTGCGGTCTATTGGAAAATGAGCTCACCCAAATCTCGGTAGGCAGCCGTGGAGGAGGGCTCGGCCAATCAGCAGGCGCTCCCGCCAGGGCGGCCGCGCATTGGCTGCGGGGAAAATCAATTATCAAATAATCGATCAGCAGGGAGCTTCGATCTGCCGGGAATGCAAACTGCCAGTCCGGATTCCCGCCCTGATGGTGGCCAAAAGGCTGACTCCCTCAAAGCAGCTGGCCCGTGGCTCCCATCGTCCCCCACCCTTACCCCATCCCGCCAGCTGCACAACGAACCCTCACCCTGAAGGGGGAGTGTAGGTAGGGGGAAGAGTTTTGAGAAAGATTAGGGGGCTTCTGTCCGCAGGGGTTGTTTGGAAACTGTTATGAGCTCTAACATGTATTGAGGCTAACTCTTAAATGCGCAAACTAAAAGAATTTGCTTCAATTCGAGAAGTAGGGCTCAAGTTTCTGTTAAGTGGGCTCTCGTGGAGCAGGGGACACAGAAAGAGCATCAGAACAGAGATCTGGAATCAGGTTCCACCAAGCGCACGCAGCCTCCCTAAACGACATCTATTGCTTCTTTTAGTACTTCGCACGAATCATCGCCCAGTTCCTCCCAATAGTGGAGTTCCCGTGAAGCAGAGCAGCTGAGTCTTCCCAGCCGCCCGCACACCACCCCCGCCTCGACACCGTACTCGTCCCATATGTGCCTCAAGAGCTGACACACGTTCACCCAGAGTCTCAAATGCGCTTTGCCTTGAAAGAGCTCCGACTGTTTAAAAAGCTCATCCTAGGATCCCTCCAGTGCTTCTCACTGTCTTCTCTCTCCTCTTTCTCTGTCTCTCTCTCTCTCTCACCCTCCCTCCCTCGCACCCCCCCCCCCCCAAGTTTTAGGATCTTTTACTTTTTTCCATCACAAACACGTGTAGCTTTCTGGCACAAACGCCGCGATACATCACGCGGGAGGTTAAGGCAAGCCCGCGTGTCAAAGCGGAGGGGATCCAGGTGAATTACCAGAGCCTTTATGTTACTGCCTCACATCCCCCCCTTCCCCATGAACTTGGAAGCAGAATTTCAGGCCAAGATGGAACCTCCCCGTCTCAGGAAGGAGATTTCTCTGTGTATTTCTCGCGAAACTGCGCTGGCTGGGCCAGGCAACGCAATCCTTTTCCGATTACGGAGAGGGCCAAACTGGGCCGGCAGCCCGCAAGCCCTTTCCCGAACCCCAGCGGGCTGCGGCCGACACCTGAGCGCCTTCGGAGGGCTGCTCGCAGGGGCCTGAGTAAGTCTCTCCAGCAGGCCAGCCAGGCATCCGCGCGGCTGGCGGTAGGGGGAAACGGAGGGTGGGGGGGATCAAGGCAAACCTCGACATGGGTACATCTACGTTTATGATATTAAATGAACTTCGAGGAAAATTGTGTAAGTATAATTTAACAGAGAAATTTCCTGCGAAATACATTTCGATGACCATACACTTTTAACAGCCGGCTTGGAGTTACCTCAACTCTGCGGCCACAATTTCAAATTTGGAAAAGGCCAGTTTGGTTTTTTTTTAAATGTTATAATTTATTTTGTATTGTTGCTTTCCGGTAAATTTTTTTCTTTTGTTTTCTAGCAGAGATGAAAAAAGAATGTTCAGGTAAGTCACTCCTTTTCAAACAACCAAAAATTGTAAAGCATTAGAAAGATTATTGTGCTCTTCAACCATGATGTATCAGATTACCTTATAAAAGTACTTTAAATTACCTACATATAGATTTTCCTTAAAGAAAGAGATAGCTTGAGTTTGTGGGCTTAAAGTAAACTTCTAGTAGTTTCGAAAAGTGTCTTGTTTCTCTCCCCTTTTCCATTTATAACTGAACCTAATGCTACTCCTAGGCCTTTATGCGATTAATTCTGAACAATCAAGGGACTAAAACACTTTTACAATGTAATTACAGTAGTACAAATTGTTTGCCCAAACCTCATTCTGGATAAGGATTTTACAATTAGCAAACAGTTATTATAGTTGGGGCTTGCTGAGAGAAATTGCACAGAGAATGTCTAGAGTTGCAATCTAGTAGCCATAAAAAAAAACACACACCTCATTTAGCAGGGTAGTAATTAATCACCTATTAAAAGGAAAACGTAAAAAGATAGTTCTAGCTATCTTAGTAAACTAGCACCGATATTTCATACCTGTTCTGTGACAGCACCTCTCTTTAGCTTATTTCAGATATTATTTCAGATACGTGCTTTTTAAGGCAATAGTATTTTTATCTTGGGAAAACTTGGCCTGCTGAAGGGTTCTGGTACTTGCCCCTGGTTCTTGCACATGGGCCTTCCATACTCAGCTACCCTTCATATACCAGAGCATCGCCTCAAATACAGAAAACAGGGACCTTAAAGAGGCAGCCTGGAGCCTAGGTCTCTATTGTTTAGACCCTCCTGCAAGGAGGCATTTAAAGTAAGTGGTGCCCCTTTAGGCTGTTGGTACAGTCCTGTCTAAGAACTCCCTTCTTATTTTCTGTTATCCTATAAGGAATTGTGCCTTTGGAAAGACCTATATCCTGAGTTAGGCTTTTGTCCCAAAAGTTCACACTGATGAGTCAGCTCCAAACCCCTCAGAAATTAAAGAGGCAACTCTTAAGGTAAAATGTGTGTGTATTTGTCAGCCCAGAATAAACAAAAGCCTGTTAATCAGTGGAGTTTGGCAGCTGTGTTCACAGAATGATAAGGGTTTATCATCTGCCACCTAACTTTAAGATGCCTGTGAAAATGTTGTGATCGCTCTTTCGGTTGTCCTGTGGTGTGGAGGCTTGGGGTTTATACTTCAAGAACATTCATCCTCTGCATCTCACCCCCGCATTAGCATTTACATTTCAAAAAAACAAAAATAAGAGGAGGGAAAGACAGTTTAAAGAAAATAGATTTAAAATCTACTAGAGATAATAGAGGAATGCTGGAGATAAGAGCCTGGTTGTGATATGAGAAAGGTACCAAGAAGTCAAAGCTAATGAATGGCTGTGAGAAAAGTGAAATAAACTATTTAGAGGTCTATAAAAGGGAGAAACCTGGTTAGGTGATATGAAAGGGGGTTAACCGAGGGGATTAAGGAAGACGTTAATCAAGTGCCCCAAAGCAATCCGTGCTCTAAGAACTGGGAGATTTGTTTACTGCATTTTGCCTCAGAAAACAAAGAATGTCTGGGTCCAGTTCAGAAGTCACGGAGAGGTCAGCTTAGGCTCTTCAACTGTTGAAGGGGAAATACCCAAGTCACTATATTCTGACTGGATAATGTAAAAGTTAAGAATAAAATGGGAGGGGGCAGTGTTTTCCTTACTATCTTTCTAGTTCAAATCATTAAAATGCTTTGGTCTCTAGAGGGGGAAAAATTACACTGGTTAACATAATTACTAGCTCTGACATTTTCTGAAGTTATAGAGGTCTTTTATTAATTAAATGGAGGGCTTAATAAAATATTCCTAATAAAATTTATGGTTGTCTTAAAACTTTCTAAACAGTGCTATAAATTCTTAATAAAATTAACTGGGAAATGAGTTATTAGCCCACACTTTACCCTTCCCCCCACTTCTACATAAAGAGCGTCTGCAGAATGAAAATGGAAATAGAAGCCTTTTGGTAAAATATAAATATTAGCCAAAGTCACACATTGTTTTAGAAGAGGCAAAGTTTCAACTAAGTTATTTCTCATGGCTTCATCCTCTAATATCCTCCAAAAGCTTCTCACTAGACTTTTAGAAAATTTCTTCCCCTTCTCTACTACGTATTATATATGCATGTACAGTAGGCCCATTTGAAATACAATGCTCAATTTTCTGGACTGAGTTCTGTGTTAAGTTTAATAAAAAGTGTAGATGCATAATGCAAAATTCCAATTTGGAATTTGTAAAGATTTATTTTGTAGAGATTTTTTAAAATCCATTAGAAAACAAATAAAAATGAAATACCTCATAATTTCTATCAATTTAATTTCTTTAAAGGTAACTTTTGAATAATCACCCTTCCCTATGAACTCCTTTCTATAATAGTACATTATCTGAAGCAGCATTTTGTTGTACAAATGTAAAATCTTTTTCATATCACTACATTTCAAAACCTTGGCGAGTTATCTTAAGTTTGAGATACTTCTCTGCTTCACAGATACAACACTGGCTGGCTGGCTGTTTAAAATAAACAACATAGTCAAACACACTCCAAACAAAACAGCCTTGGTGGATTGTTCAGCACTTGAAGGCTTGATCTTTTGTGCCGTCTACTGGACAATGGAAAAACTACAGCCTCTATGATTTAAACTTTCCTCTTGTCCAGTATTTTGGGGGATGGGGTGGGTTGGGAAGGGGAGTGTGATTTGATGCTGGTAAGTAATAAGAGAGGACCACAAGCCCCAACTTAGACTCACAGGACAGGTGTTGTGATTTTAAGTCTTCAAGTTTGGGACATTATTAAGTATAGGCACACCTCAACCATTTGATACAAGGCACAAGGCTAAAACCTACATTTAACACAGCTGTGTGTGTGTGTGTGCAAAGTCAGCTTGGAAAAGAAAGGGTGGTGGAACAAGGTCAGCATCTCTGAAAAAAAAAATGTTGGCGGTTGGCTTGGTTCTGAGTGAGAAATGGCTCCACAGTCCAGTCACATGTATCTACTGCCTAGATAATCCAGGATGTACAAATTAATGTTTGAAATTTGGAACATGATACTGTTCAATAATCAAGAAACACACTTCTATGAAGGGGGAAATGAAATTGGTAATTAGAAAGATTTTAGTGCAGTTCCTTTTGGCAATCTGGGATTGAAAAACGTGAAACTTCACTGTTTTTACTTGGAGACCACATGTGGGAGAAAGTGTGGGTGAAATTCACAGTCAGATGCCTTTATGTAGCAGAGGCTGTTTGAAGTTCACTTAAACATTTAAAAAACATTGTATACATTTTGGTTATGATTTTAAAAATATTTATGGAGCTCTAGTATTATGGAAGCTTTATACAAAAAAATGCATGGAGCTAACTTTGACCTCCATTTGATACTGACATCGGTTCTGAATAACCACAATCACCATATAGAAGTGATTCCGTGATTTAAGAAACACATAAACAAAGCCCAGTGCCAATAAAATACAGAGAGGTCGAGCTGATTTGGGTGGAAGAGACATGGCTACAAGGCTCTTAAAACTGTTCACCTGCTTTTCTGAAGTTAAAATTCCTTATTGCATTTTGATAAAGCCTAGTACCACATGACTAGTTATTAGGGTGCCTTTTAATAAAAACCTAATAGTGAAAAGGAGACAGTGTTATGGCATTTTATTGATGCATAAATATGTTTCAATGAGCTACTTCAACTCTACATTTTGATGTGGCACTGTCAGAATGACTGTAAAATATTGTATTAAATATGGATGTATCAGAACTTGGACAGACGTTGACTACTTAAAGCAGTAAGAATGCTTATGCTGCAGTGTGAAAGAACAGGACGCTTTCAGTGGTGCTACAGAGCTGGAGGTGGTGGACAAGGTCTATTTAGTTTCAGCATAACCAACTGAACTGTGAAAGGTTATTTCATGAGATGCTGTTTGGGTGCCTTGGTCCAAAGTAAAACAACAACAACAACAACAACAACAACAAAAACAAGGACCCTCCTAACAATAGCTGGAAAACGTGAAAAATTCTAGCAGGAACCAATCACAAGTACTCACACGTTTGATACATTTTAAACTAATAGTGGAAGTACTGAGTCCTGGAAGAAGTCTGGCAAACTGCTCTAGTTACCAAATGCAAACATTTCCCTTTCAAGAACAGGATGGGCCACACTGGTCAGGATTAGCATTCATGTTCCACTGGATAGGGGGGCATATTTTGTGAAAACCTTCAGGCAAAAAATCATACTGATTATTCAAAAATAAATATTTTAACATTTCATTGAGTTATCTAATGAATAAGAAAAACATGGAAGGCTTCCTGCAGTTCAGAAAGAACTCTAGTAGCCAGAAAAACACAGAGAAAAAAAAAGAAGAAGAAGAAGGATGCCTGCTGAGCAGTTATTCATTTGTGAATATTGGAAAATGTACTTTTCCGTGCCCTTATTTAAAAATGAAAAATAAATATCATCTTTCCTTGTCTTTTTCAAAAAATTAACGTCAGAGTATGGTATGCCTGGTAAAAATCATGAATTTTTCCAGGCAATTTATGCGAGAAAGGGCCCAATGAAAACTTCCAACTAAAGGGAGAAGTCGACTATGAGCCGCAAACAAATCGGGTGGGAGCGGAGCCCACAGCCCTGGGTGGCGCCCCTTCTTCCGAGCTCAGCCAGGATAAGTTCATTTACCTGCAAATCGGCGGCCACTTCGCGGGGACTCTTTATAGAGTGGGATCCTTTCACCGCAGAGCCCTTAGCGGGGCTGTCCTGTCGCCTGTGCTTGTCGGGGTTCCAGGTCCCCGAGGCGCACTGCAGCGCAGTCTGGTCCCAAGAGCCGAGCCACCCAGAGGCCCGGGCCTGCCTGCAGGCCCCGACACCAACTCCCTGGGTCGGATGGGGGACCCGGCGGGAAACGCTTCCTAGGGGTGGGGGTCACGCGGGCTCTACTTACACCTTGCTTGACCCTGGGGTACTGGGGGTAGGGTAGGGGGAGAGGTTTGGCGGAACGTGTGCCCGGGGGACTCCGAACCATCTGGAAAGAGCACAGGATGAAAAGGTCCCCTCTCCTGCCAGTGTCCCCCTCTCTGCCATTTTTGACCGCCACCCCATCTTCTCTTTGAAGTTCGCCTCAATATCTGCCGGAGGGAGCCAGCCAGGCCTGAAGTGGGCAGGGTGGCAGCCCGGGAGCCGGAGCGCCAGGACCGGCGCAGCGGGGCGCAGCGGCTCGGGGATACCCGCCTCCGTCTTCTGCTTCTTGGGGCCGAGCACCCGAGGGCGCCTTTCTCCTTTGCTGGACTTGGGGACCCCGGCTTTCGCCGCCCGACTCAGCCTAATTCTGAAAATTTCTCTCCTCTGTTCCCAGACGGCTCTTCCCTGGGGGCGTCTATTCCCTGGGATGCCGCCCATTTCCCGCTTCCACTTCCGAAGCCGAGTGTGTTCCGAGAATCTGTGTGGGACACTGAAAGCTTTGGGGACCCCGGTCTCCGAGTGCCCCCTGCGGTCGCGGCTGCCCCTCGGAAGGGTTGGAACAAGCGTGCGTTTGTGGCTGAGGTTATTATTTCAGGTGCGCTAATGGGATTAGAGACCGCGGGAGCATCGTGAGGGGACCAAAGCGGCTCCTTCTCTGGAGGGTATTCCAGCCGCTGCTGGTGGAAGGGGCCGCACGGCAGGGCTGGCCTTTTGCCGCAGAAGCACCGGCTCAGTGCGCCCCGCGGGGCGCTCACTCCAGGGCGGAGGCGGCTACCCCAGAGCCATGCGAAGGGAGCGGCGGGGGCGAGGGCGGGAGCAGTGGGGGTGATGGGGAAACAAGCTGGGGCGGGGGAAGGAAAGAGACGCAGTGATAGTGACGGAAACGGAGAGAGGGAGAAGAAGACAGAGGGCTGCAGAACGGAGACAGAATCAGGGACACAGACAGAGACGGAATCCGATCCAGTGCTGTCCGCCACCAGGACACCTTAACGTAACCTCCGCGCACCTGGCCTCCCAGGGAAGGGGAAACGCGCTTCTGCTTCCGAGGGAGCCTTATTATAGACTTTTGCATAATTGCATATTGACTTTCCTAAATAGTTCGGCAGAGCTATTTGTGCTTCTACTTGTTCAATCGCAAACAATTCCCTTGGGGAAAAGTAAAGGAAAAGAAAGTGTGTGTGTGTGTGTGCGTGTGTGCGTGCGTGTGTGCGTGTGTGTGTGTGTGTGTGTGTGTGTGTGTGTGTGTGTGCTGCGCGCACGCTAGAAGCAAACACTACCACTCTTTCAAAATGTCTCTTAGGCCTTTCCAGAAATGACTGTCCTGCTCTAGGAAGTGCGAGTCACCAGCACAAGTAGGGTGAGGTGATTGCTTTTCCTTGGGCCCGTTTTTTTTTTTCACAGCTCCTTCTCCACAGAGAACCAGAAAATGATAGGGCGAAGTCAAGGCGGTTAATTCCATTTGCCCATTTCACAGACGAGCAAGCTGAGACCCAGATAAGTTAAGTGACCTATCCAATTTCTTCTCTCTCTTTTTGCATGTCTCAAAGTTCTCTTTTATATATTCCCCCAGTTCTTAAAACAACAACAAAACCTCCCCCCAAACCCAACCCAACTACAGAAGACTTTCCTATTTCATGTCTCCTGTCAGAAGCAGCAGTGTGTGAAGCTGATGGTTGTGTGTGAGTGTAGGGGGTGGGTGGTGGCTCCTTCCTCCTCCCCTGCTCCAACACTGATTCCATCATTGAGCCCCTTTAGGAGAGCAGCAGGCAGGGAGCTTACTGACCCGTGGAAGACCCTTCCACAGAGCAGGAAGGAAGGAGCAAGGAGAGATCCTATTTGGTAGTGATGGTGCTGAGGTGATAGGCTTTGCTTTTCTCCAACCAACTCCCACAAACAAACAAACAAACAAACAAGCAAACAACTCTGGCCTTTTGCATGACTTCCTGTGACTGAATGATCCTAAGCACAAAACTGGCCCAGGTCACCCCCAGGGCAGAGTAAGGACTTTCAAGTCCTTATTTACCCCAGGATTAAAAACATCCCCTCTAATTCTGTCCCTCCTCAGCAGCTTGCCTTTTAAGGATATGAGGATATGAGAAAGAGTTTCTTGGAGTCTAAACAGATATAATACCTCCTTGGGATGTTTAGGTTTCAGTTTTATCCCTGCTGCCCTGAACACCACTGCAACCAAGACACAGGCTACCAAACTCTTTACAAAGACATCCTGTATCTTTTATGGGCAAAATAAAATTTTGAGTAGCTACTTTTAGTTCCGAATTATTAATTTTTAGTTTCAAATTTTCCTTCTAAAACAAATCAGTTATTTATTGCCATCTTCTCCCCATTCCCTGATTAGTTTTAGCTTTTTATTCTAAATTTTTTGTTACTTTGAATTTTGTCTTGATTTGAGTGTTTGGTACAGAAAACCTACTTCTAGACTTGTTTTATTTTGTGGAAACCCAGTGAAGTTTACTGATTTTTTTTAACTTATTGACTATCAACAAAAAATAGCCTCACACTTTTTGAGGTTTAAACCTGAGTAATGTGTTACGTCTTAGTCTAGCCTTTGTGATAAGCCCATTGCATTTTCTTACATACTTTATTCACATATCTTTCAGTTAAAAGTCTTTTGAGGGACCCTGACCTTTGTGATATATTGCCCTGTAACCTATTTGCAGCTATTTAGTCACTGTAGGCTGAAAATGAACAATGATTTTGGAAATTTTATTAGAAAAAGCTATTTACAGGTACAAATATTCCTAGCCAAGATTCTGGGTAGTGCCAGTGAGGGAGAGTGGCAGAGCTGAGAGTTGGGACACTTGGGTTCAAATTTTAACTACGTCACTAATGGGCTGATTGCGTTTGAAGAAGTTAAGCACCTGCAAAATGAGTTGATTGTATTATTTTGTTCCGTAAGTATACTTTTGATTTTTGTATTTAGTGATTCCGTATTATAACATTAGATAGAAAATGTGTAGCTTCATAATGAACAAAAAGTTTTAGTGTAAGAACATCAAAATAATACATATTTCACAGTAAGTTTTAAAGAGGCTGATGCTTTGGAGTTGGATTGGAGAAGGTTATGCTAAAGCAATATTTCTCTGCCTGAACTTCAGCCATTTACATACAACCTGAGGGTTTTTGCCCTGTTTTAATGCCCTCTGAATTTACTTTTTCCTTAAAAAATAGTATCTCCTAAGAAAACACATAAATGTATTTTAAAATGAAACTTCATCACAATGAAACTTTGCACTTTTTACTAATGCAGAGTACAATAAATGTACTAATACATTTAAAGAAATATACTTGGATATATGCTCCTAACTCCTCTTTACCCCACTTTGGGAAGCAACAGTTAAGGACGACTTTATCTGTTCAATATGCCATGTTCTAAACAGGTTCTACTTTAAGAGGTAATTAGCAGAGAACGAAGTGAACACTAATCATTAGGAAAAAATCAACACTAACTTTAGGAAGAAATCAACACTAATGTCTTACAATTCAGCTTTAATATTTAAAGTGGGACTGACTGTTATCTTGTAAACCCGTAAATGCAAACTTGATATTGGTGAACTATATGGAGCTTCCATCTTACAAGGCAGCATTTTGAAATATAATCACTATAATTTTAGACACTTTTAAGGCCCAAATTTATGATAATAAGCAATTTTTGAAAAATATACTAGATTCAATACTATAAAAATGACAATAATTTCTCATAAAAACTTTCAAAACATTGAAATCTGAAACTCTTGTGTTTTATATTCCAGGGAACGAAAACACGAATGCTTCTACTTTGGACTTTTTTTTTCTTTTTCAAATTATTCACTCTCAACTGCCCTCTTTTTGAGGTTCTTCTGACAGGGAAATCAAGTGTCAGAAGAAATTCCTTAATACTTCCAGGCACTATAATCTCCAGATATTACTCTCTAAGTTTGAAAATGACAACTTAGGTCTTTGTTGAAATTTACACCTGAAAGAACTAAAGTAAACAGAGAGATGTCAAAAGCATAGGATTATTTTTGTTACCATTAGATTTTGTCTGGATATTCTTCAGTGTGGTTTAGAGGTTAAAACACTTAATACTTACTCCACTGGCCAGGTAACTTTTGAAGGCACTTTTTCTAGCTCCCTGATTTCACATTTGCCCTTTCTTTGTAGCACTGCACACTGAATTTGTAGGGCAAGAGGTAATTTATACACAGATTTTATTTCTTTATGTCTAATAGTGGTTACATATCTCAGCAAACCAAACACCATTCACTGGAAGCTTTTTTTCTGCTTTGTTTTCCCCTAAACATAGAATTAAGTTAAAATAATAATTTATTGAAACAACATAAACACCTGACCATCTTAAAAACCAAGGAAAATCAAAACCAAAAAAAGCATTGCTTAGCACAACCGGAATGCTTAAGAACTTAAAAACCGCAAAGTTGAAAATGGATAGTTACGGCTCTTTTTTAATAACTGTCACTTGACGGTGATTCTAAATCGGTATCCCAGCACGATGGGGAGTGTGGTTGAGCTCCAAATGCTCTGGAAACCACTGCTTTGAAGATCAAACTCAGCCATGTTTAAGTCCCCAGCTATACTGCACTACCAGCAACCGTTGAGTACACAGGACCAACCATTGAGTACACATGACCAACCATGGCCTTGACCTGGTAAGAACTGAATGCCCACAGCCAATTAGTTCCCTGCCTTGTGATTCTGTACCTGGAAGTTACCTTTTTTTTTCTCTCTCTGAGCATTTAACTATCTTTAGTTTTGTATTTTTGCATTTCTGTGGTAGTTGGCCAGCACCCATTTTTATCCTAAGCTAATTTAGACAGAAAAATATTACATATTTTCAGATACTCTTACCCGTTAAAATGCTTAGGACTTATTTGTTTGAAATGCTCAACCAACGAGCCTTCCTCCATGCGTTTAGCTTTGTACCCCAGGAGGGAATACTTTGAATTTATTTCAAAATTCTCTGCTTTTTATTGCTTTTTCTTTTCCTATGAGTCTGTAATTTAGTTCTGCTGACACAGTTGGTTAACCCCATACTGGGGAGCTGATTAAAAACACTTTCTAAAAAATGTCTATTCCTATTGCTAGTATTAATCAGCATTTTTTTTTTTTTTTTTTTTTTTGCCTATCCCTTTCTTTTGGTTTGTTTATCAAAATCTTTCCACCTCCATGATTTCAAATGGGCATAGTTAAAAAGCTACATACTCAGATCTTTTTAAGATGAGCTAGTTCCCACTGTACCTTCTCTACTGTACCTGCTACATGAGAATGATTCCAGAGAAAAGTATGTGGTCTTAGAGATTCTATTAAACCATATATGTGCCAGAACAAATGTGAGCCATAATCAGTTTTTTTCCCATCCCTGGGCTTAGGGGACCATTCAATTACACAACAACAGATTCCACTCTTAAGGAATCCTTTCTGAAAAATCTGAATCGTTGTCATAGGTATGCTGAGGGAAGCTGCTCATGGCCATTTATACACTTTTTACACTCCAGTAAACCCAGACACCAAGGCCATCATCACTGTCCTACCTGTTCTCTTGAAAACTTTTAAGAAGACATGAGACCCACAAACAGTTTCAGAGTTTACCTGCTTTTCTCATTGTTACTGACATTTTTAAAATAGTGATTAAAAGGCAAGTCTGTTGCAAATTTCATAAATCAGTCTTTTCTCTGTGTTCTACTGTCAGGTTGCCCTTCTCACAAATGTCACCATATGTCATTGCTTGTCCCAGCCAATCTCAAGTTGGCTGAAAGTTACTGACGAACTTTTGGGTCTTGTGGCCTGTAATTGGTAACACTTTGCCCACTTTTTGGTTTTACATTGTTCTGTTTAGAAGTGTTATTCAGGTGAAGTTAATTATTAGTCCTAAAAAAGGCTTTGATATTCAGGGACAAAATTGAGAATTTAATTATGTCTCTAATTTAATAAAACATTTCAGTTTGCCCAGCATGCCCCACTCCCAGGCCTAATAACCTTATTTTACTCCCTAATCCCTGTGAGAATGTTTTATTATCATCTCCATTTCACAGATGAAGTGTAAAGTCACACAACTATTTAGGATCAAAGGCTGTGTACTGAGTCATAATATCAATCCGGAAAAAAATCTCTCTGTACTGGGTTATTTTATTATGCTAAACATTTGGGAAAGAGGGTATGAGAAAAAAAAAAGAGAAAACATTTCTTTTTACTTGAATTTTTCAGTTCCTTTTTTTCTTTCTCTCCTATCAGCTACTATAAGATTAGAAATATTTAATCTCCTGGACTACATCCCCAGAAAATTTCACTATTTCCGGTGTCTGAACATTCTGAATTGATTAACAGTGTTCAGTGGGAAATGGTTGCTTCTCTGTATTTCAAAGTTATTTTTTGTTCTGCAAATGATGGTATTTATTTTTGAAAGTTCACACCCAAAATTATATATAGAACAGTTATATAAATTGATTATAACTCTTTCATTCTACAAATATATTTGTTTTGTTCTTGTAGTTGATTTTTTGCGTTTAAAAACTGTAATATGTCATAAATCAATTTATGACATATTATAGCATGATTTTCAAGGAGACAGCAATTCAAATTTTCCATTTAAAGAGAAAGAAGAAAACTGCTTTCAAGAAATATTAGTTAACCGGCAGAAGTCCTTTCCAGAGCAGTTACCATGGGATTGAGAACTATTTGCTAATTATAATAGTGCACTAATTATCTGCTTTTACATCTCATCTACTGTCTTTCTGTCTAAATTCACTTCTAATTACATGGTATACCCTTTTTGAGTATGACATATCTAAAAGTATTGCTTTTTATCAGATATGAATTCTTTTACCCGGAAATGTTAAAGACATAGTTTCACTCCCAAAATATTTTCTCCTGGAGTATAGTGAAATCTTTTGACTGTAGGTTGAACAATCTGTCACGTTATGAGGAGGGAGGGACCAAGATTTAAATATTAGACATTTTTCATCCTCCAAAAATGATCAGTGTTGTCATGGTTTCTATTTTTAAAATGCAGTTAAGCAGATGTAGCCACATTACCCACTTATCATCATCACTGTCATTGTCACTGTAGTTTTATTATTTTCCAGAATTTCAAAAATTGTAACTGATGGAAAGGTATTTTAAACATAGTGTAATAAAGGAAAGGTCACTGGGCCATCAAAACCTATTTCTGAGTGATTAATTTGTCATCTGAATTGTACAGGTAGACTTAAAACAAAAGCAATAATAACAACAACAAATGTGATTTCAATTCCTATCTTTTGATTGCTCTGGGCTTGCTGAGCAAATAGAAACAAGAATTCACCTTCTGTGTAAAGAGAGTGAGTCTTGCTCATCTCCCCAAGGCAGGAACTTCCCTGGTGGGGTGTGTGCTTATGAATTGGTGGTGGTGGTGGTGGTGGTGGTGGTGGTGGTGGGCTACATCTCTAGGAAGCCTCAGGCTTTACTTCCAAACACAGGCTCATGTGACAGCTGTTAGTCTGACTCATTTGTGGGTATTTACTTTCTCTAACTCCACTCCTGATGACGCTTTATTGATTATGAACTTTAATGCACACATATTCATTTTAATGTTTATTTGTTTTTAAAGAAAGCTTAGAGAATAATTTATAAGCTTTTAAAGAGTACATCTAATAGAGTACTTGAAGCTTCTGCAAATATGGAATCTGTCTTCAGTATTTAAGGCACATATAGATATGTGGATCAAGCAGTTTTAGATCTCAGGCTCCAGGAGGGGATAGAAGGATGTGGGGGGCTGGTTAGAGGACACGAGGACGCGTTTATTGAGGGTATCCTCTATGCCAGGCACTGGGATATGTGCTTTTATACACATTATTTCCTCTTGGTAGCATCCAAGTCTATTGAGTGTTGTTAATCAAACCAGAATTTTAGAGTTTGGTGTATCTTACACACTAAATTGTACCGAGCTGAAAACTTGGATTTTTCTGCCTCAGTTTCACTTCAATGCCTAGTCACAGAATCATTTACACCCATTAAACTCAAGATGCTCAATTGCCCAACAAACTAAGGATGCAGCCTGGGCTTCGAGAGCCATGAGGAGGCATTCTCTGCAACTAGAGACATTTCAACAGTAGTGAGGCCTCTTCATTATTTGGACAGAGACCCTTTCCGTCCTTCCCACTCCCTTGAGCCTGAGATACCTCATCTGGAAATCAAGAAGACTTGACTCTATTTTTGATATTCATCCCAGCCCAGGTGATTTATGAATTTCATATTTGATTTCTGCTGATGCCAAATGTTTACAGCTGAAAGGGGGGAGGCAAACTAATTATAAACAGAAATTCCCCAGCTAATATCTCAGGGATTCAAGAGAAATGATTTAAGTATTTTCTGACTCTGAAAATCAGAAATGCATTCCTTTGTGGCAATTATAAGATACACTGAGAAACAAAAAGCAGGTTGTCTTTTGTTTTTGCTTTTACCATTTTAGTTATAATAAGTTATGGAAGTAAAACATTGCCAAAGCGGAGGAAAAATAGTCCAAATATGAAGTCACTATAGATTGGGGTTATTTATTTCTTTATTGTTTGCTGTGTGCTTTAGAATAGGAAACCACCCCTCTCTGGGCTCAGTAAAATAATGTTAATACCACCTCCTTCAGAATGGTGTTCTGATGTTTAATCAATGTTCATAAATCTCTTCAAGATCTGCACATGATAATTGTGACATAAAGTACAAAGTATTATTCTTGGAATGGGGTAATTTTATCCAATTAAATCTACTCTGAGCTATCACCTGGGTAGGAAACACTGTTATTACTTTGCAAATTACTTTGTACTTAAATTTCCTCATGTTCCCTAACCATGAGCAAAAGTCCCATCAGGAGGGACTTATTAAAATATAGTTAATATTTGCAACACTGACTTTGATGGGACATTACAGCAAAGAACAATATGCTCTAGTGTTGTACTAAGGGCAGGGCAGAAGGACCTAAATCTCTCTGAGGATGCATCTCATGCAAGTGCCATTAACCATTCTTACAGCAGCTGTATAATTAATAATCGGACACAGCATGTCACTAATTTGAGTGAGATCATAGGAGACTTTGAATTTTAAGCTAGAAATCAACTTAGTCTATGAAGTTTGCTCCAGTTTCTAGAGACTGGATTTTCATGATCAGTTGGTGGTGTTTCCTTTTTTAAATTTAGCCAGCCCTTCAAAAACTATTGCCAAACATGGAATTGATACTCAGTGTATGCTAGCAAGCACTAGAAATGACTTGTCATGTTTTAAATGGATCATTCTAGACATTGTTTTTCATTAATTAATTAATGCATTTACCCAATAAATTATTTATTGATTACCCATGTGCCAGGGTCTGGATTAAAGATCTAGAGAGATGTAAGATGGTGGGAATCCTGTGGTGATGTGTGATTAGTTGTAGTTGCTTTTGTGACCAGTTTATGTATCATTTTAGCCATTGGCTCTCTTTTGGAAGTTGTTCTAGAGAGCCATATTGTCACATTGAATGAAAATAACTGCCCACCCCCACTTCCATTCACAACTGGGGTCAGTCCATCAGGCAGTCCATGAACTTTTATTATATTCAAGAAAAAAAAGAAGCATTTATAATAATTAACATAGAAATTAGAAAAAATGGCTCATATTTTAGGCTATGAATTTTTGAAGTTAGTATGGCAAGTTAAATGAGAGAATTCCATCATTTTTAGTATATGTAACTGCTTAGATATTTAAGTAATAATTGTCTCCTTTTCTTTCCACCCCCAACCCCTTCTAATCATGTCAAAATTGTAGTGACTATTAAAGTCACACCAGGAAGTTAAAGATGAAATTATCAAAATGGAAATGAAAAAAAAAGAAATAATAAAGGCAAAGAAAACAAATATCTATAATTCTAGCATCCAAACATAGTTAATAGCAATTTTTCTTCAGATGTATATTTTATAGAATTAAGTGCTTTTGCTTTCCATTGTATCTTTATTCAAATTATTACATAAAATTTGTATCCGTCTTTAGATAGATACAAAATGTTTGCTAATATTATGAGGCCTAGGTATACCATAATATAGTTAAGTACCCCCTATTTTTGGATAGTTCGTCTCTAGTTTTTTTATTTCTTTGTTTGTTTTTTCCTTTACAATATTGTAAATTAAGCTGCAGGGCATATTGTGTGTGTGTGTGTGTGTGTCTGTGTAGATTTCCCTACATTTTTAGAATGTAGGGAAGTTAGAATTCTAGGTCTTTAAAAAATATTAATTTTTATGGCTTTAAAGATTTTTGCTGAATTACTTGTCAGCATTGGATTCAATGATTTAAATATATCCTCTATCAAAATTTGTAGGTAAAAATAAACCCATATTTTAAAAATTGCATTTTTTATTAAATGCAAATTTTAACATGTCTCGGTTTAGTAGTTCTTTTCTCTCCTTTTCTATTGTCTGTTTACCTTCTTTGTAAATTTCTCTATTAGGGATATTGTAGCTTTGAAAATTCACAATCCTCTTTCTTATAGGAGGAATACATGAAGCTAACATATATGATGTTTTTTTCTGTGTTTCCCCCCACTTAATCATATATGATGTTTTTGAAGAAGTAGTAATGGAATTTAAAATGCTTATAAAAATAAGAGAAAGATCCAAGATGGTAGAGTAAAAACTGTGCCTGCGTTCTTCCGTGAAGACATTGAATTTACAACTAAATTATAGAACACTCAACCAGAGAACCATTGAAGTCTATCCAAAGAGAAGTCCTATAACTAAAAATATAAAGAAGGCACATCAAAACTGGTAGGAGGTGTGGAAACGCAGAACGGGCCCCACACCTGCGTGTGACGGTTGAGAATCAGGAGAGATATCTCAGCTGCTTTGGTTCCCCCCAGAAGAGAGAAGGACACCAGACTCCCACACCAGCTCCCAGCCTGGAGTACTGGTACTGAGAAGGGGAGCCCCCACAACACAAGGCTGTGAAAAGCAGTAGGAAATCTGACTGTTCAGGTGGGCCAAAAAGTGCAGGAAACCGAGACATCCTCTTAAACAGCCCACATGCAGACTCACTTGCTCACAGGCACTCACCTTGGGCTCCAACAGACGGACGATGACTTGGGAGCCTCAGAGACATACAGGGGGCAGACTGAGTTATGTGGCTTTGGTGGGGAGGACTGGAGGACAATCAGCATTTTCCCAGTGGGGGATCCACTTTCTGTGCAGCTGGCATGTAGGCACCATCTTTTCTGTGTTGAGCCCGCCCCCTCTGGCCAAATCTGTATCTGATTGGCCATGTGAGCTCCACTGCTTCTTCCTGCTAACTCACTGGGACTCTGCCCCACCCAACTCATGAACCCCCGGAGGCACTTACTCTGCTAACAACCAGCCCTGCCTGAATTGCACTCTTTCTTGGAAAACTATGGGAGTTCAGCAGGCCCCAGAAGGGTGGCAATTGGCCTCGATGTGCTCTGAGAGTTTGCTGAGTTGCTCCAGGCTCAGCACTGGCACCAAATCAGAAATTACATTAACCTGGTGAATACAACTCTTCCCACTTTAGTGACTCCCTGAGACCATGCCTCAAGCAGCTCACATACCACATGAAGCATTGCCAGTGGCTGAACCCTAAGGAAGTCAACAGGTGGCAGCAGGCCTCAGGATGTCCTGGCTTTTTATGGAGCTACCCTGGGCCTGGTATTGGTGGCAGGCCTCTCCCATGTGCCTCCAGGCCCAGCACACACAGCAAACAACCGCGGATCACTTTGTGGCTCCTATCAGGTAATCCCCAGCTGGTCACAGGCAGTGGCTGACATGGGCCTGCAGTGGAGCCCCTCCCAAGAAGCCTCAGAATTAACATACTTGGAGATTGGCTTCAGTCCACAGCAGAGCACTACCCAGTTAGCCCCACAAGTGGCACACCCAAAGGGCGTCACGACAGGCATCACAGCCCACTGGGGTAAATCCCACTCCATGGGGTAAGCCTCCTATACAGTAGCCCATAAGCTGTGGATGTGGCCAAACCCCACAGCCAGTCAGTCTAAGGGTCAAAAACACCCACTGATGTGCCAAGAGCAATCAAGGCTCAACTGTAATAGGATGGCACACACAACCCACACAAGAGAAACTTCTGGAGCACCCAGAGCAGGTGACCAGGGAGACTGTGCCACTGAGCCCCCAAAGGACACCTACATAAGGCTACCTGGCCAAGACTGGGAGACATAGCAGATCTAACTAATACATAGAAACAAACATAGAGAGGTAGCCAAAATAAGGAAACAAAGAAATGGATCCCAAATGAAAGAACAGGAGAATACTCCAGAAAAAGAACTAAATGAAATGGAGGCAAGCAACTCACCTGAGACAGAGTTCAAAACAATGGTTATAAGGATGTTCAAGGAACTCAGTGAGAACTTCAACAAAAAGATAGCAAGCATAGAAAAGGACATAGAAACTATAAAAAATAAACCAGTCAGAAGTGAAGACTACAATAACTAAAAATGAAGAATACACCAGAAGGAATCACCAGCAGACTAGATGAAGCAGATGACTGAATCAGTGATTTGGAAGACAAGGTAGCAGAAAACACCCAATTGGAACACCAAAAAGAAAAAAGAATCCAAAAAAAAAAAAAAAAAAATGAGGATAGTTTAAAAGATCTGGGACAACATCAAGCAAAACAACATTCACATCATAGGGGTACCAGAAAGAGAAGAGTGAGAGCAAGGGATTGAAAACCTATTTGAAGAAATAATGACTCGAAAACTTTCCTAATCTGGAGAAGGAAATAGACATACAAGTCCAGGAAGTGCAGAGAGTCCCAAACAAGATGAACCTAAACAGGCCCACACCAAGACACATTATAATTAGAATGGCAAAGGTTAAACACAAAGAGAGAATCCTAAAAGCAGCAAGAGAAAGGCAACTAGTAAATTAGAAGCAAGCCCCCATAAGATTGTCAGCTGATTTCTCAACAGAAACTTTGCAGGCCAGAAGGGATTGGCACCAAATATTCAAAGTGATGAAAACAAGGATTTACAGCCATGACTACTCTACCCAAGGCTATCATTTAAAATCAAAGGACAAATAAAGAATTTCCCAGACAAGAAAAAGCTAAAAGAGTTCATCAAACCAAACCAGTATTACAATGAATGTTAGAGGGACTTCCTTGAGACAGAAAAAAAAAAAAAAATCAAACTTTTGAATAATAAAATGGCAATAGCTACATATCTATTAACAATTACTTTCAATGTAAATGGATTAAATGCTCCAATCAAGACACATAGGAGGGCTGAATGGATAAGAAAACAAAACCCTTACATATGCTGCCTACAAGAGACTCACTTCAGATTGAAAGACACACACACAGATGGAAAATAAATGGATGGAAAAGATATTTCATGAAAATGGGAATGAAAAAAAACCAAAAAAGCTGTGGTAGCAATAGTTATACAAGACAAAATAGACTGTAAAACAAAGGCTATAGCAAGAGACAAAGAAGAACCCAGTAAACCCGCTTCAGGGTATTTATCTGAAGAAACCCAAACGTTACTTCAAGGGGACCTGTGCATCCATATGTTCATTGCAGCACTGTTTACAATGGCTAAGGTGTGGCGGCAGCCTGGGTATCTGTCAATGGAAGAATGGATAAAGAGGAGGTGGTACATATATACAAAGGAATATTGCTCGGACCATGGAAGAGAATGGGTTCTCGTCATCTGTGGAGGCATGGATGGACCTGGAGGGTACTGAGCTGAGCAGAGTATGTCAGACAGAGAAAGACAGATGCAATGTGATTTAGCTTATATGTGGAATCTAAGAACAAAATTAACAAACAAACAAACAAATAGATACAGAAAACATTTTGATGGTTGCCAGATGGGGTGGGATTGAGGGCAGGGTGAAAAGCTATAGGGATTAAAAATTAGGGATTACAAATTGGTAGTTACAAAATAGTCATGGGGATGTAAAGTAAAGCATAGGGAATAGAGTCAATAATATGGTAATGACTATGTATAGTGCTAGGTGAGTACTAGACTGGTCAGGGGGATCACTTCTTTAACTATATAAATGTCTAAGCACTATGCTATACACCTGAAATTAATATAAAATAATATTGAATGTCAACTATCATTGAAAAATTAAAAGGGTGGCGAGAGGTGAAGGGCAAAAAGTGGTCCAAGTCTCCCAGTAAAAAACAAACGAGTCATGGCGATATAATGGCATTGGGAATATAGTTAATAATATTGTGGTAGCATGGTACAGTGTCAGATGGCGCCTGGACATATCATGGTGATCACTTCTTTAGGTATATAAATGTTGAATAATTATGGTGTACCCCTGAAACTCATATAATATTACATGTTAGCTATATTTTTAATAAAAATATTTAAAAAATAAAATGATTATAAAAAATAAAACTAAAAAACCCAGATTTATCATAATTATGTGTATGCTTGAGTGCACCTAGGGGGAATGTTCAATAGAAATACATAAACATATTAATTTTGGTTATAAGATGGTGAATAATGTTTACTTTGTTATTGCTACTTTTTATACTATCAAGGTTTCTAAAAAGAATGTGCCCTATTTTTTTTTTTTAATCAGAAAAAGCAGTTATATGGAGATATGTCTTTCTTTTCTCTAAAGTCAATTTCTGTTTTACTTGGACATTTACAAGACCTCGAGTTTCACTGAAACTGGTGGGAATAAGCAAGTTTGAAGGCTGAGTGAAAAATAACTTTCTGGAGGATTTTTTCCTTGTAAAACCAAAAATTCCTAAAAAGATGTTTGGGAAGACGAGACCAGATGGGTTCCTCTGAGTGGATGAGGGATGTTTCAAAGTGGATTTTCCTGTGGCTGAACCATATTGACAAAACACTTCTCAGGTGCCAGGAGCCATTGCTGTCATTTTCCAGGCTGTCCCGAGGTTTTTTGTGTCATCTTATCTGAATTTTCAGTGACCAGTTATCATGAGTGAGAAAGGCACACATACATATCCCCATATGTCTATTTTTTTAAAGTTTGCCTTAATTTTAAACATTGTTTTTGCACTCAGTGAACCTTATAGTTTCCATAGTTGGTAAATTTAAATAAAGAAAGCTATTGTTTGCAAAAGAATAATAAGTAGAAAAGCTCTCAAGTTTCTCTCTTGATGAGTTAGAATAACAGAGTAGGATGAAGCCTTGAAGTCATCCACTCTGAGTTTTAATTGCAGTTCTTTCACACATCAACTCTTTGATTTTGCTGATGCTACTAAACTATGCCTCAGTTTCCTCATCTGCCAAGTAGAGAGGATCATAGTTATGAGTATAGCCACCCCATAGGCTGGTTAGTAAGTATGCAATCATGCAGTAAATACTAACTCAATACATAACCTGATCAATGTTAACTATAATTAATTATCATTCAGTTTGCTTCAATTCCAGGAGCCCACAACAAACAAAAATAATTGATTCATGTAATCTATTGTAATTGAGTGTGTGCAATGACATCTAAGGGGTGTTAGTGGGCTCCCTGTAGCAGAAGCAGTGAGCTTGTGAAGGTGACCCCCATTGCTCAGCCTTCCTTTTCTGAATTCTACTTCATTTATTATCATTCACAATTGCCTTTGTGAGATGGGTTATCTTACACCGCAGCCCGTGTCCTGCAAAATGCGTTGAATTTAGTCAGGAAACATTACTACCAGTTCCAGCTAAGTTGCTGCATAGTTCTGAGCTCTTGTACTTCCTCATTTTCTCTCTATTTGCCTTCACTTCTCAATTGGTCAGATGAAATAACACCCACCTTATGTACATCACACAAATAAGGGCAAAAATTAGATCATGGATGTGCATTAGCAACTATATGACGATCTACAGAAAAGGAGTTAAGTTTATTATTATCCTATGAGCTATTTCACTGATCTTGGTTTTGAGTACTCAGTGGGACCAAAAGGCCTTGAAAACGGAAGCATATGATAGAAGAGCTTTTCCTGAAGTTACCTGATAATGCTCGGTCAGCTGTGTGGGGAAGAAGAAAGATGAGAGAAAGATGGCATCCTCTAATGTCTGATTCGTCTATATACACTTGTCTTTGAAAGTTACACCTTAAATAAACACAGCTTTATGAGATATAATTCACTTACAATAAAGAGCATGTATTTAAACAACAATTTGAATTTTTGACATATGTATAAATCCAAGAAACTATTGCCGCAGTCAAGATAGTGGGTATGTCCATCACCAGAAGTGACCCCAGGGCACCACTGATATACCTTCTGTTGCTATATATTAGTTTGCAATTTCTAAAATTTTATGTAAATAGAATCACACATGTGTTCCTCTTTTGTCTGGCTTACTTCATATGGTATAATTTTTTGAGACCCATCCATGCTGTCGTGTGTATCTGTCAGTAATGTATTCCTTTTCATTGATGAGTAGTAGTATGTCTACACAATGTTTTGTTTATCCATTCACCTATTGATGGCTGCTTGGATTGTTTCCAGTTTGGAGTTATTATAAATAAAGCTGCTATAAACATTTGTGTAAAAGTCTTTTTATAGACATATGCCTTCATTTCTCTTGGGTAAATATCAAGGAGTGGAATGGCTGAATCATTTGGTATGTGTATATTTAACTTTTTATGAAACAGCCAAACTGTTTTCCTAAGAGGTTGTTCCATTTCACATTTCCACCAGAAGACTACGAGAGCTCAGGCTTTCTCCAGATTCTTGCCAACACTTGGTATTGTCAATCTTTTTAATTTTAATTATTCTACTATTTTACAGTGTTATCTCATGTGGTTGTAATTTGCAGTTCCTTAATGATTAAAGATATTGAGTATTTTTTCATGTGCTTATTGGTTATTTGTGTATCTTTATTTGAGAAATGTCTATTCAAATCCTTTGTCCATTTTTAAATTGGCTTATTTATTTTTTATTGTTGAGTTTCAAGATTTCTTTATATATTCTGGACATAAATTCCTTATCAGGCATATGATTTACAAATATTTTGTTCCACTTTGTTTCACTTTCTTGCTCAAATTTTTAAAAATTTGGTGAAATCCAATTATCTATTTTTCCTTTTATTGCTTCTGCTTTTAGTGTCATATCTAAGAAACCACTGCCTCATCCAATGTCAGAAAGATATTTCTCCTCCAAGTTTTATAGGGTTAGATTTGCATTTAGATTTATGATCCATTTTGATTTAATTTTTGTATACGGTGTGACACATGAATTAAAGTTCATTTTAACATATGTGTATTCAATTGTTTCAGCATCATTTATTGAAAAGATTATTCTTTCTCCACTGAATTGCCTTTGTACCTTGTCAAAAATCAGTTTTCCATATGTGTCGGTCTGTTTCTGAACTCTCTATTCTGTTTCCTTGAATCATTTGTCTACTGTTTTGATTTCTGTACCTTTATGAGAAGTCTTGAAATCAAGTAGTGTTAGTCCTCCAACTTCGTTCTTTTTCACATTTGTTTTGGCTATTCTAGGTATTTTGCACTTCCATTTGAATTTTTGAAACAGTTTGTCAGTTTCGACAAAAAAATATGTACTGAGATTTTGATAAGAACTGTGTTGATTCTGTAGATCAATTTGGAGAGAATTTACAGATCAATTTGGAGACAACTGACATCTTAACATTAATGGGTTTTCTGAGCTATGAATATGGTACATCTCAATTTAGTTAGGTTTTCTTTAATTTCAGCAGTATGTTATAGTTTTCAATGAGAGCTCTTCATCTTTCATTCAATTTATCCCTGAGTATTAATGTCTTTAAACAATGGACATTATGTTTTAGAACTGTTTTGAAATAACAGGAAAATTGAGACGATAGTAGAGAGATTTCCCACATACCTCACACCGAGTTTCTCCTATGTTTAACATCTTACAGATATTATATCTGTTACAATTAATGAACCAATATGCACATATTATTATTAACTAAGGTCCATAAGTTATTCATATTACATTAGTGTTGTTTGTCTAATTCTTTTTTTATTTCCAGGATCCTATCCAGGAGACCACACTATATGCCAAACCATCTTTCAAAGTGGCCGTACCATTTTGCATTCCCACCAGTGATGAGAAGGAGCTCCCGCTGCTCTACATCTTTGCTAGCATGTGGTATTGTCAGATTTTTGGATTTTAGTCATTCTAATGATTGTGTAGTAGTATCGCATTGTTGCTTTAATTTGCAATTCCCTAGTGGCAAGTGATGTTGAACATCTTTTC
Organism: Rhinolophus sinicus; assembly: GCF_036562045.2. Classification (NCBI taxonomy): domain Eukaryota; kingdom Metazoa; phylum Chordata; class Mammalia; order Chiroptera; family Rhinolophidae; genus Rhinolophus; species Rhinolophus sinicus. The sequence continues at coordinate 47,088,388 of NC_133755.1, read as the reverse complement.
ATGCTTATTTGTCATCTGTATATTTCTGTTGGTAAGGTGAGATCATTGCCCACTGTTTAATGGGTGTTTTTTTCTTATTGTTGAGTTTTAAGAATTCTTTGTATATTCTGGATACAAGACCTTTATCAGCTATGTATTTTTCGCAGTCTGTGGCTTGTCTTTTCATTCTCTTAACACGGTCTTTTGCAGAAACAGAAATTTCTAATTTTAGTGAAATCCAATTAACAATTTTATCTTTCATGAATCACACTTTTGGTATTGTGTGGTAGGTATCACGGTAATGTAGGCCTTACAGAATGAACTGGGAAGTATTCCCTCTTTTTCAATTCTCTGGAATGTAGATAGAGTTGGCATTATTTCTCACAGAGTTTGATAGAATTCACAAGTGAAACTATTTGGGCCTGTTATTACTTGTTAATGTTTATATAAATATTCTTTGTTTTTTGTTTTTTTGGTGGGAAGGTTTTTAACTGCAATTTCAATTTATTTAATAGATAGGGATATTCAGGTTGTTTCTTTTTTAGTAAGCTTTGGTAATTGTGTCTTTCAAGGAATCTGTCCCTTTAATCAAGTTGTTGAATTTATTGGCATAAAAATGTTCAAAATAGTATCTTATTATTCTGAAGTGTGATACCCGTCTCATTCTATCCCCTACTTGGTATTCCTGCATCCTCAGCTCCACTTCCTCAACTCAAAGAGTCTGCTGTGCTCTGTCTGGGTTCCTCCTCCCTGCACCACAGCGTGGAAACTCTCTTGACACAAGAATAGGGCTTACCTCCTTTTTCGCTTCTCCTTTGGGGATCACCATCCTTTATAACTTGTTATCCGGTGCCTTGAAAACTGTTGTTTCTTGTCGTTCTTTCCCCCTCTTTCCTCTCTCTCTCTCTCTCTCTCTCTCTCTCTCTCTCTCTCTCTCTCTCTCTCTCCCCCTTTCTTTTGTGGCAAGTGATGTTGAAAATTGTCTGGTTTTCAGTTGCTTCAGGTAGAATAATAAATCTGATCCTGTTACTCCACCTTGGCCAGAAGCAGAAGTCTCACTTGGTTTTTAAAGCCTTAAGAAAAATAGCTCCCACTTTAACATCATGCATTTATATTCCCCCAAGTAAACTGGCTTTTTCAAGTGTCTATGCCAATAGTTTTCACAAGCTAGTGGTTTTCAGAATCACCCAGGAAGCCCAATAGAAATGCTTATTCCTGTGCCCCTCCAAGAAATTCTGATTGTGTGGTTCTGGGGAGCACTTAATGATATGTCTCTGAGTATTCTGAGAATGGTGGTCTGAAGAGAATGGTGGACTTTGAGAAACACTGCAACTATTTTACATACTATTTCCTCTAACTAGAATTCCTGTCTTACTTTTAAAGTTAGCCTGTCTTCTGGAAAATCTTTACCAACCCCTCCAGGCTGAGTTAGTCACTTCCTCCCTTGTATTCATATATCACTTTTTAAAAATCATATCTTTATTTCTATACTTGCTACAGTGCACTATAATTATTTGTGTGTGTTATCTCTAGCACGAGATTATAAACTCCATAAATTCTAAAATAGTGCCTGGCACATAGGTGATGCTTGGTAAATTATTATTTTTAGAATATGTACATAAATGATTGGGCAAGAAGGACAAAGATATCAAATAAAGTTTCAAGTTCAAAACCTGAGATCCATAGTGTTCACAGTTCACAATACTCACACAAGAATGGCCTTGGATACTTGTTAAAACAGAGTCCCGACCTGATGTGGATCTATTCAGTTGGGCTCTAGGGTCAATATTGAGACTTGTTTGGGATGTGATCTAAAGCAATCCTTCCAAAATCTGGCCAGTAATCAGAATCACATGTGGGGCTTTCACCAACACACATTCTGGGGTCCTATCTTCAAAGATTCTGAGCAATGCAGTACGGGGTAGAGGCCAGGATTCCATATTTTTTAAAGCCCCCTAGTGATTCTTACGATTAATCAGCCAGGTTTGAGAACTGCCGTTTGGCTTATAGCTGTTCTTATTCAGAGACACAGGTCAAAATCACCTCGGAAAAATTTTAAAGTTCACATGTTTAGTTCCCAGCCTCAGGGCATTTGATGCAGAAGTTTAAACTTCTGTGACTATGATTTGCGACTCATTCCTGCTTGAAAATTTTTAGTTTGGTGAATGTTGAATGAAGGGTGGTGTCTCTCCCTTCCTTGGAGATTAATTTCGTGCAAACCAATTGACTCTGGGTTTGATTGCCCCCTTCCCCCTTCCATATAAGGATATCCTGGCAGGATTGAAAGACAATAGCTTTCTTCTCCTTTCCCCACTTCTTCATGGTTTTTGCTGTCTGCTTCTTAGTTCCACAGCCTGCGTGTAGGAGCTGCTCAATAAATATTTTGAATTAAACTGCCATTATTTGATTATAATAACAGAGGAACCAGCATTGCAAAAAAAAAAAAAGGTTGTCCCTCCTTTCCCTCTCCCCCCACCATAAGATTAAGTAGGCTGTTCCAGTTTTCAACTACCACCCTGTTCCAAGCACTGAGATCTGCAGCAGAATAAGAAGAGGGGGCTGGTGATGTTGACAGTGTCAGGAGAGAGGGGGAGAAGTGGTGGAAAAAGCTGAGGCACGCGTGTAACTTCAGGAAACTCATTTCACCCAAATTAAAATATGCTCAGGTCTGCCCGGCTCTGACACAAGCCTGCTGTAACCAGTGTCACTCTGGATATCAAGGGATGGAAGTAAAATATGGCAGAAAATGGTTTGATTCCTTCCTTCTCTTCTGCCTCTGCCTTCTGGGCTCCTCCATGCGGCAGTGTCACCTCTTTGCTTCACTCTGACTGACTCATGTCCAGACCACAGTCATGTTTTACTTTAGCAGAGTTACTTATCCTCAGTATATATGGATGGGCTTGACAGCTTAACAGCTAACAACTGTCTAACTGTTAACTCTGTGAGAGGTAATCATTTTGAGGAGTTTGCCAGTTGCTTTGAGAAAGGGAAAACAATGCCTCCTAACACAGTTATATGGAATCCACTATCAACCATTGTACCAACTCAGGGGGTAAAAACTGTGGACCGACAACTGGGTCAGTGTCCCAACACCCTTTAGTAAAATGAATCTTAAATAAGCACACTTATTCTGCAGTTTATAATCTTTTATAGTCAGTGTTTAATCCTTTTGCTCTCTCCTTGTCTAATCAGAACTAGGACACTGGGAACAAACAAGTTACTTGTGAGCTTCTCACAGCTAGCAGGTTTTGAGCTCTTTGCACGTCATGTAAGAATTCATCACTTGGGGTTTTTAAAGGACTTATAAGGTGCCCAAATCCATTGAAATGAATGGAAATGTGTTCAGATAGGGTCATTCACAAACAAACTTCCTGGGTATTTTTATCTACGAGAGGGCCCTTGTTCAAAACGTCTGAAAAATAACTCTTTGTAATGAAAGATCACCTTACTTTCCACTGATAGAGATTCAGAAAAGAGTCACATTCACTGGCTCCTTCAGTAAGTCTCCCTCCTGCAAAGTTGTATTATTGGAAAATGGCAGTTATCAAGAGGACACTTTTGTCAATTTCAGTGGATTGGATTCTCAGCTTCAAATTAGCAGAGGGCTCCCCCCCACCCCCTTTTAAATGTCCTTGCTTCTTGAAACACTAATAGCGGGTAAAGGACAGTAAGTGATTGCATATGGAAAATGAAAATGCTCACTAATTTCAACATGAAAGGTTGGGCGGTTCAAATAATTATGCTTGCATAAGTGGTCTTGCTTTTCACTTTGAGTTTAAGTTACATTTCTTTACACTTCAGAACTTTATTTCAGATCACATGGCTACTTGTACCACCAAACTGATATTGTCCATATCTCTAGAAGACGTATCCTCTTAGAGAATGCAAGAGAAGACTATTAAAACAAACAGTGTTTTTGTGCCTTTGAAAAAATGTAATTCATGCTGTAAAACTCTTCTTATAAAAAATGAAATTAAATTTCTTATTAGAGAAACCAGATTGGTTATTTTATTGGAAAATGCAGGGATATAATACATCTTTATTCGTTTGCTTTCAGTCTATCAGAAAATATAGCTTTCCATGCTGAGATCTTTTTTTTTTTTTAATTTATTGGGGTGACAAGTGTTAGTAAAATTACATAGATTTCAGGTGTACGATTCTGTATTACATCATCTATAAATCCCATTGTGTGTTCACCACCCAGAGTCAGTTCTCCTTCCATCACCATATATTTGATCCCCCTTTACCCTCATCTCCCACCCCCACCCCCCTTACCCTCTGGTAACCACTAAACTATTGTCTGTGTCTATGAGTTTTTGTTTCTCATTTGTTTGTCTTGTTCTTTTGTTGCTTTTGGTTTATATACCACATATCAGTGAAATCACATGGTTCTCTGCTTTTTCTGTCTGACTTATTTCGCTTAGCATTATACTCTCAAGATCCATCCATGTTGTCACAAATGTTCCTATGTCATCTTTTCTTACCACCGAATAGTATTCCATTGTGTATATATACCACAATTTCTTTATCCATTCATCTATCGAAGGACATTTTGGTTGTTTCCATGTCTTGGCCACCGTAAACAAAGAGATCTTGAATGCATTGGACTGGCTGGTGATATTGGAAACTTTATCAGCATTCTATGTTTATGTAACTTTGATTTGGAGGTGAGCATATACCTTTTCATGTGGAAATATTTACGTTTCTGAGGAATCATTTTAATTTGAAGATATCATACAATTTGGGGGTCTCAGTGTATTGACTCAGATGACTAAATTTGCAACTGAAGCTACAAATTGTGCTTTCTTCAGAAATTATGACTTTTTTTTTAAGCAAATGTAGTGGCAAATCAGATTCTTTCCTCTAAAGCAACAAAGTGGCAGAATCTCCTGAATATATGTCTTTGCCTGTGTCTAAATGTCTATTGACTACCTGATCCATTAGTCATCACTGACAAATGCCGATAGCCCACAAGCATGACGGACAAGATTAAATATCTCTCCAAGGACTGATCAGAAGCATAACTGCATGGGATTCATATTTTTCTTTACATGTAACTTACTTGAATATAAAAGCTGAACAACAATACAAGTAATTGGTAATTTAGGGGGGTTAATACAGCATTTCACATCAACAAAGTGTTTGACTGTCAACAGACAACCAACTAACACCACGGTGAACCAGTTGGTTCAGTTGGATTCATATCTTATACAGCTCCATAAAAATTTTCCTATTATGTATGTCTGTTGTACATTTGGAAAAAGTACTGAAATATTGCTTAATGAGTGAACACACAAACCTAATACAAAGGCAGCACTTAACTCTACAGTCCTCACGTGAGATTTTTAAATGAATCGTGTGTTAAACTGAAAAGTGTATTCTATATGGAGCAGAAAGCTTTTCTTTGAAAGCTTAATAGTTCTCTCTCAGCATTTAGTTAGCTGCATGAATTTTAGTAAATCACTTCAGGCATCCTATCCTCCGTTTCCCCGTCTGTGAAATGGTGACAATAATATAACTTATCTGCTTTGTTAGTGCCATAAAGAGAGCAAATGAAAACATACGGGAAGGCACTTTACCACTAAATCCTAATAATTATTATAAAAATCTAGCTAAAGGGGAGAGTGGTTATTCTTTCCCCATGATTGCTTTAGTATTCTTGGGCTCAGTATTTTTTAATCTTCAGCTATTCACAAATCACTTTCATGATTATTGCCATATCTTTGCTTCCCCATGCTATTATTTGCATAAATTTCTTTAAATTTTCTTTAAAATAGAAATACAAGTATTTTAAAAGGGAATTTTATGTCATGATCATAAATGGGATTGCAATACCACTGCTACGAACAGAAGGTACTAGGAAAAGTAAATAAAATACAAACCAAGTAATAAGCGTTGCTCTTGATAACACCCTGTGTTATGTGCAGGACATTTTGAGAGGCACTGGGTCAGGAGATGGTGATGATTCTCTTTGAGGCTTTGACTACAAAAGTGGGGATTCTGGGTGGGGCAAGGAACCGGCCCTGACCCTCATGCTTAACCTTGCCTGCTTTTCTCTTCTCAGCCCACATTTTCTGGCCCTACGGGTGACAAATTAGCAGCCACTGGGTTGTGACACCAGGGAAACTGTAAAGGAGAGGTCGATGGCCAATTAGGTTCTTCTCTTTCCTTATACATAAGGGATATTTTTGTGGTGTCTGCTCAATTGGAATGTGTGACTAACTGCCAAGGAGGGTCACAGGAGTAAAATAAGAGATGCTGTTAATGCTTAGCCAATAAATAGAGCATTTTATTGGATCTGGGTCTGTGAGGCAGACTGCACTCTGTTTTGAAAAACAGCGGCAGATTTGCTGCTCTCTGTGTTGTAAAAAGTAAAAGATTTGTCTGACTTCCAAAGTGCATCTTTGAAAATGGAGAGGGCGCAGTTATAGCTTTAAGCTTCTCGGTCACTGTGTGTCTGTCTCTATGAGGAGTAAATTTAAGATGTAAAGCTTCCATTTAGACCATGAAGGGGGAAAAATAAAACCTTTCTTCCACTGCTGGGGAAGTTCCTTATCCTCCTTCTGGCATTTTGTTGGTGTATGTACAGAGACGATACATTTATTAGTTCAATTGAACATACTTAAAAAAGGAAGTCTACCATAAAAATCACATAAAAATTTTTAATCTACATATAAATATACTATATAGAGAACATGTCAAGAATGTGTACACATTTTAAGAAAGGAAAAAACTGTATTAAAATTACATTGATGGTAACCACTTTGAGCACCTCTTGTAATTGCAGAAGTCAAACGCGACTTGTATTCATCTTTTGTTATCAGTGTATATTGAGTATTACAATTTTAATAGTTTTTTTCCTTTCTTAAAATGTGTATACATTTTTGCGGCACCCTCTGTATATATTATAAACATATATTTTAATGTGTAACTTTTACACCATTATCTCCTTTCAAAGGGCTTGGCAAATTCCAAAGTTACTTGAATCTCAGATCATCCTAGAGAAAGTGCTACATACCTCATTGCTGAATATCACTATGGTCACCTTCAAAGTACTCCCCTTGGGAAGCTATTCACTGATGCCAGCGCCTAGTCCACCCTTCAAAGCAATTTTGGAACTGTTTTTCTGGAATGGCCATCAGAGCTATTGTCATATTACCCTTGATGTCCTGAATGTCATCCAAATGTCTTTCTTTTAATATTTCCTTTATCTTCAGGTAAAGAAAGAAGTCATTGGGGGCCAGATCAGGTGAGTAGGGAGGGTGTTGCAATACAGTTATTTGTTTACTGGCTAAAAACTCCATCAGTGCCATATGAGTTGGTGCATTCTCATGATACAAGAGCCATGAATTGTTGGCAAAAAGTTCAGGTCGTCTAATTTTTCCCTCAGCCTTTTCAGTACTTCCAAATAGTAAACTTGGTTAACTTTGTCCAGTTGGTACAAATTCATAATGAATAATCCCTCTGATATCAAAAGAAGGTTAGCAACATCGTTGCAACAAGTTCATGAGCTTAATTGTCAGACCTCGTATATAACACAAGTCTTTCAAAGAGTTAAAAATGCTTTCATATGTTACCTCATTGTGTTTCTACTATTTCACAGAGGTAGGAGTAAAAAGATGCAAAAATTTTCACTGAAAATAGACATCATGATTCCTCTTTACAAACAGACAAAACTAGGTCCAAAGATGTAACATCATATTTCCCTTAGATTAAAATGTGAGATTTGATTCACCAGGAAGTAAGCTTTTATTTCAAAAGTATCCTTGCCTACATGGGTTAGTCCGCCCCTCTGATGATAGCTCTTGATATCCCTCCCACTCCTCTTGTTGTTGCAATTTCAATAGATTTTAGTTCATCCAGGCAAGAATTTTAATCAATTTCTATACCTGTATAATTTTGTTCTCATTGGAGGTACTTCCGAGCAATAATCTCACATGATAACTAAGAGTTCAGTATTGGTGCTAGAAATATCAAATATTTCAAACTTTGAGGTAATATTTTGCAATTTGCCATCCTAAAGTTTTGGGGCTCTTTCTCCAAAATGCAGGACACTTCTGTAGATTGTGCAGGTTCATCAGAGAAAGTGACAGTGAGGAGTCTAAATGCAACTCTAATCATAAACGGAATCCTCCTGCAACTGTTCATACATGAGATATGAATATTTGAAAGACCATTGCTTCTTTTCAATTTTCTTTATTAACTCTTGAAAATGTAGCTCACTCAAATAATTGTATTCATGACTAGCTTGATGCGGTTATATGTTATCAAAGAACTGAAAGTCTTGAATTTCTAACACTTATTACTTTCTTCAAGCCATTTTTAAAGGAAAATAATAATATGCTTAAAGTTCTGTTTTACTGTGCACAGACTACAATCCCATGAGCATCCATTATTAGTACACATTAAAAATTCATTGATGAAAGTTTAAAATTCCTTAAAATCATTTGAAATGCCAACAGGCAATTCTCCATTATACTGCCATTGATTATAAGAATTCTAAAAATTATTTCCTTGACATCTGCCTGCCTAAAATTATATCCATTGGACTCAAGAAGCACAGATTAATTATTCTTGTTTTTAGGGCTGGAGCTGCAAATGCTTTGAAGAGAAATTGGCCCAATGTACTAGGCAAATTACTAATTCAGAAGTGGAATAAAAATCAGTCTACACATTATAAAAACAAATCCATAAGCACAGGGAACATCAATTTCAGGCTTTCTTTGCTAGTTATTTTTAGCTCCTTTTCTTTCTTGCTCTTATCACATGCAAGCATATCCTGGCTTGACTAAAATCTATTTTGATCTCCTAACGAACTTATAGACCATCTCTCCATAAGACATTATTTCTCTTGTATTCAAACACATCTCTGGGGCCACATAAAACCATAAGACAATGGAAATGATTGTAAGGTCTGACTATCATTATTCATGATTGAATTAAAAATATCTTGGAGCTAAAATCATATATACATGTATGATTTATACATATAATATACATATAATAATTCATGAAGAAATTCTAGGTAAAAGTGAACAAAACACAAATTATTATAAAATGACAAAGACTTATTAGTAATAAATATAGTTTCAATCTTAATAAATAATGCAGACAAACAATTAAGGCAATGATTAAGCTAAGAGCAAAGAGCCCTAGTTATATTTTCAGAACATAGATTCTATAGAATTTTTCCTCTTTAATCAAAAAGCTTGAAATGATTCCCAATTTATCATACAAATTTTGTAAAACTATGATGGATTTCATTGTTTAAATTCAGCTTTATTGCTTCACAAAAATTCTCATAAATAATCTTGTATAATCTTTCCTTCTAAAGTGATATACTAATTAATTTCAATTAAATATATGTAAAAGAAGATATATTTTGAAAAATGCGTCTTCCTTGCCATTTGTTAATATATTGAAAAAGTGTAAACCTTGAAACATTTAGCATAGAAAATATTCATTTTTGGTAATTTCTCAAGGGGGCAATTTATTAAATGAAAGGCTTTTACCATTAGCTAAAAGCAGCCCTGTAAATCATGGGTGTCATCAAACTGCTTCATCACTTCATTAATTTAAAAGATTATTATATGCGTAACTGACATAATTTTGAACAATGTTACATGGTTAATATATTAATCTAGAAAAGCAGAAATGACATGCTTATTTGATTTATTTTTGCAATTGTATCATTTTAGAACTTTTGCCTCTGACTTTCACTAACAGAAGAAATGATTCAGTGTCTCACTGCTAATTTTATTGAGGTCTCTTCCCTGCTAATGCTTTGCCAGTAGCAATGTCTCCTGGTCACTTAATTTTAAAATACATTTCTAAGAGTGCAAGACAAAGCCGTTAAAAAACTATCTTTTTTTATTTTTTTAAGTCCAGTGGTCAAAAATAGAATACATACTTTTCTATAGTGATAATTATGAGATTTAATTTTTAAAAAAATGTGTTTTGATCTTTTTGGAGAATGTCTCATTATTAAAGTAGTATTGTTTTAATTACGTACATTTATAAATTATTTCTGCTTTATATTTTATAACCTCTTTTCTGAACATCTATGAATTTATGAAAATTACTTCAGAGATTGTGCATTGCAATGATCTGATTAAATGACTCTTTAAAGATTTTTTTTTTTTTTTTTTTTGGTCATTGTAGTTGCTAACTTTCCTGGGTATTTTGTGAAAGGCTAAAAAAGTAAGAGAAGTCGTTGGATTAAATTTTATCTATGTCTATTTTTGATTATGCCTGAGATAAAGATTTTTCCTCCCTCTTTTATTTCAAATTGGGGGTATAATGTCCATGTACCATTTTTTTTCTTTTTTGCAATTATGAAAAAACAATTGAAATAATTTATATTAAAATGATCATATCATTGTTTGCATTAATAAGAAATCATTTTGAAATGTGAACTTGCAAAATATTTGATTGTATTCTTAATTGTTTAAGCTTAAGCCTTAGTCACAATGCAAGAATGCAAGTCTCAGAGAATCTTCTGTCTGATATTAAATTTCTAATAGGTCTTTTTAAGCTACAAAATAGAGATCAGCACAGAGGTCATAAAACCTGTATTTCAACTATAGAGCAATTTCCCAAGTGGAATACACCCATCAACTTAATTCATAGACAGAGATATAATCAAATGTGACCACAGGGAATGTTCCCCATCTCTTACAAGGGCATACACAAAACTGGGGGAAAAAGCTGTGAAAATGGTACGTACAGTTTTTATATTCTGTTTATCTATGTATATACAATAAATCCCACCTTAAAGTCTTTTATTTGGTAAATTTCTAAAATTATAGTGAAATCCCATTTTTGTGTGAGATCTTAGTTTGCTACTATATGCTCCAAAGGACTATATATAATATAGTTTTAGGTAAAATTTCCAAGAGCATATAATTGAAAATAAAGTTCTAGATAGTATTTACAGCAGTCTAATTTAGCTACTTACCCTGGCAAATTTTCAATTGATGTCAGAGCTGGAGTGTACTTTACAGTATCTTTCTTAGATTGAAATTGCTAATTATCCAAAGAGGCAGCCTCCGTGGATGGTAATAATTTATTCAATGATTCACTGTAAGCACTATAGTTGCCAGATGACTAGCATCTTCTACTGTGAAGGTTCTCAAGCTATCCTGAAGCAAAACAAGTTTGCATGACCAGGGAGAGCCTTCTACTAAGCCAGAAAGATTTCCTGCATTTATTTTTCTGAGTAATTTTGGTGCTTCTCAGTACATACAAAAGTAAAACAACTTTTAAAAATATTCTAACCAAACATGCTGAAAAATTCATTCAGCATTGGAGTGTCTTCACTTACTGATTATTATTTTTTTTTTGTTTTTTACAGATGGGGTGAAAAGGAAGGAAATGAATACTTTTAAAATATAGTAGAGATACGAAAAGTTAGATACATTGTTTTCAAACCTTGGTGGTCCTCAACAGGTTATGTCTTGCACAATTAAGAAAAAACAGCTGCTTTTGGTTTCACTGTAATCAATACTGATCAATATGACTCTTGGTGTCTCCCCCCTCCTTCCTTCTCCCACCCCCATTGCTATATACTAGGGAATATATCTCAAATGAATAATACTTGAATTAGAAAATTCCTACCCACTCCAATAGTTTAATGGAAGGACAGTGAACCACACACATTGAAACAGGAGGCCAGAATAACCAACAGGAGGTGGCAGGGAAGGGCAATGGAAGATGTATTGCTATTTAAGATTTACTGAACTCGGTAGCATAATAGTGCTTTAAGAAAAATGCTCTAAAATACATGGTGTCTGCCTTGAGGGGTTATGATCTAAATTAGACAGATGAGACAAGTTGGACAGAAAGTCACCATAAGAAAGCATATGTCCTCAGAGTGAAATATTTTTGAGGTCTATACAAATTTTAAGATTCAACAAACTTAGAGTGGAATTCAGCTAAGAGAAAATAAAAACAATTGTCTTCATTCTCCTTACATGAATTTTCTTCAATACAGCGCCATAGAAAATACATTTTGGTCTCAGCAAATCTGTGTCTCCGTCTCACTCTTAAGATGAGTTTGAGAAAACAAAAGTTCTGTATTGATATACAGGACCAAAAATATATTTCCTCACTGTGCCTCTCTGAAGGCAGGAACCCTGAGCCCCAAACTGAAGTGATCAGTCTTTGTGAAAAGAGTTTAGCAGTTAAAACAACTGAGTTGCATGTCTTTGCTCAGGAAAGATTGGCAATTATGCCAAATTATGTCTAATAGTTTTAGAATGTGGAGTAGTGTTTATTAATGTCTGAAGGGAGGTCCTAAATCTCCTTTTCCCCCCAAATTCCAGTTTTGACTTTAACTGTCATTTTAAAAGATGAAAGAACTGGCTTCATTAAGCAAAGGAGCCTTGAATTTCACTTTTTAATTTAAAACACACACACACACTACACCTATTTCTATTTGACAAGACTAGTTATCTTCCTAAGCTTTCACCTCATTTGTTCATGATATTTTATTGGATATGAAATATGAACATCATTCTCTAGTTGAAGCCAATTTTTCGTTTTTGTTAGTTAACTTGCACTGTTGGCTACTATATAGTTTTTCACTCTTCTTGGGCTTATAAATGAATATTAAACATTTATGAATTTCATTATTCATTTAAAATGTTGAATTCCTTTTGATGAATAGTACACATAAACTCTGGAGGGGAACAAGAAGTATGTATACATAAATCACCAAACTGAAAAACCAAACAAACAAAGAAAAAAAATAGAATTCCTGGCCTTCTTGTTTATAGTTTTTCAAATTTGCAGGTATTTATTGGATGTCTGTTATGGCAAAATTGTAGGAAGCAGTTTAACGCTGGATCTCTACCCAGTCTGGAAAAGAAGACAAACATAAAGTCAAATAACAAACAAAGATTTAAACAACTGACAAAAGGAAGAGAGGAGATGTTATCAGACAGTTCCTTGTCAGTTTAACTGAGTGAACACACACAGCTCTAGGTTTAGAGGAGGTGAGGTGATGTTAGGTAAGGTTATGTTAGAGGGGCTGAGGAGGAGGTGATCACCAAGTTTTAGAGAGTGGAATTACAGATGGATATTGAAGAGGCGGTGTGGTTTGCTGGAAGAAGAGGAGAGGAAGGACCAAAGCTTTCAGGAAATAATGTCCTTAAATAATTGTACTAATTTTGACACATGAAGAGCTCTAGCACATTTACTGAATAATAGTCAACACCCTCCACTGCTCCTTAAGAAACCTCTGTTATGTGTTCTCCTTGACATGACCTGCCCTACCCTCTGTATGGAAAGGGACATTGGAAAATTGCATTGGGAGCTCCACAGAGTTCTCCACAACTTCCTGGGAAAAGTGCACTTATCTTCTGAACGTAGCAGTGAGGCCGACTTTGCCTGTGTCTGCGTTGCATACGCATTGCTCTGGCCAGGCCCAGCTGAGGAAGAAACACATGTTATGCCTCATGAGCTTTGGGTTGTACAGCAAACATCCTCTGCCATCTTTCCACCTGGCGGTCTGGGTGTGTTTGATGGGAAGGTACAGAAACTTAGCCATTGTCTCCCAGCTGCCCCCAGCATGGCCAGGGGTATCATAGTCCATCCAGGTTTTACATGAGTACCAGGAGCAGGGAGTGACAAAGCTCTTCCCTATCTGCCTTGGAGACTTGAAACAACAGCAGCAAGTGATTTGGCAGGAAAAGAAATTATGGGAGAAACACATGCTTGTGACAATGGAAATAATCCTGAAGCATATACTACAGTAAAAAGTACAAGTCCCTGCTATTTATCCTCCCATATTATTTCCCTCTTTAGAGGTAATCATTATTAGAAGTTTAGTGTTTACTTAAAATTAAATAAAACACAAATGGAATCATATGATGCATTTTTAAAAAGTTAGCAATATAATTTAGCTTTCCACATCAGTACATGTTGATCTACAGCATTCTTTAAATGACTGCATCATTTTCCATAGTTTGATGGAACGATGATTTATTTAATGACTTTCCTATTTGTGGGTATTTAGGTTGTATCCAAAGTTTTCCTACAATGAACATCTTGTAATATATTTTTGCTCATTCATTCAAGCATTTGTATGTTTAGTTCCTAAGAGTACTGAGTCATAGGGCACGGACATTCAAAACGTTAATAAATACTGCTAAATGGAATAAAAAACATTGTACCAATTTATGGTCTCACAAAGAATTTATGAGAGGACCCATTTTTTTCACTTTCTTGACATCAGTAGGTATGACCAATTTTTTAAAAAGACTTTAGCACTCCTATGGGGGAAAAGAGCATAATTTTTACTTAGATAATAATTCCCTTAGTTTATATATAATTTCACGTTAATTGGTAATTTATATTTCTTCTATGAATTGTCAACTTGTGGTCTTTATAAAGCTTTTCTGCTAGGCTCTTTGTCTTATTGTTTTAAAATCTTTATTCCCACAAATTTATTTTATATTCCAAGACAACTTTTGGTCTTAGGGAGTCTGATGAACTGAAGAAGAAGGCAGTTTCCAATGCTGACTTTTCTCTCCTGACTTCTGGGACGCACAGAAAAAGCTCCGGCCCTCGGGATCAAGAGCCTCAAGTTTTCCTCCTCCTGTTATCAACTAATGGTGTAACCTGAGGCATGCCACATAACTGCCTTTTTTTAAATCCAGTTTTATTGAGGTATAATTGACAAATAAAATTGTATATATTTAAAGTGTATAATATGATGATTTGATATATGTGTACATTGTGAAATACTTACCATAATCAAGTTAGTTAGCACATCCATCATTTCACAAAATTACCTTTTTGTTTTTTGGTGAGAATGCTTATGATCTACACTCTAGCAAAGTTCAAGTATACAATACAATATTTAATTATAGTCACCATGCTGTACATCAGATTCTCAGAATTTATTCATCTTATAACTGGAAGTCTGCACACTTTAACCAACATCTGTCCATTTCCCATATCCTCCAGCCCCTGGCAACTACCATTCTACTTTCTGATTCTATGAGTTTGAATATATATATTTTTAAATTCCACATTTAAGCGATGACATACAGTATGTGTCTTTGTCTGGTTTATTTCATTTATCATAATGTCCTCCAGGTTCATCCATGTTGTCACAAATGGCAGGATGGCCTTCTTTTTTATGGCTGAATAACATACATACATATATATATATATATATATATATATATATATATATACACACATATATATATGTATATATATGTATATGTATATATATCACATTTTCTTTTGTTTATTTTTACAGTTTTTAATGAAAGCTGTATCTAAGATTACTTTATTCCTGCATCTTCTCAATTGTTTCTTCCTTATATTTGCCCTTTTCCTTTCCTACTTGGCGAGAGTTGGCTTTCTGTTCAAAGATCTTTTTGCGGTCTTTGTCCAGCTTTAGTCTAGTGATAACCACCTTGCTGGGGTGAATGGCCACATGACCTGCCATGCCATTAGCCTTCTCCCGCTGCACTCGTTCAATGTAGATGACGTATTTCTTCCTGTAAACCTGGACCACTTTGCCAATTTGCTGCCCTTTGTAGTGTCCTCGGACAACCTGAACCTCATCATCCTTTCGGATGGGCATGAATCGAACATTGTACTTCTGTCTCAGCTCTTTGGAAAGACGAGAAGACATAATCTTCCTGCAAATGTGGGAAGGTGCACTGAAATGTCTTTTATGGTTCTTGCTCCGGTCAGAAGTCACAAAGGGGTTGAACTTCATTTTGGCCGCTGGCGCTTCAGCGATGGCCCTGTATCACGTTTTCTTTACTCAGTCATCCATAGACAGACACTTAGGTTGTTTCCATATCTTGGCTATTGTGAATAATGCCGCAGTGAACATGGGAGTGCAGATATCTCTTTGGGATCCTGATTTTATTTTCTTCAGATATATACCCAGAAATGAGATTGCTGGATCATGTGGTAATTTTAATAATAGTTTTTAAAAATAACCTCCATACTGTTTTCCATATGGCTGTACCAATTTATATTTCCACAACAGTGTGCAAAAGTTCCCTTTCCTCCACATTTTCACCAACATATAGCCCTCTTATATTATAGTTTTCCCATTAATAAGAGGGTAAAAGTAGACGATTAATAAAACTAGAAGAGTGAAAGGAGATGTCTTGTATATGAATGGGTCCCAGAGTAAGTGATAATCTATCTTTCATGTATTCTATAAATATTCATTGATTGCCGAATATTTGTGAAGCACTATGCTAACGACTGGGCATACAATAGAAAATGGATGTGACCCCTACTTTCATGGGGACTACAGTTTCTAAAGAGCACAGAGGTCATTCTTTATCACACAGGAAAATCTGTAACTATGTGCTATGTAGGGCTCTGGAAGGAATGCAATAGGATCCTATGAAAGCTTATAACAGAGAGACCTGGCCTATTTTGAGAAGACAGGGAAGACCTTGGAATGCTCCAGGAGGAAACAATATTGCAGATGAAACTTGAAGGATAAGTAGTAGCTAACTATTGAAGGGTGTGGGGACAGCGTTCCAGGCAAAGAACAGCAGGTGCAAAGGCCCTAAAAGCAAAGGAGTCACATAGACCACTAGTTCCCAAAGTGGGCTGCGTGAACAATCCACTCAGGTAGGTATAGAAAGAAAGTATACAACCCTATAAGTATTTTTAATAAAAATAAAAAAGAAGTTAAGCTTTAATAGTATTTAATATATGGACTGACACATGTGGCCTCGTTCGCCCATGACCACAGTTTCCTGTGGTAAGTGAGCATTCAAAGAAAGAATGGAAATTTCCCAAATCTCTGGGTCATCCACAGCATCCTCACTTGTTAACTCAGCATGTAGAGACGTACAGTAGTTATACCCATGCCATCCTAAGTGGCAATTATAGCTGATAATATTGGTTTAAATTAACTCTCACTAAATGGACAAGTAGCTTAAAAAGATTCCAGCAAGAAAATCATAAACTGAAGATAATACTGTACGAATAGAAGAATGCGTGCACAAGTGAGCAACAAACATATGGCAGAATGGGCTGTCTCCTGCTCCTAAAACAAACTTTTCATTAGTCTTATGACAAGGTAAAAGCAGTGATGATCTAGTCAGATGTGATCAGAAGTTAGCAAAATAAAAAAAAGGGAATCAAAATGATCAAGAAGACTATTTGAAATGGGTATTTTTTTTTTTAATTTATTGGGATGACAATTGTTAGTAAAGTTACATAGGTTTCAGGTGTACAATTCTGTAATACATCATTTATAAATCCCATTGTGTGTTCACCACCCAGAGTCAGTTCTCCTTCCATCACCATATATTTGATCCCCTTTGCCGTCATGAAATGGGTATTTATATCCCCTCTGAACCATCCCTTAAGCTAATGAGAAGGGAGAAGAAACTGCCTTTTGAAAGAAACTTAGAACACTGAAGAAAACATTTTGAAAATGGATATTTAGAAATAGTTCCAACTTTATGTAATTTTTAGTCCTGAAAAAAATCATGCATGTTTCCTACCAAATTCTTTGTATCTCTAGGGTTGAAAAACTTGGAAATTAAAAATTTCTAATCTGTTTTAAAATCTTACAAATAAAGTGTTTAGTGTTTGAACTAGTGTGTTCACAATATCAACATGCCACACCTTCTGATTCATTTTTAACAGGGAAGAAGGAACATTCGCTTGCCAAATTTCAACAAAAACTCTTTGATGATTGAAGGGTGTGATTGAAACCCAAGCATAAACATACTTGTAATGCTTTGGTAAGTGTAAAAAATGATGCACATCTTCCATTCAGATTTACACATCTTCGTGTAGTAACTGTTTTAGTTTTGACAAACAATAAAATCAAGTATTTTAAAACAAAACCAAGACTCTGAATAATGATACGAAATAGTCCATAACAAACGATACCTGTCAATATTTTATGTGAGAGCAAAAATGTCTTTTTGCATTGTTGATAATGACTTTAAATATTGATGTCATCTTAGCTCATCTTTTTCTAATTTATGTTTGTTTTATACTGTGTGATTCTTAATTTACAAATTAACAAGTATAATATATTGATGGCGCCTGCTTATTTTTTAGCTGATTTTAATCATTTAAGATTGAAAAACACTGGTACTGGCCACAGTATTCAGAACTTCTGAAGGAGAGATGCCACTGTGGGTTAGAGGGTTCCAGAAGGGGGATTTGATCTCTTCAGAAAGCATGGAGCAGCTGAATCAATTGGTCAATGATCTGATCGTGCTGTGGTACCATTTATAGCTACATACAGATTCCTAATTCATAATTCACACCACAAGGGACAATTAACCAACTGTCTGATGATAGCTGATGATAATACTTTACTAATATTTGTCATTTCAGCTCTCAAGGAAGGTTCACAGTCCACCGAGCAAATGGACCATTGATCAAACATTGGTTTGTTCTGGTGACAACTATATTATAGGGTCTGTTTATCTCACTGGCACTTAGGAAATTCAGTCCCTAAATGGATCCAGATGATCTAGCTATTTCGTGTGTGTGTGTGTGTGTGTGTGTGTGTGTGTGTGTGTTAGGAGATGCATGGAAGCTAAGAAGCAAAGGTAGCAGAAAAAAGAGTGTTAAGGAATAAATACAGTGCTGATATTGTGGCTATGAATGTGTGCATGTGGGGGGCGGGGATCTGTCACATTCCCATTCAATCCTGGTCCCTCCTTTTTGTATAGTATTTCCCACTGTTTTTTAAAATGACACATTCTAGGGTGCTGAAAGTCATACTTTCCTAGATGTGCATGCCACATTGGGGGTTTAATCCATGTTAAAAGTGGTCATGAGTCTCCTGACATTGTTGTAATGTGTAGTATCGCGCCGACAGAGAGAAGTCATCTCCCTAATCCAGGCCCCTTTTCTACAAGGGTTCACTCGCTCATTCACAGGGCAGCTGGAATGAGTCATATATCACTTGGTTTCCCAGGTTTAACAGTTTCTGCTCAGTTCTCCTCTTCTCCTCAGCCCTTCGGTTGCTAGGACAGATGACTTAGTCTGGAATTTTTGAATCATCCTGCTTGGAGATCAGTGCTTTGTAAATGACATCTCATCACAATGATCTTTTACCTTTAGCTTTCAAACTGAATTGTATCCCATTACAAAGAGTTGTTTAGGGAGATTCTAGGTCATTTCCATTACAAGTTTCATAACAGTAAGGTAATGCAAAGAAAGATTATAAAATCAGCCTTCCAGAAAAGAAATACCTTGATTGACAGTGCATTTATGATTGTTCCCCAATTGCTTCTTTCTCCCCCATCCCATTGCCCCTGCCACAGAGGCTGACTGGAAGAACTTTATCTGCTTTTAAAATGGATGCCACACAGGGAGAGTTAGAGTTGTACATGAACATCACAGAAACAGCAGATGAAAATCACCTAACATGTTAGAAACAAAAGGCAGGAACAAACCAAATGAGTTGTTAATTTGTAAGTAACTATTTGCCAAGTAAGTAGCTCATTAAAATGCCACAGAGTGAACATTAAGAGTCCAGGGCAACATCAAGGTAAAATTGCTGGGATGCTAATGAATACATACATGTAAACACAACTTTAATATAAATAGGTAATTTCTCAGCAACCCTTCTTCCCCCACCCCTTAAAAAAATCTGTAAGCCTA
The DNA here is from genome assembly GCF_036562045.2 of Rhinolophus sinicus. Classification (NCBI taxonomy): domain Eukaryota; kingdom Metazoa; phylum Chordata; class Mammalia; order Chiroptera; family Rhinolophidae; genus Rhinolophus; species Rhinolophus sinicus. The sequence goes on along the minus strand of NC_133755.1, from coordinate 47,068,777 downwards.
TTAATAGTCTAGCCTATTCTATGCATAATAAAATAAAGCAGAGAAACAGATAATGTTAAACAGTGGTTCAACTAAATAATAATAATAATAATAATAATAATAATAATAATGGAGGCTAACTTGTTGAGAGCACTAATTAAATGCTAGGAACTATGCTAAGAATGTTATTTCCATTTTTTTACATAGACCAAGTGGCAGAGCTAAGTAACTTTAGCAGTTAAGGCAGCTGGTCAGTGGTGTACTGAACACTGCATCCAAGCTCTTTCACCCCAGAGTTCACATGTTTAATTCATTTGCTATTTTACCTCATCCACGTTTATTTTCTAATGAATTAATATTGAATGAGCAACAGTTACCCCTTTGTAATATCTTCCCTCCTATAAGTGCTTGGCACTCATCAATGTCTATAAATTTTTCTTCTTGTCTTGCCACATTTCATTTTATATATATATATACACACACACACACACACACACACACACATACATAAAACTAGGTAGTCACTCAGTCATTCAACACACTTCTAATTTAATTCCTGAGTGACTATCTAGTTATTTCCAAGGAAAGCCTTCTCTCCCATATGTCAAAAGGAACCATTTGTTTTGATCATTCTGCATTTTTAACTCCAGTTCTCCTTATTGATATACTTTCCACTTATGAAAACTCTATTGTAAAAATCAGTTATTGCATCTAGCACACACACACACATGCACATGCCCCACATTTTAATTTTACTTTTTGGAAAAGTAGTGCTGGCAGTTTGTGATTGGCTTTTGAAGTCATTGCTGTTTCTTGCTCAGTAGTGCTGTGCGATGACTATGTAAAGTTCTTTCATCCCTTCCTGGGAATGGGGGCACCGTTACAGCACAGGTGTTTTTCCAATTTTTCTTCAGTTTACTACAATTAAATTTATACCAATGGTCTAAGTCCATGAATATATATAATACCTACTGAGCAGCAGGCATGTAGAAAACTATCAGAAACTGTCAGGATTCCTTGCACTTTTGAATGTGTGACTGATTGTGCAGCCCTAGGTATTTCTGAGACTTAGTGTGAAAAGAAATATCCATGGATTACATCAAGACGGCAGAGTAAGTAAATGCTGTGCTCACCTCCTGTCACAACCACATCAAAAGTACAACCAAACTACAGAAGAACCATCACAACCCACACAAGGGACACTCCTGGAGTACCCAGTGCAGGTGACCAGCGAGACTGTGCCACAGGACCCCATAGGACACCTACTATATTAGGCCACCCAGCCAAGACTGACAGACATAGCAGATCTACCTAATACATAGAAACAAACACAGAGAGTCACCCAAAATGAAGAAACAAAGAAATGCACCCCAAATGAAAAAACAGGAGAAAACTCCAATAAAAGAACAAACTGGAGACAGGCAAACAACCAGAGACGGAGTTCAAAGCAATGGTTATAAGTATTTTCAAGGACCTTAGTAAGAGCTTCAACAAAGAGATTGCAAGCATGAAGAAAGACACAGAAACCATAAAAAAGAAACCAGTCAGAAGTGAAGAATACAATAACTGAAATGAAGAATGCACTAGAAAGAATCACCAGCAGACTAGATGAAACAGAGGATTAAATCAGTGATGTGGAAGACAAGGCAGCAGAAAACATCCAATTGGAACAACAAAAAGAAAAACAAAATCCAAAAAAATGAGAATAGTTTAAGAGACCCCTGGGACAACATGAAGTATAACAACATTCTCATCATAAGGGTACCAGAAGGAGAAGAGAGAGCTCAAGAGATTGAGAACCTATTTGAAGAAATAATGACTGAAAACTTTCCTAACCTGGTGAAGGAAATAGACAAGTCTAGGAAGCACAGAGAGTCCCAAACAGGATGAACCCAAACAGGCCCACCCCAAGATGCATCATAATTACAATTTTTCCCTGAAAATAAGACCTAGTCAGACAATCAGCTCTAATGCATCTTTTGGAGCAAAAATTAACATAAGACCCGGTCTTATTTTACTATAATATAGACCCGGTTTTATAGTAAAATAAGACCGGGTCTTATAACAATTTTTGCTCCAAAAGACGCATTAGAGCTGATTGTCTGGCCAAGTCTTATTCTGGGGAAACAGGGCAAAATGACAAGGGTTAAAGACAAAGAGAGAACCCTAAAAGCAGCAAGAGAAAGGCAACTACTAACTTATAAGGGAACCCCAATAAGATTGTCAGCTGATTTCTCAACAGAAACTTTGCAGTCCAGAAGGGATTGGCACAAAATATTCACTGTGATGAAAAGCAAGGACCTACAACCAAGATTATTCTACCCAGGAAAGCTATCACATAGAATTGAAGGACAGATAAAGAACTTCCCAGACAAGTAAAAGCTAAAGGAGTTCATCACCACCAAACCAGTATTACAAGGAATGTTAGAAAGGACTTCTCTAAGACGAAAAAAAAAAAAAAAATCAAACTTCTGAATAATAAATGGCAATACCTACATATCAATCAACAATTACTTTCAATGTAAATTGATTAAACGCTCCACTCAAAAGACATAGGAGGACTGAATGGGAAAGAAAACTAAATACCTTACATATGCTTCCTTAAGAGAATCACTTCAAATTGAACGACACACACACAGACAGAAAGTAAAGGGATGGGAAAAGATATTTCATGAAAATGGAAACAAAAAAGTGGGGGTAGCAATAGTTATACCAGATAAAATAGACTTTAAAATAAAGGCTATAACAAGAGACAATAAAGGACCCAATAATCCCACTTCAGGGTATTTATCTGAAGAAACTCAAATGCTACTTCAAGGGAACGTGTACATCCATATGTTCATTGCAACACTGTTTACAATGGCCAAGATGTGGAGGCAGCCTGGGTATCTGCCGATGGAAGAATGGATAAGGAGGAGGTGGTACATATATACAATGGAATATTGCTTGGCCAGGGAAGGGAATGGGTTCTTGCCATCTGTGGCAGCATGGATGGACCTGGAGGGTATTGTGCTGAGTGGTGTGTCAGACAGAGAAAGACAGATGCAATGTGATTTCGATTATATGTGGAATCTAAAGAACAAAACAAACAAACAAAACAAACTCATAGATACAGAGAACATATTGATGGTTGTCAGATAGAAATGGGGTTGGGGATGAGTATAAAAGGGAAAGAAATTAAGAGGTATAAACTGGTTTTTACACAGTAGTCATGGGGATGTAGGGTATAGCATAAGGAATATAGTCAATAATACTGTAATAACTATGTATGGTGTCATATTGGTACTAGATTTGTTGGGGCGATAGATGGAAGGGGGTTGGGGGATGGGTGAAAAGAGGAAGGGATTAAGAAGTACATACTGGTAGTTACAAAATAGTCATGGGGATATAAAGCACAGGGAATATAGTCAATAATCTGGTAACAGCTATGTATAGTGCCAGGTGGTACTAGACTAGTCAGGGGATCACTTCTTAAATTATATAAATGTCTTATCACTATGCTGTACACCTGAAATTAATATAAAATAATATTGAATGTCAACTGTAATTGAAAAAAGGGGAGGAAAGGTGAAGGGGAATAAGAAGTCCAAATTTCCAGGTATAAAACAAATAAGTCATGGGGATGTGAGGTACAGCATGGGGAATATAGTCAATACTATTTTGATAGCGTGGTACAGTGTCAGATGGTTGCTGGACTTACCATGGTGATCACTTCTTTAGGTACATAAATTTTGAATAACTATGGTGTACACCTGAAACTAATATAATGTTGTATGGTAGCTATATTTTAATAAAAATTTTAAAAGAAAAAAGAAATATCCATGGATTTATGTCACCTTGTGGAATTCCTAGTGACTAGCAATTGGGCATTGTTTAAAAACTCTTTCAGGGTAAGTGATGTTTGTAAATTGATTTGTGCAAACACATATATATTATGTATTGCCTTGTCATTTGCATAATGAGTTAGTTTTCTTCTGCTGAATGCTCTTCATTTCTTGGGGACACTGAGGAACAGTATCATTCAGAGTGGGAAGACCAAAGCAGTAGAGAGGCGGTTCATGCATTGCTCATGCTGTTCTAGGACCGTCTATTCTAAGCTACTATTTGAAAATAGTCAGCATATGATCTAATCTTAGAACTTCAGATTTTTGTTATTATTGCTTTCCCCTGTGAGTACTTCCATGCATACGTGTGTGAACGATCTGCGATTAAAATTATGTTAGACATAATCAATGCCTGGATATGCATGCTTTCCTGTACAAATGGCAGCATATTGTACTCATGCCTCTGCATCTTGATGTTTACATTTAACAAACTGTCTGAGAAGTAATTTCATCCTTCTGTACTATAGTGGACATTTGATGGCTGCCTTTCTGGTATCCATTCTCTCCTCCTTTCTGAAAGTACTTGGGTTTTCATTTACTTGTCCACGCTCCCCTATGAAGCTTCCGGGAAGGATGCCACCCTGGGCTGACTGGCCAAAGCTAATCAATACTTTCCATTCTCATGGCATATGACCTAAGCTTGTACAGTCAAGATGAACTTCAGGAGTCTTGCCTGGAGGGCTGGGGCAGAAGCACTCTCTTCTCTCAGGGAAGGAACAAGACTCCTTAATCATGGTTGATTAAGTCTCCCAGGGCCAGGAGAGGACTGGGCTTGGGAGAAAGCTTTTATTGTTGACAGCAAAACAGAGATGAGAAGAAACTGCGTTCTTGAGGATTTCCCATTTATGTGATCCACCACAGCGCCTTCATTATTTAAATCAGTTGGCAGTGAATTTTCAGTTTACTTGCAACATAAAGACTCTTAACTGATTGGGGTACATATAAATCTACCTCATTCTTTTGAATGGCCTAACTATAAACACATCACAGTATATTTAATATACATTTAGGTTATTCCAGTCTGCTAGTACTAACCATATTGTAACAAGTAACTGCATATATAGATAGATAGATAGATATAGATATATATATACACATATCTATCTATCTATCTATCTATCTATCTATCTATCTATCTATCTATCTATCTCTCTCTCTCTCTATCTATCTATCTATCTATCTATCTATCTATCTATCTATCTATCTATCTATCTCTTCTCACCCATGTTCAAGCCTGTCAGTAGGATAAATTCTTAGAAATCAAATTGGAGACCTTCAGATATGTACATAGTTAATTTGATAGACTACATTTGGAAATACAAAGAAGTAGTGGACACAAAGAAGTTGCCTTTAGGGTGGGAAGTGTGTGGGGGGCAATCTCCATATATTCTTTTAAATCATTTTCAAAAACTGTGTGGAATACTACTTTTCCCAGAAAAGGGAAAAAAAAATTGCAGGTAGAAGCATTGAATTATGTATCTAAAGGCATCTTAGAAATAATCAGGTCCAGCTGCTCCATTTTACAAATGCGGAAACTGAATTCCTAGGAAGTTCAGGGATTTGTTCACACACACACACAGCAGCTCAGAACAGAGAAGAAATGAGAATCTGGGTTTCCAGACTTCTAATCGGTATTCTTCCATAACAGGGACTCTGGAAGCAGATTCCTTCCAGAGTTGACGGAAGTTGTGCCTGAACACGGATGTAGCATGTGTCTAGCACACGTCATCTGCAGTACCCAGGCCGGAATTGCAACTGCCCTTGGTTATTCAATGAATCAAGTACATGAATACTTCCTAAAACAATAAATTCTTACCATGCTCCCTGCAGGGACAAGGGTTAGTTCTATTTTATGGGTAGGAAACTGAGGAATTGGGACTAGTGCCCTAACCAGAACCAATCAGTGGTGCCTCGAGCTGCATCTGAATCTGACTTGTCCCTGGGACTGTCTCTCAGAGCAGAGAAGTACAAAAGAATGCTGGACTTTGTGATGTAAATGAAGAGAGTGGGGGCCGGCTTAGCACTTTCTTTCACCGCACTAATGTCAAACGATGTGTTCTTGGCAAAGGTTACCCAGACTGCTTTGCTACAGGAAAAAACAACCACAAGAATGAACCGGTCAAGAGGCTATGCAAGGACTTGGAAAAATTAAAATACAAAACCTCATGCCTGGGAGACTGGAGGGTTTTTCGAGTTTACGCTGGTGAAAACAAAGGTCATAGGTGTGTTTATTTATTGGACACATTAGAAAAATCTAATGTCTCAAATTCCCAAAGTTAAAATTTTCCTCACACCAGTGACTCATGTTAGCTCCTTGGTGTTGCTCCCACCCTCAGATTTCTTTAATTCTGGAAATTCACTTGTCCCTCTTTTTGCCCTCAGAGAAAATATGATTTTTAAAACGGGAAATGGTCATTTAGCACAACACCTTTATTTAACAAATGAGAAAAGGGCCATAGTTTCAATGGATGTGTAGCAAGTCTATGCTATAGCCTCTAGATTTTCTGACTCCCTGCCTCATAATATCTCTAAATATAGAAACAGAATTAATTTTTTAAAAAGAAATTATGTTCACCAAAGAATACAAGAGTCTAACTGTACAGTCATTTTTAAAAAACATAAAATGTTGTTAGCTCTGCTTAAGTGAGTATCCTTAGTTTTAAAGATTCATGTGGAAGCTTATAAGTATGATATTTCATGATTATAATTTATTTAAAAATCCTTCAGGAAAAAAAATGAGGCAAAACGCAAAGTGTAAACAATCACTAAATCTAGGTGATGGAAAAAGGATGGCCCTTGTACTGTTTCTCAACTTTTTTTTTTTTTAACACTTGAAGATTTTTTTTATAGAAAGGGAAGAAAAATCATATTAACACATTAAATATGTCCTAGAATTTGAAAGTTCCATTTTTCTAAAGTAATATATGCTTATTGATGAAAACCTAGAAAGCATTAGTCTATAAAAGCAAAGCAAAGTAACTGTAACCTGCTCACGGCCCCATTCAAAGAAAAACTATTGTCAACATTTTGGGAGTATATTCTTCTAAAAAGTGTTTTATATATAAATTCACATACATTTACCTGTAAATGTGAATCATACCTTAAGTCCATTTTATAATCATTTTCATTGAACACACAGTAAATACTTTTTCTTGCTGTTGAATTATTTTCTGTATCTTTGCAGGGATGCATATTGATTTGTCATTACAGTTGTCCCTCGGTATCCATAGGGGATTGGTTCTAGCAAATTCCTTCCTGTTCCCCCATTTAAGCCATAGACTTAAATCTTGTCTATTAGTCCTCAAAGTCCATGTTCTGAGACATTTGAGGTTTCTTTGTTACAGCAGCTCACGTTATCCTAACCAATACGAGGATGTTTGCTTTACATATTGTGAAGACCATTTATGCCTCTGCTAGATTCTTTACCATTTGTCAAGGAAATCTGAGGCCCTTGCACTGGTACACACTCCAGTCAATGTTACTGAAGCCCAACATTTGCTCTGAGAGATGCTACTACTATCTTGGGGAAGAAGACATCTCTGCTCTAAAAAAGTATTCTTTTCTTTGGCAGAAAAGAATCCTTTCCTTTCTTTTCCCTCACTTGCTATAAATATATTTTTCCTTCATTCCTCTGACGGGCCCATTCCTTTTTCTCTAGTAGATACACATGCTAAGGTGTTTGATACATTCACGTGAATTTCTATGTACTCTTACAGCATTGGTTTAGTGTGTCTGTGTTTTTAATTTACTTATATGAAATTGTGCTATACTCATTTAATTTCTTACAATTTTCACTCAACATCTGTTTTTCTAACAACTGTATTGTGTATTTACCTCTAATTTGTTCATTTTACCTGCTGCATAGACTACCACCAGAGACGGACTTCTAGATAGCCTTCAACTCGCCACCGCTACAAATACTACAGCACTGAATGGTATGTGCCTCGATGGTGCTGTGTAAGAATTTCTCTGGCAGACACGTGGGATTGCTGGGATGTGGGATGTGAATACTGCCAGGCTGACTTCCAGAATGGCTCACAAACTTACATTTAGTGGATGAGAGCTCTCATGGCCTCACGTCATCCTCCCCAATTGGCATTATCTTCCCTTCTGACTTTTACCCCTTCCAGTATGTGCAGAATAAAATTTCATCTTTTTAATTTACAGGTATCTGATTAATAACTAGTATATGCACGTCTTAAGTAATGTCTTAGCCATTTGACTTCCCTTTTGTGAACTGCCTGTGTTTCTAAGGCAAAACAGCAGAACATTCTACTTCCTTATAATCCATATGGGAAATCCTGAGGGAAGTGTGAAAAAAATATATCGTAGCTCTTTCTGGTGTCCAATGGAAGCTTCTCTTTAGATAGCATTACAGGTTATCTACAACCTGATAGATTCGTTTGTTCATTCATTCCAGAAATATATGTCAGGCACTATATGATGCATTAAGAATATAGAGGAAATAATGTACACAGCACCTGGCATCTAGATAGCTGTGAAATGATGGAAGAGATAAATCAGTGTTTGTTGTTTTACTTTCTGGAGAAGTAACATTAAGGTGTGAGCTACTTATATCTTAATAAATGATAACATTCCTCTCTCATCTTTTCTCAATTAAATTTGCCGTGTCCTTGGCATGGACTACTGGTATAGGTCGAAGGATGCTACAAACAACTAACAAAAGGAAAAACATGCCACTTTCAATGCTTATTAACTCAACAACTCCGTGAGGCATCTATTCTTCAAAAGAAATTCTTAAGTACCAAAATGTTTTACTATAATATACCCTTCCTAGAACGAAAGCTGTAACCTAATCTACCACCACCACTCCCTCCACATTTGCAGTTGAGGCGATGAAGTTCAGAGGGTTGTAAAAAACGCTCTGTGTAGCGCCTTCTGGAGATCGTCCCAATATACCACCCTCAGTCCATTTTTAAAATGTGTTTTTTCATTTGAAATGAGATTCATGCAGCTTGCTCATGCAAACTGAGAATGAAAAAAAAAAAGTTAGAGTCTGGAAAGGAAGAGAAGGATTAAATAAAGAGTTCTGTGAGGATGTAGCCATCATGATCTAATGCACCATGGGCAGCCTAGCTTCAGGGAATACTGACTTCCAAGGCCTGGAGCTCCTGAGGACAGCTGGCACTCAGCTGGTCGTGGGGTTGGCCTCACATTGCCTCAGTGTCTCCCATAAACTCAACTGATGCTATTTAGCCTTTCTTTTTTTTAAGAAAACATGCAGCACAGGAAATTTTTCCTCAATGCGTGTAAGAGCTGTTTGATTCCCCAAAGAAAAAGATTTGGCAAGTCAGTTAAGAGAAAAGGAGAAGCACTGAACACATGAGCACATTTTAACAATGTCCAAGTGTAACTTTTACTGCCAACAGTAGACATGCACTGGAATTTGAAATGCAACCCAAATGCTAAATGCAGTTGTTTTTATCTGTGAGGAGAACGTTGAGGTTTCATTCTGAGATGAGTCATTTTGTGCTGATTTATCCAGTTAATAAATGTATCTGATTTGTTTTCATTAGGGAGTTGAAAGTGGGTTTTTTTGTTTTTGTTTTTTGTTTTTGTTTTTGTTTTTGTCCCAGTGAAGGAAACTATCAGGTCTGGTAAGAATACAAGGAAGCAAAATTGTATTGAAATGCTCAATAAAGATAAAGCCAAGATGTCACCTGCCACATACAATGAAAAGGGTTTGGAGTCTTGGCATTAAGAGGGATACTTGGGATTTCAGAAGCCCCGGACTTTGCTGTCAGTATCTGACAGCGTCTTTACAAGGCCATCCTGAATTGCCAAATCAGAAAACTAAGCCTTTTGTTCTGTGTGATCTTAATTTTGTCCAATCTATTAAATGATTTCATGATGGGGTATAGGTGACATTTATACATTTACCAAAAAATTTGAAGTTTCTCTAGGCCTACTCTGCAGGACAAGATCACTTGGTCCAATTAATTAGTTAATTCATCAGTATGCTAAGAACTGTTCACAAAAGAACATCCAGCCTAAGAAAAAGTCTTATAAGAGTTTAGTTGAGCCAAAGTGATGACAATTGCTGGGAAACAAAATCTCAGCTCCAGAGAATGGCAGTTTTGCAGCTTATTTTATACATTAGAATCAAAGGAGGAGATGCAAGGAGGGTTACATGAAATCCATTGGTGGTCGACTGGGGAGACGGGAGAAAGCAAAGTGGGAAAATCTCTGAGTTTCGATAAAAAGTAAAACAGAGAGACACATACTCCTTTTACATCGGTGGGTACAGGAGAGTTAATATTTACAGCACATAGACATGGTACATGGGCAACAAGAAAATACTCTGGTCTCGTGCTCTGGTACTGAGGGTTGTACCTACTAGGGGTCTGGAAAAGAAGATTACTCTGACATTTCAGAGGTGTGTTATCTTAGGTGCACAACAGACAATTTCAAAGTTAAAGATGGACTTTGTCAAGGAAGCTACAGACTTAGGATATGACTACCAATCATAACGTGCTGTTAGTTAGAAATTTTTATGTTCAGACCATAAAAATTGGTCTCTGGCTTTGCAAGGCGGGGTTTAGTAAGAATAAGTTTTAGCAGGTGGCCTCTTTTTCGTCCACAGAAGTGTTTACTGAGTGCCAACTATCTGTAGGCTCTTTACAGATCAGTTGATGCTGTGACTTTACTGGCATGCAGACACTGTGACCAAAGAATTCAGCCACAGTTATATTAATTGCTGCCAATGGTTTTCTTATGTCTTTAGTAGCAAATAAATTATGAGCATTATGATGGCATTTCCCACCCCTCCCCGCCATTAACTTGTTTTTCTTTTAATTCCTTAACCTAAAGCAATGTTGAATAATATTGTAGAATTTTTAAATGTATATCTTTCAAGACTAAAACTACCTATAATTTGACTTATTTTATCATTTTATCCTGCAAATAATTTCATCATATGCTAAACAGATTATAGCATATAGCTATATGATACAGGTTTTATCACGTAATAAATATTTTCACTGAAGGAGAAATAATGCTGAGCTATCCAAGAAATGGGTCAACATATTTTTGGAAACATAAAGTGATCAGGTACCATTCAGAATTTTCATTTAAATCTGCTGTGTTGGAGGAATATTAGACCCAAGCTAACTTACTATTGAGACTGTAAACAGTATACTTGGGGGCGGGGGGGGGGGCGGGGAGGCAAATAAAAGTGCGTGGAACATTTTCCCCCCATTGTTTTTGTCCCCCCATGGTTGTTTCTCAAGTCCCTTGGGACCACCAGTGCATCCTGAGTAATACTTTGTCTTAAATGTAGTGCAGTGGATTGTCACTGCAGTGGTCTTTTGTCCATGAAGAATTCATCAGACTCACTCTCTGGCCTCCATCACTTGGCAGGACAGAAAAGCCGATGGCAGTATCTGGACATACCTAATATTTAGGAAGCTAAGCCTGTGCAGCAAACGTGAAAGACTTCCTCGACATGCCCTGATGACTTTACTCAAGCATGTTTCCTTTTATCATTTGTTGGAAAAACCCTTTACTATCTCTTCTTAGTTCCTTGTCCTTTGTGAGCTACAAAGGGCAGATTTTCTTTTGTAAATCCTTCGTAATTAAATGAGCACTTCAGTGGCTGTAGCCTTCAATGGCCTGTTTCCTAGGTTTTTGCCTCTGACAGTCATATTTCTCAAAGGCCCCCGAGATGACTGGGCATCTTCCCCTACTTAACACTAAACCAATTGAAGCCCGTGCTCACTGCATGAAGGAGGAAAAGATTCATTAAGGGCACTTCATTAAAAAGCTGAAATGGGACGCTCTAAATGCGCCTGAACCAACTGCCGTCCACAGGAGCTATTAGGAGAGCTACAAAGACAGTTTCAGAAACTGAACTCCAGCTCCAGTGCCTCGGATTAGGGAGAGTGATGGGATTAGTGTTTAATGACTTGGGGCGGGAGACAAAGGGAATCTCAACAAAGAGGCTTAGATATGGAAGAATTAACACTCTCTATTCCAACCAGGCCTCCGATGACTTCCAGCATTCTTTGGAGACTCAAAAGCCAAGAGGGGAAACAGAAAAGATGGGCAAAGCTTTAATACTTCCCTAACTTTTTTTTTTTTTAATCACAACAATACAGAGGAAAGAAAAGAACCCTCTTCACTTCTTGCACTTGAAACCTCTTTTAAAAATAAGCACCTACAACTGTATAATTTAGCCCCCAGGTGAGCTGGCCCAGGGTCACAAGCATGTGCCAGAACGTGTTTCTGCTTCCCAAAGCCAGGGCAAGTCACAAGCCAACACATTCAGACACTGAAGCAAAACGCATGGTAGCAGAGGCCCCACTAAGTGGCTTTAAAAGCACTTCCATCTCCATGGCTGTTTATGTTACAGGTGCAACCGAAGGGACAAAGAGAAATTCCACTTCATTGTAAAACCTCCTCCTGGCCCCATCTGGCTCAGACTGAAATGATTCCAGCGTCTATGGCCTGAGAAGTGCTTCATGAAATGAGGTGATTATCCTGTCTACGTGAGGGGATAACTTTGGAAATGCGCTTAAAGGTTGAAAAGTGCTCTTGAAAAAGAATGGGCAGCTTGGAGCAGGGTTGGCAATGTTGGAGCTTATCTCTACCATCCCCCCCCCCCCCACACACACACACAAGAACCCGGTATCATTATCTAAACACGAAGCCACATTTAAGTGGCTGACCCTGGAGTGGAGTATCATTCCCCAGGATGTTAAGTAAATAGACTGAGCACCAAATGCCTTCCTGCAGTAAGTGTGTGATTATGTGCTGCTGCTGAGAATGGCAAAACGCAGGTGCGAATGTTACTGTAGGCAAAAGTGCAACCCAAATAGTGCCGTAAATGATCTCGCACTGTAATAAACGAATTCAACGTGGCCTGATTTTTAACCAAACTAAATCACTTGCAGAAAAGCTGGGTATTCATTTCACGTATTAGCCTGTATGAAATAGTCCTGGAGCAGTTCTAGACACCAAGGTATTATTTAACCCGTGTGGTTTAGTGGGACAATGGCAGCCCCCTGCCGTAATCCATTCAGAGGCAATACCGGCAGTCAGTGTGAAATTAAATACATTACAGGGAAAGAGCTTAATGCATTTTATAGGCAGTTGTTCACCCACATCAAACTTTAGTTTTTAAAACCCAACATTTGATCCCACGACAGGAACCTTGCCTCAAGTCAGAGATTGCCACACTGTGCTGCCAGGAGGTAGAAAAGAGGCACAGCTCAGACTTCAGTGAAGGTACAATTGGCTGAAAGGAACCATTTCCAATCAGCTTAGTTCTACTGGGCCACTCGGATGCCAAAGGCCCAGGTAGCGTTTGATCATGCTGCTTCAGGGCTCCGATGTGCATCTGTTGCCCCTTACTTTTCTGCTAACATTTTTGCTGGAAGGATCAATGTTTTTCCAGTGCAGTGGAGCCCCCTTTTCTCATAGCTAAATTGCAGTAGGGTATAATGGACTTTCTTCACCTCACTCCCAGTCTCTCTTGACCTCCAACATGGTCTAGCAGTCTGTTCTTTGTTCAATTGAAAATGTGTGTAGAAATTTTTATAGAGATCTTCAGCTATATAAAATAAATAGCTTTGAAAATTGTTGTAGCTTTAAAAACAGGTCAAAAAGGAAATTGAACAGCTAGGGAGTTTCATACCATCCAGTCAGCTTTCTGAAGGGCTGCATTGGTTTTCCTAGTAAATGGTTGCTTTTATTGTTGGGGTTTCCACCAGTTTTCTGAGTAGCTTTTAATAGGAAAGGGAGCTTTGGTGGAATTTTCTGATAGAATGTCAACTATATACTAATGGCTCCTGGCACCACATTCAAACATCAAACGCAGTTTTTGCCATAGGAGTGTGACCTGTGTGTCACTGCGCTGCTGAGCACCTGATTCTCTGTATCGGTGACTTCCTTGGATGGATGGTGACCCTGGTGTGGTTCCCAGGAAAGCTTCCGAACTCTCCTGGCTCACAGGTAGATCCTGTGTCCTTACAGATGGTGGCCTTGTGTTTTTGGAGTCTTCAGACCAAACTCTGCTTTTTTGAGTGCAAAAGCTTATCAAAAGACTCTTTAATGGTATCTTTTTTCAAAAGTGGACAAAGGGTTTATAGCTCTTGAAAATATGGTAAAAGTTAAAACTGCTTTTTCCTTAGAATTACACTAAAAGTCTAAGAGCTTAAAAACAGTGATTCTCAACCCTGGATGGGGGAAGGGCAATAAAATTATTGCTAGGGGTCCATTAATCCACTTGTGTAATCAGTCTCTAGAGTCTGAAAAATAACATCTCACAATAGATTATGACTTTTAAAATAATGTCTGTAGATGCTTTATGATTAATACTTTCAAAATTATTTTAAAAGCTTTACTGAGATTATAGTGATTTTTATCATTATGTTTTGTCAAGCCACACTAAAAGTTCAAGTCATATCACATAGGAGTCTAAAAAATATTTTGGGGGGTGTATGATCTGGAACTCTATCAACTGCTCGTAATAAAAACCCAACTCAAACTAGCTAAAGCCAGAAAAGAAAAGTTATTGACTCAAGTTAACTCAGAGATATGTTGAACCTGTTCGCTCTTGCTTGGCTTCATCCTCAGGCAGGCTCTGTCCTACAAGGAGAGGATCCTGGTCCTTGCTACATGGTCACACGGCCCTGAAGGCTTGTGAACTCGAGAAAGACTTTATCCCAATGTCCATATCAAGATTCAAAACAGGATTCAGATTGGCCAGGCCTATTTCATGGATCTATCTCTGGACTGACCACAGGGGTTAAAGCAGAGAAGGTAATCTGATTCATCAACATGAATCATACGCTCATTCCTGTAAGGGGAGGAAAGGTGGAGTCTCTTGATTTATAGCCCTACCAGAGTCACATGGAGAGAGGGAAGGGCCAATTTCCTAACAAAAAAAAGGTGATGAACAGACAAGCAATGCTTACTGACTGTAACAGGGATTCTCCTATTTACACTTAGATTCACAACACTTGAGAATCATTGTTATAATAATAATTATTATTTTTGATGTTTTTAACTAAGATCCTGTACCAGGTATTAGAAGTCAGCTAAGCACAAATGAGACCAGTGGGAATACCCTGGGAGACACTGTCTGGCAGCCAATTCCAGTGGTGGTTTGTGTGCCTGCGTGTGGGAGAAGAGGAAGAATGAAGTTGGAAGGGGAGCTACCAAAGCAAAAAATCAAAATTCCCTTAAAATTCAAATCTCAATTCTTCCCTGTAAATGTAAAGCCAAACAAAATAAACTCACACACCACCACCACTAACACCACCACCACCACCACCAAATACATACAAGTTATAAAGGTTAATTCCCAAAAGACTAAAAATATTTATTTCTAAGCCTCTCCATTTGTCTTTAATTATTGTGTTCTTTTGGCATGAGCACCTCGGATAGGGAAGGTCATCCCTAAGATACAGAGCTCTAAATAATATGACTTTTCTAATTGCTGTGTCTCCATGTCATGCCCTATCTATGATCTTTTTCCGGGATAATTCATTCCTTCCCAGGAATCAGTAATTCTGTAATTAGTGCCCATTCCTTATTCTTTTCTCTCTATCTGTCTTTCTACCTCTATCCCTCTGGCATTACTCTTCATTTCTTTAATTTTCCCTTCTTTGAAATAAAATCATATTAGGTTCTTACTTTACCCTTCTCAGATACAGTCATTCACACTAGTATAATGTGAAAAGTAGATTACTTGACTGTTAACAATAATAAATAACGTGATGATGAAAATGAACATTAACTGAGTTCTTATTATTTGCTTATATTATAGTAATATAAGCTTATATTGTACCATAATATCTTTACATCACCTTATTTAATCCTTATATGAACCTTATGGGTAGAGTAGTAGATCCATGTTAGTTTTATTTGTGAAGGTTGTTCAGCCTTTGAACCCATTTCTGATGCATGAGAAAGTCCTGTAATATAAATTTTGATGGAATTTCCCAGTATAGAAGCAAAAACAGTTCAGATACTTGTTACCCCAGATTCCATTAGAGCCAGAGTGTGGACTTATGACCTATATTCAGCCAACACAGAGGTATCTGCCTCAGACTTTAAATTGGTAGCTAGAGATACAATATGCAGGAAAGTACAGAATTTGTTTCTCAGATAATGGAGGCATAGGTGGCTTCAACATTCCATTTCCAGGGTCTACGGGGGCTGCAGGGTTGGCCACATCCAACGTCCAAGGCTAGTTGTAATGGTAGATAAACCTCATTATTCAGTTTCAGCAGTTTCAATGACAAAAGTCCCTATCCAACTAGCTTTGTGGCATCCTTTTGGGTTTGCTTCTGGCTACTGTCTAGACCCCCTTCTTCTGCCATTTCTGAGTCTGCTCCTTCAGTTTCCTGATGTTTTCAGAAACATAGAATACAGTATGGAAGCCATTCCTGGAATTGAGCAACATAGAAGAGCCTTATCCTTGAGTTACCTCAGATCCTTGCAATAAATTTCCTCCTGCTTCTGTTAGCCATAATGAGCTTATGTTACATGACACAAAGAACCTTGATGAATACAGGGATGTTATTTTTAATTTCATATTATAGGTTTGGAAACCCAGGCTTAGAGAAACAAGTACATTGTGCAAGTTTAAGCAAACAGTATTAGCGCCAGGCTGAATTGAGAGCCCATATTCACTTACGACCCTTCATAAAATCAGGGAAGAAAAGACTGTACCAGTAAGTGAGATTCATCTGAATATAGCTTAGAAAGAGGTAGGTATCTTTGATTAAAGTCTCAATTCTGGAAGTCTTTCTCAAAATCACAGCTTATTTGAATAACCTTTCTTTGTCTAGAAAACGAAAGTTTGGTCTAGATCAGTGACTTCTAACCATCGGAGAAGGGGTCATGGAACCATACCCCCCAAACAAACAAACAAACAATAATAAAACCCTGAAAGCTATGGATCTCCTTAGCAAAGTACACATGCAAATGTGTTACATCAAATTTCACCCCAAGCCCATCCTTGGAACTCAATGGATCCCAGGCTGAGAACCTTGGACTAGATGATCTCAGTTTGATCCAAGTAAAACACAGTATGATTCCACTGTCTGGGTGAATTTGCTATAATTAGTGAGCTCAATTTCTCTCTCTCTCTCTCTCTCTCTCTCTCTCTCTCTCTCTCTCTGCAGAAGTTTGAGTAAATCACACTCCTCCGTTTATAGCACATTACCATCATTAAGAGAATAAATTTGAGAGGAACTGAATTCACATAATATCATGTGATGAATGCCTAAAGGAGCTATTTGGTCTCAAGAAAAGAAGACTTAGACAAGATGTATTATATCAGTAACTTGTATCAGTTACTGAAAAATGTCACTTGTTGCAAATTACTGAAAATCCAATCAAAAGTAGCTTAAGCAATATGACATTTATAATCTCATGTACCAAGAAGTTTGGAGGTGAGACATACAAGGGTTGGGAAATCCAGTTAAAGACACAGGTTCCTTTCTTTTTTACATTTTGCCATCTTCTCACAGGATGTTGGCTTGTCCCTAGCTCCTCAGCATGGGTTGGCATAGTTCTAATCAGGATATGCAGATAATAACATCATTTTTTAAAAAGCATATTGACTTCTGCTTTTAACCATTACAGAGAAACTGGTATCAAACTTGCCCTCTCACTGAAAACAACTATAAAATTTGACAAATAAATGAGGCAATTATTTTCAGGCATTGGATAATAGGCATGGGACTATAATCCTTGAGAGAAGGAAAATACGCAAGAAGAGCCATATTTCTCTGCCTGGGTGCACTCTCTAGTTGCAGCACAAGGAAGGGGAGCCAAATAGAACAATGGTTTGCATGAGATGAAGAAACAGACATTGGAGTTTGTCTCCTGAAATAGCTGGAATTTCCAGGGTAGGGTACTGGAATAAGAAGGAGCTGTGCAGAGGGGGCTTCTAAAGTCTGTATGTGAATTTATGAAAATTCCTTGGCTGAGGGCTGGGCTGTGCAGATCAAGGTTGAGATTCCATGAGATATGACACAGACTACTGTGAGGTAAAAACGGAACAGTAATAACAGAGACTATGCAGTTTAGGGAGGTGCTGGGGTTCCGGCTGACAAGAGAAAAACAAAAGATTTGGGGTATTGAGATGCTAGAAAGGCTATGCTTTATAAAGGAATGAGAACTACGGCCTAGAGAAAGTGCCCACCCTAGGAATAAGTAACAAAACAAAACACCACCACCAAAATAGACCACTCCATTAAAGAATAAAACCAAACATAAGAGGATCAAAAAAATCTACCAATAATTTGTCT
Source organism: Rhinolophus sinicus (assembly GCF_036562045.2). Lineage (NCBI taxonomy): Eukaryota > Metazoa > Chordata > Mammalia > Chiroptera > Rhinolophidae > Rhinolophus > Rhinolophus sinicus. Next base: position 47,050,629 of record NC_133755.1, on the reverse strand, counting down.
GACAGGACAAACTCAGTAGTATTTAAAGGCAGATGATATAATTCAGATATCCTACCACATATCTTCCACAATATCTACAATATAATTAAACATTCTTAAACATGAAAGGAAAATATGACCCACAGTCAAGGAGGGAAACAAAACAATAGAAAGAGACCATAAGATGACTCATATGTTGGTATTATCAGACAAGCATTTTAAAGAAGTTATTATGAACATATTTAAGGATTTAAAGTGAAAGATGGTCATAATGAATAAACCGATGAGAAAATCTCCACAGATTTAACTTAAATTTAAGTTATCCTTTTAAAACATTTGTTTTAATAAAAACTGGTTTGGCATCACTTTAGATAAAACTGACGTCTCTATTCTTGAAAGTGTTCACATAAATCCCCTGACAGGGATTTTGTAAAATAACATTCAAGCAACACACAGGATAATGAGATAAAAGATGGAGGAGAAGAGAGTTGGAGTAGATAATATGTAATTCCTTCCAATTATCAGAGTCTATGTTTCTCTCATCATCACCACTGGAGAAGGAAAATCATTGGACACAAAGGATGAACCGGGCTCTCTGGTCCTGCTGTGTCTTCTTGTTGAATCTCTACTGTAATGCCACTGCCCTGAGGGAGCAAGAAGTACAGAGTGGAATGAATCAGGTCATAATGGAGCAATGCAGAGTTAGATTTATCTCAAACCACATTGCTAGTTGTGCCAGTCACAAACACCTGGAGAATTTACCTTCTCCTGTACTCCTAGATTATTCCAGTCACGTTACTGGAAAGCTATGAACCTTGTGTGACTAGATCTGAGTATAGTCATAGAGCTTCAAGTCAATCTTGCCATAATCTCTTGCTTACATGTCTCCCCTCTACCGTGAGCTCTTGAAGAATAAGAACTGTGTTCTCATACCTCTATGTTGCCAGTATCCAGTACAATGCCTGACTCATAGATGCTCGATAAATTGTTGTTAAATGAATGAATGCATTTTAAATGCTGAATGTATTTTACCTGATTTGAATTTTCAATAAAGCATACTACAGTGCCCAGCAGTCTCCAAAATTCCCTAACGCTGTCCCATTCCCCCTCCACCTCACCGGAAACAAAGCAATAGAAAGAGACCATAAGAGACCATAATAGAGCAATAGAGACAGTAAGGCACTTCATGCAGAACCTCTCTCAACATTTCAGTGCTGAGGTTGAGATCCTTTTCCAAAGTTCATGGAGAGATACATTAATGCATGGCAAAACCAAGGGTGACTCCTGATTAGAGTTTTTACTCAATTTAAGAAAAGTAATTGTTTTTTCTCTATGACTTTTTTTTCTTTATGTCTCAAGGACATGAAGAATAATCACCCAAGTAGTGAAGAAAAGGCAAGAAGACTCCCCCTGCTTTCTCAAACTACTTCTGCTCCAAACATTATCAAAAGGCTTAGCATTTCCTCTCTTTTATACCTGTCAATGGTGCTAAAATAACAAGACCAAAGCACACTGTCCATGTTCAGTTCAGAGAAAGCAACCCAAGGACTGCTGCAAGAGAGAGTTGGGACCCCGTCTCCTGCTCCCATCTTCTCTGCCTGTCTTGCCCCACATCTCTCCCTCTCACAGTCTTTTACTTTCTCTTTTTCGCATTTTTCCCCCTCCAAACCCTACTCAAAGCTTATAGTAGTTGTCAGAGCTGGGCATGACTCTCAACTGCAGGCAAATCTTGTTTGCAAGCAGGAAGCTGTAGGAATTCTCTCCTAGTGGCATTTTCACTCTTTATGTGAGCTTAATCCAGGGGATTAACAAATGGATCAGCTGGAGACCTCCTCTTACCATGACAGAACTGGGCAAGTTCAAGCAGGAATAGTCCCTGAAAGGTCTGGTTATGCTAGGAGTAAAAAGCACAACACCTACCAGGCACTGGGCAGGGTGTGTTCCCAGAGGAGGCCCAGGTCACGGAGGAAACAGCTTTGCTGACATTGGCCTCTCCTTGGTGACTTCATATGTCCCCTCCTCCACTGCTGACACTGTCTTGAAGTCCTCAGGGCAGCCCTCCCTGTCCCTGTCTGGCCCCTAAGTTTCCCTTTCCCCTGCCACTTACAAACTTCACGGTTTCTCCTGCTTTTCCCTTGCCCAGAATCCATTCTCTTCCTGCTGTGTCTTATGTTCTGTGGTGTCTTAAGGTGGGTTTCTTAGAAGCAGAAGTTGAGGTGGAGATCCTTAGACAAGTGATTACCTCTCTTTCTGTGAGCACCTAGAGCTAATGACAGTAGTCACCCTTTGTCCTTATGAAAGTGAGAAGATAGCACTGCTGTCTATGCCAACAAGACTGACATTTGCAGATGGCAGAGCTTGCAGAGAGGGTGCCTCAATTTTTAATCCTGTGATGATGCCAAAGCAACCACGAAAATGAGACAAACTTCTCTCTTATCTAAGCCACTGGGTCTAGTTTAGCACCCAAATATGTGCCCTAACTAATTCAGTCTAGGTGGGCTGAGCTTTGCTTGAAGACTGAACCAACTGAATGGAAGTCATAATGGATAAGACAAAGAAAGACTGGCTGGGAGGCGATCCAAGATGGTAAATAAACACCGTGCCTGCTTCCTTCCGTGAACACATTAAAATTACAACTAAATTATAGAATAATTCTCTTCCTGCTGTGTCTTATGTTCTGTGGTGTCTTAAGGTGGGTTTCCTAGAAGCAGAAGTTGAGGTGGGGATCCTTAGACAAGTGATTACCTCTCTTTCTGTGAGCACCTAGAGCTAATGACAGTAGTCACCCTTTGTCCTTATGAAAGTGAGAAGATAGCACTGCTGTCTATGCCAACAAGACTGACCTGAGAGAATCACCTGAAGTCTGGCTAAACAGAAGCTTTATAACTAAGGCTATAAAGAAGAAGCCATGTGCCAAGACTGGTAGGAGGGGTGAAGATGCGAGCTGGGCTGGTGGTTGAAAATAGGGAAGAATACCTCAGCTGTGGAGGTTCCCCCCCAGAGGAGCAAAGGAACCCAGTGCCACTCCAGGCTCCCAGCCTGAGTACTAATACTAGGAAGAGGAGCTCTCGCTTCTGGCTGTGAAAAACAGTGGGGATTCCAACCATCCGGGTAGGACAGGAGGGTGCGGGAAACCTAGACATCCTCTTAAAGGGCCCGCGCACAGATTCACTCGCTCGCAGGCACTCACCTTGGGCTCCAGCAGTGGGACGGTTATTCGAGGGGGCATTAGAGCCATATGGAGAGCAGACTGAGGTGTGTGGCTTTGAGGCCAGCGTTGGAGGACAGTCACCATTTTCCCTGTGTGGGGTCTTTCTTCTGAACAGGAGTGCAGGCTGACGCCACGTTTAATGTGTTGAGCCCACCCACTATGCTTACGGCCAAATCTGAATCTGATTGGCCAGGTGAGCACTGTTGCTCCAAAGTGCTGACTCACTGGGACTCTGGGCCACCCAACTTCCCAAACACCTGAGGCACTTTTTCCATAAACAGCCAACCCCGCCCACATTGCATTCTTTCTTGGAAAACTATCGGAGTCTATGGGCCCCAGGCAGGCAACGACTGGCTCGCTGTGTTCTGAGATTTTTCCTGAGTTGCTCCAGCACTGGCACAAAATCAGAATCTATATTAACCTGGTGAACACAACGCTACCACTCTAATGACTCCCTGAGACCCTGCCTCACCGAAGTCACATACCTCCCGAGACTTTATCAGCAGCTGAACTTTAAGGGAGCTGACAAGTGGCAACAGGACTCAGGGTATCCTGGCTTTTTGCAGAGCTACCCCAGGCCCGGTACTGGTGGCAGCTGTCCTCGGTTTGCAATGTGGCCTCTCTCGTGTGCCTCTAGATTTAGCATAGGCAGCAAAAAACTGCAGATTGCTCTGTAACTCTGACCGAGTAGTCCCTGGCTGGTCATAGGCAGTAGGTAACCTAGGCCTGCACCAGAGCCCCTTTCAAGAGGCCCCAGAACCAACATACCTGGAGGTTGGCTTCATACCACAGCAGAGCACTGCCCAATTAGCCCCCAAAGCAGCACACACCAAGGGTGATCTCAACAGAAACCAGAGCCCACTAGGGCAAATTCCACTCACTGGGATTACACCCCCCCCCGCCCCCACAGCAATCCATAAGCTGTGGACATGGCCAAACCCCACATCCAGTCAGCCTGAAGTTCAATCCTACTCACTGACATATCAATAGCAATCAAGGCTCAACTACAAGCTCTGAAAATTACATTTGTGAACTCATCCTAGAAAAAGTGCTACAGACCTCACTGCTGAATATCACTATGGTCACCTTCCAAGTACTCCCCTTGGGGAGCTATGCACTGATGCCAGCACCTAGTCCACATTTCAAAGCAATTTTGGAACTCTTTTTCTGGAATGGCCATTAGAGCCGTTGTCATATTACCCTTGATATCCTGAATGTCATCCAAATGTCTTCTTTTCAATAATTCCTTTATCTTCAGGTAAAGAAGAAGTCACTGGGGGCCAGATCAGGTGAATAGGGAGGGTGTTCCAATACAGTTATTTGTTCACTGGCTAAAAACTCCCTCACAGACAGTGCTGTGTGAGCTGGTGCATTGTCGTGATGCAAGAGCCATGAATTGTTGGCAAAAAGTTCAAGTTGTCTAACTTTTTCACACAGCCTTTTCAGCACTTCCAAATAGTAAATTGGTTAACTGTGTCCAGTTGGTACAAATTCATAATGAATAATCCCTCTGATCTCAAAAAATGTTAGCAACATCATTGCAACAAGTTCGCAAACTTAATTGTCAGACCTCATATAACAGAAGAGCACACATAGCCCAACACAAGGGACACTCCTGAAGCACCTGGTGCAGGTGACCAGGGAGACTGTGCCAGGGCCCTACAGGGCACCTACTAAATATGGCCACCCAACCAAGACTGGGAGACATAGCAGATCTATCTCATACATAGAAACAAACAGAGAGGCAGCCAAAATGAGGAAACAAAGAAATACATCCCAAATAAAACAACAGGAGAAAACTACAGAGAAAGAACTAAACAAAATGGAGGTAAACAACCAACCAGAGACAAGAGTTCAAAACAATGGTTGCAAGAAACTCAGTCAGAAATTCAACAAAGAAGTAGCAAGCATAAAAAAGGACATAAAAACCATAAAAAAGAACCAGTTAGAGGTGAAGAATACAATAACTGAAATTAAGAATACACCAGAAGGAAGGAATCACCAGCAGACTAGGTGAAGCAGAGAATTGAATCAGTGATTTGGAAGACAAGGTAGCAGAAAACACCCAATCGGAACAGCAAGAAGAAAAAAAGAACCCAACAAAATGAGGATAGTTTAAAAGACCTCTGGGACAGCATGAAGTGTAACAACATTGACATCATAAGGGTACCAGAAGAAGAGAGAAAGCAAGAGATTGAGAACCTATTTGAATAAATAATGACTGAAAACTTTCTTAACTGGGTGAAGGAAATAGACATACAAATCCAGGAAGTTCAGAGAGTCCCAAACCCCAAAAAGGCCCACACCAGCACACATCATAATTAAAATGACAAAGGTTAAAGACAAAGAGAGAATCCTAAAAGCAGCAAGAGAAAGGCAACTAGTAACTTATAAGGGAGCCCCCATAAGATTGTCAGCTGATTTCTCAACAGAAACTTTGCAGGCCAGAAGGAATTGGCAGGAAATATTCAAAGTGATGAAAAGTGAGGATCTACAACCAAGATTACTCTACCCAGCAAGGCTATCATTTAAAATTGAAGGACAGATAAAGAGCTTCCCAGACAAGAAAAAGCTAAAGGGGTTCATCACCACCAAACCAGTATTACAAGGAATGTTAGAAAGGACTTCTTTAAGATGAAAAAAAAAAAAAATCAAACTTCTGAATAATAAAATGGCAATAGCTACCTATCTGTCAACAATTACTTTCAACATAAATAGATTAGTGATCCAGTCAAAAGACACAGGAGAACTGAATGGATAAGAAAACAAAGCCCTTACATATGTTGTCTACAAGAGACGGACTTCAGATTGAAAGACACACAGATGGAAAGGGATGGAAAAAGATATTTCATAAAAATGGAAACAAACAAAAAAGCTGGTGTGGTCATACTTATACCAGACAAAATAGACTTTAAAACAAAGGCTATAAGAGACAAAGAAGGACCCAGTAATCCTACTTCAGGGGATTTATCTGAAGAAACCCAAAACACTACTTTGAGGAGACGTGTGCATCCATATGTTCATTGCAGCATTGTTTACAATGGCCAAGGTGTGGAGGCAGCCTAGGTGTCCGTCGATGCAAAAATGGATAAAGAGTATGTGGTACATACATACAATGGAATATTGCTTGGACCATGGAAGAGAATGGGTTCTCGTCATCTGTGGAGGCATGGATGGACCTGGAGGGTACTGTGCTGAGTAGAGTATGTCAAGACAGCAAAAGACAGATGCAATGTGATTTTGTGTATATGTGGAATCTAAAGAACAAAATAAATAAACAAAACAGAAACAAACTCATAGATACAGAAAATATTTTGATGGTTGCCAGAGGAGAGGTGGTTTGGGGGTGTGGGTGAAAACAGGGGGAAGGGATTACGAAGTACAAATTTGTTGTTACACAGTAGATGGGGATGTAGGGTATAGCATAAGAAATATAGTCAATAATATTGTAATAACTATGTATAGTGTCAGATGGGGACTAGTTTATTGAGTTGATAGATGGGAGCGGGGTCGGGGGGCTAGGTGAAAAAGATGAAGGAATTAATAAAAAGCACACATTGGTAGTTACAAAATAGTCATGGGGATGTAAAGCACAGCATAGGGAATGTAGTCAATGATATGGTAATAACTATGTAGCGGCCCAGGTACTAGACTAGTCAGGGGGATCACTTCTTAAATTATATAAATGTCTAATCACTATGTTGTACACCTGAAATTAATATGAAATAATATTAAATGTCAACCGTAGTTGAAAAATTTTAAAGGGGAGGAGAAAGGTGAAGGGCAATAAGAGATTCAAATTTCCAGGTATAAATCATGGGGATGTAATGTACAGCATGGGGAATATAGTCAATAATATTGTGACAGCATGGTAGGGTGTCAGATGGTTGCTGGACTTATGGTGATCACTTCTTTAGGTACATAAATGTTGAATAACTATGGTGTACCCTGAAACTCATATATAATTCAGTTATATTTTTAATAAAAATCTTTAAAAAAGAAAGAATGGCTGGGGAAGATATAAAACATTCCACAATAACAAATGGAGAGATTGGGAAGATAATTGTTTTTAATGTCAAAGTTGTCCCGCAATCAAATGTGATGTGGAAAAACACACACAAGGGAAATACTCAACTGAACCAGTAACATCATAGCCCCTTTCCACTACCCATCAAAGTTATACTCAATTTTTTACACTTCTAAGAGAAAACAAATCTTGCTTCTTCTACAGTTGAGAAGCAGGAAGTCAGGATGCTGGGCACCTGTGTCCTCATGCCTAAATTGGTATCTGAAACTGCATCACTAAAGAGGGGTGTTTTAAGAGCTCTGCTTCATGACTGCAGGTCCTCAGACCTCTAAGTGGTAAAGGAGGTGGTCTGGGCAATTATAGGATAAATGCTGTGAATTACTTCAGAGCATCAATGTAACTCAAAAATTTAAGAGAAAAAGCAATTTCAAGTTAACATAAACAGTACAGAGTAGAACGCAAACTTTGTGTCGGTCCTAAGGATTGCACATTGTAAATGAAGCTGGGCATTTTCTGGTTGCTCTGCTCTACTTGTTCCTTTCACAAGGACCCAAACCACTCTTTTTTGTTAGGAAGGCCTGGCAGTTTTGCCAGGCACGTCTTTGCTCAGTGGACCTACTGGGTAGTTACCACTCAAGTACCCGAGAATTTCTCCTTCAGCTAGAACAGTTCACATTTTTTTTCGTTTGTTTGTTTTGCTTTCAGAAAACGCAAGGCCTCAATCTCTATGTCTTTACCAGAACATTCTCCTGTGAAGGGGTTGGGGCAATTTAGCACTGAAAGATCTGGTTCCATTAGTTACATAATGTTCTCATAAAGGAGTAGCTGGGTATGGCTTTAGAAGACTTAAAATTACCTTCAGGTCACGATTTGATTATTGCCTAGAAAGTGCAGCGTATCTAATCATTCGGACTCGAATAGTTGGTTTTGCTCTTGTAAACTCCTGACCAAAAGCAATTATTTCCCAAGTTTTAGAGACAAATGAACCATAGAAGAGCAGCTGTAGAACTTGTAAGAAAATATGATAATTACCGAGTTTGACATGTGCTATGACAACAGTCCTTTGCTAATCAACAGCTTCACTCCTAAAACAGTCATTGAAAATATGCTGGGCAGCCAGTTCTCAATCCTACATGCCAGTGGGAGGGAGTGGTAGTGCAGAAAATCCAAGGCAACAGATAATCCCCAAATCATTGTTGTTTGGCCTCAGGAGGTATGATATGCTTAATTTTAAAAAAATTTTTGGCAGCAGAGTCACATCCTTTAATTAGATCCTATGCACATAATTGTCAATATTAGCTTGACTTTCTGAACTGACACTCATAGCTGCCAAGAAAGGCCACCCTGGGCAATAGGCAAAATTTATTTGGGGATTAAAAATTAGCAAGAGACAATTCTGACATGGATAATCCTCATGTGGATAATTGAGTGTTGACTGGCATTTAGGGAAATGCGTTTCTAGCCGAGTACAGTGTGAGATGCTGCTGTGTAATTAGGTAGAGGGAAAATCTTCACTTCTTATAGCAAAATGTTGCTCAATAAATGCGAAATAAAACTGAACTGAAAACCAACATCCTGATGACCAAGATTTCAAATTACATGCTGAAGCAACGATTGAGAATATCTCAACCCAAGGGTGTTATAAAAGCTTGCGATTGGAGTTGTTGGTGGTTTAATAGTTTTCAAAGTATATTAAATATTAATCTAGCCATAGGCCTTTTCTGTGGTCTCTCCCTTATCTAATCTCTGCTTTCCTTTTTAAATCTCTAGCTAAGGCTTTGTAGAAAGCTTGCATTTGGTGTACTTGAAGTGGCACTGGGGCAACTTAGTGAGCAGAAAATGAACAGTCAAGGAATATTGGCTTTCCTACTCTCTCCTACTTTGTACAATGAGGACATTGATATCCATCATGCAGGAATTTTATAAGATTTAGAGAAAATGCATGTGAAGCACTTGGTAGTGCTACATAGTGAGCAAGAAATCTGCAATAGATAATGTCTTATTAATAATTATAATTAAGACTGTGTTGTTCTTATTAATAATAATACTATCCCAAAGGCAATATCACCTTCTACTGATTGTGAAGAATAAAATAAATAATCTCAAAGATGTGCTCTTTGAATACACATAGAATTACTCTATAGAATCTACTTTTCATCAAATAAGCCTTGTTATCTATAGTCTGTTTTTGTTTTTTGTTTTTCTTTTCTGGTTGCTACTAAGAAGGAACCTACTGGAAACTGGGTCTGCTTGCATATGGGAAACACACTAATCACAGCATGTTCAAATTGGCTATTCATAATACATTCATTTGGAGTTCCTGCCACATGATATATCCTCATTAATATTTGTTGAATGAATGCAGGAAACTAAGGAATAGGTGTGTGATTAGAGAATTTTAGCACTGAAAGGGATCTTAAAAATCATCTGTTTCAAGTAAAAAAAATAAGCAATTGTTTTAGTCCATTTGGGCTCCTATAACAAAATACCACAGGCTGGGTGGCTTATAAACAATAGAGATTTATTTCTTACACTTCCTGCACCGCAAGTCCGAGACCAGCCTGCCAGTACAGGCGAGTGAGGGCCCTCTTCTGGGTCTCAGACTTCTCATTTTATCCTCACATGGCAAAAGGAACTAGCTAGCTGTCGGAGGCCTTTTGTAAAGAGCATTAATCCCATGCATGGGGGCTCCCTCATGACCCAATCATTTCCCCCAAAGCCCCGCCTCCTAATACGAGCATCTTGAACATTAAGTTTTCAACATATAAATTTTAGAGTGACACAGACATTCAGACCATAGCAACAATTTAAGAATTTACAATAGAAGATGAATTAAATAAATGATGCATAACCATTGAATGGAACATTATATAGCTGATAAAAAGGAGGTGTGCCTGTATGAATTGTCAAGGCAAGGTGTTTACTATACATTGTTTTTAAAAAAGGACACCAGAGAAATACACTATATAATTCCATTTGCATTTTAAAGTATAATATAAAATGTTTGAATAAGCCCAGAAATGTTTGGAATTATAAAAGAAATGTGAACAGTGGTTATTTCTGGGGCATAGGTTGGGGAGATAGATTAAAAAAAAAAGGGGGGGGGATGTACTATTTTATTTTATGAAATACTGTGCTGTCTAATTTTTCCAAAGAGGCATATATTAGTTTTATAATAATTACAAAGAAACTAAAAAACTCCATAGTTCAACTTTTTTCTTTATAAAAAATTTTTAAAAATTGATTTATTTTTATTTCAGCCTTATTAAGGTATATTGACAAATAAAATTTAAGATATTTAAAGTGTACATTGTGTTGATTTGATACACATATTCATTGTGAAAGGACTCCCTCTACTTAATTAACACATCCATCACTTCACATATTTTTTTAAATGAGAGCATTTTAGTTCTACTCTCTTAGCAATTTTCAATTATACAATAAGGTGTTATCAACTATCGTCACCATGTTTTACATTAGATCCGCAGACCTTATTCATCTTATAGCTGAAAGTTTGTACATTTTACCAACCTCTTCCTATTTCCCCCACCCGTGGCAACTACTCTTTTATTCTCAGTTTCTATGAGTTTGACTTTTTCTTTTTTTTTAAAGATTCCACATAGTATAAGTGATACTATGCAGTATTCATCTATCAGTGGATTAATGGATAAAAGAAGATGTGGTATGTACACACACACACACACACACACACACACACACACACACACAGGAATATTATTCAGGGTTGAGAAAGGAGAAAATCCTGTCATTTGTGACAACGTGGATGGACCTTGAGGGTATTATGCTAAGAGAAATAAGCCAGACAGAGGAAGACAAATCCTGCATGATATTACTTTACATGTGCAATCAACTTTCTTCTTTTACAGATAAAGAAACTAAAATTCAGAGGAATTCCTGGTCATAGAAACTTGTACCTGAAAGATAATATAACAATGACTACGTCTACCCTCCTCATAAGACAGATAAGGAAACTGGGGTGAGTTATAGTTTCTGTAGTTAATGCCTGGGGAGAAAAGTTGGATAAGTTAGTGTTGAAAAAAATGTAACTCAGCACATGCTGTAAAATCCATTAAAACTGACTCACTCATTTTGGATGAGGTAAGTGTTGACATTAGACAATTTGGTGGGCAGCATTTATTTTCCTATTTATTAAAATGTCAGAAAGAGTACCGATGGCACCTCCTAAAAGACTTGCAGGTGGTGGTCTTCAAAACACAATCTTCAATCCTCGAAGAGGATAAAAATTCTAATAGTCTAGCTTAATGACAAAAATAAGGCTGAGATGGGTACATTCAGAATATCAAACTAGGGATAATTTAAAAATATATGAAACTCAAAGAGAGACATATATATCTATATATATGTACATATATATACACACATAACATATACACATAATACATATATAATATATAAATTTATAAAATACAGGTACAATAAACCACATTTAAAAGCTACAGAATATTAAACTATAAAAAGTGAGTCTTCAAAGAAAATCGCTCTTTGAACAAATCACCAGTGCTCTTTCAATAATTTACTTCTTCCTCAAGTTACAATTTGTGTAGGTCTCAGAAGATAATATTGCCTCTGAAATTTTAAAGGAGCCAAAAGAAATCCAAATTTATGTATATGCTCTTGGTTAACGAGTCATATTAATGTAAGAACATAGTGGCTATATTTTGATGCAGTAAAACTGTGTCTTATTCCACACCCCAAACCAGTCTTGTAGCTCAAGATGTCACTCTGGGTCTGCTGAGTGGCTGTGGTCTCCTTGGCTGTGTGCTTGCTTTTGTCTGTGTTACACACAGAGAAGTGGAACATTGAGACCATTCCCTGAATAGCTCAAGCCTCAAATTAAGATTTGTCCAATAATCTGGATATTTTGATTGGAATAGAATAATTCCCAATTTGCCCCATTGGACCCCTCACTCCACCCACACCAAGCATAAAAGAAACACAGTTTATATTATCAGAAGAAAGTTAATGTATCTACGTAATGATCCAGCCCAAAGGGCTGAGGCAGTACCTGTATTTAAATCATTCCTTGGGGTCATGTTTGAGCAGGTGAGCTGTGTCCACCCTTCTCTGGCTTCCCATGAAATCTCCCAAAGAGGCTGGAATTTTCATGTGGCAGGAAAAGAGAAACTGAAGTCAAGAAAACCACAACATCTGGAACGGGAGGAAAGATTTCACTGGCAAGAACTTGACAAACTCTGAAAACAAAGTTCTAGACTTTACTAATTTATTTTGGCTGCAAAGCCGAGCTCAATGCAAAGCTCAAAGAGGATTTGTCCGAGGCTCCTTTCAAAGAAATAAAAAGCCAGCCTGCACTAAAATTAATGCATCGACTGCATAAACAGTCGAGATAGTTATCTGATACTGAGGGAATAGAGTCACACTAGGCCTTTCTGTTATTTATGGGATTATTATTGGAGGAAACAGAAGCAATTAGATATCCCCCTGCTTTCAGAGCAGGGGAAGGAAAAAAGGTGTCAAACATAGTTTTTCAATTTGGCCTCTTGATCATTTCGTTCTCGCTACATTTTAAAATCCAAATATACATACGCCCCTAGTGCCCCACTCAATGGTCTTCTCAGCTGTTCCTTTGACTATTTATCCTTTATCCTTTGAAAACTTTGTGGATTTTTTTTTTAACATTTTTAAAAGTTTTAATTTTAAGTGTATTTTTCCAGGACCCATCAAGTCCAAGTCAAGTAGTTGTTTCAATCTAGTTGTGGAGGGCGCAGCTCACAGTGGCCCATGCAGGGATCGAACTGGCAACCCTGGTGTTATGAGCTTCGCACTCTATCTAACTGAGCTCACCAGCCGCCCGCCCCAAAAAACTTCATGGATTTTGAATGACGTCTATAAAGACCTAAAATACCTTAAAAAATAGAAGTTGTACTTTTAAAAACAAAGTACATTTATTATTGCATGTGATCACAAATGTATATGTGTACATATACATGGTAGAAAACAGATAGGAAGAGAACCTTAAAAATCATTTCTATTATAGAAAGTATTTGCCATTCTTTTGTCTGTCCAGCTTTTGAGGCCATCTTTTTTTTTTTTTGAGGGGGGAGAAGTTCTCACAGTGTAAGTCTTTTTAGGAGTCAGGTGAGGATGCCGCATGTACCGTTGTGCCAGCAGACACTTATCCTGGTCAGCTGTTTGAATCTGGACTGAGTGACAGAAGAAGCAGGCAGAGTGAGGAACTCATCTCAGCGGTAGGAGCAGCCACAGCCATCCTCCAGTGCCCGCAGGGATGGGATGTGGTGTCAGTCCAGTGCTGGGAGTGGCAGTGATGCCTGTTGGGACATCCAGTGTCAGATGGCAGAGGCATGAGTCTACCCTGCAGACCCTGTGATGTGAGTTTGGCTGCGGTCCTGGCTGCTGAGAGCGTCCCTTGTGTCTGCCTGTGTTCCAAGGACACCCTTCAGATTCCCCAATGACCCCGTAGGCTCCTCACTAGCCACTCAGTAAATTCTTTTTCTGCTTAAATCAAGCAGAGGAGGTTTCTGTTGCTTGTAGCTTAGAACCCAGACAGGTGCTCCTATAGTTCCTTTATTCAGAGATACCCATTAATATTTTAACTGCTAGTGTCCTGGCCTTGCTCTATAGCTAAAGATAGTGTTTCATTTTGCCATGGTGGGTGCAGACATGTTCATACCTGGTTCACACACTAGTAAGAGAGACTTACCTTGCCTTAGGTATGCGTACAGGGGGTTTGTTTCCCACTTTGTTTTCCAGAGGTACATAGGTATATTGTAATTTTCCTTAGCTTCTGGCAAAGGTAACTGGTGATATGAAAACTTCTAGAATAGCCCCTGGGACACCTGCAGTGTGTGATGTTTGTCTCTGGTAATAATAGGAATAGCTATCATTTCACTCCTGAGTGCTTACTATTTATCCCGTCCTTTACTAAGTGCTTACGGAGGTTAGCACATTTGCTCCTCATATAATTCCTACACAGTAGTTATTGTTTCATGAAATCCTTACAATGTTCCATGAGGTTTGTTATTCCTTCCATTTTACAGATGAGTAAACTGAAGCTTAGAAATGGTAACTTGTCTGAGTTTACAAGCAGGAAGGGGTGGTTCCAGAATTTGTACCCAGGTTGGCTGACTCCAGAGACTTCTTTCCTAACTTCATCACAACGCTGCCCCCAGATAGGGCTGCCCTAGCCCTTAGGTCACTTGTATGCTGGCTTGTCCTGACTTTCCACGACTGGCTAGTTAGTACAGGAGTGTTGACTGTAACCCTGCTCTACGCAGGGCACTCTGCTAATGGGTAATGATAAAGAAATGGAAGGCTACTCCTTTAATTCAAAGCTCAATAATACAAGTAATATGCCTTTAGAGAGTATATTACGGTTTACATTTTAGTATGGATCATCTCACCTCATGTTATGAAATGACTAGAGAATAATTACAATGAATAAGGCCAAAATATGCAAAGTAATTTAGGGCTTAGAGAAAAAAGTAAAGAGAGAGGAGGTTAGGTTAATGAGGGCGAGCTTCTAACAGAGCATGGGTTTTTAGGAGTTTCTTGGATGCAATTCTGGTGCTTGATGGTGAATGGAGAGGTGAAGAAAATCTCACTACTGGGTTATATATGCATATAACTGTCAGCAGGTCTGTACTGAGTTTAGTGGGATATGTGAATCCGAAGTGATTGATAGATTTGGCATTCAATGGTTCCTGTTCAAATGGAATCTTACGCAAGAATTGGTTCAACAAGAGAGCTGAGTGGATAGGCTTAACAAAACTCCATCAGAGCCATGATGTATCATCACTTCTTGGAACTACAAAGCAGCCCTTCCGTGAGGTCTTATCTTACTGGCTGATGGTGAGCCCATGATGGACACAACTGCGCTGTCCTTGGCCCCAAAGAGCCTTATGTTGGGGAGAAAGAGATAAATGTGAAATAATTAAGGGAAATGAGTTCCTTGGGCTGTTGTGACTCTGAGGCAGGCTTCCTGAAGGAAGTGTGATAAGGCACACTTTCTGGTGCCTAGAGTAACAAAAGCTTCTTGGAAAGACACATGTTCTAGCACATTCTGGGCTTTCAGGTCAGTTCTGATAAGTCTCCCTTGAATGTGTATAAACAGAATGTCAGACAAGTTTGAAAATCATTGCCAGCGAGCTTAATGCGTCCGTAACTTCAAAAAGTACAATCCAAGTGTAATTGGTTTGCATCAGAATGAAGGAATTTCTTACTAAAACAGAGAGGGCAAAAATGCTTGCCTTATCCTTTTTCTTTTTTCCCTCTCGATCTCTTTCTTTCCTTCCAAACAATTAAGCTGGAAGAACTGAGAACAATTAGGTGGCTCTAAGAGTAACCAGTTTTCCCTCCCTCTCCTTCTTCTTAATGAGCTTGCATTTCCATCATAAATATATTTGAAAGTTACATTTTCTTTTCTTTGAGACTTGAACCAGGATGAAAGGAGACCAAGCGTCTTGAAGGTGCATCTGGGGAGGTGGTGCAGGGAGCTGGCTTCAAAGGACGGCCCTCTGGAGGGTGACTCATGCCGCTCTTCGCTTCCCCTGCCAGCGGTTTCCTCCCTGGTGAGAATGCAGCCAAGAAGCACAAAAGCCATTTGGAAGATGGAGCCAGGCGCCAAATCTGAGTATCTAGTTTTAATTGAACACAAACTAAGACACTCTCAAGGGAAACACTTGATGATGATGATTATTTTGTCAGTAACTCGCCAGTGTCATGCAAATGAAAGATGAGGACACTGACTCTGGAGCCTTTGATGCATCTGTGTAGAAGGGGGTGTTGTGCTGAGGCCAACTCCTGGTGAATGACACTGCATCGCAGAAAATGTATCTTTCCCAGCTACAGCTTCAGTTTAGGGCTGCAGCCCCCTGCTCCACAGGGCCTGAACCAGGAGATAACTGCTCCTTCGAAGGGAAGCTGGCACAGGAGAAGGAATTCACTTCCTTGTTTTTGTCTTTCTTGTTATGGTGCAATGGCTGTTTTGCCTTAGTGGTTGTCCTGTGTTCTGTGGCTTTCTCTGCAGTAGCTGGATCAGAAATGGTGCTGGCAACCAGAGTGTTCGTCCCTGAGACCCCCCTGGTGAAAGCAGGCAGACGAAGGCATCACAAATCTCAACGTCCAAAGGGAGTTTCCTCAGGGAAGAAGGCTCTGCCTATGGTCCCGGCTTCAGAGCAGAGAAGGTGGGACCCACGGCATCCTTATGTCAGGCACTCCGCAAGGAGCAGAAAGGAGCTGGTCCTCCTTTCCTCCGGGAGCCAGCTGGGCGCAGCATTCAGAGAGCTGACTGGTAGAGCTGGGTTCTGAAAGTCACTTCCCATGTCTACCTCTGTGGCATCTGCCCCTCTGTGCCCTGCCCATTCTTTGAGGACCAACTCCTGTCACCCCTCTGCATTCTACAAGATTCTTCTCCTCTGAAATCACACACCACTTGCTGTCTGAATCACTCAGATGACAAATGCTTTACGTGGCAAGATGCTGTTATTTGTCCCTCCATCTCCCCAACCCTTCACAATTGAAGTAGCTCTCTGAGAGACAGCAAGATCCAGCAATGTGGTTACCAAAGGTTCATCATTTGTGATTTCTGCTATATCCAACGACTGCCCAAAGGATCAAATACTTGATATTTTTATTTATTTAGGCTTTCTTTACCATAGGTTTTTTTTTTTGTGTGTTTTTTTTTTGGTTGTTTTAAGTGTTCCTATTTTTAAATTGAAGAATAACATAGAGTAAAATGAGCTGATCTTAGGTGTATTTGCTTAATGAATTTTCATATGTGAATACACATACAACCTCTGGTCAGACTAAGATAGAGAGCATTTAATTATTGTTTAAGGAAATGTGCTATCTCTACCAACAATATCTTCGAAAGTATGGTTTGCTGTGCTAAACTTTTTCTGATACACTGCAGTAAATAACTGTAAATTATAAATGTTTTCGTTTTATCCAACTAGGTGTAATTGTATCATTCACTTATCCATCCATTTGATGTTGACTGAGTACCTACCATGTATAAGGCAATGCTCTAGGCATTGGGGGGTGGGGGACGGTACAGCAGTGAATAAAACAGACCAAAATCCCTGTTCTTATTAGGTTCCAGTTGGGGAAAGAGACAATGAACAAAATAAGTGCAAAGTATATAGTATGCCAGATGGTGACAACTCTTTGGAGCAGAGCAGCGCAGGAGAAGAGGATGGGGAGTGTGGGGTTTGGCTGGGGAGCAGCGGTTTTGAAATTTTAAATAGTGTGGTGAGACTAGGCCTAGTATTGAAGCAAAGACTTGAAGATGGCGAGGGAAAAGCCATTACGGGAGATGAGATGTCTAGGTGGAGGGAACAGCAAGTCCATAGATCTCAAGCAGGGATGCTTGAGAAGCAGCAAGAAGGCTAGCGCCCCACTCTTGGGAGCGCTGGAGTAGATAAATCAGGGCCATATACGTTTGACACACATGGTCT
Source organism: Rhinolophus sinicus (assembly GCF_036562045.2). Lineage (NCBI taxonomy): Eukaryota > Metazoa > Chordata > Mammalia > Chiroptera > Rhinolophidae > Rhinolophus > Rhinolophus sinicus. The sequence continues at coordinate 47,032,937 of NC_133755.1, read as the reverse complement.
TATTCTGCCTCTACTGCCCTCGACTGTCTTCAGACAAGTTAGTTAATCTCTCAATAATGCGGTGTCTTGCATTGGAGTGAGAACATTTTCCTTTCGTAGTTGTGTTCTAGGTTAGAGAAACTATAAGAAAATCAACTAGTTTAGCATCCCCTACATATTACCGGTAGGAGCTTGGTAAATGATAGCTGTTATTGTACACAGTAGGCACTTAATAAATACATGACTGACATGGAGGCTGCAGTGCCTTAATCTTCAAAATATCCCTATCTTTTGCTTTTTATTCAAATTACAATAGCTTAAAAATAATATGGGTCTTGTGCGATACAAATGTCAAGTGAAGTATGACTTGGTCTCTGGCCTCCAGGAAAGTCTAATAAAGTTGAGGAGATAAGAAGAAGGACAGATACTGTTTACAAGTTTTCCAGTTTTCCTTTTAGGTAAATGGCAGGGATTTCATTTCCCTGCCCTTCTGAAGTTAGGTGTTCATGTGACTCGGTTTTGCCCATGAAATGTGTATGCTAGCAATACATGTTCATTCCTGGGGAAAGCTTTAAGCTCCAGTGCATAATTTGCCACAAACCAGGTGTTGAGACGGAGTCTCGACAAGCCTGGGCCCCTGGTGATTGGCAGTCATTTGTCACTGCAGCTTATGGTGCCCTATTCTGACTGAAACCATATGTAAAACAATCAGAGAACACAATCTTAGGTTGATGCCACTTCTTTATAATAGTGGTAACAAGATAATAAAAGCAGGATAACATTCTAGGATAAGAGAGATGTAAAGAGATAATATGTCATCACTGTGTTCAAAGAGTTGAAAAATCACAACTGTATCATGGCCTGATGAAAAAGTGTTTTTCAATCAACATGTAAATTTATTGAACTACGATTCATGGTTGATGTTTGATCAACTAAAAATCTGGGGAGATGTTTTTCAGAAAATTACTAGTTGACCTGAACACATTTCTAATGCTCTAAAATACATCTTTCCCAGTTCTTGAACTTCACTAACATGTTCTTTCATGGATTTTGGAAATTAGTACTTATGTTTCAGCTGCAGTCCAAAAAGGATTACAGTGGTTTAAGACTAAAAACACTGATATAAGAAGACTGAAAGCTATTACCAGAATAGAACATAGACATGCTCTGTATTACTAAAGGAAAAAAGTTTTGAGATGTGTCCACCTAAAATGGAAAATATGTTTGCTTTTAAAACTTTGCACTAGCCAAATTCAGGATCCAAGTGTCATACTTTCCCAAAATAAACAGAAATGTACGAAACATGTGGCCCACTGGTTCATGGCTCAATGAGAACTCATTTGCCCCTCAATTACTGAGCCTTTCTTTACCAGTAATTTTGATTCCTTCTATCATTCAATTTAAATGCCCTCCCTTACTTCTATCTTCACCTGCTGTGGAAGAGTGTGATGCCACGCTAGTATTGACTAGGGGTTTCGTGATGTCCCTCTAGAGAATTTTCATCTTATGGCGTTCATTCCAAACAGGGACATGAGGAGATTTCATTTTTTCACAATTGCTTCTATTCTTTCAGACCTGAATAAAATCGCTCAAATCTGCACTTACTAAATACAATGCATGGCTCTATAAGGAGCATGGGAGGGGCGGAAACCCACTTTGCAAAGACAAAATAATGCTAAGGAATTTATTTTCAACTTTCCAAAGAAATGCATAATTCCTTTTAGAAGCCAAATATGATTTTTTAAAGGGTATAAAGTTTTTACAGAATACAAGTTTAAATCCAGAATGCCAAAAAGTCTAAACATGGTACCAAGTTAACCTTAGAGTCCATACATTTCAACTTACTCCCCTTGAACCCTCAATAATACTTCAATTTTTCTTTGGATTCCGTGAAGCAAGTGTTGATGTCTTCTGTTCTTCAGATAACTTTTTCCCCATTGAATTGCCAGCAGGTGAGCATTTGCCAGTACAAACTTTTTTTTCACTCCCATTCACTGACAGCCTTTTCGCATTCTCTTATCTTTCCTCCTTGCACACTGCCCCACCTGCCATCCCTTTTATCTACTTTTGAAGCTCTATACCAACACCTTTTTGATTCCAAGTATGAGATTTGCTTTAAGTATAGGACTTTTAATACCCACTCACGGAGAAGAAGACCCCAATGCTGGAGTCCCTAAATTGGCGGGTCCAGGGAAAGAAGGTAGGATACACAGGACAGGGTGAGCGGGCTCTGGAGACCATGGATGTTGAGCTCCATGTTGGCTCCACCTAGAGACAGCCCTGCCCCAGGAGCAGCCCTGCTGCCCATTTTTCACAAAGCTCTTTCCTCTGTTCAGACAGCGGTTGCTCCGCCTTTCTCCTGAAAGGGGAGGCTGCTACTGCTGCCCACGTTGTTCCCAGACTCCTCTGCTTCTCTCTACCCAGTGGTTCCCGTTTTATCCTTGAGGTTTCAGATCCCTCCTCTGCGCTCCTTGCTTGTCAGATCCCCTGCTGACCACAGTCTGGCTTAGCCTTCAGCTCAGAGTTGGGAAGTGTAGCCCCTGCCTTTTTGCCTCAACCTTTCTCTTTTTCTGTTCTTTTTTACAAGTTTCAGATATTTATTAATCAGTACAAACTCCCACCCAATACAACAACATGCATCCATGCATTTGGAGGGGAACTATTTCCTGGTTAAGTGGAAAATTGTGCAGACGGCTTCTGGAAGACCATCATTCGAAGCAGCTTTATAGTGAAACATTCCGTTTAGAAGACTGGGCCTTCTTCCTTCAGTTTGCTGTAAGCTACATTCACTGAGTAGAACTTGTATTGATCATTGGGACCCAGTTCGTTCCAGGGTTCTAGGTTATTCGTTCTGTCCCAACAGACATCTGGATTGAACAATGCTGGGCACAAGTTACACAGCGCTGCTCCAGTACCTCAAGCTCCAATAAATACAAAGAGGGGATCAAGCTGGGATTCTCCTAGGCCTGACGAGGACCTGGAGGTACATGGTAGCTTGCGGCAGAGGGCTCGGGTCTGGAAGTGGAGAAAAACAAAACTGCAAGGCCTGGACCAGGTAGCCTCTCCATCTCAACCTCTCTAAGCCTCTTCCTGATGTTGGGAACATGCCTAGCTTAAGTACCGCTGTCTGTAGTAAAGCCACACTGAGGGACTGACCAGGGCAGCCAGGTGATTCACACTGAAGTATAAATGGAATTTCGAGCCTCCCTAGGAAGCGTCTGTACCACCGGGGGTACTGGAGGCAGAGTGCAGAGAAGGAAGTGAGCAACCTGAAGTTACTCGGTGGTCGTCGTGGGCTTCAGACCCACCTGGCTCTGGTATTATCCACCCTGATGATCACCTTCTGCTCGCCTTTCTTCTCTCTGGACTACTAAGTCTCTGGACTACTAAGGAGTCTTCTAGTGGAGTTCATTTGTTCACAGTAATTATTTCCAAGTAGCTTGGAAAGAAGAGTAAAAGGAACAAACCAACGGAGCAAACAAATTTCCAAGTCTGAATTTTCCCCCAAACTTAGGAAAAGACAAACCAAAATGTGAGTGAAATCTACATGTTCAGAAAAATCATAAATGCATCTACCATCTTTAATTGTAATTTCAATTCTTTTGTACACGTTATGCTTTTTTTTTTTTTTTTTTTTGTAGTTAAATTGTAGCTAAACCAGGGACTGGGTCAGCTATGAAGCTATGAAATGCTATGAAACGGCAGTGTAAAATGCTCTTCTGGCAGCCCATTTAACCAAGTGTAGGGCCCAGGTTAACTAAAGTTGTGGAAAATGGAAATGCTGACATTTCTTTAAACAATAAAAATTACAAGTGATTGCCAAAGTGCCACAAGCTGACATTTACGGAGATTGTTCGCCGATTATGTATATGAAATATCATAAATAATTAGCCCGTGGCAATTACCTGCCCCTCGTTATTTTGCTTTTAGAATATTTTTAAAGCTTAGGTTACTAAAATTTCAAATAATCCTAGGCTGCGCTGTCATGGGTCTTTATCCAAATGAATCGTGGTCTCTTGTAAACAGTCTTATGATCTGATTTCCATTGGGACAGGAGTTGTAAAAGGCCAGGGATTTTCGATGGATTTACACATATACTGTTTCAGTTAAGTTACCAAGGTCGACTTAACAGCCCTTTTCCTCGGAGACTTAAATACCCTTGCCACCCAGTTCTCTTTCTACCACATTCGAGGGAATAGGTGATGAGAGTAAAAGTGGCTGGAGGTGGGGGCAGGGGAGGAGTTTGCTTTCTTTGAAATTTCTAGTCGGTGGCCTCAGTTAACTAGCTTGGTGGCATTTGTTGCTGGAAAGTTGACTCTTAAAGATACGTTCACATGGAGGCAACTGCTGACGCATTTTCTTTTGGAAAGTCTTGGTCTGCTGATCACTTTGCAAAGAAGAGATGCTTGGGCAGAGAGCTGGCAGCTGGAATTTGACAGTCTATGAAGGCACGAAGAAGGGATGCCTAGATCCTCCAACTTGGTTTACCCCACTTCCCGAAAAAAGGAGATGGGCTGGCTTTCTTAAGATTTGCTCAGCCCAGTCTGGAATCGTTACAAACAAATATTAATGACAGTCCATTACTGGCTACGTTTTCAATGACATTTAAATAGTCTGAGTTATGATGATTAGCGAGAAATGTAAGGATAATAAAGGTAAATGAGGTTCATATTTAATCCCCAACTCTGAATGACTGGTTTGATTGTCTCATTCACTTGGCAAACAATTTCATTTCTAAATGTTATTTCAGCCACACATACAATTTCTTTAACATAGCAGAAAGGAGGAGATTAAAATATGAGATAGAGGTAGCACTAACCTTAGGTTGATTAATAGGCTCAGACTGGTCGCCTGTCGCCATGCCTAAAAGCATCAAGACATGCTTTTCTATTCTGGCCTACATATATAGATACTTACTGGGTGCCAGGATAACCTCTTTGATTAGTCATACTAAACCACCACTTAAGTGGTGTACATGCTATGGACCTACACTCTCCTTAATCAAGTTATAAATTTGGGGGCTCTCAGAAGCAGCACCCTCTTCCCTAAGGAGACATGGAGGAGTCAGGTTCACTGGGCGTTCTCTCACCCTTAACCTGCCATTCTGCCCCTCAGCCACTGGCCGCCTGGGCCAAATCATAGAGCAATTAGAATAAAAATACCTATGGAATTTCATCCTTATGGCCTAAGGAGGCCGATGATTCAGACTACACCAACCTTCCCATCGGTAGCAGAAAAAGAGGGAGCTTCTGCGTCTATCCTACATTTTGCTGAAGTCACAGACGCTGGGGACCATTACTTATCCCTTAGAGTCAGAAATTTTGACAGTGGTTTGCTAGCAGTACAAAATCGTGGAAGAGCGATGAGGTCTAATTCCTGTCTTAAGGGACTTTAAAATAATCTCATTCATATTTACTGAGGCGTGCCTTCCTCGGGACTATAGGAAGAAAATGCCTTTTGAAAAGTTTCCCTTTGAAAAATGGAGCCCGCCTTTCCATTTAGCTTCTAAGCCTTACAGTAGAACAACAATGTGAGCTAGCTTTTTCAGTCTCCCCACCCTCTCTCCTCAGTTTCTCTCCATGAAATTTTCCCATCAAGAATATCTTCCCCTCCCATTTGGCATCTCTGAGAACAGAACATCAGCTCTGAGTAATCGTGACATGCAAATAGAGCTTTGAACTTGCTCTGAGTATGGGAAACGGGCAGAACCATAAAGTGTTCCTCAACCCCTTGGTCAAAAATGACAACATGCTTTAAAACTCTGCATGAAATTCAACCTAATTCTTCCTTTCTCAGATTACAGGATCCATGGTGTAAAATATTACTTTTTTTTTTTTTTTTTTTAAGGAAAAGTGCAAAGTAAATCTATCAAAATGTACCTCCAGGTGAGATTTTATTACAGATTGCTTTCTAAAAATGCTGTGCTCTCTCTGCATATGTGGGCCATATTCATCGTATTATTATCCAGTTGAAAAGTTCCCAGCATATGCAACGCCTAAGAAATAAGAGTGGGCAAGCCTACAGAATATGACACTTATGCTAATCTGCGCCCTGCTGTGGAAAAACATACACAAGGATTCCATTACCGCATTCATTAGGCTGCAGCACACTCCATCCTGAATAGGGATTATGAGCCACAATAGACTGAAAGCAGTTGATTGAGCCCACTTAGCCAAATCGCTCTGACATTGGCCAAATATGTTGGCACTGGGAAGACCGGCAGCTCAGACTTAGCAGAGGATGTTACTCGGTGACAGTGCGTCCTTCCCTGTCACTGTCATGTCAGTGAGCTCAGGGCATATGCCCTTAGCACAGACCATGAAAGCTGGAACCTGCAGTATATTTATGGCTGGAGTCTGGCAGGACGGAAAGGTGCTACCCAGCTCTCTCCATGCACCTGTTGTATGGTGCCTCTGAGTCTCGCTCCCCAGGCACACTCCTTTCCTGCTCTCATTCGGGGAATGAGTTGGGTGGCGATACAACCGTATAGCTCGAAAACAAATGAGAATCAGATCGAAAACGCCGGTTCAGCACTCAGCTTGCCCAAATCTCCTCTCTCTGGTTTTCAGGGCTACTGGCTGCAGTTGCTGCCTCTCAGCCTGATTTTTCTGCAGTGGCAGAAATATTTGCCATGGGTGAGCTAAAAATGTTTTAAATATTGTCAGAAATCATAAAGAAAGGAATACAAGTTACTATTCAGGAGACGTTATGGAATCTGGCTATGCAAGCAGAGGGAAAAGATTTCAATCAGGTCCATGTATATCATTAAGAAGATAATAATAAAAACCTTCTGTGTGAAATAGGATTTCAGCCTGAGGTTCTAGGAAATTTCTGTTGAGGCTTTTCTTTTTCAATTTGGGAGTCTAACAGGAAGTTCCTAAGAGTAGTTGTACCCAACACCTTGATTGATGTTTTTCTGAAAAGTTGCAAATAAACCCAATTTTGTTTTTTGTAAACTGAATTTCCTACTTTTGGCCAAAGTAACTCTGCACTGAATTTTGCATGTGTGTAAAGTGAAGGATATCCTAATCTTATGCTTGAAATGTGAACAATCACGGCTGAGTTTATCATCCCTCTGAGAAGTTCCACGTTTCCCTTACAGGGCTCGTCCAAAGTACAGTCTACCAGAAGAATGAAACAGAAATGAGGGGACCACTTGAAGAGAGGACCACTGAACTGAAATGCCCACAGTTCTTAATTTTTCCCTCTTGAGAACATGGAAATGCCGGAGAACGGAGGGCCTCCTCTTCCCTTGCATGCTTAGGTTGTGTCATGTGTTCTGGAAAGGCATAACTAACTTCTTGAGGTTTCTAAACACAGACCCTAGCAATACTGGCTTACCATGACCATAAATCCAGGGGAGGAAATCCGGATGGCACCCAGGCGCCCTGCCTGCTCCCACAGCCACGCCGGGTCATTGCCGAGATGCTGTGGTGGCCGCGGCTGTGTTCCTGCTGCTGCTCCCCTCTCGGAAGTTTGTCCTGCACTTGGCCCTGAAAGCAGCTCTCAGTAGAACCAGACACATGCGGACCGTTGAAAAGAAGAGATCCCAGAGAGGCCTTGTTTTGGGTTTTCTCTTTACAGCCCTGCTTTTCTGGAGCATCCTCTTAACTGCGTCCCACCCTGTAGCTCTCAGCTCCCTAAGATACCTGGACGCATCAGACAGGTTGAAGGAAGCTGTTTTCCTTCCAAGGGAACGTGGCCCTTTGCACCGCAATTGTAATACAATCTCCCCTCTCTGGGGCTGCGAAAGCCGCAGTGCAAAATCGTGTTCGAAAACCTCTTTTATCATTCATCGTCTCCAGACTGAAATCATTTTTGACAACCTCTGCAGAAAACAAGCAGCTTTCTGGCTACTGGCGAGTCGATTAAAGGGGAGGAAACACATGTTCACTGTCAGACGAAGCCCCTGGAGAAAGCACTGACAACCTTTTAACCCCCTTCCCAGGGAAAGGGCCCAAATGTTTCTCTGGAACAAAATCACCACATTGTCTTAAGCATCTTTTCATTTCATGTATCTTTTTATTTCTTCCTAAGGCAAGACACTTAGAAATAATAATCCTCAGCACCTTCATTTTCATTTTGGATGTTTTAGAACAGATCTGTTTTATGCCCTACTTGGGAAGACAGGGAAAAGAGTATTATTAATGAATATTTCTTATGAACTCCCCGTCTTCATTTTTTTTTCACCGTCTGACCAGTTTAAATACCAACACACTGACGAGTTCACTCATCTCATATAGTGATTCCTTGAAATCAGCCAAGAAGCCACAGGAGTGAAATTTTCTGAACAGTAGGAAGGCCTGACTAGCGGACATTAATAACAAGCTGAGCAGTAAGACTGGGCCATGGAAACTTTTGTGCATCTCAAGATCCTGAGCCAGAGATATCCATATATTACTTATACATATGGTGTCAAGCAGAGTCATTTCCATAGCACCTAATGAGAAGCAACTAGCGTGGGAGACAGAAGGGTCTGTATAAAACTGAACATGAGTGTAAGGTATGTGGCTTTGCTTCTTAGAAAACAAAAACAAAAGGTAATAATTGTTTTAAAATGCCAGTCCTGTAATCATCACAATTATAAAAATATCTAGCCCTCAGTCCTTAACGTATAACCTTAGTAGTTTGTACCTCAGTATCAATGGCCCTGTGGTTTGGTCTATTATGAGAAAACCATCCACCTCACCCCCTCCTTCCTCAAGATTGCATATTTGTTTTTCCAGCCAAAAGGCAGAGTGGTGGGTGGAGGGACAAGCTTTACAGTTGCTGCCTAGGAGGCTGGCTGGGACGGGAGGCCATGTGGGGACTGTCCCAAGCACAGAGAGTGTCTCAAATGAAAGACGAGAAAGGAACAGCTCCACCCATGTGAGTGGATACAAGGGGCCTAGTCTCTGCCATATTCTGCCAGCCTCTTGTGTTTTTTTTTTTTTAATTAACTACTTTAAAATCTTTTATTTATTTAATTATCTTTTTTACTGAGGTGAAATTTGCATAACATAAACTTAACATGTTAGAGTGAGCAATTCAACATTTAGTACATTTACAATATCATGTAACAAGCTGAGTAGTAACCGCTACCTCTGTCTAGTTCCAAAACATCAACCCAAAATAAAACTCCATACCTATTTAGCAGTCAATCCCTGTTGCCCCCCCCCGCCCCCCGACCCTGGCAATCACCAATTCACTTTCTATTACTATGGATATACCTGTTCTGGACATTTCCTATAAATACAAACACACACTATGTAACTTTTGTGTCTGGCTTCTTTCACTTAGTATAATGTTTCTGAGGTTCATCCACATCAGTACATCATTCCTCTTGATTGCTGAATTAATATTCTATTGTATGTATATACCATAATTTGGTCATCTGTTCATCTATTAATAAATATTTGTGTTGGCTATTGTGAATAGTGTTTCTATGAACATTCATGAACAAGTATGTGTTTGGGTGCCTGTGTTCCATTCTTTGGGGATACACAGTCTGCCCTCCATATCTGTAGTTTCCACATCCTGGGATTCAACCAACCACGGATCAAAAATATTCAATAAGAGGTTACATTGTTGCTGACGTGTACTAGTAGCTAGGCCTATGATGGTCGCATCTGTACTGAACGTGTACAGACTTGTTTTTCTTGTCATTAGTCTCTAAACAATACAGTATAACAACTATTTCCACAGCATTGACATTGTATTAGGTATTATACGTAATCTATACATGACTCAAAGTATATGGGAGGACGTGTGTAGGTTACATGCAAATACTATACCATCTTATATAAGGGACTTGAGCATCTGTGGATTTTGGTACCCTTGGGGGTCCTGGAACCAATACCTTGCAGATACCAAGGGCTGACTGTACCTAACAGTAGAATTGCTATGTCATGTGATAATTATATGGTTCACATTTTGAGAAACTGAAAAACTGTTTTCCATAGTGGCTGAACCATTTTATAATCCTATCAATTTCTCTACAAGGATTCCAATTTCTCTACATTCTCACCAACACTTGTTATTTTATCTTTTTTTTTTTTTTTAAATTATAGCCATTCTAGGAGGCATGAGGTGGTATCTCACAGTGGTTTTAATTTGCATTTTTCTAGTGACTAATGATGTTGAGCATCTTTTCATGTGCTTGTTGCCCATTTGTGTACTTTCTTGGAGAAGTGTCTATTCAAGTGTTTTGTCCAGTTTTGAATAGAGTTGTCCTTGTTGTTGAGTTGTAAGAGTTATTTATATTCTTTGGATACTAGACTCTAATCAGTTTCTTCCATATTGTATGTTGTCTTTTCACTTTCCTGATGATGTCCTTTGAGGCACAAAATTCTTAACTTTGGTTAAATCCAATTAATGTATTTTTGCTCCTGCTTTGGAGGTATCATATCTAAGACTCCATTGCCAAATCTACGGTCATAAAGATTTATCTCTATGTTTTCTTGTAAGAGTTTGATAATTTTAGATATTTGATTGATTTTGAGTTAAAATCTTCAGTAGGGAGTCTGAAGTAGAGGGTCCATCTTCATTCTATTGCATGTGGATATCTACCTGTCACAGGATTGTTTCTTGAAAATTCCATTATTTCCCCATTGAATGGTTTTGGTGCTCTTGTTGAGAATCCATTTGCCATAGATGTATAGAGTTTCAATTTTATTCCATTAGTCTGTATGGCTATTTTGATGCCAGTACAACATCTTTTTGCTCATTCTAGCTTTGTAATAAGTTTTGAAATCAGGAGATGTGAGTCCTCCAACTTTTTCTTAGACCTCTTGGTGAGCCTCTCATAATGAGCTTATGATTCAGGTGCAGACTTTTCATTCCTTCTCTACTTCCCTGCAATGTCTTTAGACCTAAAATATGAATATATCTTCAGACACATTATCTTTAGTATACTGTATAAAATGTCCTTGACTCTTTAAAATTTTACAACCAACAAATACTTCCTCACTAGAGATACTCTTTGTTGTTCTTATACTTCTAAAGTGATATTTTTCAAGGAGTAGCTTAAAAAGCAGTTGATTTTCTATTCTTTCAAAAAATATATGCACCAATTTTTTTTTCTAGTGCCACATTTGGATTGATTTTTTTTAAGGAAACATTACTGGTGTTGGTCACTAGCTGACTGTAAACATACTGATGGACATTTGGAGAAAAAGTTATGTTGTAATATTTCTACTACAATACTATCTTCCACTTTCCCTATTGTCAGACAAACTAGGTTATCCCAGTTTCCATGTTGAGCTTAGTAAAAGGTTCCTGGCTATATGTCACACCAAATCCTCTAAGAAATGTGACATACATGTGTCTCCAGGTTCTGGGTCCCCACTTGACTTTGCATGGACAGAGCCGAAGGAGGTTTTGGCTTTGTTTCTGCCGGCAGAGCCTGCATACTCCTCCACCTACAAAGGCAATGAAGGCCAACATTTCATCTCTCATATGTTGATGATGACCGAAATTACTCATCAAGGGTAAAGCCTCTTCCACAGTAAAAAATCAGCCTTAAAAGGTAGGCTTCAAACACTACCTAATAGAAGTAGTGTGTTGGCTTTGAGGGAAAACCAGGAAAACTTGGACCGTCACAGACTATTCCAGAAGAAAGTAATATTACATCATGGAATCCCTGGTTTCACCCGAGGAATTGGAGCCCAGAGAACTGGAGTATTCTGCATCCTCCCTAATTGCTGTGATCTAGCTAACGTACAATGTTTTCAATGAGAGATCGATCAAGGAGAAAGACACAATGAGTGCAGTCGGAGCACCCAAGAAGCCCAATCCCTGCAGGTGCTTACCCCTGTACGGTGGCTGATTTAAACCTGAGGAGAGGTTAGCCTGGGAAAAGCTGCGTGTGGTGGAAGGAGCACCTCCCAAGTGCGAGCACAGGGCCAGTGCATCAGGATTCAGAACCAGTACCCCGCAGGGGTGTTTGGTGCTTCTTTTGATTCTTTTCAGAAAAAAAAAAAAGAAACACCTAGAAGTAAGGTTTGCAGATGTGGCAAAGTTTGGAGTGAAGACTGAAGTGATGGGGAAGGCCTTCCTGAAAACTTGCTTGTTCTTTGGTGAACGTATTTCTTCTCCCTAACTTCTTGAAAAATAACATGTCATGTTTATGCTAATATAACAATGGCTGTTTGTTAAGTACTGTTTATTATACGCTGAAAATTGTGCTTGGGGGGCCGGCCCGGTGGCTCAGGTCGTTGGAGCTCCATGCGCCTATCTCCGAATGCTGCCGGTTCAATTCCCACATGGGCCAGTGGGCTCTCAACCACAAGGTTGCCAGTTCAATTCCTCGAGTCCCTCAAGGGATGGTGGGCAGCGCCCCCTGCAACTAAGACTGAACACGGCACCTTGAGCTGAGCTGCCGCTGAGCTCCTGGATGGCTCAGTTGGTTGGAGCGCATCCTCTCAACCACAAAGTTGCCGGTTCGACTCCCGCAAGGGATGGTGGGCTGTGCCCCCTGCAACTAGCAACAGCAACTGGACCTGGAGCTGAGCTGCGTCCTCCACAACTAAGACTGAAAGGACAACTTGACTTGGGGAGAAAAAAAAAAGTCCTGGAAGTACACACTGTTCCCCAATAAAGTAAAAAAAGATAATTTGGGTTAATCATGGGTGGTAGTATTATTTTCATTTCAATCTTTATATATATATTTTTTCCATTTTCCAAGTCCTGTTCCCCTTCCCCAATAAAATCTTTTAAAAAAAAATTGTGCTTGGTTCTTTATAACGACTACAAGAATTATGATGACATGTCAATCTCCATTCTACAGATGAGGCAACCAAGGTGCAAAGAGGTTAAGATAGTTGCCCAAGAAAGCACAGTTGATAAGTAGCAGACTCATTTTTGTTTGTTTGTTTATTTTTGGACTAATAAAAGTAACACATGTTCAATGTAGAAAAATTGGAAAATGGAAAAAAAATATAAAGATTGAAATGAAAATAATACTACCACCCATGATTAACCCAAATTATCTTTTTTGACCACTTGCTTTGAGCTCCCAAATCTCCAAGAACAGCAACGGGTGTGTGGCAGTCTCATTGTAATACCCGTGGGTTTATGTTCTTGTGTTCCTTTTTTGCTGCTCTCATTCTTTTCTGTTCCCAAGTTTTCCTTTTCTTTCTGCATTTCCTACCCCTCACCCCTGGCTGTTCTTCTCTTTATGTTACTTCCTGAAAGTGGAAGCAGAAAAGAGGTTCCCCTGTGGATGGCAGGAAAGGCATTCTAGCCCTTCCCACCCTTGCAACAGTCAGTCCCCATGTTCCCTGACCTGGTTGGTCTCTCGATAAATGACATGTAGGCTGTACAAGATAAATGGACAGAGCTGTGCATGCATGTTTATGAGCAACAGACAGTGGAAATAAACACAGACAAACCAGCTTTCATCCATAGCACATATTAGTAATTTTTCTCTAATTAAAGCCGTCACAACTGCTTTCTCACAACAATGAGAAACATTGTTGTCATGCCCATGTTTCTCATCTTTTATATTTTCAATAGAAACCAGCTTGTCTGGTAAGAACCCAGCAACCCTCTTTCTTTCATCCCTTTCCCTTCTTCCCAGTTGTAAGCCATCTCTCCTTAAGAGATCGTTTTGGGTCTTTTGACAGTTTTTTGATGTGAAGATCTCCACTCTTGTCAACCTCTATTAAATCTTCAGGCTGTACGCTTCCTCAGCAAAGCAAAGGGCAAATTGTGGGCCCTGGCACTGAACGCCCCCCTCACAGTCACCATAACTGGGCGCCTGAGGCATCTGTTTCTGTGATTCCTCCTTGTTGACTGTCATTTGCATTTACAGCTGGACTTGCGATCTGGGAGATTTGTTCATCAGCCAGGATGCCACAGGCTCTGCCCTGTCATCCCCCATCCCCCGTTGACCCAAAGAGAGCCAGCGGCAATGGGGCAGGGCAAAGAATTTCTTCCCTAGTCTGGAGAGCAGGCGTGGAGCAGTTGGCCTCCAGCTCCTTTAGAGGAATAAATGGGCCTGGGTGGGGATGCAGGAAAGGCATCTGAGAGCAGATCTTTATGTGAGACTGGAAATGATGGACATTGGGAACTCTGGGCTGGGCACTAGTGATAAAAATGTAAAAACAAAACAACATAAAACTAATTTCCTGTTTGATGCATAAGGAAATAGGAGGAGTCCCCAAGGAATGAATTTATCTGCTAGTGAAGGCTTCCTGACAGTTAGGGAGAATGGAAAGCACATCAGGAACAGTGCTCCAGCGTCCCTGCCATTAACTGGCTTTGTGGTCTCAGAGAAACACTAAACATTCCTGGCTCTCTGTTTTCTCCTCTGTGAGAGTAAAAGATGGCAGCTGTGAGCAGTTTGGAGCATTCCATTGAGTCTTTGGAGGATGGAGGAAAAGAAGTGAGGAAACAAAGGGCTCTGGATCCCATAATCCTATAATCTGCAACGATTTTAAGTATAATTTCTTGGCCCTGGGTATGTACTGGTGAATTGAGTGATAAATTCCATAACTTCAAGGTATTTACATCTTAGTGGGGAAGACAGACAATAGACAATGAAACAAATAGATATATAATACATTGTCAGGAACTAATGAGTAATAGACATGCAGAAAGAGAGAAGTGCTTCTAAGATTAACTGCCCATAAGGGGTTGGGACTTGGAGCCATCTCTGGGGCATGTAGAGCTCATAACAAATCATATTATGTATCTCCCATTTCCACACCTAGTACCCAACAGACATTTTCATAAATCAAAGACAGTCTTGAGAGCAAAAATGCAGTGTATAAAGATCACACACAGGGTGACATATCTGATGAAAAGAGAGGAACCGGTCCATCAGATTTGCCTTAGGGACCAGAGGAAGTGGAGAGAGTGATTTCAGGCAGAAGGTATAAGAGCTTCAGCATATAGATAGCTCTCTCTTTTTGCTAATGAATATCTGTCTGAGCCACTGACTTATATGGGGTCCCCAATGTTTGGAGCCAGAGGCAATTGGCCATATTCTGTGATTGTTTATCATAAAAGGGTTAGATTAACAAATTTTGATAGCTCAGGTCAAATCCATGAATTTGAGTAGAAATAACCATGTATATTATTATCAGGACACAAAATATGTGGAAGATTGGAAGTGCCTTTAATTCACCTCCTCCAATCTTCATTTTTCAGCTGAAGACCCTGAAGGGTGGTGAAGTTAGAGGAGCCAAGTCAAGATCGCATAGTTGCTTAACTATGTCAGAGCTGAGTGACTCCAGGCCTAGTCTGCTAAGATTATCGACACCACTCAGCCATGGTCTTGGCTATTGGCGTACATATCAGTTACACAAATAGTTAAAATCAAAGTGTCTTCCTAGGTGACTGGTCTGCTCAATTATCCAAGAATCAGTGGCTATTCACCCAGGCTTGGATATCTAGTGCTCTCTTAATCTAATTCTCTTCTGGTTATGCGTATCTGGGCTATTTGTTCCCTTTGTGATAGACTCTAAATTGTGCATTCAGACCCATCTCATGAGTAGGACCAGGCTCTGAGGCATCAAAGATAACTTGGCACTAACCTGGCACAATTGGACTATAAAGATTTTTCATTTAAATGATACAGAAAGGGGGGGGAACATGCCGCGAGATGAATCAGACACAGCAGACAGCCATGATATCAACTCTTCAGTTTATGGAGTTGAACCCTTTCAATATGCAAAAGAAGCCCTGTTGAGATAATCTGTGCTTGGAAGGCTCCCAATTCTCTCTCTAACTGCAAAGAAGGGATACAGACCTGCAGGAGGAAGCGAAGACCTACGGTAAGAGACTATGTGGACTGCTGAGTTTAAATTCAGAAAATAATCCCTTATATGTAGATGATGCTTTATGGTTTAGAAAACACTTTCACATGTCTCTTCAGTCCTTGGACTAGTCTGAGGATGTTTCTAGGTGTATAAGTGGCAAGTGGAAGTGTGAGAAGCTTTTATCAGAGATCAGAGGTGCAGATCAGAGGCTGATGCCTAGAATCACAAGATTTTTACTTTTGGAAAACGCCTCAGAAATTGTTTGGTTAAACCACCCTCAACCCCAACAGTAACAGTAATTGTTTTACAACATCTCTGACAGCTGCAGACATCAAGAAGAAAACAGTGGCCTTAAATGACACCCTAGGCCAGATGAATTTAATTGATGTTTTTAGAGCATTTCACCTGAAAGCAGCAGAATATACATTCTTTTCAAGTGCACATGGAACGTGTTCCAAGGTAGACTATATGTTAGGCCGCAAAACAAGTCTCAATAAATTTAAGAAGACTGAAATTATATCAAGCATCTTCTCTCACCACAGTGGTATGAAACTAGAAGTCAGTTACAAGAAAAAAATGGAAAACACACAAACACCTGGAGGTTAAATAACATGTTACCAAATAACGAACGGGTCAGCAATGAAATCAAGGAAGAAATCAAAAGATACCTGAGACAAATGAAAATGAAAACACAATGACCCCAAGCCTATGGGAAACAGCGAAAGAGAGAAATTCATAAAGAATTAATAAAGAGAGTCTTAAGAGAAAAATTCATAGAAATACAGGCCTACCTCAAGAAACAAGAAAAATATCCAATAAACAATCGAATTTATACTTAAAGGAACTAGAAAAAGAACAGCAAACAAATTCTAAAGTGAGTACAAGGAAAAAACTAATAAAAATAAAAAAAGTCAGAGCAGAAATAAATAATATAGAGTCTAAAAAACAATACAAAAGATCAATGAAACTAAGAGCTGTTTCTTTGAAAAGATAAACAAAATTGATAAACCTTTAACCAGATTCATCAAGAGGACCAAATAAATGAAATCAGAAATGAAAGAGGATACGAGACAACTGACACCACAGAAATACAAAGAATTATGAGAAAATATTATGAACAATTATATGCCAACAATTTGGACAATCTGGAAGAAATGGATAAATTCCTAGAAACATGCAATCTTCCAAGACTGAATCAAGAAGAAATAGATATCTGAACTGACTGATTACTACTAATGAAATTAGATCAGTAATCAAAAACTCCTAACAAAAAAAAGTACTGGACTGGATGGTTTCACAGGTGAATTTTACCAACATTCAAAGAAGAATTAACACCTATCCTTCTCAAACTATTCCAAAACAATTCAAGAAGAGAGAAAATTCCCAAGGTCATTTTACAAGGCAGTATTACCCTGAATCCAAAACCAGACAGACGTTATAAAAAAAGATTAGAAGTTGATATCCTTGATAAACATAGATGCCAAAATCCTCAACAAAATATTAGCAAACCAAATTAATCAATACATTTAAAAGATCATACACCATGATCAAGTGGGATTTATTCCTGGTATGCAAGGTTTGTTCAATATCTGCAAATCAATTAATATGATACACCCCATAAACAAAATGAAAGATAAAAATCATATGATAATATCAATAGACGCAGAAAAAGCATTTAACAAAATCCAACATCCATTTATGATAAAAACTCTCAGCAAAGTGGGAACAGAGGGAATTTACCTCAACATAATAAAGGCCATATTCAACAAATCCACAGCTAACATCATACTCAATGGGGAAAACCTAAATGCAATCTCCTTAGGATCAGAAACAAGACAAGGATGCCCACTTTCACCACTTTTATTCAACATAATATTGGAAGTCCCAACCACAGCAATCAGAAGAAAAAGAAATACAAGACATGTAAATGGGAAAGGAGAAGTAAAACTATCATTATTTACATATGACATGATATTATATATCTATAGCTCTATCTATCTATCTATCTATCTATCTATCTATCTATCTATCTATTTATTTATATGTATATATAAAGATTCCACCAAAAAATTCTCTTAAAACTGATAAATGAATTCAGTAAAGTAGCAGGATACAAAATTAATATTCAGAAATTGGTTCTTTTTATACACAATAATGAACTGTCAGAAAGAAAATTTAAGAAAACAATCCCATTTCCAATTGCATCAAAACAACAACAACAAAAAAAACCCTCTTAGGAATAAATTTAACCAAGGTGGTAAAAGATCTGTACTTGGAAAGCTATAACACACTGAAGAAAGAAATTGAAGAAGATACAAATAAATGGAAGCATATAATGTGTTCATGGATAGGAAGACTAAACATTGTTAAAATGTCCATACCATCCAATGCAATCTACAGATTCAATGCAATTCTTATCAAAATACCAATGGCATTTTTCACAGAACTAGAACAAATCATCTTAAAATTTATAGGGAACTATAGAAGACCCTGAATAGCCATGGCAATCTTGAGAAAGAAGAACAAACTTGGAGGTATCACACTACTTGGTAGCAAGTATACTATAAGGCTATAGTAATCAAAACAGCATGGTACTGATATAAAAACAGATACATAGACCAATGGAAGAGAATAGAAAGCCCAGAAATAAACCCACATTTAATGTGACAAAGGAGGCAAAGCTATACAGTGTGGTAAAGATAGTCTATTCAATAAACAGTGTTGGAA
Organism: Rhinolophus sinicus; assembly: GCF_036562045.2. Classification (NCBI taxonomy): domain Eukaryota; kingdom Metazoa; phylum Chordata; class Mammalia; order Chiroptera; family Rhinolophidae; genus Rhinolophus; species Rhinolophus sinicus. The sequence continues at coordinate 47,014,488 of NC_133755.1, read as the reverse complement.
AAACTAGACAGATAACATGCAAAAAAAATGAAACTAGACCATCTTCTTATACCACATACAAGAATAAATTCAAAATTGGTTAAAGACTTTAATGTAAGACCCAAAACCATAGAACTCCTAGAAGAAAACATTGGCAGTAAACATTCTGACATTGCTCTTAGTAACATTTTTGTCTGATTTATCTCCTCAGGCAAGGGAAACAAAAGAAAAAATAAACAAATGGCACTACATCAAAATACAAAGTTTTTGCACAAAGGAAACCACCAACAAAATGAAAAGACAGCCTACTGATTGGGAGAAGATAATTGCCAATGACATATTTGATAAAGGGTTAATATCCAAAACTCATAAAAAGCTCATATAACTCAACAACAACAAAAAAACCCACAATCCAATTAAATACTTGGCAGAGGATCTGAATAGACATTTCTCCAAAGAGGACATACACATGGCCAATAGATATATGAAAATGTGCTCAGTGTCACTAATTATCAGAGAAATGCAAATAAAAACCACAATGAGATACCACCTCACTCCTGTCAGAGTGGCTATCATCAATAAATGAACAAAAAACAAGTGTTGGCGAGGATGTGGAGGAAAGAGAACCCTTGTACACTGTTGGTGGGATTGCAAATTGGTGCAGCCATTATGTAAAACAGTATGGAGTTTCCTCAAAAAATCAAAACTAGAACTACCTTATGACCCAGCAATTCTACTTCTGGGTATTTATCTGAAGAAATCCAAAACACTAATTCAAAAAGATATATGCATCCCTATGTTCACTGCAGCATTATTTACAATCGCTGAATTATGGAAACAACCAAATGCCTGTCAATAGATGATTGGATAAAGAAGATTTAGTAGATATACACAATGGAATATTACTCGGCCATAAAAAGAATGAAATTTTACCATTTGTGACAACATGGTTGGACCTAGATGTATTATGCTAAGTGAAATAAGTCAGACTGAGAAAGGCAAATGCCATATGATCTCACTTGGATGTGGAATCTAAAGAACAAAATAAACACTCAAAGCAGAAACAGACTCATAGATACAAAGAACAAAGTGATGGTTGCCAGAGGGGCGTGGGGTTAGGGAGCTGGGTGAAAAAGGTAAAGGGATTAAGAAATACAAATTGGTAGTTACAAAATAGTCATGAGGAAGCAAAGTGCAGCATAGAGAGTAAAGTCAATAATGTTACAAGTATGTATGGTGCCAGGTGGGTAATAGACTAATTGGGGGAATCACTGCATAAATTATATAAATGTCTAACCACTATGTTGTATACCTGAAGCTAATATAATATTCAATGTCAACTGTAACTGAAAAAAATAATTAAATATAAATAAAATGAAAAATATGCAAAAAGATGTAATACTCCTATACCAAAAAGTAAAAAAAAAATCAATAAATACTCATTGAATAAAGCAATTAATGAATAAATGAACAAAAGTTATGTGACCACAAAGCAAGAGGATACAATTTTGTTGTTGTTAAATATGCTAATTAATAACTATAATACAATGACATATCTGGATAAAATCAGATTTATTCATATTATAGTGCTGTTTATGATGTGGCCTAACCATCACATGCTTCTGAAACTGAGGTAAAAATGTGCCAAGGTGAATATGGCAGAGTTCTTGCGATACCAAAAACCTAATGTCAGCATAGCACATCTCCCATTAGTTTCTAATTTTCTCAAATCTTTTGGCAAAAATATTTCTTCCATATTATTACAATACAAACATGAAAAAAATGGAATACAAACTTTGCATGAATCCTAAAGATGAAACCCACGATTTCACAGAAAGAGCTCTGCTCTAGATCCTTCCATCACACACATTTGCTTTCCTCTGCCTTAAGTGGTAATTTATGAAAACACACTGAATAATATTTTAATATTAAGCCAAAGTCTCAACAGAGTAGTTTTCCCTATGTTCAAGGCTTTCACTGAGTTCAACCAAATACTCTGCCAAATGTCTTATTCTCATTCCTAAGCATCACAGAGCCTCCTAACATCACCTTCCACTTCCTGTCCACTTGGGAACATTCCTACTATAGGGAGACAAGGCCACCCCAAGGGCTGAACACCACTCAGTAAATCAGTGAAGGAGAAAACAAGCTTCTCGACTGAAATTAACTAAACGTTCAGTGTTGTGAGTCTCATACAGAATTCATGTCTGATTCTTTAACTTTTTCCCACCTGAAAAAAATGAAAGGCCTTTTAAATCTTTATAATGTAAGGAATCCACACAAACTGTGAAGCCCAGAATTCCCAAAATGTAAATGGGCAAGAGATACAAATCATTGAAAGTCCCAAAGAAAAAATACAATTAATTTACATGTAGGAAAAAAAAAAGTTCAACTTCACCAAAACATGAGAAAGTAAAGCAATAATTCTCAACAATCAAATCAGGGAAGATTTTTGAAGATGGTGACCTTGGGTGCAGGTGCAGTTACAGTGAAATAGCCATTTTTACACACGGCCAGTGGCACTGCCAACCGATGTCCCCATGGTTACTTTTGTTTTAGAACAATCATCCCACAAGAACACTGATTTTATTATCTCCCATGGTTTCTGTGGGTCATGAATTTGGGTGGGACACAGCAGGGACAGCTTGCCTTTGCTACATGAAGGCTGGAGTCTGGAATCGTTTGGAGACGTCTCCATTCACATGTCTGGCGGTCCATACTGTCTGTCAGTCGAGACCTCAGCTGGGCCGTGACTTCTCTATGTGGGTTTTCTGCACGAGCTTATGCATGGGCTTGGAGAGGGCATTTTCTTTTAAACTTTTTAGTTTAACTTGAACAGGAATACCTTACATGAGAAAATCTCAGGTGTACAGTTACATGAGGTTTTACGAAGTGAACACAGTGAGGTAACTAAATGTCTATATAGTGTCTAGCTTCTTTAGCTTAACTTTATGTCTATTGCTGTGACATGTGGCAACAATTTATTCTTTTTCATGGCGCTGTAGTATTCCGTTGTGTGAGTATACGATAACCTATTTGTTCATTCTCCTGGTTTTTTTCATTTTAGGCCACTTATTTACGCCTTCTTTCATTGCTTTCAGCAATGTTTGTAGTTTTCAAAGTAAATGGTTTACATTCCCTTTGTTAAATGTATTTCTAAACCATTTCATATGTTTTAAAAAATTAGATTGGCTATGGCAGTGTACCTCATATTTCATTTTCTAAATATTTGTTACCAATAAGTACAAATACAATCATTTTTCACATGCTGGCCTGTATCCTGTGGCATTGCTCAATTCACTCCTTTGTTCAGGATAAATTTGGTTTACCTTTGGATTCAGCAGGGCCCAAGAATACAGCTATAGTGAAAACAGGCAATCTTAGACTTCTACACATCCTCCACTGTTGCTTTCTTGGCAAAAATTCAGAGACATGGTAAAGAGAAATATTTGTCAAGTCTACCCATTTTTGTTTTTGCATTTTGGGGTTTTCCAGATTGCAGTGTCCTGCCTACTTACACAGTATTCTAAGGTTTGGGCGACTTGTCTTCATCTAGGTGAAGGCTGATTGTGGGAGGCTAGGTGTTCCATCCACTTATCCTCAGAATGGTTGCACTGTACGTATGGAAGCTTCCATGGCTTTCTGCTCAGTTATGAAGGAATAATCACCAGCTAGTACTCAGTTTATCAAGGATTGCTTATTCGTAGTATTCTTTGCTAGGTGGTTAAATGAATAAAAACATGATTTTTATTCATGATATGGGTTATTCTTATTGTTACTATGGGAACAATAAACTTTTGTGTCTTTGTAGATTCTAACCAAAATTAAAAGTATAATATCTTGCATTTATTTTTGAAAAATATTTTATACAGATACAGAATTGTAGATATTCAGTTATTTTCTTTGAGTACTTCAAAGATGCTGTTCTATTATTGTCTATTTACCATATTTTTCTGCTTCAAAGTCAGTCATATGTTTTATGGCTGTCCCTGTGAAGACATGCCTTATTTTACCCCCTTCAGTTGCTTTCTAGGTTTTTCTCTCTGACTCTGGTTTTCAGGAGTTTACTAAGATAAGTCTAGGCATGGTACTATTACAGGATCCTCGGTGAGAATTTGTGGTGGGCTTGCATTTCCATTGAATTATCTCTGTAGCTGGTGCAAAAATTAATTGAGCATACATGAGTGGCTATATTTTTGGATTCTCTATTCTGTTCCATTGATCTACGTGTCTATGCTTTCACCAATACAACACTGTTTTGATTAAATTGCTACTATTTTATACTTTTACACATGGCTGCTATTTTTGCTTTAGACAGTCAACTAATTACAGAGCACTTTTAAAGATTAGGGAAAAATGAATTTTATGACTAATTTTAACCATTTCCATCAGTCACTCTGTAATTCTTTTTGAAAATCCAAGTGTCTTTCTTACATCCTAGGGAAGGTGAAAGGCTTTTCTTCCGCAGGGGAGAGAAACCTGTGCACGTCCTGGTGCCTGTCTCACAGCGAATTCTGCTCCCCGCCCCCAGGGCTCTCTCTACCAGGATGGAGGCTCTCTTTGATGTCCTGCCCTGTCCTTATTCTTTTTCATGAGCACCTGGGCAAGTTCCCAGGTGAAACTGATGGAGAGCACCCTGCGATTAGGTGTGTTATCCGTGGGTTCTGTGGCTCACAGTGAGTCTGGGCTCACAGTAGCCTACACTCACCTTTTCTCAATTCATTAAAACTATTAGGTAAAATCTTCTTACCCACTTGTCTGACTGTCCTGTCTTCCTCCTGTGCTCTGCGTGGGTTAGTCAGTGGTCAAGTCCTCCTCGCTCTTTGAAAGCACCTGTCTTTCCTTACATGTTTTGTTCTGAAACCTCAGCTCTCTCATAGGTTCAAGGAACGTTATGATTTTGTAGATGATCCCTCTTTTCCCTGTTACTATAGCAGGAGCAACAATCTTTCCAGTTTTCTATACCCCAAGCAATAGTTGGAAACCTCTATTTTATAAACTTTTAGAACATTTGCATACTATTCTTCTATTGAATAATAATGAATTTTAAAGCAAAAACATTTTTGAAGTAAATGGCTTGTCCCACGATGAAATCAGTGACTAAAATTCACCCAAATTGCAACTCTTGTGCAAATTCTCAGATATTGGCTGACATTTGTTAAGTGTTTACTGTTTCTCTGTTGCAGGAAGGAATTGTGAATATCCTGATTCGTAACAAAGGCCAGCCATCTTCTCCTGGCTTTCAAAGCTCTCCTTACCCAGGCTCTGACCACACTTCAGGGCTCCGTAGTATCCCTGTCCTCTCGGAGCAGGCATGCTCAGGAGTATACAGGATGCCCTCCTTAAACATGCACATCCTGTATCTTTCCTGATTTCCATTTATTCAGAATGCCTTTCCATATCACCATTTTCTTCCTTTTTTAATCCATCCAGGTTCAGCTGGGCTTTATACATATGCTCTTTGCTAATCAACAAACGTTTGTTGAGCACCCACTATGTGCTGAGTTCTATACTCATTGATAGAAATACAATGGCAACTATGCTACACTTGTCCTCAGGGAACTCTCATTCTTCAGTGATGTGCTTTTCTGAACAAGTGATTTGTCTGTGATGGTGGCGACGGTGGTGATGATGGAGATCAACCTTTATTGAGTCATTACTATGTACCAAAACTTTTCTTGATCTTTGTATCTATATGCTCTTTCATTATCACAACAGCCCAAGAAGATAGTTATTATTTTTATTCTGATTTTACGATGGAGAAATTGAGGCCTAGAGAATTAATCAATGAACATATAAATAAATGAATGAGTTTTGCTTCCTAAAAAATCTGGCCACATTAAATTAGGCACCAACAATTTGGATGCCCTTTGAATCTGAACTATTCCTTCCTTCCTGATAACTCCCTCTCGACAACACTGAAGAGAAATATGTACTTGTTCCAACATGAGGTGTTCTGCTCTCCTTTTTATAAATTTATATTCTTCTCCTAGAGTTCCCTTTAAACAATTAACTCTGAGTAAGCAAAGGGACAAAGTGACGGTGAAGGAAAGACATACAGCCTCTCCTCCCAACCGCGTGGTCACTTCAGTTCAGAGTCTCTGTTGCAGCCAGTTTGTCCAGGCGGCTTCAGGCCTAGACAACTCTCTAAAGCAGGCAGTGTGCCCACCAGCAGTGTCATGTCAGAGAAATAATGTTGGGATGGCCAACAGAGGAAGGGAGCAATCTGGATGTTTATTCATTGTTTTCACAATATTTATTGAATGATTACTATGTGTCTGGTTTTATGCGAGGTGCCTGGCCTGTAATGGCAAACACATAGACATAGGCTCTGCCCTTATGCACTGAGAGCCTAGAGAATAATCCAAGATTAAATCTTTGTATAATTGAGGAAAATCACTGAAGTTATATTAGGCCCTGAATTCCTCATATTTCAGTAGCAATCATTATAGACTTTCGAGCTGTAGTCTTTCAGCCAACCAGTCTGACCAAAGACACTAGTGGTTTAGGAGACTCAAACCACAATAGCGGAACTAGTCTCCAGTCCTAAGCCTGGAGCCTTAAGTGGGCTTGGGGACAATCTCAGACCTCCTGGGCCTTCTTCCCTCTGAAATTGGCTTGCCTAGTTCCCATATTCTGCACTTTGGCCATTCCGTTGAGGCAAGGGTCTGCCCTGAATCCCAGCTCATGTGGCTGAGAGATGGATACCTTGTTCTTCATTATTGTATCCAACGTATGTCAGAGACAGTTCTAGTTCTTGCAAGCTTCTTTTCCTAAGAGTTGGACCCTGTTTCTGGTAACTCCAGCTGCTGGCTGGGGTCTTATTCCAAAGCAGATGGACCACCCAGAACCATGACATTGTCAGCTTCCTGACTTCAGGCATCACTGCTGTCTGGATGCTGCTGCCGCTGTGCCATGTCCTCCAGCTCCAAATCCCCCCAAGTGTTAGCAAGTGCCTGGTGGGAGACTGTGTGCTACACTTTGTGCCAGTGGCTCCTCCCCCATGGGACCAATTCTTCACATCGGGTAAAGATTCCGACACCAGTCCTGTCTTTTACCCCTTCTGTCCTGTCCCCAACAGCCGGTTGCTAAGTCCCAGCATGCCTCTCATCAAAGCCCTCCAGACATGTGACAAGCTTTTGTTCCTGGTTGTTAATCCTGGTTTTTATTGTTTTGTGATCTCATGCACCAATGTCTGGCACTTTTTCCATTTACCTCTTCTTATTTTCCCACAGCCAAACAAAGATTTTTCCACAGGAACTCTCTTAATTCTTGTTGTGTGTCTTTTGACAGAATGCTTTCTCCCAAGGTCCAATAATGAAGGCTGGAGTCAGTGTGTGTCAGGAGACCTGGGTTTCCTCCCTGTACCACCATCTGGCTGTGTGGCTTTGGGCAATTCAGTTCCTTGTGTTGTGACTCAATTTCCTAGTCAATAAAATGGAAAATGTTGGCTATAAGGTTTCTGGTTCCTTCCAGCTCTCAAATTTGTTGATGTTAGGTTGGCTGAGAATAACTTTTTTAAGCAACTCTCAACTTGTTTTTCTTTCTCAAATGTGCATCAGAAAACAGTATCCGTTCAGCTAGTACTTCTCACTTTTCTTCAACTTTGGATGAAGTATATTCCCAAATAAGACTTATACATCCCTTAATTTTACCTTCCACGTCCATTATTTTATACATTAATAATATCTTGAATTTGTAGAATATTTGTACTTTCTGAGGCCGTTCATGATTATTATCCTACTCGATGTTCAGAATGACCCTATCTATTAGGAAGGAGAGCCTTTCTATTCTCTCTCACCCACGCCTGCTTTTAAGAATCAGGCACCTGAGGCATTGACAGGTAAGATATTTATGTGCCCAAGGTACTATGACTAGCTAGTGACAGATCCTGAACTAGAATTCAGGTCCCCTGACAACTAGTTTCATAGATCTTTGACTTTTCCACGTCCCTCTGCCCTCCTCACTGACTTTTTTACAGCTCCTGTATTTAATTCCTCCAATATTACTAATCTTTTGCCTCTTTCATGAGCCAGAAGAGTCTGAGTACTAAAAGAATGGATGAACTGAATTCTTCCCTTCTCCAAGTAGAGGGTCTTGAGCAGCCCGCACGGATCACTTTTGCAAGGCACCCACTTCTCTGGACTGTTAAGACTGTCAACACGTGCTTCTCCAGTCGGCTATTGTGACGTTTCATCACATTTAATCAATTAACTCAGCAATTTTACAAAGCCCAAGCTATAGTAAGAGAAGACATCGAGGAGGATTTTCAGGCGACAACAATGGCCTAGTTTCACCAGCCATACGCTACCAAGGTTGCATAACTTAGACTTTTCCCAAGAGCGGAAAGGACTGCGTGTGTTCCCTACTCTTTGGTATCAGGAAGGAGGGATTAAGTGAGTGTTTTCAGTTTCACAGGAAAAGGTAATAGAAATACAAGTATATTTTGGGTCACATTCAATTTCTGCTTGGTTCTTCCAAATCTCTGAAGAAAATAGATTGTAGCACAACAGAAACTTTAACAGCCAAGCAGATAAGATTCTTTACCACAACCCAGGTAGTTATCAGTTCCCTAATACAAACCTAATTACATACAACGCCTAATCTAGCAGCAAGCCTAATAAAATGGGGGGTGTTGGTGGTGGCGGAAGTTAAAGATGCTGGGTCAGGTCTGTCAGTCACAGGAAGACCATCGTTAGTTACTATTTTAATGGTTCATTTGATTAAATGCTAAGCTATTGTCTTGTAATTATGTGTATTCAAGGGAAAAATACTCAAGTTCAATTAGGACTGTATCTTTTACTGCACTATGTTTAATAAAGTCGCAACATCACCATAATAAGCAAGGAATAATAAAAATCTTCTTTTGAAATTGCAATAGAACTATTTGCAAAGAAGTAGCTGGCATGTGTAATATGATGAGTTCCCTTAAATGGCTCAACTGTTGATCAAAAAGGCAAATTATATAAGTGGATACTGCGAGGCAGAAACATGTGGACACAGCTGGAGTGTCATGTGTCACGGTTCCAGTCATTGCCAGCTGGCGGTCACACAAAGGCAGGCCAAGCCAAACAATTACTGTTATTCATAAGAGCAAATGTGCATTCCAAACACACAGTGCAGGCTTTATGAAATAACCGAGCGTTCAGATGCATCCAGACAGCCGAGCTGTTTTTTTATCACATGTCTCTGGGTGCCAGGCCAATATGGCAAACTGACTCTGCTATTCAGAAACCCTTATCTTTACCCAATTAACCAAATCACTGTGACGTTTGAGAGTTCTTCATGCACTTTACTGAACGCGTCAAACCAGCAGGCTTACCGGGCGGCAGATGCACAGCTTCTGGAAGCAATCTGCTTTCTTTCTTTCTTTTTCTTTCTTCCTTCCTTTCTTCTTTTCTTCCTCTTTCTTTCTTTCTTTCTTTCTTTCTTTCTTTCTTTCTTTCTTTCTTTCTTTCTTTCTTTCTTTTCTCTCTCTCTTGCTCTCTCTCTCTTTCTTTCTTTTTTATTTTTTCTCCTTTCTTGAACTGAAAATATTCTATTAGACCACTGCCCGTTACAAGCCAGAGCTTGGAGTTGGTCTCTAACATCTGAGCATACATCTGAACATCCAGTGGTCCCCTTGTCCTCGATTCTGTGTGCCCTGTGTGATGGATGTCTTCCAAGATGTTGCCTTGGGAGGGTCAAGAATGGCTGAAAGGTATGCAGTAAGGATTCACACTCTTTTTAGGGGAAAAAATGAATTAAATGGGAAAACATTCTAGAAGAGAGTCTGGTAATGGACTGAAATGAGAATCCCTGGATCGCTTAAACATAGATATCAAAGGAAAGAGAAGTCAAATGGAGCTGCTGATTCCACAATTTTCATCTATTTCCTTCAAATAAAATGTAGCCATAGCTCCCTGCCTATTATTTCTTTCAATAGACAAGCTCACAGGCACGTGAGAAAATGTTTGCCGTCACGTTCCTGCTTACAGCCATGTCAAAACAGAAAGAATACTGGAGAGGAAGGTGTACAATTGCGAGTGAATTTCACTGCAATCGAAAGTGAATGGTTATATCTTAATCTCTCCAAAGAAGAGACAGACTATTCTGTCTAGACGAGCACTGTTCTTTAGAAATCTAATGTGAGCCATTTTTGGGTCTTTAAATTTTCTAGTAGCCACATTCAATAAAGTGAAATTAATTTCAACATTTTATTTAACCCACTACATCTCAGGTATCATTTTGCCATACAATCGACATAAAAGTATTAATGAGATATTTTATATTCCTTTTGTTGGCACTAAGTCCTGAAATGTGGCATATATTTTACACTTTCAACACATCTCAATTTGGACTAGCCTCATCTCAGGTGCTTAGCATGTGGCCCATGGCTACCATTTTGGACAGCACAGTGCTAGACTTTTGGCAATGGGGATTTTGAGTACGTCCAGGCACCATGGAAAAATGTCTAACACACTGAATGAATAGTCAAATATTCTGTTGCTGGTCCTCGCTCTACTGTCAACCTTCCTCCTCCTCAGTTAATTGATGTGTTAAATGGAGACAGTAACATATGCCTTATCACCTCCATCATGTTTTCTATACGAGTTCAATGTCCATTTTGAGCAATAAAGTATTCTGTAAACATTAGATTAAGCAAACACCTGAAAACTTGCTGACAGTGGCTGAAAGTTCTATGAAGAGAAGAAAACCGTTTTTCCTCTTAATTCTCTGTGCCTCATTATTCCTTTCACAGGATAGGTTTTAAAATCAGATATGATTTTAAAAGCTATAGCCCCCGTCATTACCTATACATGACTGTGAAAGATCTTTAAAATATCCAAAAATTTTAAAGCTACCAAGATATGGTCACTATTCTTTTGTATAAGGGGCTTTCCACCAATGGCTTATGCCATATAGTTATGAATTCCAGTTTTCCTTTGAAACCCAAGAGAACACTGGCAGCACCTCAGCCAGGAGATGCCTGGCCTGTGAGGTGCATCTTTACCACTGTGCTTCATCCGTGTGACACAAAGTATCAGACGACTTAGAGTTCTGCCACCGTTTCCCTCAGCCATGGCTGTCTCAGAGCCCACAGCCCCTTACACCTCCCCTACTGTGCTGGTTACAAAGACAAAGGAACGATTTGCCTTTGGATTGTCCGTGTTCAAGCATTTTGGCCAACACAGCAGCTCCAACCCATAAGGCCCCATATCAAAGACCACCAACCCAGATCTGCCATAATTACGATACTTAGCATTAAATGTTTGCCAAGACTAAGACTGCTGGTAACAATGACAAACATCTTTGTATGAACAGGGACTAATTTCTTATTGAAATTCAAAAGCATAATCATGATGGCAATGCATCCACCTAGTGCCTTGAATTTTAAAGGGATTTTCAGATTCTTTAAATTTATTCCTAAGTATTTTATTCTTCTTGATGCTATTATAAATGGGATTGCATTCTTAATTTCTCTTTCTTTGTTAGTGTATAGAAACACAATTGATTTTTGTGGGTTGATTTTGTATTCTGCCATTTTACTAAATTCATTTATTAGTTCTCACAGTTTTGGGGTGGAGTTTTTAGGGTTTCCTACATATAATGCCATGACATCTGAAAGTAGAAACAGTTTTACTTCTTCCATTCCAATTCGGATGCATTTTATTTATTTTTCTTGCCTAATTATTCTGGCTAGAACAGTCAGTACTATATTGAATAGAAGTGGCAAGAGTGGAATCCTTGTTTTGTTCATAATCTGAGAGGAAAAGCTTTCAGCTTTTCACTGTTGAGTGTGATGCTGGCTGTGAGCTTGTCATACATAGCTTTTATTATGTTGAGGTATGTTCCTTCTATACCTACTTTGTTGAGAGTTTTTATCACGGAAGTATTTTGAATTTTGTCCAATGCCTTTTCTGCATCCATTGAGATGATGATATGATTTTTATCCTTCCCTTTGTTAATGTGGTGCATCACATTGATTGATTTGTGGATGTTAAACCAACCTTGCATCCCTGGAATAAATCCCACTTGATCATGGTATATGAGTCTTTCAATGTGTTGCTCAATTATATTTGCTAATATTTTGTTGAGAATTTTTGCATCTATGTTCATCAGGGATATTGGCCTGTAATTTTCCTTTATTGTAGTGTCCTTGTCTGACTTTGGTATCAGGATAATGCTGGACTCATAAAATGAGTTTGGAAGTGTTTCCTCCTCTTCTGTTATTGGAAGAGTTTGAGAAGGATTGTATTAATTCTTCTAGGACCAGATGGCTCCATTGGTTTGTCAGGAGCATGTTGTATAATCTTCACATATTTGTGAATTTTTCAGTTTTCTTTTTTATAATTGATTTCTAGTTTCATACCATTGCGGTCAGAAAAGATGCTTGATATGATTTCAGTCTTCTTAAAAAAAAAAAAAAAGACTTGTTTTGTGGCCTAACATATGATTTATCCTGGAGAAAATTCCACGTGTTTTTGAGAAAAATGTGTATTCTTCTGCTGTTAGATGAAATGTTCTGTAAATGTCTGTTAAGCTCAACTAGTTCAGTATGTCATTTAAGTCCAATGTTTCCTTATTGATTCTGTCTGCTAACCTATCCATTGTTGAAAGCGAGGTATTGAAGTCCCCTAATATTGTATTGCTATGTATTTCTCCCTTCAGGTCTGTTAATATTTGCTTTACATATTTGTGTGCTCCTATGTCAGGTAGGTAAGTATTTAAATTGTTATATCCTCTTGATGAATTGACCCCTTTATCTCTATATAATACCTTCTTTGTCTCTCCTTACAGTCTTAGGATTGAAGTCTCTTTTGTCTAATATAGCAAAAGAGACTCATATAGCTACTTCTACTTTCTTTTGGTTTTCATTTGCATGGAATGTGTTTTCCATCCCTTCACTTTCAGTCTCTGTGTACCCTTAAAGATGAAGTGTGTCTCTTATAGGCATCACATAATTGGATTTTTAAAAAAATCAATTCTGCCACTTTATGTATTTTGATTGGAGATTTAGTCCATTTATATTTAAGATAATTATCAATAGGTATGGACTTACTATTGCTATTTTGTTCATTGTTTTCTATTTGTTTAGTATTTCTTGAATGATTGATAAATAAATGAATTAAATACTTACTAAACTGAAAAAATTTTACCATGCATTTCCCCAAATCATTAGTACAAAGTTTTCATTGAATAAAATTCTCCCAACCCCCCAGTGATTACAAGGTAAAGACACTCATCTTTGAAAAATCATGCCTCAGTTTGCAATGAGGCTCTATACTTAAAGGCTGACCAACAGGACAACAGGAATTGCTGATAGAAGCTCTGCTAGAAGAGTGTAACATCTTAAGCTAGGTATACTATGTGGCTTAAAACATGGAGCATACAGGACTTCTGTGTCATTCATTCATTCATTCACTTATTCATCAAATACTAATTGAGTATGCTGTAGGCATCCAAGACTCTGCTGGGCACTGGGGAGACACTGGTGATCAAAATCCCCAACATGTTCTCTGTCCCCATGGGGCTTACTTTCTAGTTGTTTCCTTCAGAATCTTGGGCACAAGATGTGATCAAATTTCTGAGTTTCTATCAGTCAGAATATGAAGATGAAACTTCTTTTCCCTTTTCCATTAAGGAAATAAAAACCTACTTTTCACTCTCCCTCCTCCCACCCCCATCCTGATTTTAGAACCTTTACTAACAGCACTCATCCATGGAATCACTGCAACAGCCACTCTGATACATGTCCAAATTCATGGCAAATGAGTCTCCCCTCCCCCACCCTTTTCAGTAAGCAACAGCCAAGGACACTGAGGGAAGTTTCACAATTAAAACTGTTGGGGTAGGACCCCAAACCCACATCAGACATCCTGAGTCACAGGCCTGTGCACATGCCATATGCCATCTCTGGCCTAAATCTAAACTACTGTAGCCATCTCTCAGGACGCCCAGGGCTCGATCAGAAATGTGAGCTAAGTGAAGACAGCCTACCTCCAGGTGCTCCTTTTCTTCATATTTTTTTCCCATGGCTCCTGACACTTCTTGGCCACCCATCATTTTCTATTTAGTTGTGGCAGTCTTCTTATCTTCAAAGGGTTTTGCCTCACCTTGCAGAGGAAAGCCTACCCCTAAATACAGTTCTTGCTTTTCTGTGTATGCACAGAACCTCTGCCAGGAGCCCAGCTGCTTTCGGACCCTTGCCACCCAGGCTCGGCCTGCATTTCCGAGTTTCCACTGCAGGAATAGATTCCTTGGAAGGAGACTTGCTTCTTTTGGGTCATGAGGCCTCTTTTCTGAGAGGGGAGACAGAGTGAGAAAGCCCAGGGGATAGCTGACTCGGAGGTTCCATTAAAAAGGTTCTTCAGAACTGGCTTGAACGGTGGCTTTGCGTGACAGAAGAATCTGTCCGTCTTTGTGGCTCCCCGCTTCTTTGTAGGATGTTGATGAATTTGCGCCTGGTCCCTCTCTTACGATTAACTGTGTGTTTACACTGTGCTGCTTCGGAGTAACTGCTGTATCTTGAATGCTCATTCAAAGAGAGTAACTCAAGGGCTGACAGCTGGTGAGGTCATTCTGCAGTCTAGCCAAGGCTCATGTGCCATTACAATGAAGTAATAATGTATTTATAACACACCTAACCACTGATGGCTTCTATTGCTGTGGCTTTTCCCCTTGCGTTTGCACAGATGTTTTTTGAGAACTCAAAAATTGGCCTCCAGAAACAACCTCCTAGCAAACAAACTCTGTCTGTTGACTCTGGCGGGTGCTTATAACGAGAGTTGTTAGCACGCGGGATTTATGTTTCAAATATCATTTTAATTTCTCAGGCAGCGTTTTTACCACAAGATGTTAATTCACTGGTGCACTTGAATCCCATAGCCTTTCTCTCTCTCACTCGTGTGTGCTCTCAGTCTCTCTCTCTCCCTTTTTAATGAAAATATGGACTTAGTTTCTAAGGAAATATTCTCAGTGCCTGATTCATTGAAACACAGTGCATTCATTTTCCATGGAATTCACTCTGAAATATCAGTCTTTTTATTTGATAAACGATGTACCTTTGTGATTCATTAAGCCCCTCTCCTCATTCCCTAGTAGCACCCTCTTTGTCACACACAAGGATTCTGCAATTAGTCCCAACAGTAGCAGCTGGTCTTCCCAGAGACACAAGCTGCTTTTATCATTTATCAGAAAATGTTGGGAAAGCATTTAAAAATGACGCACACATTAGGTTGACATGTAGCACAGATTCCTCTGAGAACTGTCATGTCAATCTTGTACATCTCAGTATTTCCTGAGAGTGGAGGGTTTGAGATAACACCCCTAATTGATTCCACAATTAGCAGTCCAGATATTTTTAAAAATACAGTTTTGGAGACTTCTGTTCTGACAATCTTGTAATGTCCCTTTCTTCTCTTTTCTCTCCTGCAACCCTGATGCATTTTATCTCTGCCTCTTAAGTCATCTGCCTGAATCAGCTCTGGAAGGCACTACCTTACATAAAAGCATCCCCTTGGGTCACAAGCCCCCTTCTAGCCCTCCCCTCTAGATCAAGAGTAAATATTTCTAAATTCGCACACGTCCATCCTGTTTTTTCACCAGCTCTGAAACAGGTGACATCAACTCTGGCACTTGAGACAAGAGGGTAAAAGCCTTCCTTCTCTCCTCACCTCCTGTTCTCTCTGTAATCCAGTGCAGTTGGCTTTTGACACACGACTACTGCACTGATGCTTCCTCATAGACAACTCCAAAGCCTCTGCTGGGTCCTGATGCTTAACTTCTTTGAAGTTGTAGACTCTGTAGAGTACAGCCTTGTGGAGGCATCTCCCTGTTGACTTCTGCCACACTCTGCTTTCTGGGTCCTCTCCAACTTCTGTCACCGCTCTTTCCTTTTTTGTTACCCGGTAAATCTAAGGTTGCTTCTGGCTCTGTATCTAAACACTCTGGGGCAATCGTTTCTAACAACCCCCCAGTCCTATTATATTCTTGGTTCCAGCTCTGACCCTCACTGCTCTGTAACTACTGATCATGTATGTCCCTGGATGCCTGGGAAGGAGTGAATTTCTGCCAACTGCTGGACGGGCCCCTTTTCCTGCTGTAGTGAGGTCTAGCTCACCAAACATCCTACCCTTTACTCAGGAGGTCGCGTTAATCTTAGCGTCAATTTTGTCATCTCCTCCTCTTTCGCCTCCAGCCCTTTTTGCACATGGCTGGCTCCTTCACTATGGCTGATGATTCTGCCTCTTTACCATCAGGAGGAATGTCAGAATCA
Source organism: Rhinolophus sinicus (assembly GCF_036562045.2). Lineage (NCBI taxonomy): Eukaryota > Metazoa > Chordata > Mammalia > Chiroptera > Rhinolophidae > Rhinolophus > Rhinolophus sinicus. The sequence continues at coordinate 46,998,251 of NC_133755.1, read as the reverse complement.
TGTTGGTGCTTCTAAGACAGAAACTTGCCGGGCCCCACCCTGGAGACTGTATGTCGAGGGTGGGGCAGAGCATCTGTGCTCTGATGAAGCTCCGAGGGATTTGGACTTGCAGGCAGGTGGGCAAGCACAGCCAGAGACACTGGCTCTTCTTCCCGTTTCCACAGTGCCTGCCCTAGGTCAGGTGGGCCCCCATCATCCTCTACCTGGCCTGGCCCTGCCTCCTTGGTGGCTCCCTCTGCCCATCAGACTCCCTGCTACAGCCAGAGGAGCTTTTTAGATCCTCACCCAGTCATGTCATTGCCTCGTTTAAAAATGTTGGCGGTGGCTTTCCACCTGCAGGTCCCACACCCCTTTTTCATAATTTGTCATTTTCTTTCTCCCCTGCCTGGTTGCCTGATACTTTCCCCACTGTCAGGAAGGCACTCCTCCTGATTCCGGGCCCTGTGGATCATTCTTGGACCACACAGCTGGACGAGAGCTGGAGTAGGTTTTCCAAGTCCAGCTCCACAGCCAGCGCTCTCTCCTGCTGGGGAAGCCCTCCTAGGTCACAGACACCCCCTCCTCTGTGTCCCCACAGCACTGAGAACCACGCCTGCCCCAGGCTGGTGCTCACTGGGTTTATTGCATGTGACTCTGCTGCTCCTGTCCCCGCTACACACAGGGGGGGGGGGTTACCTTGAAGGCAGGGGCTGGAGCTCACTGTCCTCCATGTTCCCCTCATGCCCAGCACTTAGGTGCTGTATGTGGACACAATCGACCTCGGTTTTCTTGGAGACTGACAGTGTTGTTTCAAGGTAAGGGATAGGGCAGAGTTTCTAAAACAAGACACTTGGGAATAATGAACATGTTTTCCCTTTGTTGGTGCCTTTCCCCTCTTAACAACATACGCAGTGTGGTAACTATGGGTGTGTGTGCTGATCCCCCCACCGGTGTGGGAGAAGGGCAAGGGCTCAGAAGGAACAGAGCGAACCCCAGCCCTGCCCGCTCCCTCCACGTGGCCCTGGACTGGTGTTCTCCATCGATGTGCCTTAGCTCCTTCATCTGTAAAATGAAGTTAATTGTACCTACTTCACAGGGTTGAAATGAAAATGAAATGGGATAACCGATAAGAAAGCACCTGGCCCATAGAGGATACCTAACAAATGCTGTTTTCCCTTTCCTCTCCAGGAACCAGGATGCACTTCAGTCAGTCAAATGGGACACCAAAGGACAGCCCTCAACTCTCAGAATGGACCTGTGTGCTTTCTCTCGGCTTTGTTCAGCCCCTCACCGCTCCCTCCTGTCTTTAGAGAGTACTGTGGTGGTGGTAACACTATGAAAAGAAGACACAATTTAGCTCATACTGTTTAAATTACCATCTCACCCCAGAGAAATTACTTAAACTCTGTAGACCTCAGTTTTCTTTTCTGTAAAATGGGAAAATAATAAACCCTCTTTCATAGTTTTGTCCTGGGGAATTAACAACATAATACACAGAACATTTAGTACAGCGCCTGACACAGAAGGACTCAGTATATAGTAGTTATTATTAGGAAAAGGAGGCAAGAGTGCTAGAAAGTCCTAACCGAGCTGTCAACATTTGGAGGAACAACCAAGAAAACAAAAGATACCCCTCTCTCACCAATATTTGTTTTCAGGTTGCCTCCTAATACACTGAGATTTCCAATTCACCACCTGACAGAAGAATGACTTCAACGACTCTCTCCTTTTGGTAAATTTTCATTGTGCTATGCGATTCAATGCAGTCAATTACAGGATTTAATATAATTATACGTACGTAATTAATGTAATGATCCAACTCAATTTAAATCCTTCCCTGCCCCCTTTTTTTGCACAGAGCCATTGCCTCAGGCTTCCAAGAGAGAAGCTGGCTTTCTGCCTCTCTTCAGTCTTTTGGAAAACAGAGGGGGAGAGCCATCAGGGTGTTATTGGGTCAGCTACCTTCTTAGATAATTCAAACTTGAGGCTGAAAAGTAGCCTGTGTTTCTGACTGTATTCCTTTCTGGGTGTTCCCACCTGTGGAAAAAAGACACAGGGCCAAGTTCTAGTGAAGGTGAAGTGGGGATGACAGGGCTCAGTGGGAACTCCCACGTAAACCACAGCAACCCTCTCCTCCCCATGTGGACATGGTCCTGTTGCTCGGGTCTTGTGGGATTTGGAATTCTACATTTGTTTTTTCTACTCAAGACAACCCAGTAATAAAGAATTACTCAATAATTGCTAAAAATGAATGACATGGAAGAAAGTGGGCCAACACTCATCGAAACATATGACACCGTGTGACATGTGGAACAACCTCCCTGCACCTCAAATCCCATCTGGTTTTCTCTAAAGCCAAGCATTAGTTTGTCCCTCAGATTGGGGTGAATTTGAAGTTGGAATCTTTTTTCCTGACTCCCGCTTCTCTGAAGGGGTAATCTGGCCTTGATGCTGTGGCCGGTGAGGCCACAGGTGTGTAACACTGCCTCCTGTGGAGTCTTCTCTCCTCCAGAAGTTGCATACACTGCAGAAGACCCAGAGGTACCGAGGGTTGCTCATGGGCTTGATCATGGGGAAGACTATTTTAATTCAATCAATATTCACTCTGTTTCTAGCAACGTAATTAGATAGTTCTCAGTGCAAGGAACTATGCAGTCAAGGTAAGCACATCAGTCACAGACACCCAACAGCTGGCGTGTATCCTCACTTACACTACCTGGAGATGACCTCGCAGGGATCTGATGTACGCTGGCTTTAGCTGGGCCTGGCTTCAAGCTCCTGACTGGGTCTAGGTCTACTCCACGCGCTTCTGATCTGCCATGGCCCAGTGGTTGCCCACGGCACACAAAGAGCAGTGCAACTGTGCAAGCGTATTTCAAGTCTGTGCTCAGCGTCACTCTGATTACCGTCCCATTGGCCAAGGAAGCAACATCGCCCACCTGGCATGAGGCCAAAACCATTCACAGAGTGAGAAGCGCAGTGGAGGAGGTGGGAGGGAGTGATTATTTGCTGGGCAGTAATGTAAGTTACAACAGTAACCTACTTATGGGTAGCACAAGGAATTCAGACTTGTCTGCTTATATCGTTTTAGTTAAATTGTATATGAGCATGGGGATAATTTATTCCCTTAAATAATCTGCACTGTGAATCTTTAGTCAGAGTAGCGTAGGAGTTGGAGCCAGAAGACTAAATCCTGTCTGTGTGACTTCATGAGAGGGTCATCTATGGAGAGATGACTTAACCATTCGGAGCCTTAGAACCCACATTATAAAATACAGACAGTTCTTCAGCCGGGTTTCCTGTATTTCCATGAGGATAAAGTGTAATAATGACAATGGAAGTACTTTGCAAACTGTAAAGTGCCACTCAAACTCAAATTTTTAGGTTTTGTTCTAATTAGCAGAACATGCACCCCTTACAAATCAAACTAGTGCTTATGCTTTTAAAATAGGGAAAAGGGAGCTGGTCTTGGGCTAGAAAACTCAGGTTGGATCCTTGACTCCATCAATTATTTGGCCTTTATGAACCTCAGTTTCCTTCTCTGTAAAACATGGATGACAACATCAGTTCTGCTTACCCAGTGTTTTGGAGACATCAAATGAAACAATGGATGAAAACCACTTCAGAAACTACAGAATGCTATGTAATATGCAATGGGAGCTCAGATATGTGCCTTTAGTGAAATTAATGTTCTTTTGTCATCTGAATGAGGGGGGATCACAGAGAATCATAGATGCAAAGTGGTTATTCTTTACATGCAAATGTGGGTTTGGAAAGAGGAGTGGTTTTTGAGATAAAAGTTTAAAGAAAACTGTGTCTTATAAATCTAAGGCAGTGAGAGAAACCCTGTGGTAGATGGGGCAGCTTTTGAAGGAAAGTTGAAGGCTGGACATCTCCTTTGGCAGAAGGTAAGCCGAGGGCTACAGAAGTGCCAAGGGGCCTGTTTGATGGGCATTTTATTGCAGGGGACTCAGGCTGTATTCCGGTTGGTTCCAATCTTCATAACCTCTGAGTTTAAAGCAGGGGACTGAACTAAAGGGACGGGGGTAAGGCTAGTGGCTAAGAGCATGGGAAGATGGGTCTGGATTTATGTCCCAGCCATGCTACTTACAGTGGAGCAGTATGACCTTGGGGAAATTACTTAGCCTGTCTGTGCCTGGGTTTCTCATCTACACGATGGGGATGAACATAGTAACCAACTAACAGGGCATATTCAGCACTGACTGAGGGGTGGTATGGCCACCCAGCCTCATAGCCTCAGGGCCATTCCTGGCAGGCCTGAGGGAAGAGCAGAAACAGAAGATGGGGTACACTTTCTTGGAGTAAGATGATTGGCTGACTGGAGCCCCAGGTGGACTATCATACAGGATGATCCGGAATCTTTGGGAACCTCCTCTAGGTTCTCAAGTTAGCTTCCCTGGGCAGCCTGTAAGTAGTGAAATGTCCAGACTGCATTCCAGACCAATTAAATAAGAATTGGTGGGGTTTGGGTCCAAGTGTCAGCTTCTTCTAAACCCATCTCCACATGCAGACAAGGTGAGGGCCAGTGCTCTAGAGCAACAGGCAGCTTCTTCCCACAGGACAGCTTAACGAGGGGGGACTTTGGATTCAAAACACATTTGGGTTTGAGTCCTGGCTCTGCTGCCTACTAGCTGTGGACCTTGGACCTCAGTTTTGTAATCGGTAAATGGGAGCGATCACAGTCCTTATTTCATGAGGCTGTTGCAAAGATGAGATGAAATAACAAATGTGACCTGACTGGCATATAGTCAGCATTCAAAAATGGTAGCTACTGTTATCAAAGGAGGCTTTCTCTGGATAATCACTCCACTTAATTTGTCTCCTCTCTGACCCCACTTTACTCTCTACCATATTACCTGAATTTATTTCCAGTGTACCACATAAGAGGATCTGAAATAATTTTTATTAATTAGTTCTCTTTAAAAGAGGTAATTGATTGCAACTGCAGAAAAAAATTCTAGGAACTCATGGTTACTGACATAGCATAGCTGTGGAGGGAGTTTCGAGTTCAGGGAGAGGGCTGCTTCGGAGAGCCCGTCTCCTTTTGTTGCCCTGGAGCCTGGAGAGTTGACACCTGCTTTTCTTTTTCTCCCTGATTGACTGCAGACACGAAGACTTGGAAAAGGTTCCCCTCCTCCCCAAATGAACTCCATCCCAGGTCACTGGTGGGGGGGTGGGGGGGCATGAGAAGCAGGCATTGTTTTCTCTCCCACCCTCCATATCTTCCACCTGTCCCCTCAGGAGCCTGCCTATATCAAACATTCATTCACCTTTTGTTAACCCTTGAGCTTTTCAGAGCAAACAAACCTCTTCTCAGAGGAAGAAATGCTTCCAGGCAGTTTACCTGAATACTTAAATGCAAACCTTACAAGTTTCTGCTCGTTGATAGACTCAGGTGGATTACTTTTATAGTTGATATAACCCGAAGACAGGGTCGGCGGAAGTCAAGACCGGAATAACACACGCTGAAGGTGGCTTCCCTCAGTTCCTTAGACTAGCACTCCAGATGGTAGCCTCTACACTTGGCCATGACTGAAACTCTAAAATAGCACTTTCTTTCTTGAATCAAAGATTACAAACCTGTGAAGGACTTCAAAATTGACCTTCTAAAGTACAGCCACTTCAGTTTTACAAATGTCGACACTGAGGCTCATAGAATTTAAACCACATGTGCAAACGGGCCTAGCTGGGTACTGTGGAGCCCAGATTGGAATCTCAGCCTCTCAACTCCTGGTTTGCTCACCCACATCTGTCCACCTCATTTACTAAAAAAGAGCATAAACAGAAAATAGAGTTTGATTTCTTGACTAAACAGAGAATCAAGAGCCTGGACCTTCTAAAAGCTGAAGTTGAAAAGGAGGGAGAAAGGGTTTGAGCGAAGCAAACTGCTCAGATGAGTGAGTATCTGAAGCTTGATGTGAATTTCTGGCCAATGCAAACAGCAGAGAAAGTTTTTTTTTCCGCCTTTCTAACAAACATTCTAGGCTGTGTGAGAAAACATAGTTTATTGTTGTTATTTGTTTCCCCGTTGCCTGGAGCCATACTTGGGCATGGAGAATTTGTACTTGTTGGAAATTCAATAGAAACTTTAATATTTCATTTGAGTGAATCTCTAGGAAGGTTAGGATTGAGCAAGGGTGTGATAAAGATAATGTGAGCTAAACCAGGCAAGTGTTCACTGTCCGTGTTTTGCTTTCTTTACCTCATACGTCACATCTATATTTGGTGGTTTATCAGGCCAGTAATTTCTTCTGGATAAGAAAATGCACTGTACTCTTTGTTGCCCATGCATTATTTAGTATGAAGTAGCTATTTAGTTCAGTGCATTTACAAAGTGCTCTAGAAATATTTTTGTTAGCTAGTCTTTAGTGAGCCACCACGGAGCACATTGAAACACAGACTCAGAGACAGTGGAAACTGCAGTCACACAGCAACTTGTTATCCTAATAAATACAGAATTTAAGCTAATTAAATCTATATTTTATAATGAGTTTACTGATTCACATTGTTTTGGCGTCCATCAGAAATGGGAATTTTATTGGGAAATTGTTGTTATTATTCCTGGAGTGAGATCATATGATTCCTCTGATTCTGGGAAAATACAAATAACTGAAAGTGACTCAAGAAGATCAGTAAACCCAAACAGAGCAACGCATAAGGAATAAGTTCACAATGCTGTCAAAAAACTGCCTTTGAAAGAGACTTTAGCCCAGATTATTATTCCAAGTGATTTTTTTCAATGTTTTAATGAAAATTTCCATTATATATAAACTGTTCTAAAACAAAGGAAGAAAACCGTTGCAATTGATTTTTCAAGACTAGCCTATTCCTGATACAAAAAATCTGACAAAAATGACATAAACGGAAAGCCACAAATCAATTTCACTCATAAACAATGAGAATAATCCTAAATAAAACACTAGTAAGTTATAATATCTAGTAGTGTATTAAAGAATGATTCACCATGAACAAATAGAGCTTATTAAACAAATTAAAAATGTTTTACTACAGGAAACCTAATATAATAAGTAAAAGAAAAAAATAATATGAAAATTCCTACTGATTTTGAAAAGCTAAAATTGAATATTCATTAATGATTCTTTGGAATCATAGATTCCTAAGGATAGAGGGAATTTTCCTTAATCTGATATGGAAAATCTAACTCTAACCTTAAGCGGCAATGACATTTATGAGGGTAAAAATGAGAAAGACATTGAAGTCAGGAATAAGGGAGGAGACTTACTATCACCGTTGATATTTAATATTGTTCTAGAAATTCTAACAAATAAAATTGGTATAAAGAATGAGTCCACTTACTGGAAAGAAGCATAAGAGGTATCATTATTTGCACGTTACCTAAATGTCCACCAAGAACAAATAAGCAGGTTCAAACTGTCCATTAAATAAAATTGCATTTATAATAGAAAAATACTGAGAAAATATATAGCAAAAAGATTATGCCCACAATAATAACAACAAAATATAAACTACCTGAGAATAAATTTACAGGATAATTTGGATATTTTTTGGAAAGAAACCTACAAAACTTCACTGAGTGTCATAAAATAATTGTGAATAAATGGAGTGGTATTAGTGTATCTATGTATTTGCTGACTTAATATTACAAAATTTCAATTTCCTTAAATTAACATGTAAGTTTAATGTAATTACAAAAAAGAGTCCAGTTTATAATTCTCATTTCATTTTGGAGGTAAGATTTGACAAAATGAATCTAAAATTTATCTGGAATAAGAAGTGAATAAAAATCCTCAAGGAGTTTTGAAAAACAGATAGTAATGGAGGGGAACATTTGTTTTGCACAATATTAAAATATTTTAATTTACAATAATAAAATGGTTTCGTATCAGTGCACGAATTGACAAACAGATCTCTGGAAGGAAATAGAGTCCAAAAATTATATTTAAGAAAGGTGGCATTTCAAATCAGTAGTGAAAGGAAATTTTTCTCTCAAAAGCATTCTTAGAGTTGATTAATAATTTGAAAAAAATACTATAAAATAATGAAATGTAAATATGATATTACAAGATAGCTAGAGAATATCTGAATTTGGGATAGAAAATAATTTTTGTTTGAAAAGACTGATGGTATTGACTATAAAAATCTAACAGCTTCTGTACGTAAAAAAAAGAAAAAAAGTCAAAATTAACTTTTTCAGAATTCCACTCCAGGTCCACAGTAGCCTTAAAAACCTGACTCAGAACTAGCTTATATGAATAGCCTTTGTCTGGGGACATTTGCAGAAAATTATCAGCAGCAATTGTTTAACATCACAACTTCCTGGGACAGCAACAACAACTGGAGAAGACAATTTTTAAAAATTAAGGTAAGGCTGAAAAACTTAAGAAAGTGGAGGATGAGATGTCCATAGGACCCTTTGTAAAGCTCCAGCATATTCCTGGGAATCTAGATGGTTACATGCATGAAAAGGGCTGTGTGCATTCCCAGGAAAGATCTGAAAAGGTCTTTCACCTCTGGCTGACCTCAAGGCTCTGCAGAAGCAGAAAGTTGTCAACTAAGGCTAAGACAGAGTTGACAACTGCCTGAAGGTTGAAGATGTGCCTCAACATGCACACAGACCCCCTCAACAATAGCTGGGGGACTTATTATTTCCAGGCATTTGAGGAATCTGTCCAGTCATTAGTTGACCACTAAGCTAACCAAGCTGAGGCTTCAGTGACTACATACAACACGGAATACAGACTTTACAAAATGTCTTCATAAAATTCACTAAACCAGCAGCAACAACAATAAACAGCAATGACAACAATGAGTGATAAAATCTGATTTCCAGAGTTGCTGCATTATATTATTTAAAATGTTCAGTTTAAGCAAAAATTGATGAGATCCTAACATGAGTTAAAACTATAAAACTCTTGGAAGAAAATCTAGGCTTAATTCTTCATGACCTTGGATTAAGCAATGGTTTTTTAAATATAACACCAAAAGCACAAGCAGTAAGAGAAAAACACAGGTAAATTGGACTGCATCAAAATTTAAAACTTTTGAGCTTCAAAGGACACCATCAAGAAAGTGAAAAGACATCCCACGAAAAGAGAGAGTGACTGCTAATGTGTACAGGATTTCTTTTTGGGGTGATAAAATGTTATGACATTAGATGGTGATGATGGCTGTACAATGTGTGATTATACTGAAAACCACTGAATTAAAAAATTTAGGAGAAATTGTTGGAACAAATTAATTTCATTATACATGCATACTTTGGAGATACCGCAGGTTGGGTTCCAGACCACCTCAATAAAGTGAGTATCACAATAAAGTGAGTTGTAATCTATTTGCTGGTGGAGGGTCTTGCCTTCAATTTGTAAAAAATGCAACATCTGGGAAGCTCAATATAACAAGGTATGCCTGGAGTTGTATCTCCCATTTCACCTAATCACTTACTCCATTTCTTTTTTAATTTTTCCATATTGTTGTTGTCTAAAACACAGTATAAAGAAAAAATATTCAAGGAGGAATTTTCCAGTAGTTAATACAGTACCTACAGTCCCTGACTCCAAATGGTTCAATTTAATGATTTTTCAACTTTATGATAGTCTGAAAGTGAAACATATTCAGTGGAAACTTGTACTCCGAATTCTGAATTTTGATCTTTCCTGGGCTAACGATACGTGGTGCAAAACTCTCTTGTGGGCAGGGGGTTCCCAGTCAGCCATGCGATCATGAGGGTAAACGACTGATACGCTGCAGTGTACTCACTGGGTTGGATGATTTTGCCCAAAATAGGCTAATGTAAGTATTTTGAGCACGTTTTAGGTAAGCTCAGCTAAGCTATGATGTTTGGTAGGTTAGGTGTATTAAATGCATTTTTGACTTATGCTGTTTCAACTAATGATGGGTTTATCAGAACATAACCCCATTATAAATTGAGGAGCATGTGCATATAGATAAAAATAAGTCAGCTCCTGATTACTGTGTATGTCCTGAAGTATCATAATGCAAGTGGCAAGTTATCCCTGCAAGGTCTATATTCAATTTCAATGCAGAAACACAAGGAGAAGGACATGGCTGTCACATTTGAAATGATGAAGACAAGTGTCTTCTTGCTTTAGAGACCCCGTAAGGAGCAGTTACTCTGAGATGGATGAAGAGCTCGGACCAGTATCATATCAGTTCTATTATTTAGAAGTGACTCTTCCTGTGAACCCACTTGGATTGAAAAAAAACTGGGCAAAGCAGAAGACGGACAGAAGAAGAGCAACAGCCTGGGATCTCTGATTCCTATGCTTCATTAAGAGCCTGGTTAGGAGAGAAGGAGAATTAATAACAGTACTAACCTGGTGTAAACTATCGTTATAATTGGATATTTGTCATTGCAGCATATTAGCTAATGATTTGTTAGTAAGTTTTATCAAGTTCAGTCTATAGTGCACACTCAGCTCTTAGTTATTTACTTTATGAAATTCCCACACATCTGGTTTTCTTTCCACCCTTACTAAACTGACTTGTATTTTGCAATTTTCTTTGTCAGCTTTTCCTTTTCTTCATAATCACTAAATGTTGTTGTTTTTTTCCTCATCTACACTGTCTTTTTTAGTAACCTTTTTCAATTCACTGCTTTGAATACCAGTCTATATCAGGATGATGCTCAAATGTGTATGTACAGCCTGGTCCTTCCCCAATGGCCTCTTAAACATTCACACTTGGTAGCCAAAAGATATTTAACTCTTACCGTGTCTCTAAAACATAATTATTAATTCTAATTCCACCAAATCTACTTGTCCTCCCCTTATCCATTTCAGTAAATGGCACCCCCAGTCACCCAGTTCCTCAGATCAAAGACTTAAGAGTAATCCTTTATTTCTCTCTTTTCTCACATGCACATCAGTAAATCCTATGGCCTCCTGCCTCCACTGTGACCCTCTTCTCTCCATCTGCACTGCTACAACTCTGCTTAGCTGCCACCATCTCTTACGATGACAGCTATAAACTATCAACTGTTACAACCTCTTTTGAAAATTGTTTAGCAGCATTTACTAAAGCTGAATATATCATACACTATGACCCAGCAGTTCTACACACACACACACACACACACACACACACACACACACACAGCAGAAATGCATACATACATTCACCAAAAGACATGAACTACATGTCATTATCCATAATAGCCCCAAATTGGAAACTATCCAAATGTCCATCTACAGTAGAATAGATAAATTAATTTATGGTGTAATCACAAAGTTGTATACTTTACTGCAATGAAAATGAATAATTCACGACTACATACAACAATATAGATAAATCCCACAAACATAAGGTCAAGCCAAAGAAAATTGACAGTAATGAGAATACACAGTATGATTACATTCATATAGAGTACAAAAATGTGGAAAACTAGCTATGCTTTTGAAAGTCAGGATACCTTTGAAAGTGTGTGTGTGTGTTGCGGGGGACTGACTACAAGTGAGAAAAAAGAATTCTGGGGTGCTGGTGATGTTATGTTTCTTGATTTGGGTGCTAGCTACATGGGAATGTTCAGTTTGCAAAATTTTATTAACTTGAGTATTGTGTGCATGTCCTGTGTAGGTATTATATTTCAATGAAAACTTTAAAAATTTTTCCTGAAAAATAATTCCCAGACATAAATGTAAGAAATAAAACTATAAGACTCTTAGAGGAAGAAAACATAGGCCTATATATTTATGACCTTGCAATAGGCAAGTTTTTTTAAGTTATGACACCAAAAGCACAGGCAATAAGAGAAAAACACAGATAAACCAGACTTCATCAACACTTAAAATTGGTGTGCTTTAAAGGAGTTGCAAAGTGAGCAGACAATCCTCAGAATGGGAGAAAACATTTGCAAATCACATATCTGATTAGAGACTTATACCAAGACTTATATATGAAGGATTTACACAACTCAACAGTAAAAACAAATAATCCAGTGAAAAAATGCCCTTGGGATTTGAAAAGATCCTTCTCAAAAAATATATACAAATAGCAAATAAACACATAAAAGATGCTCAACATGATTAGTCATTAGGAAAATGCAGATCAAACCATAATGAGATACCACTGCACACCCACTTTGATAATTCTACAGTCAAAAAATACAATATTGTATAAAGATGAACAATGACAAGTGTTGGTAAGGGTGTGGATAAGTTGGAACATTGCTGATTAAAATGTAAAATGGTGCAGGCAATTTGGAATGATTGGCAGTAACTCAAAAAGTTAAATATACCATATGACCCAGGAATTCCCCTCCTGAATATTATATATGCAAGAGAATTGAAAACCTATGCCGACATAAAACGTTGTGCAAAAATGTTCATAGTATAATAGTATGTTCATAATAACCAAAAATGCAAACAATCCAAATGTCCATCCAATGATGAATGGATAGACAAATTGTGGTATGTTCATACAGTGAAATATTATTTATCCATTAAAAGAAATGAATTACTGATACATGTAACATCATGGAAAAGCCTTGAAAACATGCTAAGTGCTGAAAGAAGCCAGACACAAAAGAACAAATCTTGCATGATTTCATTTATACGAAATGCCCCAAATAGGAAAATTGAGACAGAAAGTAATTTAGTGGTTGCTAGAGGGGAGAGAGAAAAGGGTATGGGGACTGAATGAGTCTTAATGGGTATGGGATTTATTTTGTGGGGAGCTTATGAAAATGTTCTGAAATTAGACAATGGTGATGGTTGCAAAACTCTGTAAATACACTAAAAACTACTTAATTGTAGTTTAAAAGTTAAAAATTGTAGCTTGAATTTTTTGGCCTATAAATTTTATCTCAACATAACTGTTACTTTAAAAATGTCCTATAAAATACATGGCTTTGGGTGAATCAAATTAGCAATTAAAAAGAGAAAAATAATAGCCAGTGTTGACAAAGATGTGGTAAAACTGTCTTTACAGTATATGCTGCTTCTTGGAGTTCTGGAGAGTACTTTTCCATATGTATCAATAACCATAAATGTATTTATACCCTCTCATGCAGGATTTACATATGATATTTTGTGTAAATGATCAAATGGCTAGACCCCTTCACCCCACATTTTGTATCAGTGTGTTCATTGAAAATTTGGAAAAAATCTATATGATTTTTTGGATAGAAATTGTCAAAGTAATTTTGTGTTTTGTTCTACGTCAGAACTCCATGTGATCATTACAATCATATTGCCAAAGAATATTTATGACTTAGTAAATTGTTTATGATATAATTTTAAGTGAAAGAAAAAAGCAGCATATAGAAGTTTCTGATTCTTATGAGAGAGAGAGAGAGAGAGAGAGAGAGAGAGAGAGAGAGAGAGAGAGAGAGAGAGAGAAGGGAAACTAATATAAAGTATTTAAAGTAGACTCATAGCCACCCCAGAATTGATCAATGCATCTCTTAAAATGTGAAACTAAAATATGGGCAAAATACTTTAGTCAAAGTCTGTGGAACAATAAAGAAGACTGTTAGATGCTGTGTTTTATACTTGATATTCCACTCACTGTGCCTATTATTGGATTTCTTTTTCCAACTTCATTCAATGCAGTTCAATTAAATAAATATTTACTGAGTACCTGCTAAATGGAAGGCCTTGCTCTAGCTGCCTTAGCAAAAGTAAAGATGAATACGTAAATAGGTAAGATAGAGAGAACCACTGGACCACTGGGTCCGAGCCGAGTAAGAAGACGGATACAGAGGATAAAGATGAGGTGAGGGTACAGATGAAATTGAAGCACAGGAGCAGCTATTGTGAGAGAGACAGGGAAGATGGCTGTTGCTTCAGTCCTTTGGAACATTTCTGAGGGCGGGTGAGCCTGTCATTATTATGGCCTACCCATTTCCAAAACAGAGGAAATGACCGATGTGCTCCATCGGTGAAGGAGGTGAAGGCACTCTCAGAGCCTTGAACTTGGATGCTGATGTCATGGGGATGCAGACAGGAGCTGGAGGAGGAAGGAAGACTACACACCTGCTACTGAAATCTATGCACCTGGCACGTAGTAGGTATTTAACAAATCCCCGCTGGATGAATGAGTGAATTGCAAGTGTAGAAAATGACAGATAAAATTGGGGAGGAATTATAACTAGATCACATGGACTTTCTAGAGGGAGGTTTGTTGAAGGACGGTGAGAGTCCAAAGGGTGTGGAGGTGACGGTGAGGAGCTGAGTGCATCCCGGCCCCTTTCCTCAGCCTGCGTGCCTGAAGAAGGAGGGGAAAGAGCTTTTCCCACTGGAAAGTTTTGTCTGGAAACTGGTGCAGTCAGGAATCAGTGAAGGTGAGGAAGTTGGGAAGAAACTTAGAGGAAAAATGGAAGCTGGAGGGCTGTCCAGGGGCTCCCAGGAAGGACCTTGCTCCAGCACAACCTGGAGTAAAGATGGAGGTAAAGGACTGCATCGAGGGGCAGTGAGAGGATGGGGAGTGATGGAGGGTAGGAACGGAGAAAACTAGCATGAATAAAACAGAAAGCCGGGAGCTAATCCTGGAAGCAGGGAGAGGGTCAAACAAAAACTGAAATCAATTCTCATTTCTCTGGATCCACCTCCTGAGAGCTTATTTGGTTGGATGAGGCTTCGAAGCATCTCCATTGGGAACGGAACGGGACGATCAGATTAATCATGATACCTTTTTTCCTAAGAAGCTGGGCTTGTGCTAGAGAATAATAACTATTATAAAGTATAGCTTACTGCTTGACCCCCTTCACCCATCTTGCCCACCTCCTAAGCGCCCTCCCCTCTGGCAACCACTAATCCAGTCTCTGTATCTTTGAGTTTTGTTCTGCTTGTTCATTTGCTTTGTTGTTTAGATTCTACATATAAGTGAAATCATACAGTATTTGTCTTTGTCTGATTTATTTCACTTAATATAATACCCTCAAGGTCCATCCACATTGTCACAAGTGGCAAGATTTTATTGTTTTTTTCTTATGGCTGAGTAGTATTCCACTATATATATTAGGTTGGTGCAAAAGTAATTGCGGTTTTTTCAATTATTTTTAACATGTTAAACCACAATTACTTTTTCACCAACCTAATATAGTCACTCATTCAGCCACTGATGGATACAGATTATTTTCACATGGTGACTATACTCAATAATACTGTATTGCATATTTGAAAGCAGTGAAGAACGTAAATCTTATAAGTTCTTATCACAAGAAAAAAGAATTTGTAACTTTGAATGGTGATGGATGGTAACTAGATTTATAGTGGTGATCATTTCTCAGTGTATACAAACATCAAATCATTATGTTATACACCTGAAACTAATATAATATTAAATGTCAATTAAACCTTAATAAAACAAGTAGAGTTATACTTGCAAAATATTTACTCAGTGCTGGACACTACTCTAATGTGTTATATATACTAATTCGCTTAATCTTCTCAACAACCCCATTGAGGTAGATACTATTAACAGCCTCATTTTACAGATGAGATAACACAGATAGATTAAGCAACTTGCCCAAGAGTCCACTGACAAATAGAGGAGTTGAGAATCTAACTCACGCAATCTGGTGCTAAAATCTATGCTCTTGTTTCTCTGCTATTCTGCCTCTCCAACTGGTATGTACAAGTATTACTGTCCTAAGACAATCTCTCACATATTAGCAAATCAATGGGCTGGCTCTGGCAATCATGTAGAATGGAATTTGGTCTTTGGATAAGAAGACCCACTGGGAACCTGTATATTCTATACACGCCCCCTGCTAAGGATACACAGAGACTGCCCTGAGAAATTCTGCAAAAATGAACTCCTTTTAACTTTGTCCCCATTGGTATTTCCGAAATTTATTTATCCATAGACCCCCCCCCTTTTTATGTTGTATGTATAAATGTGCCTCAGAACAACTGTTTTATGAAAAACACTTTAGGGATTTGCAAATATGGAACCTACCTGAGAACTAGAGAGCAAAGCAGGCTCTAAAGATATCACCAAGCACCTGCAGTGAAATTCCTGAGACCATTACAGGGTTTATTTATTTGTCATAGACAAAATTTGAACTTTACCTAGCAAGGGATTCTGCCAATATTAGCTTAGAATCAGAAAATTAGAGGGGAATGAATGAATATTGGAGGCAAGCACCATGTCAATAGCAAGAAATGACAACTAAAGGCAAAATAGAACACCTGACAAATGAAGAAATAAGAATACAAAACCTTGAACACTTCCTGCATAAATCAGTCCTGATGATGGTCTGGAGGGAAACGATGAACATAGCTGTGCTCTGTAAGAAACAAACAGGCATCTGCAGTGGGTCAAACAGTGAAAGGGGGCCTGGCAAAGAGCTTGGGGTGGAGCGGCAGGGAGGGCAAGGAGGCATAAGAAATTCCTAGGAATGGCGATGACTAACATCCAATTCTACTTGGTGTGCTTTCTGTCATGTAAAACCCTTCTGTGGACACAAACCTTCAGTGAAGTCTACTACACACATTAGAACCTGTGTGATTACATTTGGGGGGAATTAAAAGGGAAGATCGACCCAAATGAGATCAAGAATTCAATGGAAGAAGGTTGGTACCAAGAATGAGTGAACACGAAAATCTGCAGACCCTGTAATTTCACAGAAATCTTAGTTGGGGCATTCATCTTCCATAGAACACGGAATACGGGGTTTAAAGTAAATTTTACAAAAATCTGAAAGGACGGGGAGACCTTGGCTCCATCTGATTCGTCCTCCAAGGAGGACAAATGTTTATTAGATTCGTTTTTGACTGTGATAATCATCAGGGATGCTGAGTTGAAGTGCAGTGAGTGATAAGGAGGGTATACAAGATTAAGTAGGAGAAGTGATCACAGGCTACATTCCGCAACATTTTGATGTCCGTGACAAAGGGTTTGGGATTTTTTCCCCCTAAGGACAAGGGAAAGCTATTGGAGAGATTTTTTTTAGCAAAGCAGAGATGCGACTTGTGTTAGTTTTAAGAGGATCACTCAGGCTGCCGTGTGGAGGTGTCCAGAAGTAGAATCAGGAAGACTTCCTAACTAGGAAGCTATTGTAATTAACTAGGTGAGAAACAATGGGACTTGAAGTAAGATACTGACAGAGAAGGTGGACTGATTTAGGGTATATTTTGGATTTAGAATCAATAGGATCTATTAATGGACTAGAGATTGTGATTAAGAAGAAGAAAAATGATGTCTAGATTTTTGACTTGAGCAAATGTGTGCATTTACTAAATGGGATGGAGGCTACCTTTACTGTAAATGGAAAACCAGGAGAAAAGGCTTGGTTAAGAGCAATGAGTTTCATTCATGTTAAGATGGCAGGCAGGCTACTGTTCAAATCTGGGTGTGAGCTAAGGGCTTAGGAATGGAGTGGAGACCTAAGAACAATAAAAGAATGGATAAGAGAGATCCCCCTCAAAGAAAGAATGGAAGAGGGGTGGCCAGATGGCTCAGTTGGTTAGATGTGAGCTCGTAACAACAAGATTGCCAGTTCAATTCCCACATGGGATGGTGGGCTGCACCCCCTGCAACTAGATTGAAAATGGCAACTGGACTTGGCATTGAGATGCGCCCTCCACAACTAGACTGAAGGACATTGGCTTGACTTGGAGCTGATGGGTCCTGGAAAGACACACTGTTCCCCAGTATTCCCCAATAAAAAAATTTAAAAAAAAAAGAAAGACTGGAAGAGACCAGAGGGTGAGGGATGTGACGACCATGCAGGGAAGGGGGTCACTCCTAACCATAGCATGAACACCAAACTACATTGCCTGATGAAGGACCTTGGCTTAGAGAGGTCAAGGATTTGTCTAAGGCCAGCTAGTCAGTGGGAGACTTGACACTGGAACCCAAATGACTCCGGCTGTTAATCAGCAGGGGTTTGTATCCATTGGAAACACTGATGTTGGCTGCTGGGTGACTAGGCTTTTTCTAATTCAATTACTTGCTAACAACCCTAAGCCCTGAGAATATTATCAACTCACTTTTTGGATAAGGAAATTGAGCCTTGGAGAGTTAAGAAACCTGAGCCTTATGCAAACACATGCAGTAACTGAAATTGTTAGGTGAGTAGTCAAATAATTTCGACCTTAGAGACCCAGAGAGGTAAAGTAACTTGCCTATGATGCCTCCATGGTAGAGTTAAGATTTGAACCTACATCTCACGACTCTTTGGTCAATGTTTAAAATAATTGGATTTCTAAATATAATTTTCCCAGGTAATTGTTTAAAATGTCATGATGGAGAGAATTAAACATATTATTAAAACCAATATAGATTGCATTCTTAATTTCCCTCAGTTCACTGTATTTTACACCATCACAGGAGGAGACTCTAACAGTCTTTATAATATCATAGTGCTTACTACCTAATACCCTGTTCTAGCCTGTGTGCTGAAAAATTGATTTTGTGATAGTTCTTTCCTGTGTCTAATCAGGCCAATAAATTAAACTTATAGGTCTGTTATTCTAGGTCATTCTTTTCCCCTACAAAGAGCTCTGGCCATTGTCTCTCTTCATACATTACTCACAAGCTTTCCTTTGCCTCTTCAGAATTTCGTGTCTGTAGCTCTTTGCTGCACACTGATCACTTCCCTTCCACAGCCCTGGTAGCTCTTACTGCCTTTGTCATTGCCAGAGACAATGTGCCTTGGTAATGACTTCCTTTTATTCCTTGGAAAGGGATGCTGCTTCTGATCTCTGATGGACAAAAGGTAGTATTTGGGAATATCAAAATATCCTAATTGGCTTGTTAATCCTGGGCCACATCCTCAGTTTGAGGAATGGTATCCAATATGCCAGAAAATCACATTCTTCTGAAGATTTCCAAATTCTCTCCAGAGTTATCATGGATAAAGACAAGGTTTCCATACCATGCCCATCCAAGATGAAACATTATTATGTAGAACATATGTTTGGTTCTTTAAAAGAAATAAATTGGGGGTAATTTGAGTACAAATCCTGCTACTGTAATTTCCTATTTAAACTAAGCAGATTAACTCCCCTTTTCAAATATACCACTCAATTTTGGCCCCGCCTGAGTCATAAAAAAACAGGGGAAAGAAGGGTCTACCTTTTAAAACATGTACCCATCACACAGCCTTGGCCACTCAATATGCTGTTTCCAAATACTGTGACATCAACTTTGAGCTGTTATCAGCACCAGTGATTAATTAATGGATTATTTACTAAAGTTATTTTCCTTTCTTCTCCCCTTCTGAAAAAGACACAGGAGACAAGTGAAGAAAAGCCAGACATGTGTATTCCATTTGAAATCCATGATTAAAAAGCTTAAAAATTCAAACCTACATAAAAAACTGTTTTATTTTAATACTCTGGAAGGTTTCAGTGAACTCCATTATTTTCACTCACTATTTGCTTGAATAATTTAGGCAAGAAAGCTAAATTATACATAAAGTGTACAGTTAGAAGAAAAAGTTCATGCACAGCCCTAGGCTATAGCCTCCCCTAATGATGTCTGAAGTCGGTGAAAAGAACTCGTTAGACTGAGAGTAATTTCTCAGGGTTTAATTTTTTTTTCTTAAAGCAATAATGTTCTTATAAAAATCTGACAAATAATGCACTAAAAGAAAAGCCACAAAAGAGAGTCCCCAGTTAAGCCTGTAGCCCCTGTAAACTTTCATTTAATTTCATGTAAAAGTTGGCTCTCCAACCACCACAGTGGATGGTTATTGGCAACCTCGATGGATCTGATCCAACAGGGAAAATACACGTCTTGATTGAATAGGGTTGTTTTTTGGCCTCATTAGAATTCTGAAGTTATGGGGTTAAAAGGAGATGCTCCAGGCTTAGAGACAAACCTGAAATCTGCTGTGGAAAGGGGATCGGCACCCACTCAGTGCACCGTCATTTGAGCAAGTAGTTGCCATTTGCTAGGGTATTATACTTCAGGAGCAACCCATATCATTAAACATTCACGGAGTCACTGCCATGTTCACATTCCCTTTAAGTGTAACAACAGAGAATCCGACTGCTGTAAGATAACAGGAATATCAAAATGGTACTGTAGTCACCTTTGATTTCTGAGCTGCCTTTGTTCTTTTCTTAAAGTTACACAATTGTAGAATTTGAAGAACCTAGTTCAACCCCCTCATTTTATAGATGAGGTACCTGAGAGCCAGAGAGGGGAAGTGATGAGCTTAGGGCTATGTAGCTACTGTATTTGTTCATCCATTCCCCAACGTTCTTACATGTAGAGACAGAGAAAGGAATTCCAAGTAGAGAGAGCAGCCATTATGCAAAGGTAAAAAGGTGGGAACCAGCATGATGCCTTGGGGAACAAGAGATGCCAATTATTGTCTGATCACCTCTTCCCCAGCCCCCACTTCTAAGGCAGTCTGCGCCATGGCAGTAGAAACTGACAGGTAAGAGCACAGAGTCTGGAGCCAGATTGCCTGAGATTGAATCCTGACTGTGCCTTGTAATAGCTGTAGGAACTTAGGCAGGTCAATTACCTCTCTGACTTATTTTCCTCAACAGTAAAACGATGGTGGTAAAATAGAACCAACTTCTTAGGGTTGTTTTGAATGGCTATTAATGCATATATGGTGTTTAAAGGCAATGTCTAACACCTAGAAGTTATATAAATATGAGTTATCATTAATATTAATAGAACATAAACTCTTCCATATGAATTAGGTCTCCATATGAATTGAGGCCCTAGTTTATCAGATAAGGGGTGGTGGGCAGTTATAGCATCAGTTAAGCCAATGTCCTATAATGTATGTGGCTGGTGTTTGAAGGGATAAATTGGGCTATCAAACTGGGCCATTAGGGAATTATGCAATGGGCAACCAAATACCTGGTCCAGTTAATCAAGAGGCTGAGAGGAAAAATGAATGAGAAGACTCAGGTGTGGGGCAGGCATTATGGTACCAAGTGAAAAATAAGGTTATAAAGTTTTGAGGAAGCCCGTTGGTTGGAGAGGAGAATGGGACACACACACACACACAGAGAGAGAGAGAGAGAGAGAGAGAGAGAGAGAGAGAGAGAGAGAGAGAGAGAAAGACCTCAATTCCTGAAAACTTTGTATGTCTAGGCCAACTGCATGGGTAAACAACCCTCACTAAACCCTCTTTTCTTAGAGGTAACTGGAGAGGATCTTGGGTCCTTGCAATGAAAAGAAACTACCAAACAGAGAGTTCTGTGACGCAGACATGACACTGGGATACAGGTAGAGGCCAGTTACGAAAGGCTGGGTGCACCAAAGTGAGTTTAAACCGTCTCTTGAAGGCCCCTGGAAATTACTGAAGGGTTGAAACAGGTGAGTGATGTCTGATCAAATTTGTCAACAGCTCTGTAAAATCATCCATACAACAATACAGAAGGTAAATCTGAGGGACACAAACACTAGAGGAGGGAGGCTAGTGAAGAGGTTTGGGTATAAGCCACAACTGATCAGGACCTGAACTAAGGTAATAGGAGGAGAGATGGAAAGAATAATACAGATAAAGATGACATTAAGAATCTGGTGACCTGTTGTAGGGCACACGAAAGCTGCTGGAGTCCAGATAAAATTTCTGACTTGAGTGTTTGGACCGATATATTTGGAAACATAGTTTTTGGAGAAGAAATTGAGAAACTTGCCTTTGCATATGCTGTCTGAGATTATCTGTGGGAAATCCAAGTGAAGACGTTTTGTTGCATTTGGATGTGTGGTCATAGAGTTCAGCAAAGAATCTGGGATGACAGATTTAGGAGTCCACAGGATAATAATGGTAGGTGAGACTAGGGGTTTGAGTGGTGTCTTTCAAGGTGAATGTAGATGATGAGACGACCAAAATCATAGTCTGGGGAACACCAATATGTAATGGGTGAGTGAGCAGAGGGGCCTCTGCAAGAGTCCAGGAAAGAATAGATGGAGAGATGGAAGAGACCCAGGAGAGAGTGGGAGAGTGAAGCTTAGGAAACAATAGGGGAGGAAAGCTTAAGGTGTGAAGAGGGTGATCAGTAACGTCAAGTGCAGAAGAAAGTTCATATAAGCTAAGAGCACAAAAACCATCCACTGAATGTAGCAGAATGGAGGTTATTTGAGACTCAAGCTACAGGAGTGAGAACAAAATAAAGATGACATGGATTGAGGTAGGAATAGGAGGGAAAAGAAAGGAAGAAAGCAAATATACTGCAACTATAAAAGAAAGCAAGGTAAATAGAATATGGGATCAGATAAGGGTTATTTGTTTGTTTAGTACAAAATAGACTTGACAGGTTGATGAACTGAATCAGAAAAGAATTAGTGATGCAGGGAAAAGGAGGCTGGATGGGGCAAGGTGCCTGCTGAGGAGGGAGGAGAATAAAAGATCCAGGAGACAGGTGGAGGGATGAGTCCTGGATAGGACGAGAGACAATGTCTCCAGGAGGGAAGGAAGGAAGGAAGCATGGAGGCAAGTGAAGATACGTTTGTAGTTGAACACTGAACAAGTTGAAGAAGCTTGGTGTTTGTTTTTCTCAGAGAAGTAGGAAGTAGGAAACAAGAACATTTGATGAGAACAAAAAGGAAAAGTACAGTGCATGGAGTCTGAAGAGAAAGGGGAATGTTAGAAAGATAAAAAACACTCTTCAAGGACGAGGAGAGGGGCTGAACAGGAAGTCACAGAATTAGAGGGCCATTTAAGAGCCCAGGTGAGTTTGAAAACCGCTGATGTATAGTGGCACCGATCCACGTGGTGGTTGATTTTTCCAGCAGTAGTCCATGTCCCAGATGTGGGAGGAGAGAAAGCAAGAATGGAGGATGGAAAAGCAAGAAGATAAGGAAGTGATGGTCAAAGAGAGATGGACTAATTTAGGCTTCAAAGGAACAGAAATGGCTTAGGAGAGAGATGTGAATTTGGGAGGAAAGAGGGAGGGATTTGGATTGGAAGTTTGAGGTGGATGGTCAAAAAACAAGAATTATGAGAAGAAAAGAGTGGCGACATTTCATTGTCAGGGTGTGAGACAGTAGAGTTTAAGATTTCAGAAATAAAGTGGTTAATTGTTGCCCAAACCAAGACCAAGGCAGGTCCCCTTATTTAGTCACACATTTTCTTTTCCTGGAATGCCTCTGGCATCTCTGAAAAGTCCTAGAGCCACAACTAGAAGGCCAAGCTTGTTATAGCCTGGCACAAACATTTGCCAGGGTAATTTATCCTCTTTTGTCACTGGAGTTCCAACTGAGGCTTGGAAAGATTGAGAAAATTTAATCACACTGTTCTTTGGAGTCCATTGCAAAGCATTAATAATTTGCAGTGATAGGAGCAGTTTTACATTTTACACTGGCATCATTTTGTCACACTAGTTTAATATTGCCATCATGCAGCACAGTATTAATGTGATACAAAAGTAAAATTACTTGTGCACTTTTCACATTGTTATATTGGAATCTCGTATGTATATGACACTAATACTATTCAAATTCCATAAAATACACAGTTCTTAAAACAAAGACACTTTAATGTTCTGTTAGAATAAGATGTGGATTATTATACTTCCAGAACCATGCAGCAGAGGAGGAAGAGCTAAAGGACTTAACGTTAGTGAGCTCTGGGAAAAACGATCTGAGGATGGTTCCTACACGTGACCACCCAAACCTTGCCTTCTTCCCTGCTATACAGGGCCGTGCCCATGGCCCGGTCGAGTTAGCATGTGAATCACAAACCTTTTTCTCTAAGGGATCAGTCAGTAATTTTTGACTACGTGGACCACACAGTGGCAACTGCTCAAGCCTGCCATGGTCGTGCAACAGCCGCCCTAGGCAATATGGATGTGAATGAGCACGGCTGTGTTTTGATAAAACTTTATTTATAAACCCTGACATTTAAATGTCATATACTTTTCACCTGTCATGAAATAATCTTTTGATATTCTTTTCAACCACTTAAAAATTCAAAAACCACTCTTAGCTTGGGGGCCATACAAAAACAGGTGGTGGATCAGATTTGGCCCTCAAACCATAGTTCCCTGACCCCTGTGTTAGAAGATTGTGAATCCAGAGGGACACCAATCCAGGATTCCCTGGGAAGCATGTGTGGATTCAAGTTCTCTTGCAGAACTTATGTATGCTAATACGTACATTTCCAAAATGACATTGAGGGGGAATAGGCATATTTTTTTCCTTTCCATAGTTCCCATTTCCTCTCCTCCCACCCACAGAGAGCTGGCTTTGGCTGCCTCTCCCAGTGGCACGTGCTCTGAATGCCTGACCAGCGGATGGAAGGAGGCATGACATGACCTCATCTGTCAAAAATAAAAGGACCGAATTCTTGAGTTTAGACCAAGCCTTCAGATGCCCTTCCCTTTCTATTTAGTAGCAAAATATTTCCCAAGCAGAAGGCCATAATTACGCAAGTCAATGCAATACATTATTTTTGAGCTCACACACACACACACACTTAATTTTATTTACTTTTACTTAGATGTCATGTCAGCTCCCAGGCTTCAAATCAAATTCCAGACCATTTGAATCCATTTTGAAGTAATATTATAAAAATTTATCTTATCTATGCTCTATCAGAGAACTAAACTACCCCCCACCTTACATTTTTGGTTTTGACTTAGAGCCGATAGAGAAGGACTGAGATGATAGATTTCTGAATAACCAAAAGGACCTAAGTAAGGTTCGGGCATACCTCAGAAGGAAACCTGGACTTAGGCTATCTGGCGCGTTTCATCAGTGGAGACCTGCATACTCTTTCTCTTCATGTTGCTAACTCTAGTCCAGCCACCACAGACCTGGCCCTGAACTCTTCCTGTGAGGAGGCTGAGGAGGCACAGGAGGTGCCAGGATTCCACTGTGGGACGGGAGCTGCAGCAACAGGAAGCTCAGCTTGCCAGCAACATGACGACAGATGTACGTCCTGCTCCCTGAGGTGGACCAAGGATCCTGTTCTGTTTTTCGCTTAGGCCTTGACTCAGAAACAAAGATTGATTGCCATTTCATGTCTCCTAGACAGGCAGGAGGAAGAAAGAGTAAGATCCTTACCAAAAGAGGGGAGTCCAACTTTACAGTTTCTGATTGTTCCAGAGGAAAGTGGATGGAATGCTTCTAACATCTGTCAGGGCCCAGGACACGGAATTCTTCTTGTCCATTCTGGGGGAAGAATGTATTTCCTGTAGGGGATTTTGGTAGGATAACAGCAGATTTGGCACCATATCTTGTTGGCCCAGATTGTCCTGGAGAGGTGGGCATTGGAGCCATTTTCTATGGAGCCAGTTGGGTGTGGTCCTGATTCTTGTTGAGGGTGGCCATGCCTTGAGAGGGGAGTTTCCTCAGTTACAAAGAATCCAATCGTCCTTTGAAAGCACACATCTCAAAGAACAGGCTGACCATAGGATCCGGTTTGCCTGGGACAATCCCAGGCATTTCTATCCTGACTAATTATTAATAGTGCCCCTTCCTTTTAACTGTCTCGTTGGGTAATACATTACATGGTCATCCTACCTAAAAGTTACTACATTCCAAGGCCAGCTTTCTAGGTCACACTCAAATCACAATCACTCACTTATAAATTGCCCCCTTTATATTGAAATCTCATGATCATCAGCCACTTGAGGGGACAGTCCATCAAAAATTGGCATTTGCTTGTGACAGCTAGCCAACGTGAGGAGGGACATACTATCTGAGCATCAACATTGAGTGGTGTATAAGGAAAGGTATATTCAACTCTCTTGGGGTCGGGGGAAAGAAAAGACTTCACAAAGGAAATATTTTGAGTAAAGGGGGAAGGGTGTTGCAGGCAGAGAGGACAGTAGAGCAGAGGCTCAGAAGTGAGAAAGAGCAGTGAAACCTTTGGGGAATTGAAAGGTGGTGAGAATGGTTGAAGTGCAGGGAGCAAACTGGGTGGATAAGTCGTAAGGAAAGAGACTGGAAGGAGGGGTGGGTTCTATTAGGTTGGTGCAAAAGTAATTGTGGTTTTTGCAATTTTCCTATTAAACCGCAATTACTTTTGCACCAACTTAATAGATCCTTGGTGCCTTGCTGGGCAGTTTCAACTTTATCTTGTTGGTCACCGGAACTCATAGCTAGTTGGTCTTCTGAGAACTTGGAAAGAGTTTTAAATGCACTTTTATTCCAAGCCAAACACAAACAAATTATATATATATTTAAGGACATGTAAATATTGACTGAGTATTGATTATGTGAAGGAACGATTACATTTGTAGTTTTGCAAAAAACAATTAAAGTCCTTAATTTTTCTTTTCTGAGATGTATACTTAAGTATATAAGGATCAATCAAATGATATGCTGCCTGAGATTTGCCTTAAAATACTCCAATAGAAAAAAAAAAGGCCAGAGTGGGGATTCTGGAAAAAAAAAAAAATGGCAGGGGGTACAGGGAAATGTTGATGGTTGTTGAAGGTGAGAGGCAGGTATAGGCATACACGAATTGACTTCCTGTATTTCCTGCCTTTGAGTATGCTTAGTGATATTCATAACAAGAAGTTAAAAAGATAAAATGCATATTCCCTGGGTCTTACCCAAGACCTACTGGGTCATAGGATCAGATGTAGATGTTGGATTGATGGGTGGAGGGAGATGGGCGGAGGCATAGGGACCGTCTGGAAGGCGAAAGCAATTGTCCAGGTAAGAGGCAATGAAGGGTTGGCTATCAGCAGTGGAGGTGGGAGATGTATGTATGCTGGAGTTTACTAGACAAGACCTAGGGCCTGATTAGAGAGAGAAGGTGAAGGTGAAGGGGATGCTTGAGAGACTGAATGAATCACTAAGTGAATGGTGCCATTATTGACATGGGAAATAGAGAAGGAGCAGATATGAATAATGAAAACTAGAAGATTCACAGGTTCGGTTATTCCAAGTACTAAAAATACTTGAGTCTCCTCTGTTAATATCATTTCAATATTTTTTGCCACATTTCTTATTACTTAAAATCACCTCCAGACTTGAATTCTATGCAAATTATACTGTTTCTCTGCTCTGTCTTCCAGAAGTATGTCTGTATTCAGGGTTTCCAGCAGGTCTGCCTTTGAATTAGTTTGACCTGATTCACTCTTTCCAAAGGCATATATCCTCGGCCTTACAGAGTCTATTGTGTTTTACCTCGGCTTTTCTCTACTATCTTACTGGTCCTGTCATTAGAAAATAAGGAACAGGCCAAGGCTTCTTGATACACAAAGTACAGTGCCCTCTCTTCCCTTTAATCTTCCCGAAAGTATGGAGGTGTGTGTAACACACCCAGAGGCTCTAAGCCCCTGAGATCAGCCACATCTGTGCTCCCGGCATTTTTGTCTTTTTTTTCCAGTCATTTCCTTTTCTCAGCTGTACGAACCTGAGGCCGAGACATGACATCTTTTAGGAAATCCAGTTAAACCCCAAGCTTTCAAACAACTAGGTTTAGATTTGCCCAAGGGACATGAGGAAGTGGCCTGTGAGTTCCTTCTGTGATGGGAACCTCTCTGGAGACCCGGGTCTTTCCTGTAATCTCTACCGGCTTTTTGCAGAAAAGCCATATTTCTTCCAAGTCTTTCTTTTCTTCCCTGTCTGAACCTGCCTTCATCTTCCTAATGGCTAATTAAAAAATTACAACCAAGAGCATTAAATAGTAAACCCCGTCCCTGCTGCTCTCCGTTTAATTTCTGAGGCCCCAAGCAAAATGTCTTAAAAAGAATTAGAAAGAGCCACCTTTCTGCTTGCAAACTGCATGATCAACAGTCTAGTGGGGAGAGGCCTTCATTCTAATGGGTAATCAATCCTTCAACGCAGGGTAACTTGGGCGTTACCTACATCTTACTCCAGAAAGACAGAATTTAGGGGGTCATATTCTCTCCGACATTATGACTTTTCACTTGTGCATGTAAAATAATTGTGTGTGTGTGTGTGTGTGTGTGTGTATGTGTGTGTTTCCTCTTCCCATGGTGCCTGCTGATTCCATTCTACATTGAAACAACTACGAGTTTGAAAACTCACAATTATTTCTTTTTCATTTGAGTTAGAAGTCTGAGCTTGATGAAAACTCATCTCAATTCATGATGAGCACACTTAAGCGGCTGCTTGATTCCATTTGCAGAGAGACCTTGGAAGGCAGTGTCTAAATAATAATCAGCATAGTGTTCTACTTGCGTTTGTTTATACATTGTCTTAACACTTTATTACATATTTTAATAGGACAAGAGTTTAAAAGCCAGAATCAGACATAGTCGACTTGGTCTATTTTAGATTGTTCATCATCAATTGTTTTTTCTTGTGATTATACAGTTTTACTTTATCATCCCTTTGATAACAATTTCTGCATGAAAATTGACTTTATATTTCATTTTTCCCGTCTGTTATCTTAGCAGCATTCTGACGCAAACACCCTTTGTGCTGCACTGGTAATATAACTGATCGGGCGAAGCTGTGCCATAAGAAATCAAAACCATAATAATGTCTTTGGGTTTTGCATTTTAAATACGGTGTTCATTGTTGCACTGAGGTTTCTGATCCCTTTCCAGACATTACGGAGATTACCTTTGGTAATGCCTATTTCATTGTACTTTGATATAAAATAATGTGTGTCATAAATCATGTGAGTGACTGTCATTAAACAGAAAAGCACCTACTTAGGATATGTAACAATTTGCTTTTCTAATTTGAAAAAGATTGAGGCATTTTAATTATAAGTCTTTGTAAATGAGACTAGAATTCAATATAAAATTGTATTCTTTACGGAACTGTAGATTAGAAATAATAAAATCCTTATTCATTAATTTTACATTATTTTTTTGCAAGCGCTAAATAAAAACATTCTTAGCAGGGTTTCCTAAATAAAGCCCTGCACTTTTATCACCATTAATGCGAGAAAAGGTTGTTCACTTACTTCAGAAAAAGGAACAAGAGACACTTGTTTTTGTGGGTTAATTTTCAATTATAAATTTAAGACTTTTTTTCAATTTAAAGCTGGGAACATTGCTGTCTGAAAAGTTGAGGAAAGACAAAGAAGGGACATAAAGTGACAAGGAGTGGGGGAAGAACTATTTAAAACTACTTAAAATTATTTCAAGATTGCTTCCATTTGGAAGAGAATGGAGGATTGGAGCCCTCTCAGTGAAGAACAATTTAAAATTATTGGAGCCCTCCTCTTTAAAGGTGATCAGGGTTCTGCACACGGACATTGTGGTGAGATTTAAAATTATGAGAGCTCTTCACATTATTTAAAACATTGATTTTTTTATGAAATGGATTTCCACGTTTTATTTCTTCAGTGACTAGGTAATTACAGCAACACAGAAACTAAGGTACTTCATTCTAAAACTGGTATTTTCTCTTTGGCTTCTTCCCCTTTCTTTCCTTCTGCCTTTTTCTTTTCTCTCCCCCCCCCCCCCCCCTTAATAAGTTTTCTAGTTTCCCTTGCTGCTGGGATAGACACATCATTCTTTGTTCTTGCTCATAAATCACTCTGTGACCAAGGAACCAGGAAGTTATTAGGGGTGAGGGGAAGGTCAGGTCGAAAATTCAGATTGATCTAACCTATTCTCGCCAAATAGCACTTTACCTACCTCAAACCTAAAATGCAGCACCAGTGTAAAGCTACTCCAGTATGACTTTTAGTCATGCTTCATGGGGGAAGAGGTTTCTGCAGCTTTTACAGCGAGCGTTACAAAGAGTAGGAGGACCTGGGTAGTTGTCATCAGTAAGTATTTAGTTTAGTTACAATTACATTTGCCCCTACACATCATTTCCAGTATACCTTTTTCCTTCTCCCATTTGTCCTTTCTCTCTTCCCTTTATTCCTTTGTCTCTCATTAATATGGACAGCTAAGAAAGAAAGTCTAAAGATTCAGTGTGGAGGCTGATCAAATTGTTAAAGGGGTCCTTTAGTTGGAAATTCTAAATGTTTTTCTCCTTGTGTAAGAAATTGGTCTCGTCTACACACACACACACACACACACACACACACACACACACGTCCTATAGACTATCAAGGGATGTGATGAGAGAGAGTTAATTCAAGGAGCCTAGTTTGAGTCACAAATACATATTTTTCCCAGGTCTTTCTCTCCAGCTAAAGAGAAAATTCCTTCCCCCTTGCTCTGTCCTCCTCCTTGATGGTTAAACGATTTGCTAAAGGGCAGAAGCGCTGTTCCATGTGCTTTGTAAAAAGCTGTATCAGAGTGAATTGAACATAGTATTAGGTTTTTGTCAGCCTGAACTCACACCTGCCACACACAAGGGTTTTGGCCTTTCCTGCAAATCATAACTTGAGTCTAAATCTAAAGGAACAAGGAAAGCAATAGAGCAAAGCTATCCAGATGTTGCTCAGTCTGTGCGATTGTAAATTTCAAAGTACCAGCTTTCCATCCAGATTTTAGTGCATTGGGAACTATATGAAAATTCCAAGACATACTGGTTTATTGAAATGTCTGGCCATTTTTATATAAATTTTGGAACAGATGTACTGAGGTAGGCAATAAAATTGTGATAATAAGGAACATTTCCACATCAACTCACTAAACTGCTAATCTATAATGAGGACCAAACTCAGCAGAGAAGGAGGGTGATTTTCATTATTATTTTTTTAAAACTCAGTGTCAATTATTCAAGTTCTTCATTTACTGTAGCTCCAGTGAAGGTTTCACAGGGTTTGAGGCCAATTTATACTGGGGGTGCCAAAGAAATGTATACAAGTGGACACTTTGGTCAGTGTTGTTCGAGCAGTAGTTCGCCATAATCAGAAGTGTCTGGACGCTGATGGTAACCACTTTGAGCACCTCTTGTAATTGTAGAAGTCAAACGTGACCTGTATTCATCTTTTGTTATCGGTATGTATTGAGTATTACAATTTTAATACAGCTTCCTTTCTTAAAGTGCATATATACAGTATATATTTTGGCACCCTCTGTATATATGTCCTGCTTTATTCCAAACAAAATGAATTTCAGTTTTAGTTTTTTAATCAATTAAAATATAGGAACATGTTATAAGGGTTCTTGAGTTGATCTCTATAAAAAGCTTATCCTTTTATCATTACATGTAAGATCCAAGAAGCCTAATCAGGTGCTTGGATTTCAAAATTTGCATCTGATTCTCAGGGCCTTTACTAGGAGTAGAGTATCACATGTCAAAAGCTGAGGGCGTGGTTTGGGCGTGCCTCTGGTGTGACCACTGATTTTTACAGCTCACACCTTTGGCTGGAGGAGAAGAGAATTTGGAAGCAAGGAAGCAGTCTATGGGAAAAGAAGGAAGGGGTGGCAGGTCCACAGAAGATACTGGCTGTTACTATGTGAGCATTGCAACGGACAAACAAGCATGTTGTACAACATGTTTAAGCTCAGTTATGGAGGCATCGTCCTCCTCGAGCTCTCCTTTTGGTCACATTTGGGAAATATTAAAGCTATTAAGGTCTCATTTGCTCTTCTCTGGAATTTTGAAAATTATTTTTCCTGGCATTACTCAGTTTTCCCAAATTAGGTTTTCTTTCTTTCTTTCTCT
The DNA here is from genome assembly GCF_036562045.2 of Rhinolophus sinicus. Lineage (NCBI taxonomy): Eukaryota > Metazoa > Chordata > Mammalia > Chiroptera > Rhinolophidae > Rhinolophus > Rhinolophus sinicus. Next base: position 46,966,880 of record NC_133755.1, on the reverse strand, counting down.
CCCTATATTTTTTAACTATAACATGGTCTTCACTGGTCACTTCATATATTTTCCTGTTACTTATTTTGAATGAGTCCTGCAGCTCTAGGAAAACATGACAAATCACAGGAGAAGGCAGTAGAAACAAAAAGAAGAAAATGTTATTATGCTAAGCGAAATAAGACAGACAGAAAAAGTCGAGAACCATATGACTTCACGGATATGCGGGATATAAAACTAAAGGCAACAGAGGAACAAGACAAACATAAAGAAAGAAAAACTCATAGACACAGACAACAGTTTAGTGGGTACCAGAGAGTAAGGGGGGAGGTGGGTGCTGGAAGAGGGTAAATGGGGTCAAATATATGATCATGGAAGGAGAACTGACTCTGGGTGGTGAACACAAAATGTGACATATATAGATGATGTATTACAGAATTGTATATTTGAAGCCTGTGTAATTTTACTAACCATTGTCACCCCAATACATTTTAATTAAAAAAAAAATGTTAGTGACTTCTATTTACAGAGCAAATCAGCTCATTTTCTGTGAGCAGGACCTCTGAGAGGCTGAGAGAGGCCCAAGCCACCTCCTTTTTTGTTGGGTTTGTTTGTTTCTTTGTTTTTCTTTGGAGGCTTTTGGTATATTAAAAAAACAAGCATGGCCAAAACAGTGATTAAAAACTGGTATACTTCAAATATTTACATTTAACAAATTCATAATTGTGAAACACACATAAATACAAGGACCAAATGTTTAAGATAAGAATTATCTTCATTTAAAGATCAGATGAAAAGTCAAAAATTGAGGCTTTCATGAATGAGAGCCATGGGACAAATGGCTCATTCCCAACCTCCCAGCTCCCCATGGGACATATGCCTGTCCCTGACCATATGACCTACATATGAAGATACATGGGCCAGGTGCCTCACTTAGGGCCTGGCAGCTCTGGAGCTCAAAATGGTATTAATTTCTTTCTCCTCCCTTCTGCCATTTTGTCATTTTATTTAGATATGAACCAGAATGATAGTTGTAGGGCACTGCTTATCTATGATGGATAAACTTAAGTGGAATTCTTCTTATCTTGTAAATGCTGGTCCATGTGAAGGGGGAGGAAATGTGGGTGACTGACATCCATGATGGTATACTGCTTGCTTACAAGGAAATTTTTTAAAAAGCGACGCAGCGGTTCTGAGCTACCAGGGTTCTATAGTCTTTATCTTGTCATCCTGCTGTCTTCTCTTGGTTTGATAAAATATTTCTATCCAGGAATCAAAAATAGCATTGATGAACTTTATTTCATCAACTTAATTCTTTTTTAAATTTAATTTTTACTATGTAAAATTTCTAACACACAAAAATAAAGAGAATAATCTAAGAAACCTTCATATTCCCATCATCAATCTTCAATGATGACCAGCAATGAACTTTAAAATACGTATCTGTGGAAATGGCTGCAGGAGAGGGAGGGTCGGTGTTTTCGCTCCGTGGCAATTTTGGTTTACATTTGTGCATTCATGCAATTAAATCTCATACCCCTGCATCCACAGAAGGCTTCACATTTTCTTTTGAATCAGGAAAACTGTGCTATTGCCATGGAAAGGGGGATTCAAAGCAAACTAGGTTAGATTGACTTACTCCTTTATTACTGCTTTCCTCATTCTTAATTTAAGGCTTATAGGTGGTTTAAACATGTTTATTAACAACTAGGGCAAAGAGGGAAAAACCACTGGCTAAACACTGAATTATGTGTTCTGTTTAGCTGCTTGCTTTGAGAGAAGCCATATGGTGTGTGTGAGTGTGTAGAAATGGGAAGAAAAACCAAGTTGGAGAAACAGAAGTACCTCAAGAAAAGAGAAATTACAGCCACAATAACCCCTAGACCAGGCTCTGGCAGAACACACCTCGCTCTTGGAAAGGGTGCTTTTATTACTATCAGTGATAATGTCGAATCCAAGGCACAACAAAGAATATTTAAAAGGGTCATTGATGTATACCATTGTGTAAAGGATAGTCACAGCTCTGTATTCAGGTTTTCCTTTGATATAATCACCATGTGATGATGTGGCTTCTAGTTAAAAATCAGTGCCAAAGATGAAGAAGAACTGAATTGGCATTGGGAGCATTTATTTATGTGCTATTATAAGGTTGGTGCAAAAGTACTTGCAGCTTAAAAGGTTAAAAAAAAAAAAAAATTGCAAAAACCGCAATTACTTTTGCACCAACCTAATAGTAAGTGCCAGGGTTTACTAAACAGAAGGACAGGGTTGTAGGCAGCCTTGGTGGCAATTGAGAATTGTGACCCCCACTCAAGGCTTCCCCACCTGTAGTTGACGGATCGAGCATTGGGAAAATTACTTAATCTGTGTATATTTCAGTTTACCCACCTGTCAGAGCCTCAAGACAATGCTTGCCTTCTAGATGGATGGGTGCCAAGAGTGTTGAAAGGAACTGCTGATAGGTGGCTGTGAATGTAAAGCACGTTGAGATCTTTGCAAAAGAAAAACAGAGACCCTCCCCAGTCCATACGGTGGTCCATCCCACCAAAGGTTCCAGATGCTAGGCTGGCTTCAACGGCGTGTGACCTGAGCAGTCAAAGGGGCCCCACACTTCAGTAATGCACTGTTGTCACCATCCTGAAAATCTTAAGTTTTGAAAAACGGGCACCACATATTTTGCACTGGGCCCCACAAATCTTGTTGTTAGTCCCATCCAGAGGCTTTTCTGAGACAAGCCACTACTCATGACATGTCATGGTCATCTCACTAAGTGAATTTCGGCACTGCTCCTGCCTCCTGCAGGTTTGGGGCTCCCCTTTAGACTGGGTGACTGAAGTGAATGCTAGTTTTAGAAGACTTCTGAGATCCAAATTGCATGTCAGCAAGGTTAAGATTCTAAAATACTCAGAGAAAACTTGAGGTCAAGAGGACCTCAGAGAAGCTCTTTAAGAAATATCTACCAGAACAAAATGATGGTTGCCAGAGGAGATGGGGGTTGGGACAGGATGAAAAAGGTGTAGGGATTAAGAAGTACAAATCGGTAGTTACAAAACAGCCATGGGGATATAAAGTACAGCATAGGGAATATAGTCAATAACGTAATAACTAGGTATGGTGCCAGCTGGGTACTAGACTAATTGAGGGATCACTTTGTAAATTATATAAATGTCTAACTGCTATGCCATACATCTGAAACTAACATAAAATAATATTGAATATCAACTGTAACCGAAAAAAAAAAATGAAAGAAAAGAAAGAAATATCTACCCTGGGAAAATTCAAGCATATCTCCTACGGACTGTCATTTCTTCATGCCACACTGACATTTCCAGGGCTCACCGTTTTCTTCTGTTCCATCACTTCTCTATGTCAAGCATTATTCAACTTCAACAATTTTTATAGTCTTTGAAAACACTCCATTCTATAACATTGGTTATATTTTGTTGATTAGCATTTGAACACAGCTTGCTCTCAATGAGAGCAAATTTTTTCTCATGTTGTGGTTTCTTCTAAAATTTGGGTTTCACTAACATGATTTTCAAATGAACAGCATTGTTTGTCTCTCTGTTCCTATTTGCCCACTAAGAGCTTATCGGCGTAGCAGTGGTAATTAAACATTTTGGATTACATGGAGGTTCAAGAACCTTTCTTCAAAGGTTTCCTACCTGGGAAATGGACACAAAGTGAGCTTTCCCTCCACTCACAACTTACATAACACTTGATATATGTTATGGTCAGAAGACGTAAAAAATGAGTCTTTGTTCCTGCTCCAGTTTAGCACCAATTGAAAGAGAAATATAGAAGCCACACAGATGGAAATCAAAGTATCAGCTCTGAGAAGGAAGGTTAGGTCTGAGATAGGGCAGGGGCAGGGCTCCAAGAAAAACCATTAACTGCCAATGGAAGACAAAGGACCAGTAAATCAAGATGAGACAAGGAAACCAGCCAAAACCAGCCAAGGCCAAGATGGCAAGGAGATTCACCTCCAAGTAACCTCCAGCCACATTATATGGTCCGTTATTGTACTACATCTGTAGGCTAAATGACACCCCCACCAGCGCCATGACACCTCCGGAAAGGACTATGTAAGAACAAAAAAAGGGGTGTTTCCCTAATTCTCAGAAAAGCTCACCCATTTCCTGGAACTAACTGACTATTCCTCCCCTTTATTTCCATGTAAAATACCTACCAAATAAGAATTACTGCCACACCTCAAATCAAGGTGGTCTCTCATTCTCTGCTCTGCCTATGGAGTAGGTCTTTCTTCAATAAACCACTGTTCACTTTGTTTCCTGGCTCACACTTGAATTCTTTCCTGCAACATCTTCATAGAGAACATCTTACCTTGTACTAGAGGCATACTTGTTGGGTCACGGAGGAGGGGAGCGCAGGCTGTGGACGTCTCCCATGGCATCAGAAATCCGGAGCAGGCATGCTTGGCAAAGTAGGTAGCTCCTCAAGAGAGAACCGACCAGTGCTGGCCTTTCCTGCTTAGTTCCTTTTCTCCAACTCGCCAATCTGAGAAAGAGAGAGAGAGAGACTCTAAGGAAGCAACTCTAATTGAGAAAATTTCTTCATCTGAAAATGTGAGGATAAGGAATAAATATTCCCAACAATAAAAATAAGAAAATAGTTATTTTTATTGTGTTTAACATATGATGCTATCAAAAAGTGAAATGTCATGCATTGACATTCCAACAATTGAGAAACTTTTTTAAATGTCAAAAATAAATCCCTTAAAGAACATTTACCAGCTCAAAAATTCTTTCAGTCATTTAAAGAAGGAAAAAGCTTACTTTCAAAAATTTTGAAACTTTAATAACATAAAACAATGGCTACATTAATCACATTGTTTCTTATTTATAAAAATTTCCATTAGACTATCTAAGTGTCTATACATTCTTGGAAGTAGAGACAGGCATTTCTTTAAAACAGTCTTGAATTCATGATTAGAACAGCAGTGAACTTGACAAGGATGCCCCAATGCCTCCCACTTGCCTGAATTAGGAATGCTTTTACTGTGTTAGCGATTCCACGCTGGTGGCACAGGGAGAAAAATGTGGCTACCCCAAGACCTTTTATAGTTTTTGTCATTGGGCTGCCTGTTCCCCAGAGAGGTCTGTTTCCACTCCATCCCTTCCTTAATAAAGTTATTAATTTGGCTGAGGTACTAGGAGGCTAGAGGCAGGTGGGTTTGTCAGGGCCAGCCTGAGATGCTGGTCTGACCTGAGATGCTGGCCCTTTAAGACGAGCTTGCGCAGGAGCCCATTTGGGTTAACCTGAAACCCAGCAGTGCCAAGAGTGGATTCAGTTCTGGTTTGAGTTAAGCTGAGTCTAAGAGATTCTCTTCCCTTAAACAGAACATTTGCGAACATTGAAAAAGTGTACTGGCCTTCTTATTTCAGGGTTAAACTTTATGGTATTATGGGACACAGAGGAAGCTAATTCAGTTAGGGAGTAACGCAAACACATTTGATAAAATGAATTTTTATGTTATCTTGGATGCAAAAAGGATATTGGATGCAGGCAGGATTGTCTGCCTGACTAATTTATTCCCGAAGTTTGCCAATGCTGGGAAGGAAGGGTAGCTGGCTGTGTGTTGTTAGGGTCTTGTTGCAATACACCCGTTGGAGGGAAATGGCCGCCCATTGGGAGAGGGCAGCAGTCTCTCTTTTGGGTGATTTGTTATAATGATGATGATTATTGTTGGATTATTATAGTTGCCCACTGGCAGGATCATAGTTAAAAATTTGGCAGTGTTTGCATTATAAATGACTATTTTTACAGCTCAGCTATAAAAGTTTACTTAGGTCTGAAATTTGATATACAAGCTTTCCATCCAAGAGTGCTTTCCTTTTCAAATAGAATTTTAAAAAATGGTTAATAAAATTGGTCTGTCTAATTTTCATGAGTTATATGAGTATTTTGGAAAAACAGAAATGTATCATTTGTATAGGCTTTCTAACACTTTTTTTTTCAGTTGGCCTTAAGTTTAAACAAGATGCTATAAAATTTAAATTATTCAAAATGAGCTTGTATGGATTGAGAAGAAATCTTATGCACAGGGCTAGAGAAAAGAAAAGGTACAGACAGTCTTTACATTTAACTTTCAAAACTCTGTGGCCCAGACATGAAAGACCTTTTGGAACAATTATCACTGTGCACTTTCATTATGCATTTTATACCTCTCAGTACATAATCACCTGCTCATGTCTATCTGATAAGTAATGAGATCTTTATTTCACATCTGCACTGTTAATTACAGTATATTACAGAAGTGAGATATCAGGCATCTGTATTAACAGAATGTATTTTTTTTTTTTTTTAAATAACAAGGACACTTTAAATAGACAAAGAGAAAGCACCCTTTATTAGAGGCCACCCAGCTCTGTTGATAGCATTTTGTTTGGAATTTAGGGTAGATGCAGCAAGAGTGGAGGAATAATGCCACATGAATTGAAGCTATCAAGAGAAAATATAATGTGACTTACAGTCTGGCAAGAGTTTATGTCCTTACCCTTGAGGAAGGAGTCACAAGTTTTGTAAATGCAAATCGATAAGAATATAGTTCACGTTGAGAAGATAAAAAACCCAACCCAAGAGTTCCCTTTAAGTGTTTGACAACTTCTGGTCACAATATGAGGGTCCAGTCAGAAGAGTCACTTCTAGGAGTCTCAGGATCATTATATTCACTACTCAAATATGGTTCTTCTGAGCAGGGCTCATATTCTCCCCCAACTTCCATGTCTGGGGTCTTGTTGAGAGGCAGTATAGTGAGAAAAGCAACAGCCAAAAACCCTAGAAGCCAGGAAATTCTCCATCACCCCCTTATAGTAACGACCCAGGCGGTGGTTCTCTCTCTATGTAAATAAGGAGTACTGACATAGCCCTCCCACACCCAGAGAGCCACACTGAGAATCAAAGAGCACTGAATACACTGTGCAAAGCAGATGCATGATAAAAATGCAAGTAATCAAGTAATGGCTGCCCTTTGGGAAAGACTTTGCACAGTTAGTGTCTGATGCCTGTTCTTTTTGATAACAGATTTGACAGCTTTAGCAGCCACCATTGAGATATAGAACTATTCTAGCACCACAGAGAAACTCCTTCAAGTTACTCCTTAATAATCACACCTTGCTTCCAACCCCTACCTGTTCTATTCTCCATCAATATAATTTTGCCACTTCGAGAATGTTATATAAATAGAATCATACAGTACGTGACCCTTTGAGATTGGTTTTCCTCTCAGTATAATTTCGTTGAGATTCATCTAAGTTGTTGCACGTATCAGTGGTTTATTCCTTTATATTGTTGAGTAGCTTTCCACTGCATGGATGTACTGCTCTTTGTTTATCCATTCACTCATGGAAAGACTGCTGGGTCATTTCTAGTTTTTGGCTAGTATAAATAAAATTGCTTTGAACATTTAGGTACAGGTTTTTTGTTTGTTTTTTTTTAAATTTGTTTTTTAATTAGTTTCAGGTGCACAAGACAAAGCAAAACTTAGACGTTTATCATTTATATCCCTCACACTGTGTGAACCCCCCTCCCCCCATCCACTATCCCTCTGTACGTTCCCAAAACCTCTCACCTTCCCCTTATCCCCACCCCCCCGCCCCTCTAGCAACCCTCTGTTTTTCCTCCATGTTTCCAAAACTGTCTCTGATTAGTTCATTCACTTATTCTTTTCTTTAGATTCCGCATATTAGGTACAGGTTTTGTATAAACATGTTTTCATTTCTTTAAGAGAAATATACAGAATTACGATTGACAAGCCTTACGGTTAAGGGTATGTTTAGTGGCATAAGAAGCTGCCAAACTATTTTCCAGAGTGACTTTGCTGTCTTACATTCCTACCTGCAATGTATAAAACATCTAATTTTTCTGCATCCACGTCAGCATTTGGTATTATCAGTATTTATACTTTAGCCATTCCAATAAGTTTGTAGTAATATATGTCCTTATATTTTTAATCTGCCTTTCTCTGTTGGTTAATGACGTCAAACAACTTTTCATATATTATTTACCATCCATATTTCCTCTTTGTTGAAGTATCTTCAAGTCGTTTGCCTATCTTCCAGTAGAAAATGGGTTTTTGAAGAAATTTTGCCCTATGGTATGACTGCACTCTTCCTATGGCACCTTCATGAGAAGGTGTAGTAATGAATTGCTTGCCAACTATTGTGAATCTGGCCATGCTGTGATGGGCCACAAGACAGCACTCAAGAAAAAAAATCCTGTCATTTTTTTTCAAATACATCTTTTCTTCCATATTCCATGTCTGTAGACTAAGAATAGTCCTTTTTGGTTTTTTACCAGGGACAGGAAAATCTCACTAATTCAAAATGATGAAGGGAAGGGGGAGAGTAGAGATAGGAAATTTTACCTCAATGGAAATTGCAGGTAAAAAGTTTTTAAAGAAATGTAGCTAGATTAAGAATCGGACTCATATTGAGGACTCAAAGCCTGATGCATAAATATTAAATACAACATCATAGTTGATTTCGGGAGTGATTAACTTCATTAAAAAAATAAATTGAAAATTTAGAATTCACTTTGTAAAAGAAAGCTTTCATTCAGCTTTACTGTGCATTGAAAATATTAGTTGACTTGAAAACTTTACTTTTCCACGTCTGAATGTTTTTCTCAAATTAAAATATATCTGATAATTCCCAGGAAAGAACATATAAAACTTTACACATGTAAATACTAAAAAGTAAATTTAAGTAATATAAGTAAAATAAAATGTATGATAGTCTTACTTTGAGAATCTAATCAAAGCACAAATTTCCTTTAATAAGAAATTATGTGACTTAAGTTGAAGGACTACTGAGACACTTGATATGAAGAATATTTGTTTTAAAAGACTTTACATTGGAATTTCTCTACTTTAAGGTACCTCCTTAGACCTGGGCATCTGCCTTGAGACCTGCAAATTAGAGACCATGCTTTGGTCCAGTCCAAGTGTTTCCTTCCCTTCAAGGAGAGTATTCTGAGTAGTCAGTGGAATATCCACCTGGGCTTGCTCTATACTACCCTTCTTCAGATACATCTCAGGTCCCAGAGACCTGGAATTCTCCGCCCAGAGGAACTGAGCCAGCTCCAGGGCCCACACCTCTTTCTCAGCACCTCTTTCATCTTCTTTCCCAGGGCTCACCAGGCTTCTGGTGTGCTCCTTGCTAGGCTCCAAGGGTGCCAAAGGTGCTGTTTTGAGGGGGTGTGGTTGGGGTCTGAGTTTGCATCGCATGCTGGGGTTTCCCTTTCATGCATGTGAGACTTGACCTGTCCAAGATGGAGCCGGGGTGGGAAGGGATGGGGACAGGCATCACGTTGGGGTCGGGTAGGAGGTGGGGAGCATTTGTACTCTAGCTCCAGATCCCACAAACACCAGGACCAGGCCTGCTTGTAAGAATGACCCTGCAAGTTTTTGGAAGAAATGCATTTCAAGGTCTAACTCAAAATTCACCTATGCCACAACTGAAATATTTCCATTTTTTAATTTGTGTGGTGAGTTTTACATCGTAATAGAGAGATTCTTTCTGACAACTCCTATAATAGTCCATATTGTGCAGTTTAATTCTATTCTGTCACTTACAGTGGGCTGTTGTTTTAGGTGAGGTTTATTTTGTCTCAACTAGACTGTAAGTCCCTAGAGATAAAAATAAGACTCATGCCTCTGTGGTACGTACCTACGATGTCTTGCAGGATTTTGGATACAGAGTAGATAATAAATACTTGCTGCTTGATTGATAAGCCTATAATGCCTTATAAATATGTTAAACAAGACAGGCTAACAGCTTTAAATTTGAGGTTGTTGAGGGGAACAAAAAAGAGCAGTTTCTCAGGTACAAAAGAAAATAACGTAAAATTGGGGAAGAGTGAGTAAAGGTAAAGAAAGTCATTTCAGCATCTGGCTTAACTCAGGGACTGAACTTGCAAAAGGGGCTTTCACATACCCTCCCCCTTTCCTACGTTCCACCATCACCTCGGAGCCTTTAAAATTGATGGGCAGACCTAGTGGCATCCAGTAGACAGGGCTGATTTCAGTTGTAAAAAAAGTGGTGAGCGAGGGATTTGAAGAGCTCTGCTGTTTTACAGCAAACAACTTATTTGTGCCCAGATCAATAGTAAATACACAGAATGGTTTTGAGTGTGATTAAGAGGATTGTATGTTAGAGGATGGACTTTTGCTATTAAGGCACAGTCAACAGCAACCTCCGCCATTCTGCTCTGACACCACCATGTTTTCCCATAAAAATATCAACAAAAGTCTGCTTATTCTTCTCAAAATCAGTTTCCCTTATTTTTCTGAGGTTGATGGCATGGACACTTTGACAGTTAAAGGCTTTAATTCAGCGGGTAACCTAGCACGGTTTAATCTGGCCACCTTTAGACCAGACCAGACTAGATGCCCTGCCAACCGCCTGTACATCCAGGGCCATTCTGAGAATAGGTCAGGCTGCCTATGAAGCGGAGGATCTCAGAGTGTGGTCCAGAGATCACGGGGAGCCCCGGGACTCGCGGGAGGTCTGCAGCATCTGTACTGTTTTAACAATAATAATGATGATGATGATGATGAGGATGAGGATGACGCTAGATGTTTTCTCACTCTCATTCTCTCCTGAGCTTCCAGTGGAGGTTTGCAGAGGCCACATGATATGTGATGACATCACACTCTGATGGCTAACGGACTGCATATGTGTGTATACTGCGGCCTTAAACATGTCTTTGTCTTACTTGCCAACATAGCAAATGCAGATAGATATAACCCACATAAACAAAACTCTCTGGGAGGAGCCTCAATTTTTAATAGTGTAAAAAGGATCCTGAGGGTAAAATGAATGACTACCTATAACTCCAGTTAATCTTTGGGTGTACCAAGGCTCAGTGGGAAGTCACAGAGATAATTAAAAGTTAGAAAGTTAGATTTACTTATAAGAAGAGGTGGAAGGAATTGAGATTGATCCACCCAGAGAAGAGAAGCTGGAGAGATACCTTAATAACAACCTTCAGGTATGTGAAGGGTTGATGCAAAGGACAAGAAGAAATTGGCTCGAAGTGCCTTGTGTGAGATTTAAACTAGAGATAAAGAGGGCTTCTCTGACAGGGGTTGTTAAACAGCAGAGTGCGTGACTGACTGGTTTGTGGAATCTCCTCCTCTGGAGGTCTTTAGAAACCGGATAGATTTCCATCTGTCTGGGATGATTTAAATGTGGCCGTGCCAGAAAGCCGAGGGGAGGGAACAGATGATGTCTTGGGCTCCCCTTCCAGCCTTCGGTTCTATAATTAACTCGATGAAAGGAGCGGTGGCGATTTGCAGGGCAGGGTTTAGACAGGAATGCGCTTGCTGATCCTGGTATAGGTCTTGTGTGGGAAAGCCAAAGGTCTGCTTCACGGCCGGTGGTGATCCTGTATCATCCAGTGAAATGATTGATGCCCAGAGAAGTCCATTTCAGGTCAGATTTTGAAAGACTGGGCCCTACCTCCCTAGCAAACCTTTCTCATTGTCTAGGAACAGTGAAAAAAGGAATTTGATAGGTTGATTTTGATCAGTTCAGGTGAAACTTGGAATATTTCAAATATTGGACGTAGGTATTTGGGCATGGGATGCTCATGATTCTAAAGGAAAAAATATTACAATCGTTAATTTTATAGAAGGACAGTATCAGAAAGTCTGAATGGAAAGTAGGAGAATAATTCTGTTTATGTATACCCTCTTTCAATTTTACAGCATGTGGGTGTGCTCTTTTTTCTTACAGAAGCAGTGGGATCTCATTGCTTCCAGTTTTCAAAGATTTTGCATTTTGGAGATTAGGGTTTGAAGTGTTCCTGAATTGGGTCAGAGATCCAGAAACTCAGCCAAATTCCAAGGTAGTTTGTTTCTTTTGCTTATCACTGGGACTTGCATGAACACTGTGCCTGGGCCAAAACAAGAGGAAGGAATGAATGCAAAGTTTCTGGGGTATCTGTTGGATCCTCCCATTAGGGACAATTCAGTGGAAATCTGTGGAACCATCTGGGGTAATGAGCTGGATTAGAGGATATAAATGAGATTTTATCTCAGTGTAGACCCAATCATCATGGTCTATGTTGACACTTAAATATTTGGATCACACATTATCTTGGCTCAGGCTGATTGATAGAAAGCAGAGAAAGACGACAGGGTGAGGAAGACCCCCTTGGGTACTTTTGGAGACTGCCTGGTAGTTTGATCAGATATCATTCAGAAAAACAGCCCTGGCAGATAGCAGATAACCCCATTGTGGGAAATGATTACCAGGCCCTACCTATCTCCAAGAGAGTCTAAGAGGCTACTGACCTCTTTTTTGACAAAGCCTTGGTGTTGAATGAGACGGGAAGACCAGGCCTGGGGCAACATGGTAAACATGCATTCCTTTGCAGAGTAGTGGGAGAATGTCAGGGAAGCTGTAAGACAAAAAGCCTCTTTGATTTTTAGGACCCATATCATGCAAATACTCAATTAAAAGAAGGTATCTTCAGACCTTATTTTGTGTCTCAATTCATGCCCCTTGATATTGAAAGAAAGAGAAAGGGAGAGAAAGAAAGGAAGGAAAAGAATTCCTGTTTTGAGAAAGCATAGGCTTAACCTAGGAAAAGTGTTATTCCAAAAGATAGCAAGTAAAATACCACAGATGGAATTTTAAAATGAGCTGGATAATGTCTCCTTTCTTCTAACTACACTTGAGCAGCTAGTTAGGAGGAAGGCAACGACAAACTGCCAAGTAAAAGCTTATTACTTTTGCGGATTAAGAAGGAAATGTTTTCTTCTTGGGCCCAGCAAGCTTGTGACTATGAAGATCTGAACAAGACTCTGGGGTTAGAAAAGGGAAACATCCCTGCTTTGCTTTTTTTTTTTTTTTTTTTAAGTGCCACCCTAAGCTAGTCAATGACAGCCCCAGGTGTGGGGTATGCTGTATTAGGGAACTTCAGGTTGGCACTTTGACCTTTCCTTCATTTATCCAAATCGGTCTTCAAGCAGTTACCTCTGCCTGCTGTGCTCTTGACTCTGCTTCCCTCCAATTGTCTACCAGCCAGTTTTACTCATTTTCCAAGATTCACCTCTCATTCCACTGTGGCCTCTACACCTCCCCAGAGTCCCAGGGTGCCATCACTCCCCCATAACCTTACCCTCAGATTTACTGCTATTTACCTTGCACTAGAGTTATTTGTGTGGATGTCCAAGCTTGTCACTTAATTGCGTGCTCCCACAGGGCAGGGGCCAAGTTTTGTTTTTCAGATCTGAGCCTTATCCTTACCTAGTAGCTGCTCAATTACATTTATGACTGAGTCAAATTTAGTTTACTACCTCCTTTCCAGAAAAGCAACAAGATTCAGAAGCTACTAGTAGTGCATTTCACTTATGGAAGTATATGTATTAGATTATTCAGTAAAATAGCATAACTTATATATTCAAAAATAGAACTAGTGGGAAAACCCAATCTACGTGCATATTTATTCAATAAGACAGTATCTGAAAGAATGCATACACATGCATATGTATGTTTATGTATGAATGCATACAATTCATATCTACATTTTAGTTTTTCAGCCACAAACCACATGAAATCAAGAACCACTAGAATTAAACAAAACATTTAAAATGTCAGATTAAAATCCTTGGTGAATAATATCCTGATTTTTCATATGGAAAAAAATGAGAAAGAGTAGAAAAACAAGTAAAATGATCACTCTATATCTTCCTAACACAGTTTTGTCATTTAAAAAAATACTGTGCTTTAATAGGCTAATACATTTTTAAAAATTTTATATTAACATACTACTGGAAAACTATGCAAAGATGACATTAAAAAGTAACATAATCACTGGTTTTATTTTTCCCGTGTCCTTTACGTGGGGAAAGCTAGAAATTATTTTCAAGGGAGGAGCATGACATTTCCACAGGTGGGTACTTTCTAGTACAAATGTAAATTGCAGAGCAAACAACTTTTTTTTTCCCATGGGAAATGGTTTCTATAGTTGTGCAAAGCATACTTTAAAAGGATAGGAAACATGAAAGACACTTTGCATAATTATTGTTGAAGGAGATATAGTTGTATTTAAGTTTCTGCATTCCCTGTGTATTTATTCTCTTCCTTTCTGATTCCTCCACAAATTTCCTTTTGGAAACAGGTTTCAAACGAATTAATGTCTGCTCTGTGTGAATTTACATGCATGAGAGTGTGTGCAAGTGTATTTTATACCACATTTTTAAAAGTTTCATTGGAGTGATTTGTTTTTGTAAAATTCTCTATACTTGATTGCATAGATTTTTTTTCTTGTTGGGGCAGAAATCAAACATTCCAATTCCTATGTTTTAATGGATGGAACCAGAAACCCAGCCTGGGTCCCACAGCTTGACAGTGACAGAACTCATACTGAATCTTGGGGTTATTTTCTATATTCTACTTTAAAAATATTTCACATTGATTTGCTTATTTTTCATCAAAATCATGCCCTTTGTAGAAGCCATGATCACAATACTCGGGGTTGCCAAAAAAAATGTATGTAAGTGGACACTTTGGTCAACGTTGCTCAAGCAGTAGTTCGCTGTAATCAGAAGTTGTCTGGATGCTGATGGTAACCACTTTGAGTACCTGTTGTAATTGCAGAAGTCAAATGTGACTTGTATTCATCTTTTGTTATCGGTATATATTGGGTATTACAATTTCAATACAGCTTTCCTTTCTTAAAATGTGTATACATTTTTTTTTTTTTTTTGGCATGCTCTGTATTAATGAAAGGTGCAGAATCTGAGATCTAAGGAACATGGGCTCTAGAAAGATGGACTGAAGAGCATTGCTCGTGTTTTCCTTCAGTTGTCCAGAAGGTCCTGGGGAGAAGCACTTTCAATCTTGATATGAGCAGGATTCCCCATGTAGAATGGACCCCAACTTTGGTTAGACTGCATGAAGTGTGTTGAAAGCCATTAGCAATTAAGACCGTGGCTCTGTGCTGACTTGCTCTATGGTATATTTCATGCTGCTCATGCACAGTAGGTAATACACATGGATTCAGCATAAATTTAATTTTGCACATTAAGTAAAGTGCAATAGATAAATTATGCCTGAAGAGGAGCCACCAGCTGCTCTAGCCACTTCAACTAATGTACCCCGGAGGTGCCTGAGCACATCAGTTGTGTCGAACCACTAATGCATCCTGGATATCTGCACGGATACATCTGCTGTGGAGCCAGGAGTAGCCTCCTGGCTGTCAGGGAGGGGCTGGGGAAAGGAACTGGTCCAGCTTCCTGGGCTGACCGTCCCCACTCCCACTCCAGGCCCTTGCACTCTGGGCTCTTGAGTTTGCATTGCCACTTCGGGCCTCATTCAAGAGTTCAGTGGAAGGGTCCCACACAGGATTTTCCTATGACCTGTGGAAGTGAGAAGGAGCAGGAAGGACCCCAAACATTCCTCCCCTGGCTTAGTTGAAGGATCCAGAATCCATATGAAATGGGATTCCATTGAGGATTCAGAAATCGGAAAGGATGCATTACTGCAAAGATGGTTGAATTAGAGCTGCTGGGGGAACACTTACTTTTGAATTTCTTGGCATCTTTGGACCTCATTTCTCAACCTTAATGTTCACTTTATGGTCATTTTTTTGTATTTAATATATATACATCCCATACAGGGAATTGAAGCAGAACACTCTGAGGGCTTTAAGGAAGAAAACAGATCTGCACTCTGTGGCAGGATTCATTCCTGTGGCTGGGAATGGTGATGACATGCTTTAAGTTATTTGAGATGAGTAAGCAGTTACAAGTTCCACTGGAAATGTGGCTCCGATGGTTTTCAGCCAAACCCTGATAATGGAAGTTTCATCCTCTCGGCCATCCCCTCCCAGGGCCCCTGTGATTGCACCTGTTCCAGGCTGTGCTCCTTCCCACGAGGTGGGGAGGAATGCCTCGTCGGCGCCTGTCATCGTGTCCTTTTGCCCATCGAAAGCACCCTGCTAAGACTGGCTCCCTCCTAATAGTCCAGTTACCATACCTTTTTCTGCTCTGAATGGACTCCTTTGGTGGCTGCTGTCTCTTAGAAAAGGAAACACAAACACTCCGAGCCCAGTGACAAGGGCAGATGGGAGAGTAAAGAGTAGTAACAGGAACAACTTACCACAAGTCAGACCTCATGCTAAGTCCTTCGCTTGCATCATCTCTTTAAGTTCTCGTGAGAACCCTATTATTTTCATTTTTGCAGAGGAGCAACCTGAGGTTTCGAAACTCAGGTTATTCACCCAAAGGCAGAAGCTGCTAGTAAAAAGCAAAACCAGGCTCAAATCCAGAGAGCTGGATGTAGGACCCATGGTCTTCACCATGACATTACTCTGTCTTATACTGCACGTTAGTACACTTTGCCCCTGGGCTGTGATTGTTTTCCCCCCCTGCAAAATAGCATAGGTTTTCTTCAGCTCATTTGTTTTCTTTACAGACAAGGCAGATCACTCTGCTTTTCAATGGAAACTTTCTCTTGAAAGGAAACTAAGGATGTTCTTCACATAGGAGATCTATTCATGATGAATCATTTTTGCTCTCACTGATGTTCCAGGGGAAGATTCTGCGATAGGGGGAGAGACAGACTCTTATTACTCATTAGTTTGTTCACTGATTTATAAAGATCAACTTCACTTTGGAGGCTTCCAATGCTCCTTCTAGAAGAAGAACGTAAATCACAAGAGTAATGAAGGGATTTCTGGGTCCTTTGAGGTCCTTCCTCAGGCTCAGTTAGAGGGGAGGGATCTAGGAGGGTTCCTTCCAGTAACACCCTGAAGCTCATTTGCTCCAGCTTTGAGAGCCCTTTGTGCACGTCTCTTCTTGAGTCTGTGTGCAGTGATAGCTTGAGTCTGTATGCTGTGTGCATGTTGGTAGCTTGGAATTGGTTAATAGTAGGAGTACTTACGCCACAGAAATTTGTAAGGACTGAAAGTCAGAGCCTTTCTTTCTTTTTTTCTTTTTTGGAGATTCAGTTATGAAACATTTATCAGGACACCACTGGGCACAGGCTATGGCTTCATAGGCCTTCAAGATTGTTCTGGATACTTGGTAGTTCTTGTTCCATTAGCTTTCCAATCAGAACCCTTTATAACACATAACAGATTACTCAATTGATGGTTTTTAGCTGTGTTGAAATTAGGCATTATTTATTAGGGCAAACAGAAGGTATTGCAATGTTAATAATAATGTTTACATCTAACACTGAAAGTGGGTACATGGTGGCAGACTGCTCCAAAACCTTTTCCTAAATGCATCCATGTCCTACACAGGAAACAGAAGATACTAAGAACTTGAATGAAGAAAGAAGATACTGATCTTCGGCAGTGATTATTGCCTTAGACACAAATGCTCTCACTAATGACTATTCCCACTTTGGATCCAGTTTGTATTGAGTAGGATCAGAATGTCCATGAACTGGGCATTAGGGTCTCAGGGTTCCATACTTAACTTACTTAAAATTCCCTGTGGGGCCCAGATACATAATTTAACCCATCTGCATGAATTGCCTGCCATACTTGTATTTCGTTTAGTGTTCTGTCGTTGCAGGCAACAGAATCGAATTTAAGCAGCAAATAAATTACTGGATGATTTTTGGATGACTCAGAGGATTGATGAAAAGGTGGGACAGCCAGGCTCTGAGAAGAACTGGAACCAGAGCTTTAGCTGATGACACACTAGTCATCTTCTTGTAGCACACAACCACGGGGAAGGACTCAGCCACTGCCCAGTATGCTTCAAGTTCAGTGTTACTGGGAACTTGGGAAGGGTAGGGACAGAGCAGCCTCACACAAAGGCAATTCCCCAAAAGGGAATAAGGATGAATTACCAAAGTATTGAAAAATAGATGCAGTGTGGTCAGCCTTTGCCTCTCCAGTGATCACTATCATATTCAATAGAGAAGACCAGAAACCACTGTCTAGTTCACAGATGCATAACCTACAAAATGTTTTAAACTTCTAAGCTGAAGTTCTGAAAACCTTCATCATTCGTGAGCCATAATCTTGAGCAGGATTTTGTTTTTACTATGAAACTAAAAAGTCCAAGACTCGAATTTGTGCTTCCTTTATAGACATCTATGCACTTACGTTAGATCCATTTCTGGTTCTATTTATGTCTTCGCTCTAGTGTTTTCTTTTTTGCTTTATGCCTACTTCTAATTTATGTTATGTAGCTATATTTTCTATATGCTCCTAAGCTGCCTAGAATCCTTTTTACAACAAGGGAGTGTATAAATAAATAGATACATGCAATCATTTCTTAGGATTCTTTTCTAATTTTAATACCCTATTGTTCTCATTCAGAAAAACTGGGTATTCAATTGAACAGAACATGTTCTCTTAAATTCAAATACAGTATCAGAGTCACCCTGTCCTGATTGATACTCAAAACAGAGATGCTTTTAAATCTCTTAAATTCACATGCAGAGGAAAGCAATACCATAGAAGTAAGAGGAATGGTAATTGTTTCCCTGGAGAACAATAATTTTGCAATAAATTTAAAAAACAGCACGATTTAGCAAATTAAGCTTAGAGCCAAGGATATTAAATAGAGTTAACTTTGTAGAAATAAATTCTGATACCACAGGCTTCAAACATTACTTTAAATGTGTTCATTTTGAAAAAAGCTAGTGAAGGGGCCCTAAGGCTTTGGTTTAGGATGTTGGGTTTTGTTTTGAAAGGCCGGAGGAGTGAAACCTTTTTCACACCAGGCAGGATATAATGAATATATGTCTATATGTTCACTTTATTTTGATATTACTAGACTGCTGAGTAAGCAGTATTAATAACAATATCCCCTTCAAAGGGAACTTGTACTTTGCAGCCATGTTTCTGTACTTTGGCAAATCCACATGGAAACAGTATTTCTTTGATCTTATATTTAGTGCTGATATTGTTTATGTTCAAATGTTAAAAATAACTCTTTAAAGCCCTATGGTTAATAATAAAGGCACGTTCTCACCTTTTAGAAGGGTATACAGGAAATCTTGAGCCACCTTCTGTACCATACACTTAACTACAACGTATGAGAGGGCTTGAAATTGAGTGGTAATTCATAAGAAAACCTTTCCTTTTAAACTCTCTCCTCAATGTCCGCTAGCCCTTTGAATTGCTACTTGGGACCTTTTTCTTTTCTTAGTCCAGTATTTGCCATAGAGAATCAAAATATCAATACAAAAAAAAAAAAAAAAAAGACAGACAACACACATAGTATCTATCTTTCTTTCTTTCTTTCTTTCTTTCTTTCTTTCTTTCTTTCTTTCTTTCTATCTTTTATCAATCTATCTCTACCATCCATCCATCCATCCATCCATCCATCCATCCATCCATCCATCCATCCAAGAGATACTGTCTTGTTCTCTGCTTTAACCCAAGGGAACAGGACACTTGGAAAGACAGAAGTTGGACCTCTCTTGCTTAAGTTAGAAGCATTTCTCCCAAAGTGCTGATGCTCGTCTATTGTCAGACTACACCACACTCTCTCATTAATATTAACCATCTCCTCTAAAGTGTCTTACTCTTTGACTCACTCTGTTTTAAGGAGCCTTTATTTTTATAGTGGTTGCTAAGTCACCATCAAAGAATTCTAAGATCTCTGAAGCAAGAATATGCAGGAAATAGGCATTATCAGTTCCTTGTTCTTTGCAAGTAATGTGAAGTGATTTTTGAAAGACCTGGAGAAATTGTGGTTAGGCCCATGTATCTAAATTGAAATATATTCCACCCTAGAAATGCACTGCACTGAAGAATTAACCACACTGTTACAAATGTTACTCTGCTATATAGAGGTCATTACTATCTGAATGACTGCGTGTGTTTGTGCACATGCATTGCTAAAGATAACATATGTTCTATTTACGTTAGGATATTTTTGTAAAAGAAAACTGAGACTATACATAGCCACCTCAATCTAATCACGTTGAGAATTTGTTTCCTCTCCATCTATTTATAGATTGATAGGCTAGGTGGCTGCTAGGTGGGGATGGGGAAGACTCTTACTATTTATGTTTTGTTTTACTTTGTTTTCTGGTGAAATTAAAAGGGTGACTGTGTGGCTTAGTAATCAGAGATGCACTATTCATAAAAGTGTCTGGTCAAATGCTTTCTTTGATTGCTGCTGATTAATCAAGTCTCTTTAGTCTAACCCTGGCCTCTAAACCCAGACTCACTCCCAACTTGCTTCTACAATACCATGTGTGGCAAATCTGTAATCTTGCCAAACCACCTGAAAAGAATTATTTTCCTTACACACAAAAAATAATTGTCAGTTCTTTAAAGTTCAGACTGTAGAGGTTTTGAATAATTAAAACCTTTTCTACACCTCGGTAACACTCCCAAAGGTTAAATACGTTTCTATTCTTGCATCTACAGGACAACTATGGGAACGTGAATGTGTTTCTTCTCTGAAAAGACATGGACACCAAGTAGTTATTTGTGCCTGCAAATCCTTTTGGGCCTAAAGAAGCAGCAAGATAATAAATTGTTTTGCTAAAAACAGGAAGTTTGGCAGAGACGCAAAAGTACAGCTAAAGTTTGGCCAGGCAACCCAAAACATTGTGTTCTTCTTTGAAAGTATTTCCAGCAAGGAAAAAAAAGTGTAGTGCCTTGAATACATAGTTTAAGAAACAGTGAAGGCATCTGGCAACATGAGCCACCCGCCAAACTTGTGGTTGTGCTGTGCTTGCTGATGGAAAGACGTGCCAGTTTTCAACGACTTATGTCATGCACAGCTGGAAACCCACGCATAAATAAGATCTCGAGGATTGTGAAGTCCAGAAAGATTTGAGCAAATATTCCCCCTGTTCTGTCCCTTCATCCAAACTGTAAAAATTATTAAGTAAAATAAAAGCAATGATTTGGAGTTTCGATAGAGAAGCCAGCTTCAGATTTCTAGGCAGGAACATTCAGTCAGTTGAGACACATTCTGGAAGTTGTTAGTTTCCCCACACACCTCCCCCCACTGCACACCCCCCTCCAGCCCCTGCCTCAAATTCTTCATATTCACTCTTGCCAGTTTTATTAATATGATTGTGATTATGTGGCATCTGTTTTGGACAGAGCCGATAGGAATGTAATTTCCACTTTAGTCCATCAGTCTGGAAAGACTTCAAAATATGGGCCAGAAAAAATAAAGAAATTAACCCAGGACGTCTGGAAGGAAGAGTATTGTGCTTCTGTCAGTTTAAGCTGCAGGGAACCCTGGGACATCTTGATTGGAGGAGAACATGCTGTAGAAATGGTGCTTCTTGAGCCTGCAGGGCCCCCTCCAGCTGGCAATGGCAATACGACTCCTTTTTTTCTCATTCTACCCTGGGTGATTGGGCTTGCAGTTCTGAACTTAGGATTCGAGTTGAGGAACTTCCAAGTCTAGTTCTCACCACTTATGGGGACTGAGGCAATGGCCCCAC
The DNA here is from genome assembly GCF_036562045.2 of Rhinolophus sinicus. NCBI lineage: Eukaryota > Metazoa > Chordata > Mammalia > Chiroptera > Rhinolophidae > Rhinolophus > Rhinolophus sinicus. Next base: position 46,945,485 of record NC_133755.1, on the reverse strand, counting down.
TGCCTTAGTTTCTTATTTGAGTCGTGGGAGTAGGAGGTGAAGCATCCTGTGAAGGTCAGCCAATAGAGTCAGCTCCTCAGGCCAGGGGCATTGGGGACACTTGTCCTGGGGAACCAGAAGCAAGCACGAAGGAAAATGGCCCCTTTCTTCCTTCTGTGAGTTGGGGTTGCTCTGGTCACCATGTTCTCTCTCTCTGCCTCTTCGTTGCTAACTGGTTTTTCCTTTGAGGCACCTCTTGATTTGAATTGCAAACTGTTGTCTCTTAGGGGGAATGCTGAGGTGGTCAGCAGCCTAAGGTAGCCCTTGAGTGGGGATACGGACTCTGGCCTTTGGTTGGTGACCAAGACGATTTTGTCTCTCTAAATTGCGGTTTCTTCATCGGCTCATGAGTCATGATAAAGGTGCTTATCGTAAAGACGTGGAGGAGAGTAAATAGGTGAATGTAAGCCAGGCATGGACTGAATTCCTGGTTTGCACTGATCCATATGTGGTTAGCAAAGGGTGGCTGCTGTGGGCATGAGAGAGCTCACAGTGTGATGGCCTTCACCCAGAAGCCAGGTAGAAACGCTTGGTTTTCTCAGCATGTTATTCTTTTTAGGGACAAATGCTACCAGCTCTGAGGTTCTTACATTTAAAGAGGTTCTCACACATATATGTGTGTGTGTGTGTGTGTGTGTGTGTGTGTGTGTGTGTATGGGGGTGCCAAAAAATGTATACAAGTGGACACTTTGGTCAGTGTTGCTCAAGCAGTAGTTCACTGTAATCAGAAGTGTCTGGACGCTGATGGTAACCACTTTGAGTACCTGTTGTAATTGCAGAAGTCAAGTGTGACTTGTATTCATCTTTTGTTATTGGTATGTATTGAGTATTACAATTTTAATACAGATTTTTCCTTTCTTAAAATGTGTATACATTTTTTGGCACCATTTTTTACATATGTCTTTACTTATCAATTATAAAAGGATTAGATGTTTATTTTAGATATTTTGAAGAGAGAAAAAGAAACAAATCAGAATATCCTTTAATTTACCACCTAGAAATCACTGTTATTTGCATGTTGACATGCAAATGAAAGAATTATTTTCATTCTTTTTACTATGATTTTGTTTTGAATTATTAACTTGAGACATCATTATATAACATAAGTATTTTCCCACTTCAGTAAATATTATTTTTAAAATGCCTAAAAATGTTATCTTAAAGGGCTTCATAACATTCCATTATATGGATATTCTGATTGGAATTAAGGTTTTTCCTTTAAAAAAAAAATCATGATGACTATCTTTGTCTGCATTTGTGTTTCTTTAGCATAGACTTACTGGATTTAAAGAAAAGTTTTCTTGAGAACTCTTGATAAGTGATGGTTATACTTTGAAATTACGAGGGATTTGCTTGCCTCAGAAAGGGCAGAGGGAGAGATCTTACAACACCATGAAGCAAGGAATGCTGGACAAAGCAGACTGAGAGTTGAAGTGGCTTCTTACAGAATTAGTAGGTTAGAGCCCCTACCTCCTTTATAAATAAACAGATAAATAAAGAAACACATACACATGCACACTATATATACACTATATATAGCTATATACTACGCATCTATAAACACGTACTACCTATATATCCTAATGGATATATACAGTACTATATAGTTATATATATATATATATATATATATATATATATATAGATATATAGATATATATGTGTGTATATATATGTGTGTTTGTGTATGTATATGATGTATATGCGTACATATGTGTACACTGATGTATATGTGTACATATGTACATTGAACAGGTTGGAAAACTCTGCTCCCTTCCCACCCCACGCCACTCACTCTGGATTGGTTTTCTTCTCCAATGGGGAGTGAGTAGGGCTAGAAGATGGAGGAGTTGCCTTTGGAGACAATGTACTGCCTCTGTGGGTACAAGGATCACTGCCTGGGAGACCAGAGCAGCAGAGTTGATGCAAAAGCCATTCTTTCCACTTCTGCATGGAACCTGGCACCACGCTTGCCCTTGAGGACTGACAGCTTAGGCTGTTTTGGCAGGCAGCACCCCTGCCTAGACATGACTGTTAAAACGGCAACGCTTCCTCAGGTGGTTTTGCGAGTGGAGTTCCCACGAAGAGCGGAGCGTGCGCAGTAAGAAGTGCACAGAGCAGATGCCCGGGGGTGACGCTCCCGGCAGACAGGGTGCTGAGCGCGTGCGAGATGCCTCAGGGGAGGTGGGGGTCCCAGAAACAAAGTGTGTCACGGTGACTGCAGACACTGGACTAGCTATGTGAGCATCTGGAGGCTTTTGCCAGGGAGAGGTGGGTTCGAGGGCTCATGTGACGTTATTTGTGCCTATAGCCTGGCCAAACGGGGGTGGGGGTGGGGTGTGTGGCTTTCATATACGCGGGGGCCCCATCTAATGAGGTGAAGAAAATGGAATGGGAACTGAGAAAAGAGGAGAACATCATTAAAGGGAAACAAATAAAGCCATGCAAATCTCAAGTTTTAAGACACTGGAGCCTGGAGCAGAGAAGGGTTACTTCGAGATATAGAATGTGCAGGCTGGAAGGAATAATAGAGGCCTTCCATTTCAATCACCTCATTTTACAGAGGAAGCATTTGTGGCCAGCGGGAGTTGTCACTTCTTCCAGGTCACACAGTGAGTTGGGCTGAGCCAAAGCAGAGGTCTGCTGGCATTTCACTCCAAGCTCCTTCCACGGCCTCCCACCGCCTCTTGTCGATGCCTTTGAGTGTGTGGGTGTTATTAACGACAGGACAGTGCTTCCCAGTTGTTCCCTATCTCAGCCCATTTGTGCTGCTATAACAGAGTACCGTAGATGGGGTGGCTTACACAGCACAGATCTATTGCTCACAGTTCTGGGGGCTGCAGGTCTAAGATCAACGTGCCAGCATTCTCAGGGTCTGGCGAGGACTCTCGTCCAGGTGGCAGATGGCTGACGGCTCATCGCACCCTCACATGGCAGAACGAGAGAGAGGAAGCAAGCTCTTGACTCTTCCTCTAAGAGCACCAGTCTTATTCACGAGGGCTCCACCCTTACAACCTCATTTCATCCTTATTACTTCCCAAAGGCCTCTAATCCCATCATGTTGGGAGTTAGGGTTTCAACCTCTGAATCTGGGGAGGACACAAATATTCGGTCCACAGCATTCCCCACAGGGAGCGCTTGGGAATGGGCTTCAATGTCAGGCTTCTCCTGCCTAGCCTTAGGATCCCCTGGGAGCTTTGTATAGTCCTGACGTCCCGGCTGCACCCCAGACAGAGGAGATCAGGCTCTCTGAGGTGAGACCCCAGCATCAGTATTGTGCAAAGCCCCCAGGCAGGGTGGAGGACCCCTGTGTGACAGGCGTGGCATGCCACTGTGTCAGTAGCAGGGCCTGGGTCCTGGTTTTCCCAGAGACCAGGAGTTGTGCCACTTGCATCACGCTGGCTTGTTTGTTACATGGTGATTACAGTATAAGAAGTCAGGGGGCTGATATCTAAAGTCCCTCTCAGTTCTAAAACCTGAGAGTCCAAGTTAAAAAAAAAAAGACATCATATTAGAACAGCTTTAAGTAAGCACACCTTTTCTTCATTCTCTAATTCTTTCTTTACTTCCTACCTCAGAGATTTCCATGACCTCTTCATCACTCCTCAAAGAAAAAGAAATGAAAACGTGTTGCCTAGAAATCGCTGAAAAGCCGATTTGGTGCTTTTGGTGATGACTGAGACACCGGACTTACTCACTCTGTACAGCGCACTCCTTGCTCTCCGGCCCCGTGGAGCCCGTCACACTCCCCACAACCTCACAAGACCTAGTTTTGGAAACACCAGCGTAATGCTTATGAAGTCACGCCCCATGAGGTTTGGTCTTGGAGAAGTGTTACGGCTGAAAGAACACAGTCCATGCAATCAGAAGTAATTTCAAAATAAATCAAGTCCTCTACTTGTACTTCTCAAATGCCCTGTGAATGGGAAACAGGGGCCCCAACACTTCTCACATTTTCCCCTTTGCGTCCCCACCCATTGCTCCTGAAGGCTGCAGTGCTTTCTAAAGTGCTTCCCCACGGCCCTCCGGCCTGACCCTCACACACTTCTGGGGTCCTTTTCTCCTGCTCATTTTTACCCAAGTCTCTATCAGGAAGCCCAAGAGTCTCCCTCAGATGGCAGGACTGACCTCCGAGGGCTGAAGGAGGTGGACATTCTGAAGCCGAGGTGCTCAAGATCACCTTGAGAAGGCAAAGAGAAGAGAAAGGCAAGGAACGCTCGCGATGAGTACCCCCATGCTAACGATTAACGCCACTTTACCAGAAGTCGGTGAGGTGAGGCTGTTGGCGCTCCGACCAGGGTCCTGATGCTGAAGGGACGAAGCAGGGAGAGAGGGAGCGTGGGCTGCCTGGGAGCAGAGAGCGGCTTGGGTGACCTCTTGAGGTTCCTCCTTACTCCTCGTCCCCTCACTTTTCACATATGGGAAGTATACTTGGCAGCATCTCCCCTTGGGCTCTCTAAATAGAGTATCACTGTCTTCAAACACAGCTGGCTGTAAACCCCAAGTTCCATTAGGCTCACTGACTACAGTTCTTTGGTGAAGATGTTAGAAACAGAGGCTACGTGAAGTTGGTTTAATATTTCCTCGGAGTTTTCCTCAATGCAAGGAAGAGAGCTCTCTTTTTTTCTTGGTGTATTTATTGCCCCAATTTCTTTTTCTTTTACTGTAGCATGCGGTTCAAGGCTGAGGGGCTCCAGAGAAAGCTCTATGGCCATGATGTAATTCTGTGGACAGAAAGTTCTCTCTCTTCCTCTGTGAATGTTGAGGATATCCTGTAGCATGACTGGGGCCAGGCTCTGAAGATGGCCTGGAGCCCTCTCTGGCGTGACATAGGATGGAAGGAGCTGTGTAGAGAGTCATCAAACACACTTTATGAAAAGGAGAAGGAGCCGCTGAAGATGTCTTGAAAAACCACCCAATTGCTGGGCAGGAGAGTACGTGTTAAAACATATCCTAAGAGTACTGATTACTTTGATATGGAAAAGGGGGCTACTGAGTCATGGGTGCCTGTTTCATCCACCGTGTGTGTTTGTATCTGCTTCATGTTGCCCAGGATTTGTTCTCTCCCTGCCCCATGGACAGCAGCCTCTCCTCAGGGTAGGGGTGCCAGAGCTTGCAAAGCCACTCAAGGAGACCCAAAGCAGGAAGACTTTATCCTACAAACACCTGTTCTCTACTTGGCAAGTCTTTCAGTGAAATGGGGGGAAGATGGATTTTGGAGCCAGAACTACCTGGGCTTACATTAACTTTGTGAGTGCAAGCCTCTAAATTTTTGCATCTATACAAAATACATACTAATAATTTTCTCTACTTTATCCAGTTGTGTGAGGAGTGAGGTAACATTTGTAGTGTGTCTGGCCTGGTGCCTGGCTCATAGTAGGTGTGCAATAAATGCCACATTTCTCTCCTTCCTCAGACACACATATGCACACACCTGGAATAATACTTCAAGGTATTATTGAATACTTCAAGGTTGTGCCCAAAGGACTGATAACTTTTGTTCTGGAGTACCAGTTCCTAGCAGGCAGAAATAATGCATGCACAGAGTTGCATTCTTTCCAAAACATGAGTGAATGGGCAATCTCTAAGCAAATAAATTGGTGTTGGGTCTTCATTGTGGGGAGTTAAAGAAGTGGAAAGCTCACTCCTGCCCTCCCTGCCTACGCACTGAAGCCGGAAAAACAAGGTACATATTCTGTCAACATTCAGAGATGAAGAATAAAGACATTTGAGTCCTGTTCCTGTCTGGTTTGGTTAGTAAGACTCCCAAACATGCCATCAGCCACCCTAAGGCAGCTCCCACTCTCCTCCTGTGTGGGGCTGTGTGAAGGCTCTCTCTTTCCCTGGGCAACTCAGCTGCTGCTGGGAACACCACCATTATAGCTCTTCTCCCAGACACCCCACACCACAGCCACCGCAGGCCCTGCTCTGGCTCCCCATATGCTCTCAGTTTTGCTGCAGCCAATCTCTGTGGAGGCTGAGGCTGAGGGGTCCACCCAGTCTGGGCTCAGTTGCTCCTCCAAGTGCGGTCATTTCTCCTTTGCCTTCAGTAGAAGATTCTACATGTAGCACCTATTTCAACCATCCTTAAATATCAATGTTAGTGATTTCCAGCTTAGACTTTGGAGTCAAAATACATGGGTTAAAATCCCACTCCCACCATCTCCTTACTGTGACTTTGTGCAAAGTAATATTAATAAATAAGCCTCAATTTCCATGTCTGGAAAAAGTGGAGCCAATAAATTGGTACCCACCTCTTTCTGAAGACTAAATGAGATGACATATATTGAATGTAACACATAGTAGGCTACCAGGAAGTATTTGATATTAATATCTAATGATTGCAGTTTTGGGGTGTTAGATGTACGCCCAGTTTGCCTTTTCTTTGTCATCTTTCCCCCCGAGACTGGGCCAGTGGTCCTCTCTCAGCTGGTCTTCCTCCCCACTTCATTGTGTCCCAGGATAGGACATACAATCCTCAACTTAGCCCTGCATTTGGGAAAGCTGTTTTCCTCCTACAATCACTTCCTTTCTTACCAAGGCTTTGCCATCGTTTTCAAATCCCTGTGCTAGTTTGAGACTCTCAATCCTAGTACCTAAGAAAGTACTCAAAGTACTCAGCATCATTTCTTCTAAATAGCCTGGGGTCCTTCACACAGCTAAGGAGCCAGTGAAGTCTGCAGGACACAGAAAATCCAAGAATGAATGTAAAGATCAGGCACCCTTGAGATCCTTATTAAAATCATCAGTGGAAGCCATTTTGTCATAAGAACGATGCAAATGATAAATACTCGTAGAGTTCAGAGAAAGAGCTTCCAACTGTGTGTTAGGTGGACATCAATATAAAAATCTGGGCTCAGACTTTGTCAGCTATGGCCTCCGAGAAGCCACTCTTGGTAGGAATTTTCTAACCATAAAATGGAAGTACCTGGGAAGGGTCAACCTGACTAGAGAAATCTTGAAACACAGGCAGCAGGGCTGCTTTTTGCAGTGAACCCCAGATGGGAAACAACAGGGGGCAACGGGAGGACGAGTTTGGTAATTCCACAAGCAGCTAAAATATCAGAAAGAGGGCAAAGAAGCCCTGGACAAACAAGGAGAACAAAAGTAGAGAAGATGAAATGGAAAGCAGAGGAGTAAGAGGACAGAGGGGAAGAGGAAAGAAATGTAAAAAACTAAGGTGGCTATTTAAGATATGAGCAAAGGTGAATAAAAGATTTTAGGAGAAAACTTGCTCAGGTCTCTTAGATTAAGCAACTTCAATCAACTGCAAAGCATAATGAAAGCATCTTGTCTCAAGAGCATGACACTTAACTAAGCAGATTTTAGCACTAAACAAGAGCACATAGGTGAGACATTATAGGACCTGGGAATGACATCACAGGTGTCCAATTTCAATCCTTGTTCTCTGAACACTCAGACTTTAATTTGATGAAAATGAGAGTTTGCTTGATTCTCCACTATGAGCTCATCCTTGACCCACGATGACACTTTTTGGAATGACTTCTATAGGTTTCCTTCTGCCATATTATAAGACTGATTTGCTTAAGGAAAGTGATTTAAAAATATATCATTGATCTTGGGAAATCTTTTAAAGTCTATGACATTTTTTTTAGCTCAGCAAGGTCAATCTTTGTTCCAATGTTCCTAAAGAAAAACTCTTCTCTCTAAAAGGTTGATTGATTTTAAATAGCAATATTATTCCTTCTTGTACCCTGTAAGCCATCTTTGTCTTAAATTTAATTCTTTAAGGTCTCCAAACTCATTGGACCCATAAGAAAGAGCATCAGTCTTCTATAGTTCCTTTGATGGACTCAACTCCACCAGATTCTCCAACAGTCCTGGTAATGAGTAACATTGCCTTGCCCCAAGGTGTGATTGGGCACCTACCCAGGGCTCTATAGAGTAACCTGTATCTTTTGTACTTTTCTAAACAAGAAAGAAGGTGAGAGGCTACCGTGAAACCTAGCTTTCTTCCTTAGTATCTGCCCTTTAGGATGATTTTAAACCTAATGTATAAATATTGAATACAAACAACTAAGAAATTGTTAGACCACTTGCTTAAGTGACAGAAGATTTACCAATCACTGGAGAACAATGATGTTAATTGATGGATTTGATATTCAAAGTCTGACTTCCTTTAGAGGTCTGGGGCTTCACATACATAGCCCTCCACAGTTCCTCTGCAGGCCCCCTCATCTTCTCTGCCCACAACCAGGACACCTCGAAAGCAGGGGCTCTCCCCAGACTTTTGTGTTGCACCAGCCGCATGACAGACCCAAACTTCAGACCCGATTATGAGCAACCTCACTGTGAGCATGATTGACTTACGCCATATCTAGAGTTCCTCCTGCCAAGAACAGGTAAACCAGCACTACTTATTGTCCGTGTGATTTGGGATATGTCATCCACCCCCTGGGGACTCAACTGATTTTTTCGTTTTTTCTGTGAATTGAGGTAACTGGGAGGATTTGCTGACATTATGGATGAAGGGACTTTATAAGGTGTAAAATGCTAACCCAGGGTCAGACCTGCCTGTAAGTTGTGTGGGGTCTGAGACAAGAGTATGACTAGAGGCCCGCGGGCCATATGTATAAATTTTTAAATATTATGAAAACTGTTAAGCAAAAAGTTAAAATTGTTTGGCCTTCATAAAGACCTGAACGTCCTGCTTTAAATGTAGAATTTTAGGACTCTTGCTGGAGTGTGACTCCTTCCCACACCTCTTTCCTTTTCCTTCCACCCTGCCTTTCTCCTACCACAAAGGACACTATATGGCTATCTCAGTTCACTGGTTCAAGCTCTCTCGAACTTCTCCCCAAGCAGCTGCTTCTTGGCTAACTCCATTTGCCCACAGATATGCCAGGACCCCAGGAGAGGGAACCAAGAGTGGTTCTGTTTATGATGCATGAAGAACCATGGGGCTTTGTGTCTTCCCTCCCCTCCCTTCCCTTCCCTTCCCTTTCTCTCTTCTCTCTCCTCCCCTCCCTTTTCTTGTCTTTGACAGTGAGCTAAATTTGTAATTATCAAAATGCAAGGACCATTAGTCTGCGTTCTAATGTCAATTTACCGAGATGATTATCCTTATAGTATTTTCCTAGCATAAATGACCACATACCAAAAATATTTAATGGGTAAAGAATGAATTTAGTCTTTGTGATTTTATTTTTTTTATACTTCTGCAATTCCAAAAACAAGTTTATGTCCTCTGTCCCTTCTTTTCCCAGTTTTTGTTTCTATTTTTAAATAAACTGCAGCTGAGTAATATAACTGAGACTTGTTACACTCTCAATGCAAAATACTATCCACTGACGCGTGGGTAATAGTATTATTGCTATCAGTTATTACATTTAGTTAATAAAATGCCCGGAGAATACATACAAGGTTTGGGGGATGAAATTTTAAATTTACCTGGAGACTGTTTATTCCCTTATCAAATATTTACGTGGCTTCCTCTCCATAGTGTGATGGTTTAAGATCCAAAAGTTACAGGAAGACATTAATGTAGGAAAGTTATTGATCTGATGTAATTGAACCGTTGACTACTACAGAGGTTGTAGTCAAATATTACCATAGTAGCAGGAGTTGGAAGATTGCTTTTTAACTGGAGGTCACAACTCAGAAAATGAAAGACCATTTGGAATTGCCGCTTTTAGATGTTTTCCCTTAGTATTATCAGCACCTTGCCTACTTACGTGGTACTTGGATACTCACTAGAAAAATAAGACCTAACTTGGAATAGCACAGGCCATGATAGGACTTGCAAACTGTCCTATGGAAGCCCTGCAGTGAGTTCATCACCATGGTTTTGAGTGGGTGAGCAAGAAGCATTGTTGGGTCTAAGGATGGGCATCAGGCAGACATGCTCGTTCAGGACTAGAGGAAATCCCATGTGACAGCCACTGGATCTTCAGCTGATTATTTTAAAGGAAGGACTTGTGGTCGCTCTCACCAAATACGGTATTCTAGCCTGACTGGAGTCAGAAAAGGCTGAGCTGGAACCAGAGCGTTACTCACCCAGGCTTCCTGCCAACTGATTGGTACTATGAATTCTGCCAGTGGGGCTTAAACCATTAAGTTTAAGGCTTTGCTAGCTGTTGATTCTATTTATCTTTTCTGGTCAGATACATGGGAACCAACATGGACATTTTTATTCCACTACTTTGTTATAGCTATGATGTCACCAAGGACTTCCCATGATACCAATAATAATAGCCAACATTTACAGAATAATTATTATGTTTGGCCCTATATTAAATCCTCCACAACCATTTCCTCATTTAATCCTTATAATAACCCTATGAGATACTGTTATTATATCTATTGTACAAAAAAAGGAAAATCAAGGCAGGAAGAGGTTAAATAACTCACCTGAGATCATGAGGCCGCAAGATGGTGAGGCCCTGTTTCAAATGCAGACAGTGAGGCCAGACATGAATCTATCATCTTACCATCTAGTTTACAAAAGTCTTAGTGAGGGCTTTGGACTTTACAGGGCGTGTAACGTAGATGTGAGCTGATCTTCTGCACACCCTGTCGGATCAGAGACCTAGCTAACTGTTTTAAAGAGAAAGAAAAGGGTGAAAATTTGATTTCTAGGAGTCAAAGCAATAGTGTTCTGGGGGCTCTGAGTTTGAGCTCCAAGGGAACAAAGGGATCCCCCAAATCATCTGCAATCGAGAGGTTACAAAGAAAGGAAATGACTGTCCCATCTGTGCAAGAGCTCATGACCCTGGTCCAGGTAAGAGGCAGTGAAGGATGCACGCCGAGCAGCAGAGATGTTTGTCCTTTACCAAAGCCCATGGCTGTTGGTTGCATCAGGGCCTGGAGCAGCTCCAGAGACAGGCTGGTCTCTGGCACTGATCCATCAGCTCGCCCCCTCTTCCCCCACAACCTGGGGCTTTGGATTGAATGTCCAAGGAACTGCTGTCATATTGGCCTGAAGTTTCCAGTTCTACAAATCTGATCTCTCCCTAAGGCTTACCTTGATGTCGATTCCAAGTGTAGTATACGGGGCTGACGATGATGTAAGAGACAAATGCTTGAAAATTGAACTTGGATCCTTTCAGGCTATGGCTGAGCTGAGGGTGAGGATTTGCTTTAGAAGTCTGAGGGGCTGAGTGGATGGTGAGGGGAAAAGACAAACGAAGTATATGCCAGATTCTCTAGCGTGTATCCTGCAAACTTTAACAAGCAGCATAGGCATTCTTTTCAAATCAGTGCCCAATGCTCAACGTGGTTTTCCCAAATGCAAATGCGGGACAATAACCTTAGTGCTTTGGTGAATCTTGGAGGGACAGTGGTAACAGAAAAAGTGTGCAAACTCTTATTATACATGAAATATTGCAACACTGAGTTTCAAGGAATTAAAGTTTACTTCACTTAAATGATGTGAATAAAAGTCATGGTACTGCACTTAAAATATTGAACTGGTTTTTACACTACCCTTTTAAGATACATGGTTATTGTGCTGATAATTAGTAAAGATGACCTTTTTGTGTACTTTATCATGTTTATTGAATCTTTGTTTTGACTCTGTTCTAGTATCTAGAATTTCTAGTATCAATCATTTGGTGGGAAGTTTGGGTGAGTAACCTTTAAACCATCCCTGGTTCCATCTCAGCCTTTTCTGATTCCCATAAGACTTGACTGCAATATTTGGTAAGAGCGACCACGAGTCCTTCTTTTAAAAATGTCCAGATTCTGACTTTCAATGACTAGTAAAATTAAATATCAATAATAATAATAATAATAACAACAACAACTACAATAGCAAGTATAATACATACAGTCAAAAGAGGGAACTGACATAAGGTTTGGAATTTTAAAACTCTTAATTTATTCTCAATTGAACTGAGTAGTAGCTAAACACATTATCCTTATTTAAAAATGTCAGACTATAGATAAAGCAAAAGTCTGGTGATACCCATCTAATCTCAGTGTCTTCTAAAAAGTAACCACTGTTATCAGTTTGCCATGACAGCTTTCAGAACTTTCTCTACATATTTACGTACATACATGGGTCCATATAGAAATACACAATTTGGATGGTTTGCTTATATAGATGGCATCATATTCTACTTCAGGTTCTTTATTTTCTTAAACTTGGTGGTTTTTCTTTATCATTGCAGCTCTATTTCATTCTTTTTGACCTAATTCCATAATGTGATTCTGTCATGGTTTATTGAACATTCCCTGTTCCCTTATCTATGTTTCTTTTTGAACATGTGTGGACATGCTAAAGAAATATTCTCATATATGCACAGAGATGGTTATGCAGCCTGCCATTTTCTTCCCAAGTAAGGGTTTTAATAAAGCACAAATTTCCATGAACTCTCCCATTATTTCCTAAAATATAAAAGGACAATCGCACTTTCAAAGGGATATAATTACAGAAAAAAAACAAGAACAAAATCTACAGTGTTCTCCAAGAAAGGATGGATGGAAATCTGACCATGTTTTCTCTGATGATCAGTGAAGATGTCATCAGGGATGAGCCCTAGTGCCCGAATTTGATTTGGAGAACCACTGCTTGAGTCTCACCTCAAAAACAAATGAGCTTCTCTCCCATCAAATAATAACTCTTTGAAAGAACACAATGAAAGACCATGGCTGTGGATCCCAGGTCATGGCTGATTCCCCTGCCTGCTGAGCCACTGGCTACTCCTGCCCCTGGCTCCGCAGGAGGCACCAGGGAAGCAAATTAGCTGTGAGCTGGTCTATCACTGGCCCAAGTGGGCTCACTCACAACAACAAGCTCTGGCCCCTTTTTGCTCACAAGAACTGCTGGTCTTTAGCATGGGGCTGCTTCCTAAATGCGCTGTTGTTCCTGGGAGTATGGCATATAAATTAATGAGGTAGCAAACAGATAAATCCTCTTCATTCTACATAATATATATTCAATATTATATATAGTATATAGTATATATATATGTAATATTGAACTTATAATAACTTCTTCAATACATAGTACAATAGTCCCCCCTTATCCCCAGGGGATAGGCTCCAAGACCCCCAGTGGATGCCTGAAACCGTGGATAGTACTGAACCCTATATACACTATGTCTCTTCCCATACATACGTGTGTGATAAAGTTTAGTTTATAGATTAGGCACAATAAGAGATTAACAACAAAGATAATAACATAGAACAATTAAAGTCATGTGAATGTGGTCTCTCTCTTTCAACATATCGTACTGTACGGCACTCACCTTTTCTCTTAAAGGAAGTACTTTACAGCTTCTCTGGCTTCTCTTTGGCATATCTAAATTACCAGCATCACTACACTTGTGGTTTGGGCCATTATTAAATAAGAGTGATGACCACAAGCATTGCGATACCAAGACAGTGGATCTGATAACCCAGACAGCAACGAAGTGACTACCGGGCGGGGAGCATGTACAGTGTGGAGACTCTGGACAAAGGGATGAGTCACGTCTCTGGCAGGACGAAGTGTCACGGTGCCAGATTTCATCTTACTACTCAGGGCAGTGCCCAATGTAAAGCTTATGAATTGTTTATTTCTGGAATTTTCCATTTAATATTTTTGAACCACTGTGGGTAACTGAAACTGTGGAAAATGAACTATCGAAAAAGGGGGTACTACTATAACTTTATACCTGTATTAGTTTAATATTCATTATAGGAAAAAAAAACAAAAGACGCTTAATTTTGAACACAAGAGCCATGGGTTGATTGAAAGAAAAATATTTGAAATTGAATTTACATATATTGACATAGAAAAATCACTAAGGTTAACGTAAAGTAAGTACTCTCTGTGTGATCCTGAGCAGTGTTCTCAGCCTTCTGGATCGCAGTCTCCTCCTCTTTCAAATGGGCCTCCCTGGAAGGTCATAAAGATTACATGCCGTGAATCTTAGCACCTGGCACACACAGGGTGGGAATAAGTATAGGTCTGACTCCTCTCTTTCAACTTTCTTCTCTTCCTCCCTGAGGATTCCCTTTTCCTGGTCCTAATCCAGAGTTTCATTCTGACAGAGTTTGGAAATTTTGCTAATCAGAGTTTGACTAAACCATAAGGTATTAACTGTCAATAATTGCATCTGTATTCAAATTGTGCAACTTCTGAAAACTAGGGAATCAAAACCAGTGAATCTCCTACATATAAATGAATGAATCTCTCTGAGTGATAGAATTTCAGGCCCAGAGGTAAAATTCTTGAGGAGGGTGAGATACCTCGAGACAGAAAAAAAATAAAAAAAAATACCATGCTGATTATTTGTTGGGCTGGAATGGGGCACAGAAGATTCCGGCTTGCGCCATATTGCAAGGAACAGTTGTCACTTCCTCTGGGCCAAGGTATTTACTTTCTGACATATGAGGCCAAGATCAAAATCTAATAAGATCTGAAAAGAAATGTTTGTTTGAAAAAAATGAAACTGGCTATAGCTACTCATCTAGGAATAATCTAGGGGAAGCGAAAGCTCATGGTACAGTTTTGAAACTGGGTTTTATTTTCCAGTGGACTGGAATGTACAAAGAAACCCAGCTTGCAGGAATCTCCCATGGGCCTCCCTGAGATCCTTTGTGAAAATGTAAGTTATACTTATTCTCACCCAGAGTAAGAGCGTCATGTATTGTCTGGAAACAATTAGAGGTATTTTTCCGTCTTGATCTGACAACCTCAGACACACAGGCAATTATGGGGGGTGGAGGGTGGGGGTGGTTCGAAGTCTAAGTTCTACTGTTAACTATTTAAACAGTTAAAGTATTAAAACTAATTAACTCGAATATGCTTGGAGCCCCAAAGGGTGGGCACTGATGGAACAGGGAGGCTCAGAGAGGTTTAAAAGTCTCCAGGAAGAAAAATCTTGGAGCTCTGGAAAATATTTTGTCACTCCTAATGATTTTCCAAGACCCGTCAGGAAAATAGTGTGACAATGAAAGGCTGTTCAGGGAACACCTGAACTGACATCAGAGTCGGCCTTGGGATCTGGGTGACCGCATGATTCTAATTCAAGACGAGGTGCTTCAGGCCCTGACCAGGCTGGACAGAGAGATTCCGGAAATACAGGCTGCAGAGCAATAGGTCTTTTTGTCAAGATGTGCCAGTCTCCGGGAAACTGCAGTTGGATTATTACAAGAGAAATTATGCTGGCTTACCTATTGGTTTGTTTTGAAAGAAGGCTGGAGTGGAAAGAGAGATCAGAGAGAGAAGCCCGCGGAAGATGCTCAGGGAAAGTGGGCTGGTGAGGACGAGCGATATACAAACCCTGAGACAACCTCATTTGGCAAGTTTTGTGAAAAACCTTTTCAACTTTGTTTTAAAACTGAAGCTAGAGGCAAATGTTCCCACCTTTCCCCCCCGTTTGTCAGCAAAGCCCAAACTGCCAAGTGCTGCAAAGGACAGTTGTGTCAACAGCACAAGGCTTTGCATCTGCCAAATGGTAATCAGCAAAAAGGCCTCACATTTGCGTAGGAACCTAACACTTAGCAGCCTGTTTTCACAGCTATGGCTTAGTGGATCTTTATGGTAAACTTGCAGGAAAAGCAGGAAGGCGATGCCATTTAAAAGATGGAAAAATGGGGGCTCAGAAAGGTGGAGGACGTTGAGCAGAGCTAGTGAGTGCTGAGGTGAGGTCACACCTGGTCCTTGTGGCTGCTGGCCTGCCCTCCTGCAAAGAGCTGGGGCTCCTCAGTGAGCTCATGTGGGAGGGAGGTGAGACAACATCCCCTGCCGGTGGGGACACAGCTGTCCATTTCTTGTCCTGCCTCCCTTCTTCCCCTTCCCCTTCTTCCGCTGTGTGTGTCTGCAGCCTCCAGATGGAAATGAGCAGGAGGCACATGCCTTCATCCCAGGAGCAGAAGCAGAATACAAAAGCTATGATGTGAGACGCCTGGAGTCCTAAGACTCTCATCCGTAAGGCAGCACATTTCATTTGAGCTTCAGACAAACTTTCTAAAATGTAAAAGTCAACAGAAGATCTCTGCCTGCAAAACCATCAGTAGAGTGGGTCACGAATGAGAGGACATCTCATTTTTCTCTGAAGACCTGAAGAGTTCTTGAGAATATACTCTTTAAAAATACCCATCTTTGTTTTTTACGGATGGGATACATTTTTTTTCTTATTCAGTAAGCAACAAAGTAGCATGAAAGACTAGAAATATTAATAACATTGATTCTATGAAGAAAGCTGGTCAGTCTTCTTAGAAGATGGATTTATATTAGTCAGAGTCTCTTAATTTTGATCAGAATGAGTTGAAATATTTGTGCCTGTGACTTCTGGGCTGATAATAAACTCCTGCCTTCCCCATCCACGATTCTGGAGCTGGCAGCAGTGCCCATACCAAACCCTGTGGGAAGCTGGGCAATGGTAAGCAGAGCAGGCTCCCAAGAAGAGAAAAGCTGGATTGAGTGCCCAAGACCAGGTACTGAAGCTTAGGCGATTAGCAGGACATTTTGGTCCCCGATTCTGCATCTTTTAATCCTCATTTTATGCAAAACTTGAATTAATGTGTCTAATAACATATTTCCTCAGTTCCTCGATAAATTTGGAGGTGGTAAGAGACTGGCTCCAGAAGTGAAAATTGAGAGCCTGACAACAAAAGCAGCATAAAACCCACAAGACACAGACTTTAGTACTACAGGTAGTCATCATTCTGGGGCCATTTGTCTGGGGGCAAATACCACTATCCACCCCAACAGGTTTTGGAGTCAACCCTCTTCTATCACCCTGTGCAATATTTGAACTTCCATAAAAGCAGTCAAATAATAGATTTGGCACATACTACTTGAGAAAACAGGAAATGTATAATATGGAAAATTATTTTTATCCAAATGATAATAAATCTGTCAGGTTCTACTTTTTAAAAATCATAACATTTACCACTTAACCATTTTTAATTGTACAGTTCAGTAGTGTTAAGTATATTTACATTGTTGTGAAACAGATCTCCACAACTTTTTCATTTTGCAAAACTGAAACTCTATACACATTAAACAACAACTCCCGTTTTCCTCCTCTCCCCAGGCCCTGGTTACCACCATTCTGCTTTCTGTGTCTATGAATTTGACTACTTCAGATACTTCCTATAAATGGAGTCATACATTATTGGTCTTTTTATGTCTAGCTTATCTCACTTAGCAGAATGTCTTCGAGGTTCATCCACATTGTAACATGTGACGGGATTTCCTTCCCTTTTTTAAGGATGAATAAGATTCCATCGTATGTAAATACACCACATTTTATTATCCACTCGTCTGTCGGTGGACGGCGGGGTTTCTTCCACCTCTTGGCTTTTGTGAATTGTGCTGCTATGAACATGGGTATGTAAATATCAATTTGAGACCCTGCTTTTATTGGTTTTTCAAGAGGTAATTCCTCTGCTTTTCAGAAAACAAGCCCCTTTAGAATTTAAATTATGTGCAGAGAGCTGAGTTTTCTCATAGTAAACGATTCTGTGCAGTGCCCTCATAGTCGGGTAGTGACATTCGGGACCGCTGATCTTTAGCTCCATCTCTGAACGAGGATCTCATTTCTCAGCCAAGGCGGACCTATTTTCTTCCCGTCCGTCCAAAATTTCAGGTGTGAGCGCTTCATTCTATCCTTTCCACGTGCCTCGGCTTCCACCCTATGACCTTCTTTTCCCCAAACAGAGAAAAGTCCTGACCTGTCCAGGGGCCCACCCCCATCCTTACCTGGAGGGGACCACCACCCGCCTCACCTCATTGGTTACCATTATTATGTCATCCAGATCAATCATTGGGCACTCGCACTGTTGTAACTGTCACTTTGATCATTCGTTACACTTTGTTAGTCCTCATCAGATCCAGGCCCCACTAATCGGAAACAGCGGCCTTCCAAAGCAAGGCAGCCGGGTGACCAGGGGCAATTACTACATTGTTTGGTTTTTAAATTAGTCCCTTCTTGGTGCTCTGATCGCCATCAGAAACCTGGCGGCTGCCTGTGCGCTGCCTCCTGCATACACCCCGTGGTGGTTCCAAGCTGACTGCGACCCCAGTGGGCCTGAGAAACACAGTCCAGGACCTGGAGGCTCAGTCTGCTCAGGGAAGGGACTCCTTGCTGGGCATTCTTGCCTTTGGTCATTTACACGCAGGACGATTCCCACTGTATCCTATGTCCTCTGTGAGGAGCTATGGGGTCTTCTGATTAGGACCGAGACCCAGAGCTGCAGAGCCCCAGGGCTCATCAGAAGCCTGTTGTCTTCCGGCCCCCATCTAGGAGGGTCCCTGCACTGGGGTTGAGGTGGGCAGAGGTATAACTGAGTAGGAGCTCCAGCTTCTAGCTGAAATGCCTGAGGCTGGCTCTAGAGAAAGCTTTGGGGGGAGGGTCATTTGGCAAGAAATTAAAGGACAATCTCTGCCACCTTCCAGAGCACCATTTTCCTTAATGTCAGTGTTTCTCAGACTGCAGGCATCTAGGTATGACTTTCATGATTTTTAAAAGGAAACTGTTTCATACTTTGATTGGAAAGCAAGTATTTCTTGTTTTTCAGCATGACATCTAAAAATGTCATTTTTTCCCACCCCAACCAGCACCCAGCCCCAATGGTTAGCCCACAGATGAATGCCCCTCATCCCTGGCTAGTCCATTTGTAACTTCTGTCATGGCTCGGGGTGGGACAGCTTGGTGGCCCCTGAACAGTACGAATTGAATTTGGTGGATTATTATTGCTAACGAGCAACTGTAGCTTGTTCCTGTTAAGGATTTCTATGACATAGGTGTAATAATGCCTTGTCTTGGAGGAATGACTCTGACTGCTCAATGTATGGAATAGGATGGGAGCGTTTTGGGCAGGGCACTCTCTTACCTTCCCTTGGCTCATATCAGGCATTTCTTCTCATGCCTAATGGGTAACCACTAGGGCTGATGTCCATTCTTCTCATCCTCTCTCTCTACATACTCTACCTAGTCTCCCTTGGGGCATGCATCAACCCTCAAACTTTTCCTGGCCAGAAGCATGGCATTCTTCTGTAAAAAGCTTTTACTCCCAACATATCCATTTGGGGATGATCAAACTGTGACCCAGCATATCACAAGTTTGCTGCCTTAGATTTCACATGGTGCGAATGTGGCCAAAATAGAAGCATTCTTAAGCTATGTTTGATGATCTCCTGGATGGAGGGATTTAAGTTCCTAAGAGCAAATTTCATAGGAAGTACATCAGAGGAAATGTATGTAGCTCCTGCTTTCCCTCTTCTATCTCAGAAGCTGCAGTTATCAGGAGGGACATAGTTCAAACATGCCTTTTGATTTAAGGTAAAAAGGAGATATTTTGTTCTTCAGTAAGGCAGAATACATCTTAATGCAGTAATTGAATTTAGTTCTATTTAGTCTAGTGTGATGGGGATAAATCTAGAGTTGGGAGGGAAGAACTGACATCGTTTAATACTTAACAGATGGATAGAAAACAAAAAGTTTAGGAGATAAGAATGTCAGAAGGTTACCAGTTGCTATAGGTATACAGTAAATGGAATTTATATGAAAGGTTAGGCTTATGTTTATTAATCCATGTCCCTCCTTCTATTATATTTTAGATTTACAAATTACTCAGAGGGCAAGCTACCTTTTTGGCTGAATCTTGAAAGGACTGCTGTGTTCCAGAAAGGTATTTTTGTGTTTCACGTGAGCTGTACCTCATTATGCAAGAGATGTTTTTACTCCTGAATGGTAGAGAATTTTGACTAGTAATTTGTTAGCCTGTTAACTCTATGAAGCAGCAGTCATTGCTTTCTATTCTCAAATTTGGATGTCTGAATACCATTAAACAATTACAGGAGGGTAAGGAACTCCTTGACATGTGCATTAATTTCATGTCACAAAACATGAAATTCTATTCCTACGCGAGCTCAGTAGGCAAAGTCCATCTTTATGCTCTGGAAAGGGTAAATTCACCATTAAAAATGGAGAGAAATTACTCCATTGAAAGTTTCCCAATAGAAGCCTCCTGGAACCAACTCCTCTAGTATTGTGTTTTGTATCTAACGTGGAGTCAGTCAAAACGACTGCAGGAGGTGAGGGGTGAAGTGCGCCTGACAGCAGGAGCTTAGCATTTGGAACCTTCACAGAGTCTGACGCAGTGACTTCCTCAGGGATGTTGGTCAACGCTTAACCCATGGATCCAGTCTCTCCCACTTCCCAGTGGAGATTCAGTTGCTTAACTCTTTAGCAGGGGTTCTTTAAAAAGCAGTGAATTAGTTACCACCTGAAAAGTGGTTTCAAGCTATACTAAGTACTGTTATGGTTAAATTGAGGGAGGCTACGTTTAGGCACACCTTCTGTAAAAACCATTAGATAATTCTTTAGGTCAAAAGGACAATGCATTAGGATAAATAAGTAGGAAATAAGAGAAGTCATCGAATGGAAAGTGGAACACTTGACAGGAACTTCACGTGTGGTAGGATGGATTGGTTCTAGGGTTATACGGGATTGCCAAAGGAAAACAGATTTGTGGGGAGGGCAGTAAGAGGGAGAAGGGTGGGCAGGCTGTTGATGAGAAGCTGGCTAAACAATTGATGCTCCAGGAACTTAAATGTAAAACCAAACAGGATATTTCCTTAAAGCACCAGCTCTTTCTATTTTGGAAGCAAGTCATAGCCTTCAGCAAGTACTTGTTGGGTATCTGCTACGCAATTACTACTATGTTAGGATCTGTGAAAAAAACTAAAGGGTAAGAAATAGGGAGTCCGACTTCAAGGAACTTATAAACTCCTTAGGGAACTAAGGGTTAGACACAGAAAGAAACTCTAAGACAGCAATATAATCAAGCAATGCAATCAAGGGCAAATGCTAAGTTTTATGGGAAAGGGTGCATCGATAAAGGCTAGGAATCTTAGGAATAGAAACTTTGGGGTAATTGCCAAAGGCTTTATAAGGAAGGTGGAGTTTGACTGAGGCCTTGTAGGCTTTTACCGCTCATCAATTTTACATGGAAAAAATTTCCACTTTAAGCCATTTCTGCTTCAGACCAAGACTGTTGTTTCTCATTCTTTCTTTGCGATACTTCTACTACTTCCCCATTAAATGTTAGTATTCTTCAAGTTTTATATTTGACCATCATTCTTTCCACAAAACCAAATGATGGGTTAACTCGGAGCAGAGAGACCCTTTTGAAATGCAAACCACATCATGTTATTCCCACCCTTAAAACCATCCATGGTTTCCATTGCACTTAAAATAAAACTCGAAATCTCGGAGGTGACTGACGTCGGGCCTGGTTCAGCAGCCTAGCCTCTTACCATCCACCTCTTGACTCCTCACACTGCAGGCACACTGACCTTTCTCCATTTTCTCAAAAGCACCACTCTTTTCTGCCTTGAGGTCTTCGTTCTGCTTTTCATCTTCCAGAAAGACTCCCCTACTCTTCCTCTGGCCAAATCCTATTCATCCTGCCTGTCACAGTCCAAAGATCACATCCTCTGAGGAGCTTCTCTGACCTAGAATTCTCTGTTCATAGTGCCTGGTCTTTTAAATTAAGCCCTCACTGGTATTTAAAATAGTATGCTTGTTTGTTGGCTGGCGTATTTAGGATCTTTCACTTTTCCATGTAGATGAAAAGCTCATAGGGCAGAAGTCAATTTTGTTCACTACTGGTATTGCCTGGTACATGCTGGGTGCTCCAGAGGGTTTTCTAAATAACTAATAAAAAGGGAACATTCTGGGTAGTGTTGAATAAAGAAGTGGTTAGATCTGTCAGCAATACATAGGATAGATTGGAGTGAGGAGTAACAAGAAGAGGGAGAAGCATTAGAAAGCCAATGCCTCTATGTAAGGCAAAAGTATTTCAGAACAACTGTGATTAAGTGGGGATGGGAAGGACGAGGCAAAAGTATCCTTTCAATTCTGTTCTTTTCTACCAAGAAAACTCAAGAGAAAAATCTCTCAGAATGAATATAGAAGTTAAACAAGTTGGTCATTTCCAAAAATATGTGTACTAAAATCATAGCTTTCATACACATTAACAACTAATTTAAAAAGATACAATGGAAAAAGCATTCCATGCAAAATAGCAAACAAAAATAAAAATATGAATAAACTAAATAAGAAATATATGATACACCTGAAAAATCATAGCCAAGTTATAAAGAAGCTTTCAATAAACCTTCAAATATAATATTCTTTGATAAGAAGCCTTGATCTTATTAAAGGTGAAGTATACCTATATTGACCTATAAATGTAAGATAAGTCTTTTTGAAGTGCTCAGTGGATTTTTACAAAAATTGATAAAGAAGATTTTAAAGTTCACTTGGATTAATAGATGAGAATAACAAAAACACTATTAAAAAAAAGAAGCAATGAGGAGGAAGATGTCTTTCCACATATTAACAATTTTAAGCTGTAATGACCAAACAGCATAAGCAGTGCAAAAATAGTCAAAGAAACTATTGAATCAAATGGAAAATCCAGAAATGGATCTGACTATTTATGAAAGTTTTTACCATGAAATTTTAAATCACTGAGGCAAGGATAAATGATTCAATAAACAACTTTGATACACTGTAAAAATAGTTGAGAAACTGAAATTAAATCTGTAGCTATATAAAAAGCATTAAGAAGTATTTCTATAAATATCACATATAATATATATTACAATATATATAGGCTAATACATACAGGCTAATATACCCATATATAGGCTAACACACAAATATGTTTCTAAAAACTATGCACACAAAGATTTGAATGCAAATGTTTACAGAAGTTTTATTAATAAATTCCCCAACCTGGAAGCCACCCAAATGTCCATCAATGAATAAATGAATGATAGTATAGCCATACAATGGAATTGTATTCATCAGTAATAAGGAACTGATATGTCGAACAATATGGATGAGTCTTAAAAGTATTATGTCGAGTGAAAGAAGTCAGCTTCAAAGGGTTGAATACTGGTGATTCCATCTATATGACATTGCAGAAAAGGCAAAACTATGAAACTGCAAAACTGATTTGTTGAGGCTGGGGGTGGGGAAGGGGATCAACTACAAAGGGGCACAAGAAAAATTCAGGGGTGATTTAAATACTCTATATCTCATTTGTTACATGACTGTATAAGTTTCCAAAAAGTAATGATCTGTATGTCCAGAAAGGGTGAATTTTATTGTATGGAAATTATATCTCAGCCTGACAGCTAAAAACTTCTGGCAGGTTGGTGTTTGTTTTTCTACACACACACACACACACACACACACTCTCTGAGAGAAAGGAAGAAACACAGAAGGGAGGGGGAGAAGAAAAGAGACTCATGTGACAGAAAAGGGAGGAGAAATTTTGCTAAGATTCTTCGGTAAAGCAATAGAACTCCTAGTTGATTATAACATGGTGTGTAACTGTAAAATTACCAGCTACATGTCAAAGACATATTAGAGGAATAAAAGATCTACCATAAAATTTGAGAAGGTCTCCAAAATAAGAGTAAATAAAACATTTAAAATAAAAGTTATATCATCACAGAATAAAACAAAAAACTGATGCTTCTCTCTCCGCTTACGATCGAGTATTATGAACTCCCTCTGCCAAGGAGATAGCAGAGGCTAACTCTTTTCCCAGCACCAATCTCTTCAGAGCTACAGCCAATGTCCAGTTCAGGTCATAGTTAGCAAAAAAGAGAGAGTGATTTGTATTTTTTGCTGTTTAGAGCGTGTGAGTAAAATTAATATACAGGATTACATTTGAAATCCACATATGGCATCAGATTCATTTTTCAATCAGAAAGGAGAGTCACACTTGGAAAATATCTGGGCCAGTTAATATGCATGAGTCCAAAGACAGCACAGAAAATATTAGTATTGAGGCAAGTAGTGGTAATTTAGCTCACAGAAGGAGGTTGGCTAAATTATGAGAAGAGGTGATTCCTGGAAGGGCAAGTCTGTACTGTGTAAAATCGATCCCCCTCCATCCCATCTCCCACCCCAACCCCAAACCTCTCTTTTGAACACTCACATTAGTGTTCTGGCTTCTTGCCCAAGAACTTGAAAATGAGAGGATAAAAAGTAAGCTTACTGTTCTTTGCTAGGCCTAAGTCCCCTTTCTTCTTCAACACAGGCCCAGGAGCTCCACTGGGGATTAAAGGGTAAGAATCCAGTATTTTTAATAGAATGATTTCAGGGCGGCATCATAAGGATTTAGTGGGAGCTATAAGAATTGGGGCCCCTTTGGGTCTCTGGGGCCTGTTCCCCAGACTTTGGCCATGCTGTTTTCACATATGGGAAAATGCAGGTAGAGTTTTCTTTCCAATCTTAACATCCTCTGGTTAAATCATATGCTTGCATTTCTCAACCATTTCTGTCCAAATATGTTTTCCTAATGAGGCATTATATTCCTATGAAATCAAGCTGCTATTCCTCAAAAATAGTATTTTGTTTTTTTAAAAAACACAAACCCTATTAGTTTGTGGACAATAACATTATGTTATTTTAAAAATAGTAATATGATGATACTCCCAAATGCTGGCAGCCACCAATTACAATTTATATGTGTTCCAAAAACACATTTTGGAACACAGTTCTGCATAAAATTTACAACATGTGATAGGTTTCCAGACTGGCCCATACTATTGTGCCTAATTAAATGAAAAAAAAATCTATAATAATACTGTTATAATGGTCAAAAAAAGAACTGAAAGTCTTAGAAATTACTGAGATAAAATGACAATTTAAGAGAAGAAACAAAGCCCAGAAAGATTACAGAAAAACAGTACCAGCAATTAAATGCATCAAAACAAACAAAAATCCACAGAAGTATCTATCTCAAATGTGGGTAGTTAAGAAAAGGTGAATAAATTGGAGAAAAAGTTTTTAGATTGAGTTACATGGAGATTTTGAGAGGTGGGAGGATTTCCAGGCACTTTTAGGAGTTGAGAAATTAATGCCATGGTTCATCATTAAATTACATTTCTAGGAAAATGAACAGATTTTCTTGGTGCTGCATTTTGCTAATATCAGGCTTCACTTTGGGGCTCACAAAGGGGAAGTTAATAGGAAGAGAAAAACTGGAGAGCAGTGGTTTTCCTGAGGCAAGAGGAGATAGTGGGTTTATTGCAATCTTTTCTCATTACATGGAAAAGAAAGTCTCTTCCTGTCCTCTCTAGACATTTCTCCCAGGTGGCCTCTTTCTCGCCCATGGATGTATTTACTGATTGTAAACAGATGACTCTCAGATTTGTCCCTCAAGCTCACATCATCTTTCTCCACTTCAGATCTACCCCATGTGTCCCCTCGAGTTGTCCCACAGATGAATCAAGTGACATTTGTCCAACACGTGTACTCATTCCCAACCCCACCCATCCCCAGAAACCAAAAGAAACCTTCCTCCTATCACCTCCCTAATCACCTGGGCCAGAAGTACTAGGGTCACTTCTCCCTGGACTCCACATACACATACAATCAGCCCTCAGAGCCTCTCGGGTTTCCCGTGCAATGTCTCTCAGCTGTTTCTGCAGTCCTGCCCAGAGCACTACTGCACTAATTCTGTTGTTACCGTCGCAGCTCTTCCTGCCCACAGCCTGGCCCCTTGCAGTCCATTTCCAGATCGCCAACAAAGCAACCGTTGCTCTGTTAAAAATCCTTCAGGGGTTCCTGATTGCCTATAGCTGGGCCACTCAAAGGGAGACCAGACGGTCAGCCTCAAAGACAGTGCAGGGGTAGGCAGAGGTGGTAAAAGATGGTGCTGGTTAAAATGCAGCCTTCTGGGCACAGCCCTGGGACACTGGAATCTGAGTCTTTGGGGGAAGGGGAGCTGGTAAAACCTAGAAATCTGCATTTTCAAGCAAGTTGAGGTGATTGGGGGAAAATGTACTTATGTTTGCACACCACTGGTTTAGAAGATGACCTTCACTCCCCTGGTCAGGGCGAAAGGTCATCCATACTCCTCAGCCTGCCTTTAAAGCCTTATCTCTTTCCACTCCACATGTCTGTCTCTCTTACACACACGGGGCTGTTTCCTAGAGTCCTTTGCATGTGTCATTGCCCTTCCTGGGATGGCCCTCTGCTGAGTATGATTCACCTTTCAAATCCCAGCAGAAGCTGGCAAACCGAGGTAGGAGAAAAGTAATTATTTGTCCCAAGGTTTCTGAGGGTGCTCATGGCAATTCTTAGGGTGCATTTTAATAGCCATTTTCTACGTCTCCTTTGGTTACCATTAAAGGAATCACCAGAAATCCTCTCTTCCCCAATCCTTATTTAAGAGTAGAAACAACTATCCCATTAAAAAATAGGATATAAAAATAAGCTCACACCTGCTTCCACTAACATTTACACCAGGCCTGTGTCTCAGCCACATGGAAACAGGCTTTCAAAAAAAAAAAAAAGAAAAAAGAAAAAAAAAAGGCTTTGTAAAAGGAAAGATGCTGAAAACGCAAGAATAATCATTATTATTTGTTCTAAAATCCTACTGTATATTTTCCCATCCTTTTTATTTACAACATAAAGTGCTTTTCCCAGTAAATCAACAAATATGAGTATTCATGTCACCAAGTGCTGATGATTAAAAATAATTACTTTAATGGCAGCTGGCCTGATGCCAAACATGATCGAGTTTTGCATTTCAAGCACGATTGTGGATAATTTATATCTCCTTTCGCACCAATACCCCACCACCCTTAATGGATTCTATTTTAGTTTTTATGAATTAATAGAAATTTAGTGCCTAATTCCCTATATCCTAGTCCACCGTTTGCTTTTAGAATCCACAGAATTGTCTTTATTTTTCCTCTTTAAATCAGGATGGCTCAATAGCACATGCTTCTTCAAGTTACTTATTTAAAACATTTAGCCGTCTGCTTTCCACAAGTCCTGAGTGGGGGTGTAGGAATGGGACAAAATAGAAAGGAGAAACAGGACCAGGTGTCGTGACTCCCAGCAGGCCTCCGTTGTACTCAGGAGGACCTCTGTGGTCAGGTCTGCAATGCTGACACCTTCAAAAACAAAGCACAGGATCCCTCAAAAGTCCCTGTCTCGGCCTGAGGGACCTGGAGTCTTAACTATGCCAGGACTTTCAGTGTGAGAGAGGATGGGGCCACCTCTTTTTCTTTTTCTTATTCCTTTGAGATAGCACATGTAGCAAAGATATGTCAAAACAGGGTTAGAACGAATTCTAGCCAGTTTTTAAAGGTTTACATTGAACAAATTAATACTTTTACCAAAAAAGGCAATATAATGGTACTATTCAGAAGATAATTATAAGATTTATTTAAAATATATGCATTAATACATGGTGCCCTAAAGGCACTGTGACCCAGTAACAGGAATGCAGTTTCAATTTGTATAATTGTTTTCAATCCTGTCTATGGCTCTCTGTGACACTACATGAACAAATGACAGTACATAGCCATTTGAAGATAATGGCAAAAGTGAAAATCTGATGTCCCAAGTAAATGTGAGGTGTGGATCAAAAGGCGCCCTGGTCTCCATGCTAGACAGATTTGTAAATTCGTACATGCCAAGTACATGCATTTTAACATGTATTCATTGTTGATAAGGTTAGGGGAGAAGGGGATGATTTCCCAAGGATTTGGCTCCAGATGTGGGGCTATAGTAAGTAAAGAAGACCGAGAAATGTCACCGGGTCTAGTGGAGGCCCTGCTGGTGCCTGTGAGAGGGAGCAAAAGAGTTAATGAGCAAAGGTGCTGCAGTATACATAAACCTGAGCTACCTATTATAAACACTCCTTGGATAGCTTCACTCCTACTAGCCAATGGCAGGCGTGGGGAAGACGTGGCTTTATGTACTCATTCTGATTTATGTGTTACTTGCACTAGTCCTTTGACAGTGGGGAAGTATATCCATAACTGGAATAGTGCCTTCATTCATAATATCTCATTTGATCATCCTAAGAAAGCTCAAGGTAACTTTGGAGAACAGAGCAGGGGCACCATTTTACAGGAAAATCTGATGACAATTCAAGATGTGGGACTGGGCACACATTTTATGCAATAGGAAGAAATGACTGAAGTTCCATTTGCTTTGGAAAGAAAATCAAGGCATGCCAGGTTATCAGTTTGAGAACAAAGGAACAAAGCCCTTTCACATAAAGGGCTTTGTAACATTTTGTAACATGTTACAAAAGAATGTCCCTATGTCCCAGAGGATCACTGGGCTTTCCAACTTTGCCAGGCCTAGAATCTATCACTTGGTTTGCAAATGGCCTTGGACAATGACAACTCCTTTCCCCCAGCCTAGCCAGACTGCAAGGTCTGGTGGTCTCCATCTGGTTAGACAGTCTGTACATAGGAAAGAGCCCTTAGGTATTTGTGATACGAGACAGATGTGGAGCGCCAGGCCAGAGCCTATACCTGTACCTTCTATCAAGTCATGTGTGCCTTCTACAGAAACATCTCAGCTCTCTGGAAAAGTGACAACATGCACAGACAGAAAAGAAAGGAAGGAAGGAAGGGAGGGAGGGAGGGAGGGAGGGAGGGAGGGAGGGAGGGAAAGAATCGGGTAGATGGGGAGAGAGAGAGAGAGAGAGAGAGAGAGAGAGAGAGACTACAGCCACAGGTTGAGCCTCCTATGGATTCTGGATTCTCACATGACCCCTGACCAAGGCATCAGGATATACGTAAGCCACCTGTAAGAATATCCGAAGAAATATGTCTCTTGCAATAATAGTACTTTATTTACATTTTCACTCAACAAACATTTATTCCCCATCTGCAATGTTATGAGCATCATGTTAGGCGTTGAAGACACAGCTGCTCCACAAGACAGTCTTTACTCATAAAGAGGCGGCAGTTCAGTGAGAACGGACATGAAACCAGACCATTACAGTACATTATGGAAAGTGTTTTATGTCCAGTGATATGAAGGGCACAGAGGGAAGAGATATGGGAGAGGGAAGGAGCCATGCAGGGAGGAAGTGGTCCAGCAGAGGCAAAACTCATGACATTTACCCAGAAAGACTTTGCAATCCTATTGGAAGAAGGACCTAATTAATTAATGAGCAAAGCAGCATTAGATTAGTGTGTCTTGTGCTCATCAAGTGAGATTGTAATTGTAATGGTTCAGGCAATCAGAAGAGTAGGCTTTGTGTGATGCAAGGGAAACGCTAGGGGATGTGTGGTGAGGGCATACAGAGTTAGAACCACTGCTGCCCTCTCAGCAGAGGGCACAGGACCTTTTCTTTGCAATAATGACAACAGTTGGAATGAATTGAATTAGTACTGGCCTAGCACTTTACATATATTATTCCATTTAATCCTTACAACAGTAATTTGAGGTAGGCATAATGATTACACCCATTTTAGGGAAGATCTCGTGAAATCTGCTTATTTAACTTACAGTTGGAAATGACGGAGCCTGGAGTGGAACACAGGTAGTCAGACACCAGTACCCACGAGTCCCTTTTCTCAAGTCCCATTCTGCCCCTTCCAATGACTTAGCCCACAGCCTGGTGGCTTTTCAGCTATTCCCTGAAGTTGTGAAACAGCACCAGACTCAACGGCTCCAGGATGAGGATGGAGACAGGACCATCCCCCATGGACATGCACACAGCTGTGTCACCTGAGGCTCCTGAACTCACTGCTGCTGCAGCCTACTTTGTAGGGGAAGGAGTGACTCTAGGTGACCGATGGTATATATACAATAATTCTGTTCTCCAGCCCCTCGCCCCATCACCCTGAACAAGGGTGGTTTTACAGCTGAAGCAGTGCGTGTGTGCGCGTGCGCCAAGCAGGGAAGGGGAGGCGAGCACACAGTAGGACTTGGATCTCAGAGAGCCGATTCTGCTGCTGGCTACACTCCCCTCCCTGGGCTGGGAGAGCCACACCTTCTGTAGTCCGTAAGCCCTGCCTCCTAAAGAGCACCCTTCTCTGACTTATTGTAATTGAACTAAAGACTCCCCAATGATCTCTGCCTTCCTTTTTCCCTGCCACATGGCCTGCCTACTTCAAAGTTGGTCACATGCTGCTGATCTAAAAGGCAGCTTTCAGGTTACGTGGGGAAGGAGAAGAAAAGAAGAAAGGAAACCATACACTCACTTTGTATGGAAGGATATCCCTGATACACAGTGGTAGATTAGAGCTGAGTGGTGAGAACCCTGGACCTATTATTCAGGTCTATGACTTATGTAGGTCAGTGTAAATAACCTTGGGCATAAAATGGTTAACTTTTATGACGGGTGAGGCATCCAATTTAAGTGGATGGTTCAACATGCTTTATTGTGGTTCAAGCCAAGTTTTGATTGAGAAAATGGAATAAAGACTGGGTAGCTACTGAACCTTATCTTCCCTGGTGTAAAGGAAGTCAGTGGGATCACTCAGACTTTCCTAGGAGTGTCAGGTTTGCCAATTGCAATATTATTTCAATGTCCTTTTGTGCACTTTGCAATTGGGAGAAGCTGCTTTGGTGCCTTGCTTATGGATTTGTGGTCTGAACAGTCAAGTATATCAAATGTATGGTTAATTGGAAGAGAATTGATCATGCTTCATTTTTAATAGTCTTACCAATCTATTAGTCACTACTGTTATTAATCTCTTTTAAAGTGTATTCAATTAGAACAAGATTCAAAGACATTGTAAGTTCTACTGATCCATAAGCTGTTTGCTAATTGTTTATTCATTTGCTCTTATTGATGCTTAATATAAATGATTTTAACCCGTGTAGAGCACTTCTTTCAACCTATCATTCATAAACAGAATAAAACTTTTCCAGAGGTATTCCTCTCCTCCCCTCCTCTCTTCCTCTCCTCTCCTCCCCTCCCCTCCCCTCCCCTCCTCTCCTCTCTTCTCCCTATCCCTCATTTTTCTCTCTCCCTCTCCCTCTCTCTGTCTCTCTCTTTTGGCATCCCTGCGTGGGCAGAGGTATTTTTCTTAAACTCCAATTGATGGCACTTACTTTCTAAGGTTCAGATGCTGGTTCCTGACCCTGGCAGCATAAAAGGAATCCAAAGTGCATATATTGTCTTGCTCACAATCATACCGCGTCTAGTTTCAGCTGTTTCCTTGCTTCTGTGACTTTTCCTGAACAATACATACTTGGCTAGCTAGCCCCCACGCCACCCCCAGGTAGCTCCTATTTCTCCGGTAGATGCTGACCAGGGTCACCTGCTGAACTTTGGCTCTGGGTGTTGATCTGGTGTCTGGACCCCTAACCTAACATCCTACTGAGAAGTGACTGACTATTTGAGGGCCTCTTGTCGTATCACCTGGATGCTTATGGCCTTGATTGATTGTATTCTTTTCTAATTTCTCCCATGCCATTCTGAGAATTCCACACTTTTTTAATTTATTTTCCTGATATCCACACTTGGGTGTGACAGAAACAGAAAATAAATCAAGTGATGGGGTGTCATGGATCTGCGTGGACTTATGACATCTGCCTGTGGATTAGAATGGAGTGATTACCCACCTGCTGACTGCTCAGCTTTAGCTCTCTGCCCTTGGAAAATTTAATTATGCTGATGAGTGTACATTAAATGTTCCTGTAGTAATCATCATTTTTACAGCCTTCTTTGGAAAGTCTCTTTGCCCTGCTTTAATTCTCTTGACAACATTTACAACTACCTGGCACTAAGTTTTATATTTATGAGTATTTGTTTATTATCAGTGTCTACCACTAGATGAAAATGCCCTGAGAGCAAGAATTATACCTTCAGTACTCAGAACAGTGCCTGGCACACAGTTGGGGAGTCAACATGTACTTGTTGGATAAATGTGAAGTGGATGAATTAGTCATAGGAGAGAAGGGTGTACAATTCTAGGAGAGGATATTACTGATTATCACCATAATATGCTGCTATCCCTTCTGCAGCAATCTTTAGGACTAACATCTCTAAGATGTTCTGCTATAGGCTCGCTTGATAATGGGAGATGAATGAGGTATTGTGGCATAGTGATTAAGGGTATGGATTCTGGATTCAGACTGCCTAGGTTTGAATCTGGTTTTAACTTTTACCATCTGTTCAAAATTTCTTACAAGTTACTTAATTTATTTGCAACTCAATTTCACCTCTTCAGAATGGGGATGATAGCAGTGCCCCTTAAGGGTACTCAGAGGGTTGTCATGAAAATGAAATAAAAGAATATATCTAAAGCTCTTGCAATAGTAATTTGCTCGTGGTAAGCACACAATAAGTGCTATGCATTACTAGCTAGGATGTGGTTACAGACAACAAAAAGATGAACTCAAGTTTACTTACTTGACTTAAATGATAAAGGGAATTTATTGGTTCAGGTAACTGAAAAGTTCAGAGGCAAGATGTGATTTAAGCATGGATTGATAAGAATTCTGTTTATGGTTTTGGGGTTTTTTTTGTTTTGTTTTGTTTTTGTTGTTGTTGGTTTTTTTGGGCAATTCACTCCATTCTACCCTTCTCCCATCTTACCCTTCATTCTTTATGGTGGTAAGGTATGATAATTTTGACCTTACAGACACATTGTACACTACCAAAAGGAAGAAAGATTCTCTTTAGATACTGGTAGCTTCCATGGGTGGTTGGAGTACTTTCTACCTAGAAACAGTAACTCTGACAGTCTCCTGCCATCTCTCTGGGAAAACTGTATCACATGCTTATCTTGACCCAATCATTGTGGCCTCTGGGATTGGATATACTGATTGGCTTAAGCTAATTCTGTAAAGCGTCCTGGACTGGAGAGGGGACCAGCTGGCATTGAAGCACTTGGAGTTCATGGCAGAGGAGTAGAAACCCAGACCAAACCTGGGGCACTGTTAACAAGAGGAAGGAAAAACGGATGCCCAAAATAGCAAAAGTATTTGATCAAAGGGTAAATTGTAGAGAAGTTCTTCATTCCCACTGATGCTGTAAAATGGGCAGAAGAAGGAAATTTCATCAACATCACCATCATCTTCAGGAAACACTTATTTTGGTGAAATGGTTTACCTGATACACTGCAATGACAGTGTCCCTACAACTTCATGGCTTGCTAAAATAAATTTTTTTTGTCACTCCAATCTCTCTCTCTTCAACAATTCCTCCACCCAAAAATACATTCTGATATTTTAAGTTTTCTGTAATCTTTTGGATCTCCTTGTATACAATATGAATAAGAACTTAACCCCTTATAATCTTGGATTGTATTCATAATTGTATAAAATAAAAGCATCTTTTGCAGTCAATTGCTCTCCTATACAATAAAAACCAAAAATAGAGAATGTGTTTAAAGAGGGAAGATGATACATTTCATGATGCTCCTGTTTCTTGTAAAGCTTATGTGACTTTGTCAATTTGCACAGGATATTGAAATATAATCATAATCTTATCACAGTGACAAAGGTTCATGAGACAGTGTCAGGCATTTTGTTTTGGACCATGTTCAGGCCACTTTTTATTCTTGCTTTTTTGTTTGTTTTAATGATATGTATTAAAGACACCGCTTTCCTTGTAACCTTCTGTATAAAATACTATTATTGACATCTGAGGATTAAGTTTTAATTGAAGATTTCAAATGGCCTATTATCCGTGATCCCTATATAATGATCACAAAGACATCCTAAAGCAGGCAATGAAACAGATAAATATGTGGAAAAGACAGCTAACAGCTCCATTTAGCTCACCCACGCTTGCCAAACTTGACACACACAATTTATCCCAGACTGATGGAAAGGGAGCATAAAATACAGCCAGATTGTGATACTGTATGTTTCTCAGATGGTGTTTCCTTGGGCTGAAAGTCAGGTATCTCATATGCCCAGATATGGTATTTATATAGCTGTGGATGGGCTTTGTGCCCAAACAGCATATTTTTTATGCTTTAGTTTGGAACTTCCTTGAAAGCAAGGTTAATGGTGAGTCTCTCATCTATGTGGTGTGTTGGATGAAATGAGTGCTCATTTCTCTGCAGCACAGAGAGAGAGGGGAGGGACATCAGTGAGTAAACCCAGACTACCTCCGAGGGGAGAAGTGAATCCAACGAATATTTAACAAACAATAATTTGAGACAGTTATTTCAAATGATAGGAAGCAAAAGTTTTGCTGTAAAGGTGGTGCCAGTAATGTTTTCAGTCTCTAGCTTTTTTTAGACCTTCACGCAGTCATTGTGCCAGGGGAACATGTCACCGGGAATCTGTTCTGGGCTGGTCAGTCTGCATCTGAGTCTGTTGTCAACGGTGATTAATAACCCTGATTCCAATGGCCTACAGAAGAAACCTGGACCAGAGCAGCAGTGTTGTCAGTGTTATTAGGAACAACACCCGCCTTTCCATGTATGTCCCCCTTCCAGATCCCTGTTCAGCCAACCACTTCCTACTTCCCAGCTCAGGACTGAGCGAAACTAAGTCTCAGATGTATAGAAAGGCTGGAAGCCAGAAGGAAGCCAGTGATTGAAACCTCTTGTGGACATGGATCGAAGTGGAAACAACCTACACTACACTTCCCAACACCCCTGTCCTTTTCCATTTAGGACTCTGGCGACACACTGAAATTGAATGCGGGTGGGAGGGCAAAGGAAGGTGGTGCCACCTGGCTCCAGTGTGGGTTTGTCAGTATCACCCTGGGGGCTGTCACTTATCCCTTTGCTTCTACTTTTCCTCTGGCACAAAAGTTTCATTTGCTATCCTCACCTAGGTGAGTCAGGCTGGAGGTAAAATTTGAGATGTAAGTCCCCAGAAATTTCTAAACAGCCTCTTCAAGTCGGAAAAACCAGTGAAAGGTCTTCACTTCTGCTTTTCAAAGGAGGGCTGATGGAACGGGTAGTAGAGACAGAGATGTTAAGAATAGGCAATATACTATACTACGTAGGCCATCGTGAGTAAATATACCATACTAAAATGGTATGAACTACAGGTGACAAGGAAAAGTGACCGCTGGCATCATTTTCAGAGAGAGCTAAATATTTAGTAGGAAGACTGGCAGAGAACCAGGAGAAGCCACTTTGCTCATGGGTGGCAGAGTTGGGGGGCAGACATAAGAAACAAACAATTATTTTTCCATTTGATTTCTTGGAGGAAGCTTACCCATCCTCTCATGTAATCAGTCTCACCACTTTCTTGGAAAAACACTGTCATCTCCCCTCCTGCCAGGGCCACATCGCCCTCACTGAGATTGTGGCTCGGCTCTCTGAGCTGGCAGTGCCCAGGACGCCCCCAGGAGAGCTCTCAAGGACTGTTACGTGGACTAGAAGAGTCTGTAGCACGCAGCGAGGAGCCAGGGCAGAGAAGAAAGAACAGGTTTCAACTGAACGGAAGGGAGGGAGGCCAACATAAGGAAGGCGGCGTCAGGACTGCCAAGCAGAGAGAGCTCTTCATTCAGCCGGGAACCACCTTATCCTTGCTCTGCCTGGAAAATGTCCCCTCAGTTGCCAAAAGCCAGCTCGAAAGCCCTCCGTCCCTGGGAGCCCTCTCTAGACCTTCCCAGTCAGAGTTGGAGGCACCTTTCCCCATTACAGCAGTTCCTCCTTACACCGTTTACCTGCACGCTTTCTCTAGCCACACTGTGTAACTTTAGAGGAAAGAGGACCTGTCCTATTTATTTTTGTGTTCCCCAGCCTGGAATAACAATAGTATCGATGACGATGATGAAAGCTAATACTCACATAGCACTTACTATGTGTCAGCCATTGTTCTAAGTGGTTCACATATGTTCACTCATTAATCTTCACAATTCTATGAGGCAGTTTCTATTATTCCACTCACTTTACCAATGACAAAACCAAGACCAGGTATGATTAAAGAGCCCTCTAAAGATTAAGTGACAGGGACACACAGCTTCTTGAGTGTTGGGACTGCTGGCAGACAAACTGAACATTTGACGCTGTCCTCTCTACTGCCAAAGCTCATGGTAGGGAGTCAGCAAATGATCTTCTCATGAATGAAGGAATGGACTGGAAAAGGAACCTGAAATAAGTGCCATCTAAGAGTGGTGTAATTTATTTATTTTTGTCCATGGGCTATATAGAGACCATCTCTTGTTCTCCAACTCTTCGTCTGATAAAAGATGGATATCTGGATTAATGAATCTCTTAAAACAAACAATCTTAGAGAAATTTAAAAATAAATACTACTTAGTTACACACAACATATTATTGCATTACATGTATATGTGTATAAATGCATATGTATTTAAAAGTTGGAACATAAGGCTGCAATGAGTATTGAATCAAATAATCTCAAATACAGAAGCCACCTATAGCCACCCATCAATCTTGTGTTTGTGTCCTGTCTACAAAGTATTCATTAATAATGATCATCCAAGCTTGGCTTGAACTCCTCAAGGGATGGGAAACTCACTACCTTTCAGAGCAACCTATTCCCCCTGAAAGTGGGATCGTTAGAGATCTTCTTCCTTACACTGAGTGGCAGTGTAGTTGTAACTGTCTCTGCTAACTTTTGGTGCATCTGCCCATTGATTCTAGTAGGAGGCAAGGTCTAAGGCCAGAAGATGTCTTTGGCTCTCCTTTCTCTAATATTGCCAAGTTATTACACATGAATCCCTTTGTCATAAAGAACCCATCATTTAGACTTTACTCATTGCATCCATATTTTAGTGCTTGACATTGTTCCATTTTCTTGGGTTTTGGGGACCTAGGAAAGAGGAGGGTGAGACTCCTGAATAAAAAGGTAACGTGCCAAAGAGACCTATAAGTCACTTAGAATGCTGCTTCCCCAAATCTAAGTCTAAGGTGCATATGAATCTCCTGGGGCTCCTGTTACATATAGACTCTGGTACAGCAGTTCTGATACAGGGCCTGAGATTTCGTATTTCTAATAGGTTCCTACATGCTGCCGATACAGCTGGTCCATGGACCACGCTTTGAGTAGCAAAGAGTTAGAACTTACAAAGGTGTGAGACTGCATTTGCAATAATTCTCCTGTTTTGGGCATTTTCCTTTAAACTAGGACCCCTGCTTGTTGAAGAAGTCTACTTTGTCCATTCATCTGACAGCAGGATTTCTCAAACTTTAATGTGTCCAAAGAATCACATGGGGAATTCTTTAAGAATTCAGATTCTTGATCCTTTCCAGATATACTAATTTGGCAGGTCGAATGTGGCCAAGTAATTGGAATTTTTTAACAAGTTTGTCCCCCACATATGACTTTATTGCAGATAGCCTTTGGCTCAGGCTTTAGGCAACACTGCCTGGAATGAATAAGTTAAGTAGAAACACTGGTTTTCTACATAGCTCATCCTTCTGAATCATCAGAGTGAAGGATGGCAACTAAATGGTGACCATATTTTGTAGGAGTTGGTAATGAAGGCCAAGTCACACTGGTTAGTGAAACTACTCTCTCACAGCCACAACGACATGCCCCAAGGATGCCTCCCTGACTGGGAATCCAGTCCATGTTACAGGAAAACTTCAATCAATAATAATATTCAGAGAGCAAATGACAGACCCATGGATACCATTTATTATTGAATTAGCTAGGCCAAGGTGCCATTTATCTGGGTTCTTCCTCTTAACAAATGGCAACTTCATCAAATGAAATGGCGCTACAAGACCCCTGCCAA
The DNA here is from genome assembly GCF_036562045.2 of Rhinolophus sinicus. Lineage (NCBI taxonomy): Eukaryota > Metazoa > Chordata > Mammalia > Chiroptera > Rhinolophidae > Rhinolophus > Rhinolophus sinicus. Next base: position 46,908,066 of record NC_133755.1, on the reverse strand, counting down.
TTTAGTGGCACTCTTGTTTTAATCTGGATGGTTAGAAAATCATCCAGCTCCCATAGGGCTTAGAAGAAAATTAGTCCCATTTAAAAAATACTCAAGACTAGGAGCTCACAGCTCTGTTTTTCCAATCTGTTTTCTTCCCAGAGGATGTGCAGGGAACACGTAAGTGAGGTCAGCATGCTTCTCTAAGCCCTGGAAATAAACTGTCCAGGGGTTACCAGGAAGAGGTGGGGAGAATTGGGAAGGGAGAACTGGTGAGCAATTATATGATCTCTGCATGATGGAGCTGAGACCAAGGAAAACTTCCAGGTTGCGTTCTTGAAATGCTGGGAGTGGGGGTAGGATTTCCGCCATAAATATTTCTTAGGAAACAAGAATCCAATTTGCTTCCTGCTCAAACTGGCAAAACACCACTAAGCTCAAGGACATACTGATGGGTGGAATGTGCATTTTCTTATTCTTATACCATGTGTGTATCGCCAGAGCGACTGGCTCATTCATACATGCTCATATAATTATTCCTAAATGACCTTGTTGTGTTGAAAGCTTGCGAAGGTTGTGGTAAGATGATGAAATGAAATCTGTGCTGCCTAGGGGGAAAAGACTAAGGAAACGCAAATTTTAAATGTGGGTTTTATGTGTATGCATTTTTGTGCTGACTATGTGTTGGAACAATGTGACTTTTGCTATCGGGATAACTGGCCACGTGCCAGTAACATTTGAAAATAAAATTGCTAGGAAAATTATTGCAAAATGAAGACGTGTATCAGCAGTTTGTCCTTTTTCCACTCCCAAGTGCTCGCCAATGAGACAGGCTGATTGGATATGGGGATAGAGGATCAAAGGGGTTTTGGGGACGGCCATCCTCTGACCTTTCTGAAGCAGACAAACACTCAGGGTTGCACGGAGACATAACAACATACGGTGACGTGGAGGTGGAGACTTTTGTAACAAGACACAGATGTAAACAACCAAAACGTGCCTAACTTTGCCCCTTGATTAGCGGTGGCTTCATCTCCCCTCCGTTTTTTTTCAAACTAATTGATATTCCCTGGTTTTATGAGAATCAGTAGGCTTCTTAAGAAAGTTTTCCACATCATGGACATTTTGGGACCACGCAGTCTAACACCTATGGTTAAGACTGCTAAAAACTGAGGTTAAGTGGCCTGTTCCAAAATCACATCAGTTAGTTGATTGCAGAACCAGAAAGTTGAGAATAAGGCTCTATACTGACCCTTGTATGTTGGCTCTTGCCCTGCCCATCATCTAAGTAAAGGAATATTCAGGATTTGTGTCACTCTGGCTATTTTAACTTGACACATTCATTTGGATGATGATATTTCTAACGTGTATCTCCCACATCCTCGGACCCTGGCCTGGAAGAAAGTAAGCAGTCAGAAAACACTTCTTACAATATTTGCTGAATGAGTGCATGAGTCTTGTACATCAATTATCTTTGCCGATTTTCAGTATATTTTTATATCACTGTATTCTTTTTGAATACAATCTATGATTTAAAAAAAATATAAACTGTCATTTCATTTCGTTTTTTCCCCAAACACTGCAATCAGCTATAGCACTACCAGTGTCATCACCATGATGATTAATGACAACAGAGTCTACACTGAAAACCATTCACATTCAGTTTTACATTCTAAGGGTCAGATTCTCAGGAGGGCCAATTACAAATGGCAAATAATGCCTCATGGGGCTATATTTATATAGAGACCATAAGAATTCATTTTATCTAAAGGTAGTCTTTCTCACTGGGTTATTACTTGTGGCTGTGGTTGAAATCAACCACCATAAATTATGTGAGATCTTCTATCTTTCTCCTGACACACACACACACACACACACACACACACACACACACTGTAAAAAACATGTCTAGGTATTTTCTAATCCTTCTGTTTTCAGTTCCTCTTCTCCTTAAAGCTAATGCATTATATATAAACACACATACACACACACACACACACACACACACACACACGGTTGTTTCCTGCTTTTTCTTCAGTTGCCTTTCCAGTGCCCCTGATTATTATCTCCCAGTGCTGGCTACCCCATAATACAGGGCCTGCCTTGTTTTCCTCACCAGTGGATGTGCAAAGACACAGTTTGAAGACTGAAAGCTAATTAGTGCAGTGTTTCTTCCTTTGAGCTCAGAGAAGCCCCAGGATAGTGCAGCTGATGTCTCCATCTTCAGTAAAAACAGATATCTCCAGTCTCTCTCACTCTTTTTCAGGTTAACCTAGCTTGTTCTGAATTGAACTGGAAACTCTTTAGCTGCCCTGGTGACTCTCTTTTGGTTTTCTATTGGTCCAGGCCATGGGATGTGTTGTTTCCAAAGCGGCAAAATAAAACTGTGTGCAGAACACTGCATAGAGAGTGGACCCCGTGGAGAGGAAGGTTTCTGGTTCTCCCTCCTCCTGCAGCTCATGTGCTCCCCTGTGTTTGTAGAATGGGTGTGTGTATTTGAGGGGGGACACTGAAGCAAAATGGAAGTAGACTGAGCTTATTCTTTATTCGTTGACATTTGATAATACTGTTTTGGCCAGATTTACGCAACTGTTGGAAAGTAATCTTGTAGCCTGAAGCCCTCCCTTTACCAAGAGGATGCCTGAGTCAGATGCGCTATCGAAAGACACCCCTGTGATCCTCTACGATGCTGATTAGAAAATCTAACAGAAAACAAACCCACAAAACAAAACCCACAATCCCTATGGATACCTAAGTTAGATTTGCAATGCTAAATATATTTTAAACTCAACTACTCGGTATTTGCACCTATACGTAATACACTGCATGAATACAAGTATGTCTGCAACTCTGAAAAATATCTGCTCATCTCTGTGGTGACATCACATCAGTTTTTACTTATCTGTCGACAACCGAGTGTTCTCAATATCCCAGTTCAGGTTCTGATCTAAAAAGCGGAGTGCAGAAAGGAGGAAATATGTGGTGAGGGGCCCAATAGGTCTGATGTGGTGCAGCTCGGTATGCAGGGGAGCTGAGGCCGAAAGAAATCTGAGAGCTGTTTCAACTCAGCTTCCTTGAAGTGCTTCCTCCAAATCATCTCCTGGGATCTTTGGACCAAAAGGAGATGGCCTTGACTCCCAAGTACCTCTGCTTTGAAAACGTAAACCTAAGGGGTCCCGGATGGCCTGGGTTTGGGGTCCTGCCTTTTTTTTTTTTTTTTTTTTTTTAAGTTTCTTTTGATGCCGGACGCGATAAAAGCAATAGTAAAAGAAGTCTGGGTTCTTTGTGAGGCTAGCACATTCAGGTTGGGACAGGCAGTCTGTGAAATACTGTCTCCACCCTGCACAGAGGCCTCGGGACGGCTTCAGGGGCACGACTTCGGCTTATTTCAGTTCTGCTCGACTCCTTTGCCCAGAGAGTACAGATGAGGCAATCACTGCTACCTGTCATGATGAGCCAGTGCCCTAGAGAACATTTCCTAACCCAGCTCCACCCTCCCTGAGAATGAGTTTAACCCTAGAAAGTTCCTTGAAGAGGCCCCAAAGGAGTCCTGAAAAACCACCACAGAGAGAAGAGATTCTAACTAGTGATGGAAGTCCACACAGAAGGGATGCACTGTAGTAGAGATACTCTCTCCTCTGTCTTGACACATGACTTAAATACACTCAAGGTCTTTTAAAAATACGTATTCTCAGTGCTTCCTTTCCTACCCCCATGCAGTTTTCCTGTTTTACACACACACACACACACACACACACACACACACACACGTACACATACATACCGCTATTATCACCACCACCACCACCAGTGCCATACAGAATAACCGAACAGATCCAAACTCAAATCTTGTCCACTTGAGAGCTGTGTGGCCCGAGATGTGTCATTGAACTTTGCATGCCAGTTTCCCAAGATGATAATATCAGCAGCTCCCTCACATGGGAGGGTGTGGGGGTTAAGAGAGATGATGCCTCTTGCCCCGAATCTTAAAAGAGATGATGCCTCTCTCCCCAAAGCCGGGCACTCCAGAGAGGCAAAGGGCAGTCTGCTTCCCCCCACCCTGACCTTTGTTTCTCCTGGAGTGAAGGCTGTACGCTGTCCTCATGACCTCTCCGTTTTGGAGGTCTTCATGTTCGTGAATTGCCCTTCTTTCCTCACACTTGGAGGGCTTTTGCCTTTCTGTGCTGTAAGTGACCTTACACCCCACAACAGTCTGTTCCTGTACCTGACCAACTTGGGAAGTGTCCCTCCCTTCTGCCCTCAGTCTCTCCTGCTTCACTTTAAAAGCACCTAGCTGTAAATGCCACATGGCTGGAAGCGCTTCCTCAGCAAGGCAGCTTTCCCTCTGGATCTCGTGCAGTCATCTAAATGTAGTCTACACAGATTAAAGCTGAGGGCCACAGAGGGGCTCGCCCAGCAACTGCTCAGCTGCTTTCCTCTTTGGGGTCCAGGGTCTGTGCTCCCTGAACGAAGATCCCTTTGACTCCAACAAATTGGAATAACACTTATTTCAAATATATTATTTGATGAAAGCAGATGTCAGCAGATACTGCCTATGTAATTGATATTTGATTTATTCAAGATTTATGCATGCTGTGCCTTAGATTTATTAATGATAATCCCCGGCTCTTGTGTTTAATATAGTGGAACCAAAACATAATTTGCTGGGATCAGTCAGAAATGCATCAAAGTGATTAACTCTACATGCAAACCATTATCCAGTGACATCCCTACTGTGCACAGTGCAAAAGGAGGCAATAATACAGTAATTGGCTTCACTTATGCAAGTTAGATATTTGCCGTGATTGCTAGTAAAATTTGGTCCCTTTTATCTCTGATTCTGCATCTCCATATCCCTTGCCATCCTTTGATGCTCTTTTTGCAGACAGACTTCCCTGAACTGAGCAGGTGTGGGCACACAGGCACACACGACATCCCACCACAGCAATTATGTGTTAAGGGCAGTGCAGAGTCTTACCAAAACAGACAGGAGGGTAACTATCCTTCTCAGGAGGCCCGCTGGTGGGGCGTCACCTCTGGTGGGGATGAGGGGCCCCCTCTTTCTCCCAGGGGAATGCCAGCAAATGGAAATCATATCTCAGCATTGCTCTCATCCATATCTGTCACCTATATCAATACCCAGACAGGCTGAAACACCATTGCCATCTTGGAGTGGACATTTGGCGCTATGCAAACTATCACTATGATAACTTTTTTTGGGGGGCGGTGGTGGAAATGCTTAATCATTTATGTTTGTTTTCCATTTTGTTTTGTTTTTACCTAATTAAAACTTAATTGGATGAGCAACCCATTATATAAGACTATGTCATTCCCACTTTTTTGATGTAAAATATCTTTTCTATTATGAGTTGTTGACAGTAGAAGATGAGAGCAGTTTCTTTTTTTTTTAATTTGAAAGTGAAAATAATATACACATGTGGCAAAATTTCAGTCTATGGAAACGTGTGAAATGAAAAATGGGAAGTGTCCGTTCTCTGTTCTACCCTCTCTCTCAAGTCCCTTTCCCAGAGCTAATCACTGCAATAGCTTCTAGTGTAGCCTTCCAGAAAATGCAAACAGTGTACCTACGGATATATGCGCCATGTGTTTTTCATTTAATACTGTTTTCAGAGATGTTTCTCTGCTTGCGCTGGGAGAGCTCCCTGATAGTTTCCATTGCTATCTATCATCATTTTTCATTGTTTAAGGTGCTGCCTGGACTGGCGATGTTGTTACAGTAAGCTTTCTACTTGGAAATCATTTAAAAATTCCAGCCTGGGAATTCGGGCTGCAATTTAGAACGAAGTAGCATCTTGTGAAGATTTATAACAAGATGGAAACGCAGACCGCTTCCCACATTTCACAGCAGAACTTGTAAATGGCCCTTGATTTCTCCATTGCCTGGAATTGGCCATCTGTCTTCAGGGCATCTGGTGGAACATGCCAGCATGGCAGCGCGGCATTGGATGGGGGAGGGCATTTCTGACTCCCGTGCCTAATGCCAGGTTTACAGTGGGGTTGCAGCGTACTCAGTAACACATGGGAAACACTGCTTACACCATCTACCTCATGGATCGAACATGATTCACAGCTAACTGAAAATGAGCCCCGGATGCTCTTCTTGGTTCTTTCATGGAACAACACACCAACTGTTCTTTATCACTTTTCCTTTGGCTCCCCAAGGATTTGAAGTACCGTAAGGACATACAGGGACAGCTCACAAGGGGCATTCTTTTACATTTTGAATGCCATTAGGGAATTGCACTGAGAGTCAGGGGGGTATCTTTTGACGTTGTCTAGCTCGTTTTGTATCAGTCACTACGAACAATGCCCCGTGTCCTGAACAGCATTCTGCATGGTCTGGGCCTGTCAGTACCCATCCCAGGCCTTGGTCACTAAGAGCGCTCTCCACTCAGGGAACCCGCCATGTGTGTGGACACGGCAGCTGGCTCTCTGGACTCTTCTCTTAGCTGCTGCAGGAGCTACTCCTGCTGTAGCAATCCAAGTGATCTATTCTTCCTGTCCTAAAAGTTAATTGGTTCCTGCTTCGGAGTGCCATGGCCTATGAGGAGCTATGCCTTTGCTGGGCAGCCGTCTATCAGATGAGCTCCAGCTGGACTCACTTCGAAAGGCTGCCACAGCTCGGCACGACCCGAGGACCCTGGGCCTCAAATCTGAAAGGAATTAGGGCAGGGCTAAAAGAAGCCTGAAGGAGTGGTTTCAAAACGTGAAGTATGTCTTAAAGCAGTGTAAATCTTCAGACCCCCGGGAGGTAAGGGGACCGACCACGGCTGGTACAGAGGGGAGGGGACAGTGGGCAGTTTGTAAGCAGATCACCATTATGGTGAGGTGATCCTTGAGCGAGACTAACCTGAGTGTGAATCCACCTATACGTGCTTCTTTTAGCTGAGAAGCCTCAGGAATGACACTTAATCACTCTGGACCTTAGTTTCTTCTTCTGGGGGAAAAATGTCTACCTTGGGTGTCATGGAAAGAACTAGGAAAATAGGTAGAAGGACATGTATATGAGGAAAATGACACATAATGCTAGCAGAGCGCTTGGCATCTGATGGATAATACGAGTACTATAGTAACCTTACTACTCAGCAAGATCCTAGCTTCCGGGCTGTCAGCAATTTTCTCAGGGAAAAGCTGTAAGGACTTCAGTTACTGACACTATGCTCTGGAGGACATCTGACATCTACCAGGTCACCGCCTACTCACCACCTACCACCACGGCCTTTAGGCTCACCACCCCAAACTCTCTACGCCTCCTGTGAGCCAGTGATACTGACAATTCCCAAGGGCTTGTTTTGCTGGTATTTACTGAATGTAGGTCCAACTCCTAGACCCAAGGTGTATAGTAAGGGGGAAATGCATGGAGACCCTCAAGCAGCAAATGCTTAATCTACTTCAAAGTATAAGGGGAAAGGCTGGCTGAGGCTACTTAAATTAAAAAACAAACAAACATCAGTTTCCCTCCTGGAGTGGGTTCTTTCCTTCCACTGTCCATGTTCAAGTTATCGAAATGACACAGGAGGCTGAATTTGGGTGCTTTAGGCTTATGAAACCTTTTACTTCTGAGCTACTCTTCAACTTGAGGAAAGCTGCTAATTTTTGGATTATCCATGCTACTCAATTAGGTCTGCACAACAGAGAGCAGGATGAGGAGATGTTCAAGGTTCTCTGGGCCCTCACAACACAGATGTTTGTAGGAGGTTAGAGTCTGAAGGGATCTTAGAAATCCTTTCACTTAGTAACTAGGTTTTCAAACAAATTCCTGTTCAAGATACTAATAAATGCAATTGATAAAAGTGCAGTTACCCTCATTGGAAGTGGAGAAGAGAATTCCCCTCAGGGTAATGCTGGGATCTGAAACTCCTTTGAAAACCACATCTGTCTAATCTTTCACCCAACAGGAAAGGACTATAAGGGAGTGCTATCTTAAAGTACGGTCTCCTGAGCACAGCATCAGCCTCACCTGGGAGCTTGTTTAGAAATTCAAGTTCTCAGGTCCACGCCAGACCTGCTGGAGGCAGAGTCCATGCACTTGTGCTTCAACAATCCCTCTGGATGATGCTGACATGCGCTCATTCAAGTTTGAGAACCAATCCTTTAAGAACCCTTCAGTGCATACAATACTGCAGGCTCATTTAATAAAATCCAGCTTTGGTAGATGGCATGGCTAGCTCTCTGCAAATCGCACTGAGATTCCAGGGTATGCACCCTATCTTAGGAGTGGTTCTCTCCTATTCCATATACCTTAGTAGCCTTGTAGAGAACTCTAAGTCTATCGTACTTTGGAAACAATTCAATTGGTGGTTCTTTTAGACAAATGACATATAATCAAAAGATTTTGATTCCCAGAACAGATTTTTTCAAATGCATTTGGCCAGTAGCTGAAACTGCTGCAATGAGATTACACCCAAATATATGCCATTTCACAGAAATTATAATTTGTTAGTTATAAAAATAGAGCACACCTTGAATTTAAGGAGTGATATTTCAGTTTTTAAAACATGTTTCCCATACACTATCTCATTTAATAATGCCTTCCTGGCACCCTACAACACCCCCTTTCCATTTTTTAGGGGTGAAGAAATGAAGAACAGACAGGTGAGGGACGTTTTCCTAGGCCACGCACCTAGAGAGTGACAGAATTTATATTCAAATCCCCTTTTGATACTTAGTCCATTGTTTTTTCTGATGTTCTAGGAAATACATTAGACAATTTCCTAAGATGCGAATTTACAACTAGGTCAGTTTCCTCTGTGGAGTTTCATTCTTTTCTCTCTCCTCTGTTATTCATTACTGATAGTAATAAACTTTATAAAGGGCCTAAAATTGTTGAATCCCCAGTTCAGTGATCAGTTAGGGAGCTCCCTGCCCCACCTTGGTGAGAGGTGAGATGTGAGGTGTCATAACGAAGGCAACTATTCCCTTCTGATCCTACTGGTGGGCATCTGTTTCTAGTTGTAACTGGCCAAACAGTCCCTTTGCAGGAAAACTAATAACATCTTAACATATGGTCTTGAATCTGGACCGCCTAATGACCTTGCATGGAGATTAATTGAAGGTGTTAATGGCATAGTCCCCAGCCATGAATGTCAAAATCCTGGCTTGGCTGCCTATGTACATGTTTTAAGAGGATTTGCTATTGATACTGAACTGGATTAACTTTAAATATAAAGAAAAATACTATAACTTCAGCAACCACCTGTGAAGCAAGTTTCTGTAGCTAAGGAGTATGGATTAGTGCTCCAAGCGGGGTGCAGGATAATGAATTTGACATCCCATTTTGACTCCCTGGGAAAAACTCCCAGGATACAATCTTCTTAAGTGAAGGTATTATAGGGAGCAAAATTCTACAGAGGGTGAGAAATTCATTCTATGACCTCCCTAAGACTGCGTGGAAAATGCCATTAGAGATTAGAGTTGATTTATGGGTTCTGTACTATGATTGTCCCCTCCCCCATCTTACCCAAGCAGGAGAAATGGGCAAAAGACTAGTGAAATTAACTATACTTAGAATTAGACTTCCTAAAGTATTTACACAGAAATGTATTAAACGGCCAGGAAGTTTCCAGCTTAGTTATTATAATGATCTCATGCCTCGATTCAGGTACAAACTCCCCTCCTCTCTATTGGTTCTATTTTCTTTTGTTTCCATTCCTATTTTAACTACCCTACTGCTTGTATGCTTGTATATGTGTGAGTTTATTATAATTCATCTTAAAGGCTTATGGAATATAAATTATACAGACATAAAAGTAAACAGAATAATCTCCTTTCATGCTTATATTTACAGCCCCATAAGCTCTAAGGAAGAGTGAATTGGATTTTTAAAACATCGAGAATTACTTTTAGTGGACTCTTCTTTGCCTAGTTTATTCAGCTATTTTGGCCAAAGGAACCATATAAAATATGTCAAAACCAGATCAACTGCTGGATACGCAACTGACTAGCAAGTAAAAATTGACTCAAACAGAGTACCAACAATTCAATCATGCCTTACTTAGGGAACGGACCCTTGAAATTACAATTTCACAAGTCTTTTTTGAGGAATTACTCAGTGCCTCGTTCTTGGGGTGCTCCTTCTCTGTGCTCTTACAACACTTTGTACATACAAGTCTCTGGACATCATTGTATAGTATTTGTATGTATTTTCTCTGTCCCCATTTGTTTCGACCAACTGTGAGCTTCCTGAGAATAGACCGGTGTTTTATTTATTTTTTAATACTCAATGTTTCCAGCAATGGCTGACATATAATAGGCCTCAGTAGATAGTTTTGTGGATGAATAATTCTGTGAGGTATATCCAAATAAGATCTTAGATAATATCACCCTGATTATAGGGAGGTTATAATATATTTGTGGTATTAGTACTTATTTAACTGAAACAAGCAGAATAGAATTAATCCATAGTATTACTGACCACATTACACATTTGGTTTCACAAACTCACTAAAGCCAGCTAGGTTGTCTTATTTAGGCCACCTGATAACATACATTTGTGCTTATTGAGAAACATTTTGTAGCATACGAAAAAAAAAACTCTAGATGCTTAATCTTTCTGACAAACTTAGCACATTTTGTGCTCATGTATTTGTGCCAACAAGATTCCACATGTGCATTTTGATTTTTCCCTAAATAAAATTTTCCAAATTCTTTAAAAAAAAAAGAAAAGAAAAAAAAGCTTAACCCACTATGTTCAGATGAAAGAAACAGAAAATGGAGTGGGCCAGCTTTATCTAATTTTCCAAATTGAATAAAATGAAAAACAAATAAATGGATGATGAAAAGCAATGTATGTCCGATTCACTTGGCTTTCCTGTTGGTCAAGCCACTTGAGTAATTCAGTTGGGCAGCTTAAATTCCCAGTATATTTGGCTTGCAAAATCAGGCAGAATGGCCTGCCATCCACAGGGAAGCCCAGTGAAGAGAGCCACACAAACGGTAACATGAAGGGACACTGAGTCAAACTATTGTTGGCATGCCAGGCTTAGGTATCTGGGAGCCGTGAAACACAAGTAGAGTTATAAAGAGATTATGTGTCTCTGGATATCGCAAATGCACTGTAGACTGTTTCCCCTTACTAAAATGAGGCGATGGCGAGATACCTTAGTGGAAAAAGCAATTAATGGTAGGGAATGAAGTTCCTTACTTTTCTTTCCTGATTCTCTCCCTCCCAATCCTTTCAAGTCTCCTTTGGGTCCAATTTGGGAATTCTTGCAAAGGCTAAAGTCCAGCAGTTTAACAGCTATTAAACACGGTCGTAAAGTGAAGACGCCACCCGCGAGCTGGGCTCTTGGCAGCGGCAGAGGAATATGGCAAATGGTACAACTCTTTTACTGAAAGGAAATAATGGAAGAGATGAAGGGAGGAGGTATGGATAAAACAGACTGGCACTTTGAGATGATAACCCACGGTGCATACTAACCCACTCTGGTATTGCTATGTATACCTGTGAAGTCTACCATTATGCATTATTAAATTCATGTATTATTGAATCATGAATCCTTGTTCCCTGATAAGAAATGGAGATGATTTTTTTAGTTTAAATGAAAGCCCTGCCTCCTTATTTAAATAAAAATGCATTACTGGCTGCCTAGCATGCTAATCAGAAAGCTGCATTAAGCAGGTAGGACTATATGAATTAAAAAATAATGAAACAAGACTTTTCAGCCAGACATTGTTCCCTCGCCTGCTTTTCATGACAGCGGATTTCCTACTTGGAGTTGATAAGACAACGGCAAATGAAGATAACAACATGAGAGGGAAATCATTCACTCTAATGGGCTCCACCTGTGCAGACTTCAGCTCATTTACATGGCTGCAGAAAAATTAGAAATCATGCAGCAATTAGTCTGTTCTAGATTATGCAGTGTGTCAACTGATACCACTCAGGAGAGCACTAGTGCTAAAATGGTTTCAGAAGATAAATCTACTCTCCTATACAAACAGTTTTAATTACCTGGAAAACGGCATTGCCTATTGAGAAATCTCCATTGTGAACCTGGGCTGCTCTCCTGCTATTAGAATCAGATGTTGGGAAATTCCAATGTTTATGTAATTGACTCATATAATATTTGATGACTTGTTGAAACTGAAATTGGGTCTTTCGGTCGGGTCCCCAATTGTTCATCAAAAACCCCTTTAATGTCTCCTGCAGACTTGATCAGGGAAGGGGAGTGTTAGATATATATTTTTTTAATGCTTCTGTTTACTGGTACCCTTTGCTTCTTGCACCTTAGCTCTCATAGATCTATACAAATATGATAACTTATTATAAAATAATTTCAAATATGAAGCTGAAGTCAATAGATCAAGCAACTGAACAACTCTTTATGAAAAAAATGTTAAGTCTATTAAGGTTTTTGGATTCTTACTTATGACAGTTGGATAAAATTTTTCTATTCATTTTGGCATTGAAATATATTTATAAGTTTCTTAAAAACCATGAAAGTCTCTAGAGAAATAACATTCATGACCATCCAGCTTTTGCATTTATAAGTGACCATTTAAAGGTTTTGCTCTGATTTGCTTATGGAAATGCGTATATGATTCGCACCCATTTTATTTATTTAGTCATTATTATTTTTGTTCTTGTAATTGTTTTATTGGTCTTGGGGGTAATGCAAGAAGTCAGGGTTAATCGAGGCAGCCTGTAAAAGAAAGTTTTGGTTCTTGGGTATGGGTAAACTCTTGGGATATTGGTAGAATGTCTGTCTTCTGCCTATACTTTTAGGGAAGAGAGGGTCAAGAGCTCTTTTGGAAAATAGCAGCTAAGCACTTAGCATTGTCCACTAGAGTTTGCTCCCAAAGCAGACATTAAAAATGGTTTCCCATTGCTGGATGGGAATAGGAGTGGGGCATGCCTTGAAAGGCAGGCTATGTACGTTCACTGACAAAAGCAGGGCCAATCTTATCTACAGGTAGAGAAGGCAAGTTGCTGGGGGTGACACACTGAATCAAGGATAGAACAGAATTGCAGCTCAGGACTTTGGACCCAAGAATGGAGTTTTTTCTGCTACATTCCTGTGCTCTGTGGGGGCTGGAGCCAAGATTCTCTGCTCTGCTGTCACCCAGGGCCCTTCAGGAGAGGAGAGGGCAGGCCCCATCCAAAAGAATCTTCACCCCAGACATGTGAGTTCATCACCTTAGTAGAGTAGGTCACTCAGGACCCTGAAACAAAGAGAAGCATAGAGAAGAACAAGCGAGCCAGAAAGTCCTCAAGGGAATTTTGAGTGTCCTAGGAGAGAATAAGAAACTGGGTGAAAGGCAAGTGAGTCAGTATATTGTGGAGCTGCAGTCCCTGAAGGGGCATGAGTGTGTGACGTTGTCCCTGAGGTGAGGAGGAGCTCCTTCCTTGCACGGTGCTAACACGTCAGCAGTCATTCTGCTTCTAGAAAGCTTTGATAAACAGAGCTCTAGTTGGAGCGTGCGAGCATGCACGGGGTGTGGGAATGTGAGTTCCGGCTGAGGACTCCAACCAGCCTCTCACATACACAAGGGCTCTCCTCATAGCCAAAGGGGGGAGTCGCCATTGAAAAGCAACAGCTGCAGAACAACAACGAAGCCTTATGCTTCTTGGTGCACCTATTGGGTGGAATATGAAACATTATACAATCACTAAAAATGATGGTGGTTCTTAAAAAACTAGAAATGGATTGAGAAATATTTTTAAGCATAAGAATAGAAGAAATAAAATATATCTATGGATTTGGTTACATAAAATGTAAAATATGTGTACATTAGAAAATGTAACAAAGATCCAAGATGGAGGATTAGGTAAATGCTAGACCTACTGCATCCCAGGATCACATAACAATTACAACTAAATTACAGAATAGTTAACCCCAAGAATCATCTGAAGACTAGCTGAACAGAACTAAGGATATAAAGGAGAGGGGCCATATTGAGACTGGTAGGAGTAGAGATGTGAAACGGGCTGTTCCCAAACCCACAGATAGTGGTTAAACACTGGCACGGACACCTCAGTGGCAGAGGTCTCCCCAGAAGACTTCGGAGCGAGGGCTGGAGGGATAGCAGCCATTGCTCCAGTGTGGATCCTGCCTCACACGTAGCCTACAGGAGGGCACCATCTTTTCTATGTTGAACCCTACCCAAAGGGCTAGACCTGAGACCACATTGGTCTGGTAAAATCCACGCATGCACACCACCTTGGTGAGGCCCTGGGTCCCTGCCCCACATTGCTACTGTGTTTCCCCAAAAATAAGACCTACCTAGACGATCAGCTCTAATGTGTCTTTTGGAGCAAAAATTAATATAAGATCTGGTATTACATATATATTATATCCAGTCTTATATTATATTAAAAAAGACCAGGTCTTACATTAATTTTTGCTCCAAAGATGCATTAGAGCTGATGGTCCCGTTAGGTCTCACTTTCGGGGAAACACGGTAGTACTGCATCGCAGGAGGCACTCTCAGCTACTGAGCAGCTGGCCTCACCCCACAAACTGTGGAAGCCTTTTACAGCAGCAGATGGCTTGCAGTGGTTTGGAGAACTTTGGGTAGTAGACACTAAGAAACAATTTGAACCACAGCCTGTATTGGGTGGCTGTCGGCTGCGGGCCGAAAGCATCAGGGTGTTCTCAGGGCATTTTTGCAAAGTGGTCACAGGCCTGGCACTGGCTTAAGAATGGATCTCATTAACCTTATAAAAACCATCGGCCATGCCTCATGACTCCCTGGGAGCCTGCCCTGCCAAGCTAGAGCTGCAGAGCCAAGGGCACTCTCAATACCAGGTCAACCAGCCTGGCCCATGCACCTAAGGAAGCTCTTTCAATGGCTGAGACTTACAGGCATCCAGCAGGTGGCAATAGGCCTATAGGGCCCCGGGCTTTTTTGCTAAGCTGTCCCAGGCCCAAAACTGGTAGCACCTGGCCTCGGTTCACAACAAGGCCACCCTCACATGCCTCTAGGTCCAGCACAGGCAGCATCTCACCATATAAAGCTTTGCAGTTCTTACCAGGTAGCTGCAGGCTGTTCACAGGAAAGGCTAAAATTGGCTTGCCCGGGAGCCCCTCCCAAGAGACACCAGAAACAACACACTCAGAGGCCAGCTTTAGACAACACCAGAGCACTACCTGGTTAGCCCCACAAGCGGCACACCCAAAGAGTGGTCTCAATAGGCATAAGAGCCCGCCCAGGCAAGTCCCCCACTGAGGGGTCATACATTGTGGGCATAGCCAATCCTCACAGTCAGTCAACCTGGGCGTCAATCCCACCTACTGATGCACCAAAAGGAATCAAGCACAACAGGAGAACATACACAACACACTCAAGGAACACCACTGGAACAAACACAGGAGATCAGGGAGACTGTATCATTGGACCACACAGGATATATACTACATGAGACCATCCAACAAAGATTGAGAGATATAGGAGATCTACCTAATACATAGAAGCAAACACAGAGCAGCAGCCAGAATGAGGAAACAAAGAAATATGCCCCAAATAAAAGAATAGGAAAAACCTCCAGAAATACAACTAAATGAAATGGAGGCAACCAACCTACCAGAGATAGTTTAAAACACTGGTTATAAGAATGCTTAAGTAATTTAGTGAGAATTTCAACAAAGAGATAGTAAGCATAAGGACATAGAAACCATAAAAAAGAACCAGTCAAAAATAAAGAATACAATAACTGAAATGAAGAATACACTAGACAGAATCAACAGCAGATAAGATAAAGCAGAAGATCAAATCAGTGATTTAGAAAACAAGGTAGCATAAAACACCCAATCGGAGCAGCAAAAAGAAAAAAGGAATTACAAAAATAAAAACACCTGAAGACAGTTTAAAGGAACTTTGGGACAACATCAAATGCAAAAACATTTGCATCATAGGAGCACCAGAAGGAGAAGAGGGGGAGCAAAGGATCAAGAACCTATTTGAAGAAATAATGACTAGCAATGACTGAAAATTCCCCTAACCTGGTGAAGGAAATAGACATACAAGCTCAGGAAACAGAGTGTCCCAAACAAGATGAACCCAAACAGTCCCACACCAAGACACATCACAATTAAAATGGCAAAGGCTAGAGACAAAGAGAGAATCCTAAAAGCAGCAAGAGAAAGACAACTAGTTACTTACAAGGTAGATCCCTTAAGACTATCATATGATTTCTCAACAGAAACTTTGCAGGCCAGAAGGGAGTGGCAGGAAATAGTCAACGTAATGAAAAACTAGGGCCTACAACCTAGACTACTCTGGCCAGCAAGGCTATTATTTGAAACTTAGGTAGAAATAAAGAGCTTCCCAGACAAGAAAAAAACACACAAAGGAATTAATTACCAGGAAGCCAGTATTATAGGAAATGTTGAAAAGACTTCTTTAAGCAGAAGAAAGGAGAAGACAAACAAATGAAGATCAAAAATATAAATAATAAAATGGCAATAGCTATGTACCTATCAATAATCACTTTAAATATAAATAGATTAAATACTCCAATCAAAAGACATAACGTAGCTGAATGGACAACAAAACAAGACCCAAGCATATGCTGTCTACAATAGACCCACCTCAGACTGAAAGACACACACAGACTGAAAGTAAAGGGATAGAGACAGCTATTTCACGCAAATTGAAACAAGAAAAAACCAGGAGTAGCAATATTTATATCAGAAAATACAGACTTTAAAATGAAGACCATAATAAGAGACAAAGAGGGCATTACATAATAATAAAGGGATCAATCCAACAAGAGGCCATCACCCTAGTAAACACTTGTGCACCCAACACAGGAGCACCTAAATATATAAAACAAATATTAACCAACATAAAGCCATAGATCAACAGTAACACAATCATAGTAGGGGACTTTAACACCCCACTGACACTAATGGACAGATCTTCCAAACAGAAAATCAACACGGAAACAATAGCCTTAAATGACACACCAGACTAGATGGATTTAATTGATATTGTTTGAGCATTTCACTCCAAAGCAGCAGAATATACACTCTTTTCAAGTGCACATGAAATATTTTCCAAGATAGACCACATGTTAGGCCATGAAATAAGTCTCAATAAATTTAAGAAGATTGATATCATATTGTCTTCCCTGATCACAGTGTGTATGAAACTAGAAACCAATTATTAATACAAGGAAAAAAAAAGAACACCTGAGAAACACACAAATACATGGAGGCTAAATAGCATGCTACTAAATAACAAATGAGTTAACAATGGGATCAAGGAAGAAATCAAAAGATACCTTGAGACAAATGAAAATGAAAACACAATGACCCCAAATCTATGGGATAGAGCAAAAGCAGTTCTAAAAGGGAAATTCATAGCAATGCGGGCCTACCTAAAGAAACAAGAAAAATCTCAAATCAACAGTCTACCGCTACACCTAAGAAACTGAAAAAGAACAGCAAAATAAGCCCCGAGTACAGGGAAGGAAATAATAAAGATCAGAGTGGAAACAAACACAATAGCGACTAAAAAAAAAAGGAAACACACACAAAAGATCAATTAAACCAAGAGCTGGTTTTTTGAAAAGATAAACAAAACTGACACACCTTTAACCAGACTCATCAAGAAAAAAAGAGAGAGGACCCAAATAAATAAAATCAGAAACGGAAGAGGAGAAGTGACAATGGACACCACAGAAATACAAAAAATGTTAAGAAAATACTCCAAGCAACTATACACCAAAAAACTGAACAATCTGGACGAAATGAATAAATTCCTAGAAGTACACAATCTTCCAAGGCTGAATCAAGAAGAAAGAGAAATTCTGAGCAGACTGATTACTACCAATGAAATAGAATCAGTAATCAAAAACCTCTTGAAAAATGAGTCCTGGAACAGATGCCTTCACAGATAAATTTTACGAAACATTCAAAAAAGAATTAACACCTATTCTCCTCAAACTATTCCAAAAAATCCAAGAGGAGGGAAGGCTCCCAGGCTCATTTTTTGAGGCCACCATTACCCTGATTCCAAACCTAGATAAAGACATTACAAAACAAACAAACAAACAAACAAACAAAAACTATAGGCTGATATCTCTAATGAACATAGATGTGAAAATCCTCAACAAAATTTAGCAAAACAAATTAAGCAATACATTAAAAAGAGCATATACCACGATCAAGTGGGATTTATTCCTGGTATGCAAGGTTGGTTCAATATCTGCAAATCAATTAATGTGATACACCACACAAACAAAATGAAAAATAAAAATCATATGGTCATATCAATAGATGCATAAAAGGCATTTGACAAAATCCAGCATCCATTTATGATAAAAATTCTCAGCAAAGTGGGAATAGAGGTAACATATCTCAACATAATAAAGGCCATATATGACAAACCCACAGCTAATATCATACTCAGTGAGGAAAATCTAAAAATGTTCTCCTTAAGATCAGGAACAAGACAAGGATGCCAACATTCACCACTTTTATTCAATATAGTATTGGAAGTCCTAGCCACAGCAATCAGACAAGGAAAAGAAATAAAAGGCATTCAAGTTGGAAAGGATGATGTAAAACTGTCATTATTTGCAGATGACGTGATAACTATATATAGAGAAACTAAAGAGTCCACCAAAAATCCTACTAGAACTGATAAATGAATTCAGTAAAGTGGCAGGATACAAAATTAATATTCAGAAATTTGTTGCCTTTTTATATACCAATAATGAAAAAAAACTTAAGAAAACAATCCCATTTATAAATTGCATCAAACAAAATAAAATATCTAGGAATAAATTTAACCAAGGTGGTAAAAGACCTGTACTCGGAAAACTGTAAGACACTAAAGAAAGAAATTGAAGAAGATACAAATAAATGGAAGCATATACTGTGCTCATGGATAGGAAGAATTAATATTGTTAAAATGTCCATACGACCCAAAGCAATCTATAGATTCAATGCAACCCTTATCAAAATACCAATGGCATTTTTCACAGAACTAGAACAAATAATCTTAAAATTTATAGGGAACCATAGAAGACGCTGAACAGACACAGCAATCTTGAGAAAGAAGACTAAAATTGGAAGTATCACGCTACCTGATATCAAACTATACTACTATAAGGCTATAGTAATCAAAACGGCATGGTACTAGCATAAAAACAGATACATAGATCAATGGAAGAGAACAAAGACCCTAGAAATAGACCCACACCTATATGGTCATTTAATCTGTAACACAGGAGGCAAGGATATACAGTGTGGTAAAGATAGTCTATTCAACAAACGGTGTTGGGAAAACTGGATAGATACATGCAAAAAAAAAAAGAAAAAAAAAGAAACTGGATCACCTTCTTACAACACATACAAGAATAAACTCAAAATGGGTTAAAGACTTTAATGCAAGACCTAAAATCATCAAACTCCTAGTAGAAAACACTGGCAGTAAACTCTGACATTGCTCTTAGAAATATTTTTTTCTGATCTATCTCCTTGGGCAAGGGAAACAAAAGAAAAAGTAATCACATGGAACTACATCAAACCAAAAAGTTTTTGCACAGCAAAGGAAACCACGAACAAAATGAAAAGACATCCTCCTGAACGAGAAAAGCTACTTGCCAATGATACATCTGATAAGGGATTAATACCCAAAAATTATTAAAAAACTCATACAACTCAACAGCAGAGAAACCCAAACAATCCAATTAAAAAATGGACAGAAGACCTGAATAGACATTTCTCCAAAGAGGACATACAGATGGCAAACAGACATATGAAGAAATGCTCAACCTCACTAATAATCAGACAAATGCAGATAAAAACCACAATGATATATCACCTCATTCCTGTCAGAACTGCTATCATCAATAAATCAACAAACAAGTGTTGGCGAGGATGTGGACAAAGACACACACTTGTGCACTATTGGTGGGATTGCAAATTGGTGCAGCCAGTATAGAAAACAGTACAGAGGTTCCTCAAAAAATTAAAAATAGAACTACTAATTCTACTTCTGGGTATTTATCCAAAGAAATCCAAAACACTCAAAAAAATATATGCACCCCTATGTTTACTGCAGTGCTATTCACAATAGCCAAGATATGGAAACAACCAAAATGCCCATCAATAAACGATTGGATAAATAAATTGTACATTTATACAATGGAATATGACTCTGCCATAAAAAAGACTGAAATCTTACCATTTGCAACAACCTGGATGGAACTAGAGGGTATTATGCTAAGTGAAATAAGTCAGACAGAGAACAACAAATACTGTGTGATTTCACTTATATGTGGAATCTAAAGAACGGAATAAACAAAATAGAAATAGACTCATGGATACAGAGAACAAACTGATGGTTGCTAGATGGGAGGGGTTGGGGAGATGGGTAAGAAAGATGAAGGGACGAGGAAGTACAAATTAGTAGCTACAAAATAGTAATGGGGGCGTGAAATTCAGTAAGGGGAATATAGTCAATAATATTGCAAAAACTATATATAAATGTCAGGTTGGTACTAGACTTATCAGGGGGATCACTTCATCAACTATATAAATGCCTAACCACTGCACTGTACACCTGAAACTAATATAAAATAATACTGAATGTCAACTATAATCTATATAGTTATAATTTACATCCAGTGTGTGTGTGTGTGTGTGTGTGTGTACATATATATATTCATGGGATGTAAAGTACAGCATAAGGAATATAGTCAATGGTACTATCAGAGCTATGTATGGTGTGAAATGGGTAGTAGACTTGTTGGGGTTACTAATTTGTGAGATGTGTAAATGTCTAATCATTATGTTGTTTTGTACACCTGAAACAACAAAAAAATAAAATGTAACAAAATCAAAGGCAAACTGGTAAAGTGATTTGTCATCAGTGAAATAGGCATATGTTTGACACCTCGTTTGTGGTGGGAGAAAAGGGACTCCACGCTCTGGCACAGGAGGGACTAGCTGCATCAGCTACACGTAATCTGTATGGAAATATGTTCTTAGCCATTACTGCTCTTTGCTCTTTAAATCTCGAGGTGACAAACGTATCCTCCCACAGTTTCTTTGAGCCAATGCTGATTATAGTTATTGGATGATCTCCACAGGCACAGTGATATTTATAGCATATTTCATAATATCAAAGAGTTTCTAGTTTCACCTGTTAACTTTTATCTTCATTTCCTCAAGCACTTCAATGTAGGCACTTGTAGTGACCTCAAAATTTGCATTGAACTCCAGAATAATACCCTGCTGCAGACCCAGTGCCAATACTTGCACCCCTTTTTTTCAGTTATTTAAAATCAAAGTGTCTGCAGAATACAATAACTGGCAGAGCTGACACAACAGATAAAGCCACGCCATTGCAAATACTCTTGATTTAGTGAGCAAGAGTTGGCTGAGGGAGTTCCCAGTATGGTGCCCAGTATATTCTACCACACCAGTTTCCACGGACTTAAGAGCATAGTATAGCACTCAAAATATAGGACAAAATTAACATATGGACTGTTAGTTGTAAGCCTAAGGAGGCTCAGTCCTTCATCTTCCTCTCTATCTCTGCTCACTCCCTTGGCGATCTCATTTTGAATTTTGGCTTCTAAATATCAGACAGTGCTGACTACTGGGAAATGGACATCTCCAACCCAGATTTCTATCCCAAACTCCAGACGCATATATCCAACTGCTTGCTTGACATCTCCACTTGGAAGTCCAATAAACATCTCATACTTTCATGGAACTCTGAACTTCTCACACATGCACCCCTTCCCCACCTCAGAAAATGGCAATTCTATTCTTGCAGTTGCTCAGTCCTCTCTTGTTCTTATCCCCACCTCTACTTGAGCAGAAAATCTTGTTGGCTATTATCTTCAAAATATATCCACAATCTGATCACTTCTCCCCACTTAACACTACAACTCCGTTGGTCCAGGCCGCCATTGTCAATCACCTTGATAACTGCAATTGTCTCTAACTGACTTCCCTGACTCTGCCTTTGACACCTATGGTCCATACTCATCTTAACAGCCAGAACGTGCCACACAGGACTTTTAACAAGACAGGGGTGTCTCTCAAAGGAAAAGCTCAGAGTCTCACAATGGCCAGACCTTACTGGTCTAACTCTTTCACATGATCTTGTCGTCACCTCTGTCTTACTCTGTCTGCTCAAACTCTACTGGGCTCCTTGGATGTGGTTTCTTTCTTTCGTTCGTTCGTTCTTTCTTTTCTTTCCTCCCTCCCTCCCTCCCTCCCTCCCTTTCTTTCTTTAACATGCCAGTCATGCTGTCACTTTGGGGATTTTTTAAGTTTGTTTTTTCCTTTGCCTGGATCAGTCTTCCTCCAGATATCTGCATGACTACTTTCATCTCCCTTAAGCTTTTGCCTAAATGATACCTTCTCAGTGAGTTCTTTGCAGACCACACTATTTAACATTGTAACTCTCATCCTGACATCCCTATTTCTTTATTTTTCCCCATAGCACTTATTCTATGTGAAATGATAACTTTACTTATTTGCTATCAGTTTCTCTGCTTTATAATGTAAATGCAATGGAGGCAAAGAGATTTTTGTCTCAGTTTTCCACTGCTGTAAATTCAGTGACTAGAGGAGTGCCTGGAACACTAAAAATTTGGTTGAGTAAATGAACAAAGGAAGGATAAAAACATTTATATAGATATGTTTATTCACATAAGATCATATGGTCACAGAAGGTACATGGTCTTACCTAGATGTAAGGATAGTGGGAAATATAGCTTAGCTGTGTGTGTGCCCAGGAGGGAGAGCAGAACTGCATATGGGTGAACAGAACAAGTCTTTACGGCACGTTATTAGATCATATAAATTGATAAGATAAACACTAAGTCCCTGGTAGATCCTGAATTTGGTGAAGAGAAAATCTAAAAAGTTAATAAACATATAAAAGAATATATGACCTCAGTATTACAAATAAGAGTGCAAATTTCAATAAGAACATGTTTAGAAAGTTCTTTTCTAGGTTACTGAGAGTTTTTAAATAAACAGTTGTTAAATTTTGTCAATTGTTTTTCTGTATTTATTATGATAATCATATGGGTTTGTTCCTCCTTTAGTTTGTTAATATTACTAATTGATTTACTTTTGAATGTTAAAACAACTTTGCATTCCTAGGATAAAGTGCTCTTGGTCAAGATTTATTATCTTTTTTTGTGTATTTGCTAATGCTTTTTAAAGGATCTTTGTGTCCATGGTAGTGAGAGATATTGGTGTGTGATTTTCTTTGATTTTAATGTTTTTGTCAGGTTTTGGTATTTAGGAATGTTTTGAAGTGTTCCCCCCTAGTCTATTTTCACAAAAAGTTTATGTATGCTTGGTATTATTTCTTCCTTGAATGTTTGCTAGAATTCACCAGTGAAACCATCCAAACTTAGTTTTCTTTGAGGTAATTTTTAATAAAAACTTATTAAATAGTTATTCAGATTTTTAAAAATTTTTTTGTAAGTTTTGGTACAGTGTGTTTTGTCTTTTCAAGTAGTATCCCCTTAAGGTGAAATACCATCATAAAACTCCATGTTAGTGAACATACAATGGGACTTTTCTTTTTTTTTTTATTAATATACTATTTTTAGAACAGTTTTAAAATAACAGAAAAACTGAACGGAAGGCACAGAGATTGTCCCCATTACACGCAGCCTCCCCCATTAGCAACACCCCCACCAGAGTAGTGCATTTGTTACAACGAATGAAGCTACACTGATAACATCCTCACTCTTTAGCTGCTATAGACACATCACTTACCTTAGGGTCGCTCTTGGTGTTGTACATTCTATAGGTTTGAACAAATATATAATGACGTGTATCCATCATTACAATATGATACAGAGTTAGTTTCACTGCCCTAAAAATCCTCCAGGATCCAACTATTGATCCCTTCTGCCTCATGGAATCCCTGGCAACCACTGATCTTTTTACTATCGTCATAGTTTTTGTCTTTTCCAGAATGCCACACACTTGGAATCATACATTATGCAGCCTTTTCAGATTGGCTTCTTTCACTTAGTAATATGCATTTAAATCTCCTCCATGTCTTTCCATGGCTTAATAGCTCATTACCTGTTAATGTTAAATAATATTCTACTGTTTGGATGTACCACAGTTTATTTATCCAATCACCTACTATCACTTACTGAAAGGCATCTTGGTTGCTTCTTGGTTTGGGCAATTATGAATTAAGCTGCTATAAACATCCAAACAAGTTTCTGTGTGGGCATAAGTTTTCAACTCCTATAGGTAAATATCAAGCAGTATGATTACTGGATCATATGGTATGAGTATGTTTAGTTTTGTCAGAAACCACCAAACTGTCCTCCAAAGCATCTGTACCATGTAGCATTTCCACCAGCAATGAATGAGAGTTCCTGTTGCTCCACATCCTCGTCAGTGTTCTGGATTTGGGGCATTCTAATAAATGTGCAGTGATATCTCATTGTTGTGGGACTTAGGTTTCCATATACTGCTTATGGGAGAGTAAATTTGAATAATTATAGAAAGACGCATATACATTTTTTTAAGACCAAAAAACTGTTGATCAAGCAGTGGACTATATCATTAAATTCCTACAAGTTTACATATGTTTACACATTTGCTATGTACATATTGGATGTATATATGATGTGCAGGTATATATGGGATTATTTCATGCTTTCTCATCTTTCCTCAAACATCTAACAACTGTCTTCTCCCTCTACTCCCAGCTGATGAACTTATTTCTCCATTCTCTGAGAAAAAAATAGAAGTAATCAAAAAAGAACTACCGGATCATTCTACCACCCTCCCCCTGCCCACCTACACTTATACCCACATTCACTGCCTTCTCTCCTACTGCAATTCAAGGAGTGTCAAGCTCTCCATTCGGGTACTAGATCTTATCTCACCTTCTCATAGTCATCACTTTTGAAATGATCCCTCCCCTGAATCATAAAATTCTTCCTCTCTACTGGATTATTACCATTAGTTTACAAATATTCTGTGTTGTGTCATGACCTAAACCCACCACATCTCTCTTTATCTACCTCCCCAATTATCTGAATCTCTATAGAGCAAAACTCCTCCAGCAGTTGTCTATACTAGACTGGTGTCCTTACTTAGCAACCGCTGGAAAGGACTCTTGCCAAATCCAATGGTTAATGCTTATTCTTCATGTTATTTCACCTCCGGGAGCATTTGAGAATACAAAGAAGTAGGCCACTCCCTCCATCTTGAAACATTTTTACAGTTCACTTCCAATATGCTATACCTGCCTATTTTTCTCTTACCTCACTGGTTACACCTTCTCAATTATTTTCCTCTTCCTCATTTTATAAACCTCTAAAATGTGGAGAGCCTCAGAGTTTACTCCTTGGCCCTCTTTTGTCTATTTCACTCCCTTAGTGATCTTATATAGTCACCAGCCATGGTTTTAAATGACATATATGCACTAATGGCTTTCAAATTTACATCTCTGACTCAAGCCACTCTCTTGAGTTCTGAGAACTCTCTTGAGTTTAATAGCTTCACCTGGACCTCAATTAACTTGTCCAAAGAAAACACTAGATGCTTCACTCTAGGTTTGCCCTCCTCCCAGTCTTTGGCATCTCAGGAAAAGCTTTCATTACACTCTTAGTTGCTCTGGACCAAAATCATGGAGTCCTCTTTTTTTTCTACACACCCACATCCATCCAACAGCAAGTCCTGTCAACTCAATACTGATCAGAAGAGAGATAGGATTAGATTTTCCTATAAGGGGGATGTTCCCATAGACATTGGGGAGACAGACAGAGGTTCTGATACTATGGCCAACAATAAATAAGGAGATTAATGCAATGACTCATCAAAACATAATGGAAACCTGATATTTAAATAGATTAAACAGGACTTGGTGCTATATACCGTGTTTCCCTGAAAACAAGACCTAGCGGACAATCAACTCTAATGTGTCTTTTGGAGCAAAAGTTAATATAAGACCGGGTCTTGTACTATAGAAGGCCTGGTCTTATATTATAGTAAAAAGAGACCCAGTATTATATTATATTATATTATATTATATTATATTATATTATATTATATTATATTATACCCGGTCTTATAGTAAAATAAGACTGGGTCTTATATTAATTTTTGCTCCAAAAGACACACTAGAGCTGATTGTCATATTTTTGGGGAAACACGGTAGGATGGGGGGAGTGGGGAGCAAGTTAGAAGATCTAAAGTGCTAGATAAACCTTAGTCAACCTATTATTCAAGTATGCCTTCTGATGTCATTAAAATGCAGCGTTTGATAAGTTATTTGATTAGAGCCCATTTTGACCACTAAAAGAGTCTACCACATCAAAGGGCCAATTTTTCTCCTACTGGATTTGAGATTTGCCATCTGAAACAATATGAACTTGTTAAATAAGACTTTTCATTATATTGGTAATTTTTCTTGCATTTTATGTGATAGGTATTAGAATGATAGTTTTATGCAGATATTTCTCAGGGATTATCTTTTATATTTATTTCCCCTCAAGTTGAGAGACTTGCATAAAACGTACTCTGTGGTAGTCCCTATTAGACCCACTCCTGTTTTCTTTATTTTTATGTACACTTTCCCCTTCATTCCAGAAACCAAATCACTTTTAACTACCTTCTTCTTCATCTAACTCTTTGAATGAATCTCTTTTGTGCTCTTGGACAGCAATGTACAATCAACAACAATAGTATGTCTTTGTGTCTGTATTTTCAATTTTCATCAATGATATTATGCAATAGATCTCATTCTCCTTATTTGATTCAATCTATACTATGTGATCTAGCTATGAATCACATTTGTCACATGTATCCCTAGTTCATTGCCTCTGACAGAGCATCGTTACATTTCACTTATCACCTAAAGATAATCACCAAGGTTGTATCTAACTCCCCGCTACTGCTAACAATATTGCAATTAACATCTCTTTCCCTCCATGAACATATGAAAGAGTTTTCCTGAAGTGTGTACTCAGGAGCATGACCAACAGGTCATGGGGTTTGCACGTTCTTCATTTCACCAAACACTTCCATTTTGCTTCACAGAAAAGTCACACTGGTTTACATTCCCACTAGCCTTATGACTTCTACTTTTTGAGCTATATTTAGAAGTCCTTCCTCATCTCCAGATGAAACAATATTCTATGACATTCCTTCAAGGTACATTATAGTTTACTTTTCACACTGAAAATTTTAATCTACCTGGAGTCTGCCTTTGTATACGTTACACGGTATGCAACCCTGTTTTTACTTATCATCATATGGTGAGAGAGTCTCCCTAATGCTTTCTATAAAACATGTTAACATAACACTGCTGGGTTTGAGGTCACCAATACGAAATTATATAATGGGCTTCTATATCTATACATGGGGTCTGTCTTTGAGCTCTCTCATATTCCAGTGGTCTTTGTGCCTATTTTTGCACTAGAATTACTCTTACTTTTATTTGTTTAATTTTATTACAATGGCTTTGTAGTATGTCTTTGTGGCAGGTAGAGCAAGTCTCCACTTGACACTTCTTTTATAAAGTCAACTTACCCACTAATGGATGCATTTTGTTTTAAAATTTAAGATATAATTGAAATACAGTAAAATGCACCCATTTCAGTATATAGTTCTCTGAGTTTTGACAAAAGCATACCATTGTGTACCCAACAAAACAATTAAGATGTGGAACAGTTCTATCACCTCCAAAATTTCTCCAGAGTTTCTATGTAGTCACTGCCACCCCAATGCCACACCCTGGCAATCACCGAGCTGGTTTCTGTCCCTGGAGCCATTTTCCAAAATGACATAAAAATTGAATCACACAGTATGTAGCCTCTTGAGTGTGGCCTCTATTACTTATCATAAAAATTCTACTGGAAGTTTGATAGGTATTGTACTTAATTTATAAATTAATTTGGGTTATGCTGTCATTTGTACTATACTAAGATAGTTCATCCATAAACATGCTATTTATTCAGATTTTATGATATATTCTCAATATATTAATAGAATATTAGTGTATTGAGAATATATATTCTCAAAAAGGAATATATATTCCCAAAAGATATTATGTATATTTTCTAAATACTTTTTAGTTTTAGTTGCTATTGTAAATGGTATATTTTGTTTTCTATTTCATAATTGCTAACATTGAGCAACAGTATTTTTAAAAGTTGCAATCGTATCTATCAACATCTTATGATTTCACTATTTTGTTACTTCTATTGAGTTTTCTATGTTCATAATTATATCTTCCCCATATATTAAAAGTTTTATTTCTTCCTTCCTGCTGTTGTTCTTTCCCCCCTTCTTTTCTGAGATGTTTGGCTCTCCAATACTATGCTGGTCAGTAGTGGGGATGGCAGGCATTCTCTCATTCTGGTTCTTAAAAGGAATGTGTCTATAGTTCCTCCTAAAATATGATATGGACATTTAGTCTTTACCAAATTAAAGAAGTTTCTTTCTTAAAAAAAAACAAAAACAAACTGCTTTACTTAGGTATAATATACATACAACAAAGTTTCCTAATTTTATGTGTATATTTTTAAAATAATGTCTTTATTATGATAATTCACATATAATAAAATTCACCTATTGAGAATGTACAAGTCAATATTTTTCAGTGTGTTCACAGAATTGTGTAAACATCACCACAATCAAATGGAGACCATTACGATCACTCCCTTCCCCCTCCGCCAGAAAATCCCCATAGAGCAGCCACTCCCCTCAGACATGACCATTTTGTCCCTAATCCCCAGGACCTGGCAACCACTGATTCACTATCTGTCTTTATAGATTTGCCCATTCTCGACACTTAGAATAAATGAAATCACACAATATAAGATTATTTTGTGACTGGTTTCTTTAACTTAACGTAATCTTTTCAAGATATATTCATATTGCAGCATGGATCAGTAATTCATTCCTTTTATTGCTGATTAGTGTAGCATGATATGAATACACACATTTTATTTATCCATTCATCACCTGATGGACATTTGGATTGTTTCCACTTTGGGGTATTATAAATATTTCTGTTATGAACAATTGTGTACAAGTTTTTGTGTAAACATGCTTTCAATTCTCTCAGTTTCAATTTCACCTAGGAGTGAGTCTAATTGCTAAGTCATATGGTAACTTCACATTTAACCCTCTGAGGAACTTCCAGACTGTTTTCCAAAGTGGCTGGACCATTTTATATTCTCACCAGCCATCTATGAGAGTGCTAATTTAAAGTTCACATGGAGAGAAAAAGACCCAGAATACACAACACAATTTTGAAGAAGAACAAAGTTGGAAAATTGATACTACCCAACTTTAGTATTTACTATAAAGCTATAGTAATCAAGACAGTGTGGTACTGGTGAAAGAATACACAAATAGATCATAGATTGATGGAATAGAATAGAGAGCTCAGAAATAGACCCACATAAATACGTTCAACTGATCTTTGACAAGAAGCAAAGGCAATACAGTGGAGAAAAGACAGTCTTTTCACCCAATGGTGCTGGAACAACTGGACATCCACATTAAAAAAAGGGAGAATCTAGACACAGACTTCTCACCTTTCACAAAAATTAACTCAAAAATGCATCACAGATTTAACAGTAAAATGCAAAACTATAGAACTCCTAGAAGATAACATAGAAGTAAACCTAGAAGACCTTAGGTGTGGCGATGACTTTTTAGGTGTACTATCCAAAGTTTGATTTAAGAAAGAAAGAATTGATAAGCTGAGCTTCATTAAAATTAAAAATGTATACTCTGTGAAAGACAACGTCAAGAGAATGGGAAGACAAGCCAAAGGAAAAAAAAGTATTTACAAAAGACACATCTGATCAAGGATTGCTCTCTAAAATATATAACGAATTCTTAAAATTCAACAATAAGAAAACAAACAATTAAAAAGTGGGCCAAAGACCTTAACAGATATCTTCACCAAAGAAGATATACAGGTGAGCATATGAAAAGATGCTCCATATCACATGTCATCAGAGAAATCCAAATTAAAACAACAATGACATACGATTACATAGTTCTTAGAATAACTGAAATCAAGAACACTGACAACAGTACATTCTGGTTAGTACCCAACCCTTCTGTCACCTTTGTAAAAAGTCCCTCTATTAAACTTTCTTGAGGTTATCCAATTTGAGTGTGTCATTGATTTCGTGTTGGGACGATCACTGATATGCTGGGGAGCTTTTAAGAAGTACAGATGCCTGGGGGCTTTCAAAAGCTCCCCAGTTGATTCTAGCTTATATGTAGACTGAAAACCTCTGCACTACACCGTGATGATTTTTGATGTTGTTCAATTACTAGTGCATGTGCACGTCTGCACACGCACACCGGTAGAGCATTCACCCGAAGTGAAAATCTCATGAGCTGAGCTGGCTAGATTCTGGTCATCTATGGTTTCTGAAAACTACAGTGGGGCTGACGTACAGATTGATAAATGTGCAAGCACTTAGAATCCAGAAGCCTTGTAAACACATTCAAAATATTTACTTTCATGCTGTTCCTTTTTTCTTCTTCTAACACCCAAATGTCAATTTTAATGGAAGCCACATCTCCACATATTGATTGGTTCATCTTGATTTTATTAAGGTTCAGTTTGGCTGCCCAGGAAGCTTTTCTTGTGTTTGAAACTTTTATAAAAATGTCTGTTTGGGAGGGGCAGGGAAGGAGATGAGGTAGGTGGGGGCAAAGAAAAAAATATCACATCTTGCCTAAAGTAAAACACAGTTTGTTGCCAAGATTTCATTAATTCAATAAATAAAAATACAAGTAAGCGCCAACTTCAACAAGCTCAAGTTTCCCTCCTAGCTGTGAAACCACAGCACCCCGATGGCTTCTAAATGTGTCAACACATGACCTTCCCATCCCAAACTCACCAGTGGGGAGAACATGATTTATGAGGTTGTCTGACCATCCCTGAAGAGGTTTTAAATATTTTACTCTTATAATAAGTGTACTTCCTTCATGCAGTGGTAAATGATTGTGGGTTCTTAGAGAAAAGGGTGTGTTTCTCAGGAGGGGTGTAGGGGGGAGATCTAAACTTGGAAGAGATCTGCAAACAGTTCTGTGACACCTTATGGTGTGTGAGCTAATTACTTGCCCTAAGTTGCCTAGTAAACGGTCTTTGTTTGGGAAGGTTAAGTTTCATCTCTGTTCCAAAAACTCAGAGCCAGACAGGGAAGGGAAAGAATGATGGTGTCTGTGGCGAGGCTGGCAACGCTGACTGCCGGCTGGTGTTTTGGAAAGGTTTTAGAAGATGTGTTATGAGGCATGGTAATGTGTGCCATTTTTCATGAATGAAGTCAAAGGATTTAGCAGGTTAAGTCTGAGAACTTGGATTTGGCAGTGGAAAATACCAAACAATGTGTGAGCTTTGCATCCTCTGCTGCGTGGGATCTCCTATGATCTGAGACAGAAGAAGAACGCAGTATTTTTTGGACTGCCACATACAACAGAGTTAGAAGATGAAAAGTTTGGCTCATTCAAGTCTAAAGTCATTTTTACATAAAAGTGAGTCTGGGTTGTTGAAGTCCCTCAGTTTAGAGGCTATTAATGGAGAACATGAATGTTCTTTGAGAACAATAAGTCAAAATGGTGGCATCTCTTATTCTGAGAAAGAGGAAGTGACCCTAAAAGAAACAGAACGTGTGTTCCTTTCCATCAATGTCTTCTTTTTATTCTGATATGTGAGAAATTTGTGTTCAAGGGGAGCTACCCCTCCTAGCCAAGGATCCTTGCTTCCCAGTAATGGAAACTTGATGTTTGAACTGGTGTACACCAAAAAAAGCCACATTTCTTATACGGACACAGGAATATATCCTCAAACCCAATAATCCAAAGGGAGGTCAGTCTTAGGAGAGGCCAGAACCAGGAACCAGAAAGCCATGAGGAATCAAGGCATCTGCTCTGTCCATCTCGCTCTCTGCCTCTCTGGTCTCCGGCTTTAGCTTCTCACTCCATTCTATCCTCTCATTTTGTCCTGCAAACTGCCTTTCTCTCCTTATTTGGGTCCAAAGCTGAAAATGACCATTCCACTGTGATGTCTCCCATCCTCAAATCTACAGCTCCTTAGTTCAAGTGAGCAGCTAAGATCACAAATTAACAATCCCTTAGAGAGTGCTTACCACATTCTAGAGTCAGTATCTAAGTAATTTCCATGTTTTATTAACTCATTTCATCCTCCTGTCTAACCTGTAAGCTTTATCTGCATTTTACAGGTAACAAAATTGAGGCAGAGAAATTACATGACTTGTGCAAATTCACCTAGTAATGAGTAGTCGACATGGGTTTCAAATCTAAGCGGCCTACCTCTGAAATCCATGCTCTTAACCATGGCTGTTCTGCTCCAAGTCCTAATGCCATTCCCTGGAAGAGAGAATGTGGTTGGCATCTCTTGGACTGGGTAGACATGCCCCTGCAATCACCCCTGGCCAGGGTGGTAATGGATGGACCTCAGGAGGACCGCATGGCACAGTATGAATTATAGGGCCCATCTCAGTGCTGGTGAGGAATCGGTTTCCCAGATTGGCGATGGGTCTTCCACGTTACTCTATGAAAATGTATGTACTCTCTGAGCCAAGTCATGGGCTAGCGTAGCAATATAGGTCTGAAATCATTCAACTTTGTCAAGCACAGAAGATTTTCCTGCACATGATTATTTTTCAATGAGGCAACCCTATATGTGACTGGTTGCTTTACTTTTTTCTAGAATTATCTAGAGATGGAGATTTTAAGTACCCCACATGGCAAATTCAGCCAGGTTCCTGCAGTCTGGGAGTTCTTCTCCCAGTCTAACCTAAATGCCTTTAATGGCAGCTAAAACTGATTTGTTTTGCTTTCAGGGAAAACTGAACAAAAAGGAACATGTGAGGATATTCTGAAGCAATTCTGTTTTTTGGCTGAGTGTCACACTGATTTAATTAGAAAATTTTATCAAAAGACTAATAATAAAGGCATAAAAATTCCTGGAATTATGTGTCTGGAAAGAGTTTCATTAATTTATGTTAGATATATGTATATAAATAAGTACATAAGTGAGGAAAGCATTCCAAATCTGAGAGCACATTGGCTTCACAACAGAAATGATGGGGAAGATAAAACTATGAACCAAGAAATAGGCCTTTTTTGGTACGTATTTCTGACCCTCACCCCATAAATGCCTGAATGCATGAGGCATTGGCCCATGTGGAACTTTTGATTCATTCAACACTTTCCTAATACAAAATTCCATTGAATGTATATAATATTCTACCACAGCAAATGAAAGAAGTAAAAAGAAAAATCAAACAAGATATGCTCATTTTTTTCTAAATTATCCAAAGATGTTTTCAGCTTACTCTTTACTTTCCAAACTTTCTCAATCTTTGCTGCTAATAATCTTTACACCTTTTGCAGATCTCAAATCTTTGAGCAGTTCCCCTCTCTTCTATTGTAGCCAAATGATTAGCTACACGGATTACCCCCATCGCTATCCCTCAGCTCTCTCTCCCCCCTTGGGTCTGTCTACTCCTTGACATCCTCCCTACAATCCTGGTTTGGGTCTATTCCATTCCAGGCTCAGTCGGTAACAAGAAGCAACCTCTTAGTCGTCCCAGGCCTTATTTTCACTCTCAGGAAACAACCATGGCCATCAAATTCTACCAGGAGCACTTTCCACCATGTCTGTTTATCATGGCCTCTCATTACCTTGTACAACCAATGGAAGCTGCAACCCAGGTGCCTTGTGACTTCTCAGAAGTCCACATCCTAGCTAGAAAATTGCATTTCACCCATACCTTCATCTGTGACATCACTGCAATTCTGCTGAGCAACCTGCTCTTCCTTTCAATTACTCTGGAGAACTCCATCTCACTTCTGAGGGATATGCACCAGAGATAGTTCAAATGGAGGAGCTATAAACTCACCCCCTTTTCTACCCTATACTCTCTGTTGTTTCCGAGTCAAATAGGCAACAACAGGGTAGGCAGGGTAGGTATTATTTTTGTTGCTGTTTGACAGATGAGGAATCTGAAATATTTTGATTCCAGGTCCATTTCACTTCATATTTCCTGGAATTAGAACCTATTCATAGGCACTAAAGCTGTGGTCAAGTGCTCTAGAGACCAGGCTTTACCTGGAAGATGGCCACACAGGTATACACTATAATTATTTGATTCATATATTCCACAAATACTTATTGAGTTTATGTGCCAGTCACTGAGCGAGTATTTGGATACTTGTATTGTTTCTTCTACCTTTTCTGGAGGTATTTGCTAAAGCCCTTGGCAGGAGTTGGGGGCTGAGAATTTCAAGGGTATTGAGTGAGAGGCCACAGCCAAACCCTGATAGAGCAGGTTCAGTGGCCCTGATCGTGCACTCTTACCCACAGATGCCCCTAGAGTTATATGATGCCACTGGTTTCTTTTGGATATTTCCTTTATTGACTCCTTCACCTCTAGCTCCTCTGTCAGCCAATCTCTCTCACCCAACACTTCCTTCACCTCCTTTCCTGCCTTTCACTAATGCTCAGGGTTCTCCCTGCCCTCAGTCCCTTTCACTCATGAAGAAAGCTCACCAAACTAGTCATCTAGAAGCTCTCCTTTTCCAGGAATTTTTTTCACAAGGCACAAAGCTAAAAGAGGAAAATATTTAGCTCATCTGAATGAATTACTAATTGAATTTCAGATAATGTTTCCTCGGTTGGAATGAGAGGGTTTAACTACAAGGTGATTTTTGGCTAAAGGAAGCTTTCCTAAGGAGGCTCAAATTACAGCAGGTCCTCTAATAATGCCATTTTGTTATAGTGTGGATGAGATGCCAAAGGAACTTAACTGTTGTTTATATCAATTAGCCTACGTGATATTGGTTTTGTTTTACCTCGTTTTCACTTAAAGTCACAGAAACTGTCAACGACATTAAGTGAGGATTTGCTGTACCTTAAAGAATCCACACCATTCTGCGTACTCCCAACGCCATTCCTGAAGGAAAGTTTTAGTGTGCTCTAAACAAAGAAGGGCCTAGGACTCAAATAACTTGAGTCCTCTGCAAAACTGTCTCCTGGAATTTGTTTTAAACCTTAATCCATCTCTAGCCCCACATTCTCTGCCATCAGTGGAGAAGCACTTTCCTTCAAGATTTAGCGGGCTTAGTGTGAACACACTGGTCTTGACTTTCTTTTCATCGGACACAGTTGTACAGTGTAAGAGGGGTTTGGCTGCACAGCTGGTGCCATCCTGTGTGTGTGTGTGTGGATGGTAACTTTGGAAAAGACACACTCTCTGGGAATGTGGGGAAGGGTCACACAAAGGAGGCATGGTTCAGGCCAGCTGTGTGGGATGGAGGGTGTAGCAGGATGGGGAATCAGAAGACCTGGCTTTCTGTCTCTGCTCTATGCCTTCTGGGGCTGACCTTTCCAAGGCATTTCCCCTCTGTGTCTCAGGCTGATCATCTGGGGTTGGAGTATCCCGAACTCTTAAGATTTCATGCAAACTCTTAGATTCTGGGATTCCTTGGACTTTGCTCTTAATCCGGTCTTTATGACTCTGGTTTCACCATAAACTCTTTGTGAGGAACAAGGCCCAGCTGTGGGAGGCATCAGTGAGAGACATCAAGTCAAATCTAAGGTGCAGAGAGCAGGAAGGAGCCAGGCATTGCGTGCCACCAAGCTCACGAGTCTCAGATTTGTAGGGCCTGGCAGGTAACAGGCAATATCTGATGTGCTAGACCTATGGCAATAGGAAATTGTGACGCTCAGTGTAAACTGGGGAGGGCATGTCCCACCCAAAGGGCACCCAAATTAATGTCTTTTAAGCACAGCACCTGTCAAACAAAACAAATCAATGAGCTGGCTTATACCCAAGAGCAGTGAGTTTGAGACCCCACACCAGCTTCAGAATTAGAGAAAATACTTTTTCTGAGGGCAACCAACTTGTCTATCACCAGCTAAGAAATTTTTCTTTTCAGAGCTTCACATCAGTGGATTCTATTTCAATCAAATGCTTCCCATGAAATGCAAAAGCACAGAGACAAACAGGATGATCAGGCCGGAAGGAGCTTAAAAAGGTATAGCCCATCTGAATCGCAGAAGGCCCCCAAAACTGACCCCAAAGTGGGTTCTGCTATTGACTTGAAAACCTTGTCTGCAGCCAAAATGATCCCCCACTGCCTTTTGAACTGTGCAGTCCCTGGGAGCTGGGGAGAGTCACATAGGAGCGTGGCTTTTCAGATGAGAACAGCAGGCAACAAATGGAGACTTCTTGCTAAGCCCCATTAACGTTTTAATAGAGCGGTTCTCTTTGAAAATGCTTTATTCATAATTGACCAATTGTCATTAGATATAGTTACACTCCACGGCATCTTATTAGAAGGAGCTTGTTTGAACCCTCTTCCCCAAGTATTCATAGTAAATTCCTAACAGATGATGTCATAACAGCCCGTTACAATCCATAACATGTAGATACCATTAAAGCAATGTGTGTGCCTTTTTGATACTGAAACATCTAACTTTATTATGAAGTTTGCTGTAAACCTGCTATGATGTATTTAATAATATTAAAACGTTTATTCTTTATTATTGAAGTCACACTGCCCCTGTGATGCCTGTTGCTCCTGCCACAAAATGAGAACTGCCAAATCTATCAGCTCGACTTTTAAACACTTCCTTCAGAGGTTTCGTTCTTTCTTCTTCCCTTTTCTTCATTACTTTTCTTTGCTATGAAAAAGCAGATGTTCTAAAGCACACGTAACTGAAAACCAGCAATATATGCTCAAAGGCTGAAACCTAATATTTACAATAAGCTGATCCAATGAGAAATGTCTCCCTGGTGACTCAAGTCATGAAGTGGGAACCCACGTGGCCATCGGTCCTGGCTGAAGCAGTCGTCATTTATCAGAACCCCATGCCCTGGGAGTCTCAATTAGGGACTTTCCTGACATCAGCAACTCTCCATCCACTTGATACAAAAGTCAAAATAAATATGAAATCCATCCTTACTGCATCACATTCCACTGGCTTTACAATGGCCATATAAGGCAGTTATTATGGATTCCATAATTTATGTAAGGAGATTTGGGTTTTTGGGCGGTGGTGGCCATACTTTTTGACTCTATTACTATAACAAACATTGCATTTCCTAATAAATCCTTCAGGTAGGAATCACTGTCATAAATATGTATTTTTAGTTCCTAATGAGAGCTATAGATATTTATACACAGACCAATGGCAAATACGAGAGAAAGACCAGTATTCCCTAGAAGAAACCATTAAATTCAGACGGTGGTAGGGGCTTGACTAAGTGGAGCACTAAACGACTAACCCTGGACTTCTGGGAAATGTATGAACGTTGGGGAGAAATTAGAGCCTCCCTCAGGAGCTTTTGGTCCAAACATATTCTGCATGCTCCATCAGTTACAGATTAATTTGATATAACAAGGTTCTCTTTTTAAAACGCAAACACTCCTTAGAAGAGGTAAGCCTGCGGATTCCTATTTTTTGGTATACCTTTCCTTACTGCAGCCATCTTTAGAAAATACTCTTTAATTCAATCTGCCAAACATATTAGTGAATACCTATTAGGTACAAAATAGAGCACCATGTCCATTATGGGGGTTCTAATAAAACCAAACATCCAAATCCTCTTCCTGGCTCCTCAGAGGAGAGATTACAGGTTCCCAACAAGAAGTTTTTTAAAGTACCTCAGAGAAAATGGCTTCTGCTCCTCCCTGCCTTCCAGAACCCTCTGGATCCTTCCTATTGCTCCTGGAGCCTGTACCCACTGAGGCACTGGATGTCCAATTTCTTTGCCAAGCCTGCCTTTCCATCTGGAATTTCTTAATCCCGTGGCTCCACATGCCTACTCTTGCTCTTCTAGACCCCTACTTGGACCAGAATCCTGGGCCCGCATTTGTGCAGATGGGAAGGACTGTATTTCTGTAAATCCAGCACTACTTAGCCGCAGGTTATTGTTGGAGAGAGCACTTACTCCCCACTCTAGTAAATCCATGATGGAATTCCAGACAGACTGAACTCTGTGGTTTATTCCCCACCCATGACCCCAATCCCAAAGGAGTAGTAAATTAACTGATTGCAAGTGTGTGTGTGGGGGGGGGGAATAGGCACACGGAACTCAGACCTTTCTTCTCTGCTTTCTCTGAACTCACTTGTTTACAAAAAAAATACATCTATCTATTTAGAGCCATGAGTAAGGGGCCTACCCCTGAGGGTGAGGCCTGTGAATTTCGGTGCATGTGGGGGGTCAGATTCAATTCAGCAGAGTGTTAGCAAGCCCATTTAGCCCCACATCTAAGTTACATTCTTTAATCCACCTTTAATCAGTAAAGAGCTGATAGTTGGATCTCTACTTGTTCAACCTCTGTACCTACCTCTCATCTGTTTTGACTTTGTGCAAGGAAGAGGGCTGTCATTCTTTGAGTTCCCTAAAACCCAGCACTTTGACACCTCCCATGTTATAGGTGGTACAGACTCGATCCTATATTCTGTCTAAATGCTACAGGTTTGTCTACTGCAGCGTTTACTTGGAGACACTTTCCTTAAACACAGATGTAGGATTGATTATCCCATAGGCCACCCTAGAAATTCTGCCAGGTACACTGCCATCCAATCCTATTGCTCATGGGAGAAAAGCTTCACCTTGGACATAGGTAGGCAGAGTGATCTGGTTAAATCCTTCCCTATGAAATGTTAGGGAAGTAATGCTACATTCCCCGTCTCAGAAGTATTTGCAGTGATTTGACTGGAAGATTATAATGAGAATCAGCTAACCCCAAGTGATGAGTGGTAATGGTGGGATTGCAGGCATACCTGAGCCAGATATCTGGGGACAAGTCTAATCTCCCTGCACTAAGGATGGAAAGCTTAAATACTCATTGAGACCAGGTAGGTAACAGGAATGATGGAAGGTTCTGAGTATAAGAAAACCACTCGCTCAAGTACGATAACTGGCAATTGGTATTTGGCTTTGGCATTAAGAAGTAATACAGTATGGAGGTTCCTCAAAAAATTAAAAATAGAGCTACCATATGACTTAACTATCCATCTTCTGGGTATCTACCTGAAAATTTTGAAAACACTGATACATAAAGATATATACACCCCTACGTTCATTGCAGCATTATTCACAATAGCCAAGAGATGGAAACAACTTACGTGTCCTTTGATAGATGATTGTATAAAGAAGATGTGGTGCATATATACAATGGAATATCACTCAGCCATAAAAAAAGATGGAATATTGCCATTTGCAACAACCTGGATGGACCTTAAGAGTATCATGCAAAGTGAAATAAGTCAGGTGGAACAGGACAAGAACTATATTATGATTTCATTCATATGTGGGATATATATAAAACAAAAAGCAACACACAAACAAACAAAACAAATAAATTCATAGATACAGACAACAGAATGATGGTGATAAGAGGGAAGGGAGGTGGGGGGGAGGATGAGGAAGGTAAAGGGATTTAAATATATGGTGCTGGAGGGGTGTACTCTTGACATATTATTATACAGACAGAGAAACCATGAGACACAGCACCTCTGCTGGATGTGCTAATTCTAGACAACTGCCTGCAGGATGCACCTGTTCTGATTACTGCCTACTTCAGTAACACCATAGGAAAATGCATGCCCCCGAATCCTGGTACATGCTCTAACTCCCTCCTGACCTCCCTGCAATGGGCACCCACTTGCTTTTAAAACCCACTCTGTCTTGAATCATGTGAGACAAATATATTGTAATGTAAGTTTTTGAATTTGTGGTACCTTGCATATGGTCAGAAGATTGAATGTTCATGAAGGAGGAAATTATTTTTAAAGCTAAAAAAAATGTGACGGAAGGAGACTAGACTTTGGGTGGTGAGCACAGATGTCGTATTATGAAGTTGTACACTTTATAATATGAAATTTGCACAATGCTATTAACCAATGTTACCTCAATAAATTTTTTTATAAAACTAAAAAAAATAAATTAAAAAAATAAATTTTAAAAAAGGGTAATACAGAGTGGAAAGAACTCAGGCAGGCCAGACACTGTGGACACCAAATAGCTTCAGTCAGCGTGCAGCAGAAGGATTTACTCAAATCCTCTAGAAAAGGGCAGCCTCTACTCAGTGCCAAAATATTGTCACCATGCAGAAGAGGGTTAATAGATCCTTTGCATTTTCAAGAGAAACAAGTCACAAATGTAGACTTTTATGTAAAAATGCACCTCCCTTCAATGTTAGCAAGGACCTTATTTAAAAAGCAAGCTCAAACAAGCACCAAAACAAAAAAGCGGCCCTGTGTTGGCTGTGATCACGCAGGAGGTGTACGAGTGTCCTGGGCCCAAGGTCGCCTAGGGGTGCACTTTGTGCTTTCCGGCCACCACCGAGTCTGGCCTTCCCTCTTCCCTCCCTTCCCTCCTGTATGTTAGTTAACATCTAGCATAACTCTGTTTTTCGTTTGTTTGTTTTTTTAATCACCATGAAAACCTTCAAGGAAATGAGCATAGACTCATTTCCAACAGAACGGACTCTGGCTAGCCTAAAAACGGCTTGTCTTTCTGCCATGAACAACTGTTGATACCACCTTTAATGGGAGATATAACTGGTACCTTCTGATGTTACTTTTTTATAAAAAGTTGAATTATACTAAAGGAAAAAAATGATGGAATTATTTTTCTTTTTCAAAGCTTTTTCAAAGCACACAATTTTTCACCACAACACATGTAAAGCCTAAAACATCTAAAAAAAAAAAAACATCTGGGAGGAAGAATATATCTTTTAAGTGACAGCCTTTATCAGCACTTTGGGTGTCTTTCCCTTGGAACCCCCTCAGGTTTTCACCTTCAATCTTAGCAACTTTACCCTTCTTACAACTTACTCCTCCAATGGATTCAATAACTTGGTCCAACTGAACCTTTAGAATATTTATCTTAACAAACAAACAAACCTGAAAAAAAGGTGAATTCCTTCACTCCATTGGGTACTGGATGACAAGGCCCTGCGGATTTCAGAGATACACAAGGAAACGTGGTCTGTCTGGGTGCTGAAAAGGGTCTGTGTGTGTCTCGCTGGAGGCAGGCAATGCTCTTTGAGGATCTCCTTAGGGGCTGGGCAGTCCCAGGGTGGGGAGGAGTCCCCACTGCACAAAGTGACAGAGTTTGATGAGAACAAAAGGATAGTGATGACTTGATTCCCTGCTGATGTCTCTTCAAAATCCCCACCAGCGAGGAAAACTGTAGAGACTGGGTCCTTAAATACATTATGTTTATGGGGACAAAAGCTAGCAGTTTGGGGGGAAGAATCGGATACAGTTCAATCACGTGACTGAGGATCAGGGCTGAGGAAAGGGGTCAGAGAAATGATTGTTTATTGACTGTCTTGGGCTGGGTTCTTCTTTTGGCCCCTCGAAGATGAGTTGTGTGGCTCAATGCACCAGCCTATTAGTGTTCAAGTGTGTATTTCTGCCCTCAGGACCACTGGTTGAGTTGACGTAGTTCAGCTCTTGTGGAGAGCTGTGCTGCTTTAAAATGTTCAATTCTTCAGATGCATTTGTTTCTTTCAGAAATTGGTTTCTGGATACAGAACCCTCTCTTTGCAGCTTCCCTCATAG
Organism: Rhinolophus sinicus; assembly: GCF_036562045.2. Classification (NCBI taxonomy): domain Eukaryota; kingdom Metazoa; phylum Chordata; class Mammalia; order Chiroptera; family Rhinolophidae; genus Rhinolophus; species Rhinolophus sinicus. Next base: position 46,866,516 of record NC_133755.1, on the reverse strand, counting down.
GCAAAAAGGAAGTTTGGGCTTATAAAGCAGTTGCATCTGGGCAGATAAACCGCTTAACTACAAACCCAGAATCCACGGTGGGAGAGAGAGGGAGTTAAGTACTTATCAGTTCAGGTCAACAAAGAATTATTCAGAGATTCCTTTCTTAAAGGAGTTGATAGCTCAGAAAACAACCCTGTCATACATTAAATCTGGTGGTTACTCAGAATGAACATACAGCCTGGCTGGCCTTGAACTAGTTTTCATCTTTTGCCCAAGTGTACTTGTTACTCAAAGAAGTGTACCTGCTTGGACGACAAATGATATGGTCACCAGATGTGGGGAGAAAAGAAAAAAGAGATTCCCAATATTTTCTTGGCTTTGATTGTCTTCCCAGGCAACGTACAATGGCAACACTGCTGATGGCTCCAAGAAGGTTCTTCCAAGCCCTTTAGAAACGGTTCTGGTGTTCATGCCATCCCTGGCCTCAGAAGGAACAGAGTAGCTTTGTTCTACAAGTATAAATGCTCCCCCTCCCCATTTTCCTTGCAGACATCAGAGCAAGAATGTCAGATTTTGCAAATGAAAATGTAGGTGATCTTTTAAATTTGAATTTCAGAGAAACAATGGACAATTTTTCAGTGTAAGTGGTTCAATTCACAGCCCAGAGTCAACCTGTGTGTTAGTGGCTGTGCCCTGTGGACACCCTGTTCCGCCAGGAGGCTGCCTGCTCACAGGCATTCCTTTTCTAGGTAGGAGATAAGGGGTTACACAGGGCAGCCTGCTCCTGGAGGATGGTGAAGTGAGACAGTGATTTTCTGGAAAGAATGGGAAATAATACCCTTCGGAGGAATGAACAGCATCTTGGAGGATTCCAAGCTCTGCCTAGAACTCTCAGGCCTTTGTCCTCATAACTCTTCTCTCCGGCACCACAGCAGGGGCACACGGAAACCCTGGGGGGACTAAGGCCATGTCTCCCTCCCCAGAGGGTTTGGGGATCAGCTTCCATTCTGTTCCTCACAAGCCCTCACATACTGTGGTCTGAGTCGCCTGTGGATGTGGCTATGTGTTCAAGTTTTAATTGTGTTGGCTCCTACCTGAGGGGGAATTCCAGGGTACAGGGGCTACCTGGGTGAGACACACAGGAAAACACACACACACACACACACACACACTCTTACTCATGAAATAGATTTCATACCTTGGGTAACATCTGGAAGGATAACACATGAAAGAAAGAGAGAGAGGGAGAGGGAAGAAAGGGAAGGGAAGGGAAGGGAAGGGAAGGGAAGGGAAGGGAAGGGAAGGGAAGGGAAGGGAAGGGAGGGGAAGGTAGGAAGGAAGGAAGGAAGATAAGGACCATGAGGAGGAGAGGGATGGTGGGAGAGAGGCACTGTGGGTGAGGCCCGATGTAGCTTCCATTTAGCTCTTTCTCCACTCAACCCTCCTGTAAGTTATCCATATTTTTGATCTACTTAATCTGTCCTGCCTATGAAACTGAATTCTGAGCGGGCAAACAAGGTGCACTTTATTTTAATGAGATGAGTATTCAAAGTTTATCAAGAGGAAGTCAGGAAGGTTGGGACCGTGATTTGTCCAGGACTCCTGACCCCAGATGCACTTGCTAAAATTTTTCTCAGCGTGGAGGGTGGGTGCCGAGGAAGGACTGGATGTGTGAGCACACTGACTCTGGGGTCAGGCCACTCATGTCAAACTGCAGAAATCCACCTATTAGTGGGTTATGACATCAGTCTGGTGGTTACAGTCACCATTAAATCAATGAACTAGAATAGAACATAATAAAAAGAATACAATGCACATAGTAAGGACAGACATTCTTTTGTAAGGTATCTCTCTCTCAATCATATGTATGTACTGAGACACGATGTGAAAATGTATTTATGTATTTCTTATTATGAGCCACGATCAAAAAAACTTGAAAGTTACTAGAATAGGTGCTGTTATGATATAGGGGCATGAATGAATGTGTGTGTTGTGTGGGATGAAGGATGTATCCTCCTAGTGTCTCACTGCAGCTGGCAAAAACTAGGAAAGAACAGAGCTTGTGAGGAAAAAAATGAGAGAGAGAAAAACAGAGAAGGGAGGGAGAGACTTTATGTTACAGACTTCTTGAGGAATAAAAGATGTACCAAGGTACCCAATAGACAAATACTCTATGCAGGTAAGTGCATGTATAATGTAAAAATAACAGCCCATATACCCTTCAGGAGAACTCAATCACCAAGGGTCACATGACAACTTCAAAGGCAGAGGTCAAGAAACTAGAGTTCATGGGATCAAAACCATCCCACTGTCTGTTTTTGTAAATAAAGATTTATTGGAACACACCAGGCCCACTCATTCACATACCGGCGATGGATGCTTTTGCTCTACAAGGGCAGAGTTGAGAAGTCACAATAGAGACCATATGGCCCACAAAACCTGAAATATTTACTTTCTGGCCCCTTACAGGGCTGACGCCTCCTTGAGGCAATGCCCTAAGTGAGAATCATAGTGGTATCTAGACAAGCGACACCCGACAGCAGTCTTCAGTCCTGCTGAGGTTCTGCGTGACACATCCAGGGGCTCTGTTATGGGAAGGCCCAGACTGCCCGATTACAGGATCTCCGCCTGCAGGTACCAGGTTCCCTTGGTGCCTACCTCACAGCGCTAATCAACCCTCCTTCTAGACCAACATCATTGTGTATTTTCTCACATAGTTACACTGTAGGAAGAAGACACAAAGCATGATTGTCTGGGACTCAGAGAGGGACCCACCACCCAGGCTAATTAAGCTGGGGGAGCAGATGTAAGTACTTCTGGGAGAGCAGCGGGGTTAGAACCAAAAGGGCTGTATTGAATTTGACCCCATCAACCGAACTCCAAAGAAGACCATCTCTCACCTTCCCCGAGGGAAAGCACTGGGAGAAAAGAGATGCAGAGAGCGGGAGGAGCGAGAGCTAGTGCATCGTGAGGCGAGCTGCCTTCAAGTCTGGCTGTGAGCTAAACAGAATCTGAAACCCTACGTACCGGGACACATTTACTGAGTTCCAAAGTGCAATGGAATGTCCCAGACTTTGTAGATCAGCCCCCATTTCACACATTTTAATTCTTTTCACTGAAGTGATTTGTTAAATATGTCACCTAGTGGGATTATGTTATTATTGCTTTGTAAGACTTTTCAGATGAGAAAGCCTGCAAATCAGAGAAAACCCTGTCAGAACTTGTGCTGAAATTTCTGGTTCACAAAGTTTCATCACCAGGTCTAGAAACGAAAATAGGACCAGCCTCCAGCAAAATTATGAAGTGAATAAAGTTCGCTTTCCCAGCCTTTCTTCCCTCTGTCTCTCTTCCCGTGGCACAGTTTCCCCACCATTCTGGCCCCATGGCTTCTGCATCATCACAGGCTTGCTGGCACAGATGCTTGAGGTCATGGGGTCCTCCCTTCCTATTGAACTTCGGGGTGTTGGGTGTAAACCTCCTTTGATTACTAGAAGGGTGTTTTCTTCCACGAAGAAAGTGGTGGAAGAAACTGGGGGGCAGAGAGGTCCATATCGCCACGAGAAACCATGACATGCAGTCAGTGTTCATTCTACCGACAGCTGGGAAAGTTCTGAGAACCCTTGCGGAAGGCAGACTAATTTGAAACTGGAAACTTTTACTAGTAATGGAGGGCAAATTCCTTGCTTGATTCCTCAGTTTAGTGTCAGAGTGGTCCAGGGGACGTTTTTTTTCCTTTTCTTTTCTCTTTTCCAGACTCTCAGTTTCCACCTCTGTGATGCAGAGCTGGTTACCACTGAGGGGTGAGGAAGGCTATCAGTCGGAGACGCTGCTCATTCTATTCTTTGCAACTCCAAAGCCGCACCATGTGACAACCAAGATGGGAAATCTGGGTTTGCGCCCAGAACAGTGGGTGAGTTTCTCTCTAGCACCTCTGTCTCCTGCTTTCAACTCCACAATCTAAAGTGGTATAAAAGAAAGTGACCCATGGATTGACTGTCCCCAGAATGGTTGGATCCATCAGAAAGGACCTGAGGTGCAAACACAGCTGTCTTAGCATCTGCTCTTGGGCTTCCTCCGTTGGGCCCCGTGCTGGCCAGGGATTTTGGCCACTGCTCACAGTTGCAGAAAGCCAGCTCGCTGCACGTCAACCTTATAATCCCTTGAGCCCACGGGCCCTCTTTGCTCCCGCCAGACACTTTTAGTACTTCCAGCCACTTTCAAGGTCTAGCCCCTCCCAACCCAACACTCCAGGCTGGCTCTCCTACAAGTCACACTGCAAGCCTAGGATTTTTCTCCTTTTGGCACTGCTTAGGGGAGAGGTGTTGAAAGGAAGCCGAAGCAGATGGGAATGGGATTCCATTACTTTGTAAATATCTGAATGGCATTTCTTTTTAATGTGATATGAGAGTTTTAGCACGGTTAAAAATTTCCCGACCCTAATTATAAAGCCCGTTTTATTAAAGGCGCAAACACCTCGCTTGTAGCTGGCGGAGTTTTGGCTCTGAGGTTGGTTGCTGTGTGAGAATTCCATCCTGGGTGCTGTTTTAGGTCTGTTAGTAACTGGCTTAGCACTTGCCAGTTTCCCTCTCTGGGTAATGACAGAGATGCTAACACAATAGCAAAGCTGTTAATCCCAAACATGGTACTAATAAGGCAAGCTGCCTTGCTAGAGGTTGAGAGAGGATGGGAAGGCATATGTGGAAATGCTAATATGTGAGCCCGCACTCTCTCATACCCATGGATTTGCAGATAATGAGGAATGTCCTCCTTTTCTCAAAATATCACTGCACTTAATCAACTCAGAGCTTCCTCACTGATCACATGCCATCAACTGATGTTTGGTATTTGGAAGGTGGTGAAGATGCAGAGTAAATGTGGGTGCGTGCACTCCGTGGATGGCACTCGGAAGGTTCTTATGGGACTCAACTCTCTTCATTTCTGACATGCTTCTCTATGTAATTGACTGATCCTTTGAACACATGGTAGACTCTGTAGCTGTTTGCTTGTAAAAGAAAATCAATAAGTGTGTGAATGAAAGCAAACCCCTCTCAATCTGGGCTACAGTTGCAAACAAAGCAAATTCAGAGCGCGGATATTGTACAATTTGGGCCAAATGTAGTTTTGGAAGCATGCGGTGGCCAAGTTCAAGTCTGAGAAGGTGGAAGAAAGGAGAGAAGCTATGGAAACTGATTTCCTTTTCCCAAAGAACAGGTGCAAGCAGCTGTGGGGGAACCACGCAAACTTCAACTTTGATTTGGAAATAAAAATTGCCCTGTGGACAACTGATGTAATCTGTACACAGCATCAGTCCTAGTTCAGAATCTCCTTGGCCCGGACAGGTTTGAAATTTGGTAGTAGCATTCACCCAATGACAGGTTTGGTGGTGGCAGAGGTGTAACCACTGACCAAACTGACACATATTACTTGACATAATGTTCTGGAAAGTCCCAAGTAATTCCTCAACTTAACTGTAAATCAGAATAACATTGGGAGCTTTAAATTACATATCACGGTCTGAGTTCACCTCTCTAGACTTGGTTTCAATCAAGTTTAGTGCAGGTTCCTGAGAACTGCAGTTTCCAAAGCTTTTCAAGTGATTATGGGGCTCAACTGCATTTGAGAAAAATTTCTATGTTTCCCAGACTTTGGTATTTCACAGATGAGTTAAATGGAAAAAAAAAAAAAGGCTATTGACTTAGGGTTGTCAACATTGTACTTTGCCAAGTAAGGAAAAAGGAATTATCTGCTATCCCCATTAGTTCATAAAGGATAGAGCATAGGAACACCTAGGAAAAAACTGGAAGGACAGATCTCGAAACACATCTAATTTTATGAAAACTCACTATGTTGGGCCAAACCCATATTCATAACAGCATTATTCACAGGAGGTGTCAAAAGGTGATACCCAAGTATCTATTGATGGATGAATGGATAACTAAAACGTGGTATATACATATAATGGAATATTATTTAGCCTTCAAAAGTAAGGGAATTCTGACACATGCTGTAACATGGATGAATCCTGAGGACATTAAGCTAAGTGAACTAATCCATCACAAAAGGACAAATATTATTTCATTCCCCATACATGAGATTCCTAGAATACTTAATTCATCGAGACAGAACATAGAGTGATGGATTTTAGTACCTGGGGGCTGGGGGGGTGGAGAGTTATTATTTAATGGATATGAAGTTTCAGTTGAGGACGACGTAAAAGGTCTGGAGATGGATGGTGATAACTGCACAACAATATGAATGTACTTAATGCTACTGAACTGTGTAGTTAAAAATGATTAAAATGGTAAATTGCATGTTATATGTATTTTACTCCAATTAAAAATATCATAAAGTTGCCTTTATTTTTCTCATTTTGTTAGGCAAATTAGCATTTGAAAGCCACTGCCAGAATGAAGTAATCTCCTACGCTTCACTTTGAGAGAGAAATGAGGGCCTGTGAGTACACCCCAAGTGGCCGAATCCTGTGAGCACCTAGGAGCTGCTCACAGGCAGAAAGCCTTGCCTCTGGACAGGCTGTGACAACCCAACCCAACCCAGGCTGGGTGATGGAGAGGCACTTGCAGATTATAAAACACATTAGCTACGCCCCTGGGGAAACTAAACAATCCCCTCAAACATGGAACTGCCGTAGGCCAGAGGTCAACTTGTCCTTGAAAGTACTTGATATGTTTTATGAGCAGAGATGCCTAGAGGATGATACACCCAAGAAAGTTTTCAAGAAACCCAAAATTTGGCCCTAAGATCTGTCTGATTCGGCAACAACAGTGGCTGACACCTCGTCTTCACAAAGCATTAGAGCAACACAGAAAAGAACTGCACAGAGATTAAAAGCAAAGCAATGTGATACCACAGGAAGCCTTTTACAGATGAGATGTTCTCTGAGACAGAGTTCACTGTTGGTGAAATTACAGGATTACACGAAGGGCAATATTGTCCTTTATTATAGTGGTTGCTTATTAATACATGTGCATATGTGTGTTCAGATACACACATATGAAATGGAGTTTGACGATGACTGGTTAGCAAGTTCTTAAATTCAGATTAATCTCTTTTTAGCAATGCAGACCCTGATAGGTATCCTCCAAGGTGGGCCGTATAGCTGGAATTTATAATCATGGCATTTTCGTCCTGCATTAAGAATCTCTGTGGGTGATAATAGAGCACTCAAATAGCTAGCATTGCATTGATGTTTCTCACTCTCTACATTTGTTTAATTCCTTTGCCAGAGACACATACTTAACTTGTCTTGGTAGATTTTTGTAATGTGTCTTTCAAATGGAAAAACTGTATTCAAGCATTCCAATTTTATCAAGTAGCAAAAACACCCAGGCTGTTGGCCAGAATTTGCATGTTTGTTACTGCATTCCATTCCCAGATATCTCAGGGCTGAAGAATAATGACAATTCTCTAAAATGTTATTAGATCCATAATTCTGGCAGCAGGTTAATTCACTTAGCCATTTCCATTAAAGCAATAATTACTGGCACATAATCTTAGGAATCATGATGCAGCGTAGTAATCAATTCCAGGTGAAAGAGCCTTTTAGTTCAGTAAAAGTATAAGTACCTACTATGTGTAATACTCTATAATTTCTTACCTTTCTCGAGCATTTCAGAATTGTGAGAGTCATCTTCATGATCTCATTTGATTCTGACAGACCCCTGTGAGGAAGATAAGCAGGTTAGCATACAAGGAAACTGAGGCACAGAAAGGTAAATGATTGGCTGAAGATCTTGAAGTTGGTAAGTGATGTAGTCAGAAATAAAATCCAAGTTTTCTCAAGCCTATTCCAGGCTTCTCTGTACAGCCCACATTACCTCTCTTCATTGTCACCACTCATTGTTGGTGTTTCTCTGAAATTATTATTTTTTATTTATTATTATATCTTTATTATTCCTCTTAGTAATATTTTTGTGTGCCAATATGTTGTTGTTTTTTTCTGGAATGCCCTGCAGCCTCACTAAGCAACATGCCATGTGACTCAGATGGTCTTATCTTCACAAGCTCCACTAACTTGGCTACCAGTAAACACCACTCAATGTTTCCGCTTTTCCCTTCACTAATGATAGCTTTGCATGCCTCTTTCTTCCAAGAGGAGAAATGAAAGGGGATGCTCGGCCTTTGCCACAGAGCAGGCACTGTGGCATGAGGTACGGAGAAATCTGAGAGTCAAGAGACCTGAATTCTGGTCTTGGTTCTGCCACTGACTGGACATGAAACGTTAGACAAGGCATTACCCCACCACAGGCCTTCATTTCCTACTAAATAGAAAGTGTAATGCCTTTTCTGAGCTTCTCAGAAGGCTAAGGTTAACAACAAATATGTGGAGAATTTGAAAATAATTAAACTCTTTATTAAGATAAGTGCTGCCAAGTCTTTTTAGAATTCCTACCAACATGAAATGTAGGGGGATAAAGAAACTTCCTGATGACTATCCTGGGCCAAACAGCTTTTGATTATATTTCTATGTGTCTGTGAGGTAGAGAATATAGACGGGAATAAAGAAGGAGATAGAATACTACCTTTCATTTCAGAGATCGAGTGCCTTTGAAATATATACCTAGTCTCAGTTCTCTAAGGACTACTAGGTACCCAGTTTTGTATAATTGTACAAAGGACAGGATTTCTGCATTTCTGGTATGTGCAGAAAAACAGAAACACCTGGATTGATAGTTTAACATGGACCTCAGTGAAGATAAAAATAAAATCATATGAGAATAATTAAATAATAGTGATAAGAACAATACGTAAATATTTCTATGGAATGAACAAAAAAGGATCCTGATTCCTGTCTTTACTTCCTGTTCATTAAGGCACTAGTGATAGCCTTTAAGGAATGTGACTAGAGGAATCATCTTTTAACCTTCTTTCCATGTCCCAGATCTCAACATTTCAAACCTTCAGCATTGAGATGGCTGTTTTTTACTATAAGTCTCTTACTAATCACAGAAAAAATAATTGTCTATCTGCATTTGCCACTTTTTAAGAACTAAAACTTTACCAATTTACACCTGTGAAAATTTTTACTTCCTTCTAACACACTCTGCAAATAATTAGTGACAACTTGACTACTTGCTAGTAAAAATGGCGGCATGATACTTTAACTCTATGTCTCTCAAACCCTAGCTTTTCAAATCTTCCTTTTTTCTACTTTATTCAGTGTCTTCTGCTATGTGGTACTGGGAGGGGCATTTTAAGTCTCTTTTCATGGCAAGAATTATTTGCTGCTTGAAGTATCAGCTGAAAAAGACCACCCACTGCTTTGTGCCACATCAACTCCCATGTTACACATAAAACTCACCCCTGGCACTTGTTGCTCAGAAGTAGTGCAGCGACATAACGATTTAATCACCTCATGTTCAATATTGTGAAGTTTCTGTTATTTCTCTTAGGATAGACCTGCACCATAAGAGGAAAGCCCTTTGATGGTCTGGGGTTTCCTTGGGTTGAGAATCATGTAAAATTCTGGCCAAGATTTTTTTCTCCCCAATCTCCTCCCTTCTTTTCATAGCTTAGTTTGGAAAGCACATTCCCTCTGATCCAGGATTACAGACTGATGAGATTTGTCTCCAGTATTTGGATTAAGAACAGGTTAATTATCTGCGAATTACTGCCCTTGTCTTCGTGAAGGTCTGTAGGTAACAGGAGCATTGCTTTTTCTCTGCCCATTGGACCATGACAAAAGAGTTGTTCAATAACTCATCCTTTCTGGTCACTTCCAAATAAAGGATTCTCTCAGGAAGAAAAAGTCCTAAACAATGTCTCCCTCAAAAAAAATTCAAGATTGTATTATTTGACCTTTGGGTCTGATACCAAGATTGTGTAACTCTAGGAAAGGCAGCCATGAGCAGCCTGCCACAAATTTGTTTTCCAGAACAGAATGATCTACAACATGATGGGGCAGGCCCACACTCCACTGTCTGTGTCCTTCTTCCAGTTGGCTCGTTGCTACTCTCTTAGGGAGTAAGGGACAAAATATTAAAACGTCTCACACGTCTGTGATGTCCTACCTTAGCGTTCTTGCATCCTTTGTGGCAGACGCCACAGCCTCAAGAAAACAGAAAGCAACCTAAAATGGGCAAACATAGGATTGTGAATAAATAAAAGATGATACAGGCTCTCAATGAGCTGTTATGCAGCCATGTAGAAAGTTGATCACAATGAGTTGTCGTCACTGCTCGGCAGTTGTGGGTCTCTAGGACTGTGAGACCATGACAAGGGCCATGGCAGAGGGACTTAATCATGGGCCCAATATCTACGATAGATCAGGTCATTCTTGGAGTTTCAGAACTTTCCACTATAATAAAAATGATCAGACAGGTCCATGTTATTTTAAGACTAGGATTATGAGGCACAGAACATTAATTAACTCTTTTTGTAGAAAAGTGTTCATGGAATGTTCCTCTGGGGGAAAACGAGGTCAGTGGTCCACATACACTATAGATTGAGCAACCAGATGCCCCATTGTTCTGTGGATGCTTGAGGTTCACACTTGTTGCCCTGACTCGGTAATTCTTCCTCTTTAATGAAGAAAAGTGTCCCATCCCAGTTTGGTAGATGAATTATATGGTCAGCCCAGCTATGTGATATCTGAGTATTATTCTACAAAAGGAATGGGTTCATTGACCTTGAATGAGGTTGGACAGGCAAATTGTGTGTTTGTGCAAGAGGAGCCATAAATGAAACCCTCTGCTAAACAGCACTGATACAAAATTTAAAAGAGAGATTAATTCTTACCCTGCTAATTGAACCACAATATATAAAGCCCCAAAGGAATGTGTGCCAAATGTTTCTGAGACAAAATTTTCTCCTCACCTTTCCCTTCACTTTATAACTTGAACATGGAGCCAGGGAATTCTAATCAAAGAGACAACCAAAGAGCCATTCGTTACCTATTATCTGTAGACCAGGGACAATATATAATACAACTTTAAAAGTAAATGAAAAGGATTGGGAACACTGCAGATGTGTGAAACAATGAATTTCTTTGCTTGCATACCCAAATCCAGAGTTGTATCCATGGTATTTCTAGCCAAATTAATAAAAGAAATGCCACTTGGTGCCATGTGCAATCCCCTATCTCCTCTCCCCCCGAACTCCCACTGATGCAGATACATAAAGGTCTTGTAACAGAACTTTTCTCTTTGTCCAACTGTGTTCATGTCTGAAAATGACTGACATCAGCTGAGAGTTTCTTATTTCCAAATACACTTTGAATTGATACATCATAAATTTTTATCATTGGACACAATTCTTCATTTTATTGGTTATTGCACTGATATTAAGTAATTAACAGGTTAGTATTACTAACATAAAAAGAATCTAACTTTGATTTCAAATAAAGTATGAATTTTTTATGACTGACTGAAAAAAAAATTCAGGGAAAGGAGGGGTGAATGTCCTACAGCAAGAAATTAAAATTGGATACAATGATGTTTAAAAAAAAAGGTTTTATTAACTTTAGATTAAACAGACATGAGGTATTCAATTAAAATGATTTCTGAGGTTTTAAAACCATCATGTTCTGTGATTAATACAGTAAATGTATGTTTGATTGAAATATTAAGCAGAAGGGAAATAAATAACAGAGTTTTTAAAATATATATTCTCATTAGTAATGCAGGGCTAAAGTAAAAAGTCCAGTAAAAATATGGCTTGCTTCTAGGAGATGAATAATATTATTTACGGAACTCTTTTGGACAAGTCAGGATGTTCTCATTTGCATATGTAGCCTGATTGGTGAATTATGACTCAAGATTTCAACTCATTGTTCGCTAAACTTGAGCCCAGAAATACAAGGTGCCTTGTGGGCCAATCTCCTTTCTTCTGCTTGTTTTTCTCACTCTCTTTGCCATGTAGTCTAAACTCAAGGGTGAGGGTGGGACATCTGGATGAAGTGAAGATTGCATCTCCATCATGTTAAAACAATTGGATGAAAAGCAAAAGAATTTGTCAAACTAGGTATTTGGTGCCATGCAGGGATAATTTTTTTTTTAAGTCTTTCCTGATTGGATTTAAGCCACCAATCCATTTGAGTTTTTTCCTTGACTGTTTAAATGAAGACAACAACTAATGTGGATAAGCTCTAGGAAAAGAAAAGTCAATGGTCCAGTTCAAGGGGGAGCGGAAGGCAGAAGCAGTAATCATTTTTAGTTATAAACTTGCCTATGAATAGGCCACAAAATCTCTCCAAATAATATGCAAACACACATGACTTAAAATATCCTTCTCCAAAACTACACAGCTATTCGATTCTAAGCAAGTCCGCATGAACTCTTCAATATTTGGTGACCTAATCCACAAAATAAGGGCCTTCTTGCACTTTCCATTCAACCAAAACTTTCTGAACACTCACTACGTGTCAGCAACTGTGAGAGGACCTAGAAATTGAACGGTGAGCAAAAAATAGGCACAGCCTTGTCGTCATGGAGCAACCCCTCTAATGGGAGATACGGTTGGCTGTGAAATAATCATACAAGCAAATGCCAAAACTGCAACCAATACATGTACTACCGCACAAAGGAACATGGACTGTGAGAGTCTGTAATGGGGGAGTGACCTAGTCAGGGAGGTCAGGAAGAGGAATTGAGCTGATACCTAAAGGCTCTACTAGGTAAAGTGGAGGTGGAGGAAACAATTGCAAAACAGGAAACAGCATGTACAAAAGCCCCGTGGTGGGAGGAACTACCGTGTTTCCCCGAAAATAAGACTGGGTCATATATGAGTTTTTGCTCCAAAAGATGCATTAGGGCTTATGTTCAGGGGATGTCATCCTGAAAAATCATGCGAGGACTTATTTTCCGGTTAGGTCTTATTTTCAGGGAAACACGGTAAGATAAATAACGAGGGAATGAAAACAGACCAGTGTGGCTGGAGCCCAGACAGCAAAGCTGAGAAGGAAGGAGATGAGGGTGGAAAGGTCAGGTAGGGGTCAGACCATACCGTTTTGAGGATCATGTTACATACTTTTGGCTTTTCTTTGAAAGGTTTTAAACAAAAGGATGACATGATCAGAATTGAAAAGTTCACTCTGCCACACAAATTCCCCTTTGAAAATGAAGACTCTATTATCCCAGCAGCTGAAAGTCCTGCTGGAAGACAGCCCTTAGTTGTCAAACCCTTTTGGGAATTGCCTGAACTGCAGAGCCCTGGTGCCCAAGGTTATGCCCCTTTCCAGGACTCAGACCCTGATCAGTGCAGGGGTATGAAGGCCGCTGCTCCTCCCACCTTGGGACAGCTCTGAAGGCTCATTCCATCTTCAGAAATCACCACAGTGGTGGCTAAGACTTCAGTTGGAATGTCATTGTAGCTCAACTTCTCCTTCTGCCCAAGCTTACTTGCCTTCCTTTCTTCAAGAAACTGCCTAATCAACTACTTGAATTCTAATCTCTATCTCAAGTTGGCTTCCTTGGAAACACAACCTGTGAGCGTCTGGAAGTAACATGGAGAATGATCTGGAGAGGGGCTGGTGGTAGAAGTGGTAGCCCAAATAGACAGCCAAAGATGGTGGTAGCAGGGTCTGGGATGATGAAGAGACATAGGGAGAGTGGGCATATTTAGAAGACGTTTAGGAAGTAAAAAATAATAGGCTCTGGTGATGAAGTGGATATGGAGACGAGTGATGATAGAGATTCCTTGGACTCTGGTTTGCACAGCTGGGAACACTCAAAAGAACCAGGTGTGAGGGAAAGAGCAAAAGTTTCCTCTTGGCACTTGCTGAGTTGAGAAATTCAAGTTGAGTTTTGAGGAAGGTCATTGACTGTAGAATCTAGATCATTGCAAAATGTGTCTAGATCATAAAATAAGCCATGATGTAGATGGAATTATTTCGGGACAGAAAATAGACAGAGAAAAGGGCCTAGATTTGGACCAAGGGACATTAATTTCAATGTTCTTCCCAGTTCTGATTTTCTATATTTCACACCTTCATGAGCTCTTGAAACAGATGTCATAACCTTTTAGAAGTAACCACCTCTTTGAGAATGATAGAGAAATTAGGGCCTGCTCCCCAGGAAAAAAATCATTTTTTTCATATGCACAGTGTGTGCACAATTTCTGGGGTTCCCACACCTCTAAGGTTATCCCTAGACCCCTTAGTGATCCTCAGTCTTCAGGTCTCAAACACACACTCTAGAGAAAGCCTCTGCTTTTGTAACCTTATCGTTTCTGCAGCATTTTGTACAAACTATTTTAATGTTTTAAGGCTCTAGCTGATAGCCATCTTGTTGGTCCAACAAGAGTTTTTAAGAAGCACCAAGTACCTGGAATGCCTGAGCTCCCATGTTATCAGGCAGAAGCAGTGCTTACCTTTATCAAGTCGTATTCAGGGACCCTCTAGCCCATGCAAAGGGCCAGACAGTAAACATTTTAGGCTTTGTGGGACACATATGATCTCTGTGCTACATACTTCTTTCCTTAAAATATCCCTTTGAAAATCTAAAAGCCACTCTCAGTACACACGGCATGTACAAACAGACTGTTGGCCACTACTGTGGTTCGCTGACTTCCTGCCAGAGAAGACCATCAACTCTGCAGTCAGACCAATTAAACCCGCATTTCTCTCGCCCCTTAGCATCCTAGCATCCTAGCATTTGACCTTAGGGATACATATTCTTTTACCTTTAGAAGCCTCTGTTTTCACATCTGCAAAGTATATAATAATATCTACCTCTTTGGGTTGTCTGTGAAGCCTAGAAATAAAATAGTCAAAAGTAGTCAACATCCATCCATGTATCTGGCACTTGGAAGTCACCCCACAAATAGGTGTAGTAGGAAAGACTACTTTGCTTCTAAAATTTTATTTTGCAATAGAATCTGTGGCTATAACAGATTTTATTCCTCCACGTTATACCTGGAGACATGTTTTTCTGTAACAGATACGTTATCTGCTCATCTTGTTTGTCAATGGCAGAAAAATCCAGCTCTTTCCAGATCCTATCCACTGCTGACTCGGAAGTGGAGGGGAGACCCTGAAAGTGTCTCACATGCTGTCATTCCTTGCTTTTGTGCTTTCACTTGTTTGCTTCAGCCATTTTTAACTACTTCCACCACCATGTTGCTATTCTTGCCAAAAAAAAAAGTAAGTTATATGTCTCAAACTATTAGCTCCATACTGGCTCTAGTATTTGTTGCCTGAAAGTCCTACCCACCAAGGCACAATGCTTCTCTCCAGTCAACACTACATGAAGTCAGTTATTTGCACAGATCCAGGCACAACGAAGGGGGATTGCCCCAGGTCAAATCACAGAGAATCTTCCTAGCTTTCACTTAAGGGCTCAGGGGTCCAAAATCTCATTCCTCTTTCCTTTCCCAAAGTGGGTGGTCTTAATAAGCCATACAGACTTGTTTCACCCTCTGGGGAAGTTTCTGTTCCCTTCCTCCCTTCTCCATCAGCAAATTCTACTACATGTCCTTTCACTTCACCGGGTTACAGATGCTCCTTTAGATCTAGATAATATTGGGTAAAAGGGACAATTGCACACTCTTTGGAAGAGGAAATCATCCCAAAGATGTCTGCGAATTCCCAGTAGTGGGGAAAGAACTTCAGAGTCACTTCATTCTATGGGCTCTTTCTTCTGCACATACCTCATTGATGAGAAGCTCTTTTTTTATTTTACACACACACAAACACACTCACAAAAATATGTGTGTGTCTACTAGATGTAAATGAAGGATAGGAGGAATTGTAAAAGAGCTTGCATTGAAAAACAAGAGCAAAATTTTAAATGAAATCGTAGACACTCTCATTTTAAAATTTGCTTTGCCCATTTCCATATAGAAATGCTACCAATTCTTTATCTCACAAAGAATCAGGTTCTCGCCATAGCTTCTTCCCTCCTCTACCTCATTTCTCTCTACCCATCTATTCTTTTCTCTCAGGGATAAAGCACAACTTCCTTTTAGTCCCTCATGGAGGGCACTTTAAGTATCTTTTTAAACCCTTGTCCTCCCTTTGTAACTGCTGCCCTCAGACCTCACCTACCCCAAATGGCTCAATAACTTCTTTTCTTCAAACGATGATAGTTCTCTAAGAAGTGAGGTGATACTAGTAACTAAAATAATAAAAAGATTTACTCTCTTACACATGTTCTCTGGCTGAATTACCACTTTAATTTTCATTTTCAGCCATTAATACTTTAGCTTAATTCGGTTAATCAGGTGAGTTGAAAGGAGCAAGAACCAAGAAAACTGAGCTAAGAAAAAGTCTGTTTTGTTTGAGGAAAGAGGGCCAGGGAGAAAGCCCAGAGGACAAGGTTTTGGAGGTGCAGGGGTCTGGATCAGACAAATGTCTGTAAGAAGATGCTGCTGAGGAATGGGAGGGGGAGGGGAGAGAGGCAGAACTATGTATCAGAGAATGGGAGAGCATGGACAAAGAAATTTATTTTGCTTGGGGCTGGACGTCATTTTAGGTGTTACATAAGTATGGTCAAATCGTCTGGTAGAGCACACATTCAGGAGGGCAGGGGCGATCCTCCTTTGATGTGGCAATAACTACTGAGAAAAACCCATGACTCCCCTTGCACAAACCTCCTGATGTCACAGCTGCTCCAAAAGCCTGTTTTGGCTCTGTCCTGCATGGGTGTGGGGGTCCAGATGATGAAGGTTGGAATGCAATTGATTACTGAGGCTGTAAATTGTACAACTCTAATGACGCACCAGTGGGGCACAGGGGGCTGGGGGACAGGGTGGAGGCCAGATTTTGTTGTTATTTTCTCGTGTCTGCTTTGGAATTTTCCCATATTTCTCTCTATATATAACAATAAACATTAGCATTTTCATATGTCATGAAAGTTAAAGCAAGATGTGGGCAATTCAATTGTTGAAGAGCAAAGTTCTCTAATTGCACTCTTCAGAGATTTCCATTACTTTTGGAAAATGTGCATTGACAGAGAGACTAATTATTGGTGGTGTTTCATTCTAGGGATGGCTTGATTTCCAATCCACTCTCCCACCCCAATGTGTCTGCTTGGCTAAGGAAGCTCCCATTGGCTTCAAAGGGCACAGAGTGTAGAGCAAAGATGCTTAAGGATGGAGTCCGGTTGATGATGATTTTTTATCATCTCCCTTAGGTCCGTGTCGTCACTGTAGAGTGTGAGTTGCTTTTGGGAAATTGATACATTAAGAACTGTTCAAAAGAGCTGGGAGCTGGAACTGGAATTTTTATCGGAAGTGGTGTTTCATAGCTAAACATGGTGTCCAGTCGGTTCTCATCTATTTCCTGAGACTGTATTGACTTTAATTAACCTGCAAACTACTACAGCTTTGCAAGTCCCTCCCCAGCACTAACTCACACAGACTGATTAGCAGCTTGGCTCAGAACAAAAATCAAATTCACCCTTCTCACACCTTTTTGGAAAAACTCGTATCTTGATTATTTTCAAGCACGATTTGGGAAAGCCTTTATTTCCCAAGCATCAAATGCCTTTGCTTGGACTCTAAAAACTTCCATAGATGGGAACGCTTTTCATTGTGACCCAACAAACCAAACGGTCCATATGGGTCTCGGTGACTCACGGATCTCATACCCAAGCACAGTAGATGGAACGTAGGAAAATACCTACAGGGGAAGCCAGGCCTTTGCTGATGAAACCACGGCAATGACCGAATGACTAGTAAACCAAAAGTTCATTTATTTTCATAAAGCTTTTCTCAGACATTTAGCAGAGAATCTGGAGTGAGGGAAGGTAATGAACTGAAGAAATAGGGAACGTGATGGCTAGCCAAGATCCCTAGCTGAGGTCCAGTGGAGCTCACAGGCCTGATGCATTCAAATTGACCATTGACTAAGATGTCAGGAGGGCTTCAGTTTTATGGAGCAATTGGCGTGATGCTAGATGGAAATCAATACCTGCAATCTAAATTTTGTATTTTGTGTATTGTCAGTTGAAGTCTGATGTCTGTTTCTCTTTCTTGGACTGATTTTCTCTCTGCAATCAGCATGATGAAAAAGAAAATAATGCTTAGAAATGAAGTCAGCCTATAGTACAGGCTGAGCTGGAGGAAGTTGGCAGCTGCAGAAATTCTGTTTTCACTTTACATTAAGTGGCATTAATTACACTGCTATGTAACTAAGTATAACCACATGGCTGTGGATCAGGATTCTGCTCTTGTTTCAAGGGCACTAGGGTACATGTGTGCGGCTATTGGGTGGGGAGGCCAGGCTCTCCTGGTCAGCTCTCACAAGGACTGTATCATTTAGCCCCGGGACCTCATTCTAGGCTGGAGGTGGTCAAGTGCTTCCCCTTGGCCAAGAAGTGAATCAAGCTGGGAACAGCCCAGAGGCACCTGGTCTACCAGGTGAGCCAAAAGCCAAATCCCCCTCTAGCCCAAAGAGTGAGGTGCATGAAATATATCTAAGCCAAAAACCTTTCCCTGCAGGCCTCAGAGCTGGCTTTGAAAATGAGGTCACTACCAAGTGCAGATTTTCCTATTAAATCTAGTAGTGTTAATGATCAAGACAACAGAAAGGGCTGGTTTGGGACTGCACTGGTGAATGAGGTGACACAGACACTAGTAATGCCCAGCCAGACAATGGAAATTTACCTGCACCTCCCTGCGAAGCAGGACGTCTTGACAAGGGAGAAAGAGCAGCATTTCACCTCCTCGCTACCATCAACCAGCTAAGAGCTCATGGACAAGGTAAACCGTTGACTCTCTGACCCTCCCACGGGTCATTTGTAAATCGAAGAAGACAGCTTAGCTGCTGAAAAGGACCCAGCTTAGTATAACTCTTAAGTTCTCAGCTCAAAGATCTGGGATTCAAGGTATATTTTTTGTGTGCTTCTGAGGGTAGAGACTTTGATTTTATTTCAGTATCCTGAGTACTTGGTACATGGCAGGAACTCATTCATGTTGGATTGAATAAATAATTCAATAATTATAATGTTCAAGAAAAATACATTCTTGCAAATAACACACAGTACAGCTACCCAATTAACATTTTTGGGGGGGTGCAAAGAATGAGATTCAGCAAGACAGTTCTACATACCAAGGGGCCCAGCCAAGGGCAGAGTTTTCAGAAGCAATGACAAAAAGGAGGACGGGTGGGGACACTCCTACCTTTCAAAGAGCTTGGGAGCCTGAGAACACAGGCAAGTATGTGATCACTCCCAGAAAAGCCAGGTTGTCTTGTTTGTACAGATTAGTGAAGACTTAAGGCTATCTGAAATGATCATTTTGTAGGTATGAACTTTGCTCCTCCCTCGTCAAACCACTTAAACCAATGACTCTATAATATCAGAAGAAAGATGCATTTACTCCCAGACCATAGGGAATTTTGTGTGATTTGGGTACAAAACCAACGATGAGACATGGAGGCTCCTTCCTGATGTCTAGATGCAATGGAGATCCTTGGAGATCTGATCTGAGCTGTGGTAGGAAAGGGCCTGGTCCCAGGCAACACACAGGAGGCTTGCCCATCACCTGAGGACCTAGACAGGGTCTAGAGAAGTCCAAGGCAGTAGGGTCTTCTCTACAAAAAGGAGCTTCAGCAAATGGAGAAAAGACATCAAGGTGTATTTCACTCTGCTAGTAAGGGGAGTTGTTATTTGGGGGATTCTCTGGGGACCCATTTTATCACCTTCCTACCACAACTGTATTTGGGGTTATGTGCTTCCTATGCTAATAGTCAGATATGGCAAGTCAAGTCTGGTGTAGACAGGGCTGCTGCATACACTGCACAGCCTACCCTGACACCAATGCACCTAGCCAAGGAGGTGAATGGGAATTAAAATCCAGCCTGGTGTCCCTTCTCTGAGTCATGGGCCCCTGGGCTGGGTACACTGTCCCCAGTGGGGTGCTGTGGCTAATCACTCATCATTGAAGCTGCATCTGCTCAGAGCAATGTTCATTTCTAATTTATCAAGTTAGGGGGTTATGTGCTGAATATTCTCCATTTCCTCCTCCCCATTTATTGTTTTTCTCTGCCCTGTGCGCCAGATGGTAGCCTATCCACAATGTATCTGATATTGTATGTTCTGGCTTCCAGTGGGGTTTCGCCAACTGGAATCACAAGTAGGAGATGGGAAAGGTGGGAGAAAAGAGGCCAGGTTATTTATTTTCCCCATCACCACCTTTTCCCTTTCCCATTCTCATGCACCACATTCCATCCCTGTCCCACCATGGTCCTGCTCGGAACTCTCTCATTGGTTCTAGTAACACTGTTCCCTCCCTTGTTGCTTTCGGCCGAGGGGTAATAATGGCTTTCACCGTTGCTTGTACCTGGTACCTCATCAACATTTGTGGGTTCCCTTTTCCTTCGCCACATCTCTGTAAATGGTCCTTTTATTCATTTCTGTTCCATTGAACCCTTTTGACTCTGTCATCTCTTTCTGGCTGGGACACTGACTGATAGAGGGAACCTTTTTCTAATCTAGATGGACCATATAGGCTAGCAGAGATGATGGGTACAAAAGGCACTTTGAAAATCAAAAGAAATATTTGCCAGTCACCTAGGGATCTCTCAGATTTTCAGGACAGGACTCCTAATAATAGAATCAGGAGTGTTTACTAGATTATGCATTGCAGTCATTTCTTTCTGAGCTCTTTGCACTCTGGTCACTATACTGCTTTCACTACTCTCCTTGCTCCAGGCTAAATGTTCCTCACCCTCTTTCTAATCTACCTTTGTGTGTATTGTTCCTCTACCTGAAACCCCTTTCCTCTCTTCTGAAATGGTATATGACAGAGAAGAACATTTTGTGCTCTTAAATTACAGAGATGGATTAGATACTACCTCTTCCAGTTATCACCAGTGAAATTGAGTTATTGGTCCCAATTCTTCACTCTCTTGTGATAGAAAGACACCACCGTATCCTTGCCAGGACCTCATGGTGGGTAGCATGGACCTTGCTACCCCTTAACTTTAGGGTTGGCCATGTGACTTGTTTAGGCCAATGGGGTATCAACATATGAGACTTGAAATGTACTTGCAGAGTCTGGCTTGCCCTTTTGTGCTCCCATGCTGCACTGTGAGAGGAACATGTCCAGTTCGTCATGGTTCCTTCAGCCTCAGACCCAGAATGAGTCCTATGAGGCAAATCACATGTTCTATGTTGCCATAGTCTAAGGAGATTATGGTAGGGGCAGCAGCTAGATGCCAGGGCCCAGAGACCAGAACCTGGAGACCAGCCTCGCCCAGCAGAGTTACAGCCAACCTGCAGATCCACGAGCATGAGAGCAAATGATTATCATTTCAAATTAATGAATTCTGGTGTGGTTTACTATACAGTATCACTGTGGCAATAGTTGACTAATACATTATCTATATGAACTTTTAAAAATAATTCAATTTCTGAAAGCTTCAGTTCCCTCCTCTGTAAAATGGTAGGAACTACAATAACACCTATTTTACAGGGTTATTGGTGAAGATTCAACAAGACATACAGAGTGAGCTGCATAGTGCCTGGCACAAAATAAATGCTCAATAAGGGGTATTTTTCTTAGTGTGTGATCACTGCAAATCCTGCGCAGCCTTCGTTGTTCACTCAGCTCTCCCTTCACGAATGAAGTCACTGCTGAGCACTACACCTCTCGCAATGACTGCCTTCCTCTAATTTCCCGCCTGTTAATTGTATATATAATTAATTTGGCTTCATATCTTTTCACCCACTGTTTTTTAATATCTGTTACAAGCAAAGTACATAATTCAAGATATTTTCCCTTCTATTAATGAGAGCACGGTCATGGAGAATAACATTTAATGAACACATTGGGTGTGTCAAACTCTGTTAGACACTTTCCATGTCATTTAAATTTTATAACAATTCTATGAAGTAAATATTGCTATTCCAATAAAATGCTTAAGTCTGTTGGCCAATAAGTGGTGGGGTTCAAACATATGTCTTTTTTTTTTCTGCGAAGCACCATTAACTCTGCTCTATTAGAAGACATGACACATAACCAAATAACTATAATTCAAGATAATTACATATATACCTTATCATTAGGAAAATTATGTGCTAGATGGACAGAGAAGATGGGCATGACTCCCTGCCAGGTGCTAAGCCCTAAAATGTGGAAAGGAACACGCCCAATCCTTGTGTGGGACGGAACCAGATTCTAATAACTGAGTCAGGCCCATGGAAAGATAATTTTAACATACTCAGGAAAATAGTGAAGCTACGAGCATTAGATTTAGAGAAAGCTTCCTGGAAGGAAGAGGAAGTCAATTGATTGGAGAAACAAGGGCAAGGCCTTTCAGGTAAAAGAAACAGCATCAACAAAAGTTCTACCTGTACAGTGACGTACGATTAGTCATCTCTGCACATGTATTTCACACATTGTTGTTGTTATAAGTGATCTTTCCATCTCTGCCTCCATACCGCATTCAACACAAGACCGAGGACATAGAAGGAGCTCAACAACATCTTGTGTTTGATGGAATGAATGTCTCCTCTTCTCCCCTGGGAGATACAGAAGGACTAAGTGGGACGGTCAATTTCAAGGCCAATGCCAAGTTGCTGCCCAGAAAACTGAGTTGAAGCATACAGCTAAAGACAGGCACTATTTTTACGTGGCAGAGGTCCTCAGTGGTGTGACTGGAAATGGAGTCTAGGTTAGCTGGTGCTGTTTGAATGTCAGAACACTATTTCTCAAGCTCCAGCAATCCTGGTGTCTGAAGTTCCCCCAAAGCTAACTTCAACACGTTCAGGAGACAATTTCAACAGAACATATGAAGGACATGAAAGCACTCCTCTAATTTCAACAGGAGCAAACCAGAAACACGTGGAAAAACATCTTTTTCAGATGACTTATTTATAAATCTTCTCTTTCCTCCCATGAATATATCCAGTCATCATAGCCTTTGTTCACTCAGAGTATTAAATAACCTCAGTCGTCTGCATAGGAGAAATTATCTTTAAATTATTCTTGAAAACTTCTTTGTATTTAAGGGGACTTTTATTTTACAATTGTGCATTGTTCTTGTTTTTGGTGCTTTAACAGATGAAAACTGTAATAGGAGATAATTCAGCAAGTTAGTTATCCCATCGCCAAGCAAAACTACAGTCCACATCAGCTGTGAGAAGATAATTCAATTTGCCTTTAAATGGCATTTCTAGAATGGCTTACAATATATATCAAAATTATTTTGAAATCTGAACAAGGACGCTGTGGGAACCCTTATAAGACACATGCAGCTGACCTGCAATTCTGTGAACTGAAGCTATTTTCTAATGTTGTTTATTTTTTAACTGAAGTACTAAATGTCTCATTCAAGTGACAATAGGTGGTTAATCCTCTATAAAAGTTCTTGGGTGTATTCATTGTAAATGCTAATTATTAAGAAGAAAATGTTATAGGGTTTCTTAGGAAATCAATACTTTATTATGCAATAATTGCATCTGTAAGTTTAATGTTCTCCATAAGCCCCAGCAGAATGAAAGAGGTCACTGGGTGAGATGGTGCAAATGGTCCTTGCCTGACCTGGAAAATCTTCTAGAATTTGAGGCCTAGTAAAGTGCTGAGATGTCATTAAAATATTTTCACAAGTACAACATTTATTATGGAAACCAAATTGCAAGAACATCTGTCTGGATGACACTTTGGCCCAAAGTTGGATCTAAACCTGGTAACAGTTATAATTGAAACTGTGGCTTCATTTTTCTCCCAAGATCTTTGATTTTTTTCCTTGCCTCACAGAGCAATTTATTTCTCAAAGCTACAGCAGTTAACTTTTGTTTTCCTAAACCTTCTTGGGCAAAAATCCCAGCTCTTCCAGTTTCCTACCAAGAAGTCATGGAAGGCAGGCAGAAAGGGAAGGAGCCCTCAAGGAGATGGAAGGTAGCTCAAAAATCACTCTTCCAAGAATTTCTGGGTCACTGTCTAATTATTACGCCTATTGGCAGGCCTCAGATTTAAGCCTCTTTTGACTTCACAGGCAATTCTTATTCTGCATCCAGCCATGTGTGAAGAAGACCTGAGGCATTGAACATGGAACCCAAAAAAATCCAGCTAGTTCCACTTAACGCACTCAGGCTGGGGAACTGTACCATAGCAAAGTACCCCAAACAGTTGTTTTTCCATTATGATCCTCAGCCTGGCATTTATTATCATTTTTTATTGCACACTTTTAAAGGCAATGGTCCGTTTTACTTAGATCATTAATTTGCAAAAATCATGAGATATGAGCAGAGATGGTGTTTTTTATGGGTCATGCTACACCTCTATAGGACCCCAATGGAAATGAGGTGTGGGTCTCAGTACGTTATAGGAAGAAGCCCTGGGACAAACTCCATATTCTTCACAACATAGTAAAGACCAGAGTTCTTTCACAGGAACAATACATCTGGATGAATGGAGAGATGCATGAATAATCAACAATCTGAACAAATGAATGGACAAATAAGCAATAGAGTGAAACTCTGACCAGTAATGGGGCATAGTCAAAAGATTCCTGGATGTGGAGTTTGGAGATCTTGGGTCCACTTATGCCCAGTCACTTACCAGCTATATAACAGCTGTCAGTGACCCTCTCAGAATGTACCTCACCTTTGCTTCTGTAAAATGGTAACAATAATAATAATAATACATACTTCATAAAATTCTCAGGGAACAAATTGGCAGGGAGCCCTGAGGAGTTAGGTCACATGCTGCAAAGCCTTGGTTTAAATCTGAACTTCTCTCTTTTATTTGCTCTGTGACCCTAGGCATCTTATCCCCTCTACATTTGTGTTTCCTCATCTTTAAAATGGGAATAATGTACTCAACTCCAAGGGATGGAGGTGAGAATCAGGTAAATAAATGTAAAGTACGTAGAAGAATGTCTGGCACATAAGAGGCTAGATCCATTACAATAATAGTGTTACATAGATACACTCAACATTACATTAGTTATTATTATTATAGTTAAGATTATATAAATTGTGACTCTCAGTTGCAGTTAAGAGAGTCAAATCTAGTCAATTTAAGCAGAAAGTATATTAGAGGATATGAAGAAGGTCATAGAATCTCCAAGATAATCAGGGACCCAGGCTTGTTCATTGTATATAGCCAGAATCAAAGCAGCCAGAAATAAGACCCAACTACACTCCAGGACTGTTATAGTAAAACATCACTGCCAATTTCTAGGCACTGACCACTCTTGAGATTGGAATCCAAGAGTTTTGCCACTGTTATCTGAGAAAAAGTCTCCATACCTAGAAGATCCAATTTCTCTTTGCATAATTGGTTCCTCTTATTTCTCCAAGTCACAAATCAGATGGCTCTAACAGGTAGAACCAAGGCTATTTGTCTGTGCCCTAGCTGCAAGGGAGTCTGGCAAATGTAGTCTTTAGCTTTCCGGCCTGCACAGCCTAAGAAAACCAAGAAAAACTAGGAAAAGCTAGAGAGAGTTGGAGTGAGTCAACCTACAATGTCTGCTATGAGGATTTTTAAATAAAATACAGGATCTGATAAGGTAGAGGTGGTTTGGTTTAGGCTTATTTTTCAGAGATTAGTTAGGAGTTTCCAAAGATAATTAATAATTATACTTGTAACACTACTGTGTTTCCACTAACCATAGGCAAATAGAATGGACCTAATGCTTGGCTCTTGCCTGTGAATTGGGGAGGAAGGAAATTCCTCTGCTACCATCATTCTCTGCCCTGTGTAGACCAAGAAGACAGTCCTTTTTGCATCTTCACTCTCCAAAGGAGTGGATGTAGATTGGCATGATCTGGCAGGGCCGGGACTGAGGTTTACTCCTAAAGGAGTTGACTCTGGGAACTTTAAATGTATATTCAAAGTACAATGATCTATAAAGCACTGGCTGCTTGAAGTTATGAGGATTCAGCAAGCCTGGGGACCATCAATGACCACTAATGCAATTAACCTTATTTCGAATCAACAAAATGGTAATTACCTACAAGGCATGCTTTAGAAATTATCTGAATATGGATGAATATATAGAGAGTCAAGAAATCTGGCTTCTAGTTCTCACCTACCATTGCTGCATACGTGAACTTCTTTAAGTTATTTCAGCTCTCTGAGCCTCAGTTTCCTCATTTAAACTCTATCTCCTTTAAATTTTTTAAGTTCTTTCTATGCTTTGATGTAAATATCTGCATATTTAAATATTTCTTATAAACAGGAATAAGTATTCTTTTTAAGTTTGACAATCATAAGTCCTGTCTCAAAGCCTATAGAAAACAAAATGCTACACATTCATGCTCTTTTTAAATTTATGAAAAGCATACCAATTATTATCAATGCAAAAAAATTCTCTGTCAGGGAATTTATTTTCAGTCAGTAAATTCATTTAAATCAATGAATTTTATTTTACTGCTCCAGAAATAATTTTTGCTTGCTTTCCTGCAATCAAGCCAGTGAATGACTGGCTACTTAAATGTGGAAATCGCATCCTCTTTGTTTCCTATTTGATGTCAAATAAGCTTATATAATGTACCCAACCATATGTTATGAAACCTATCAAAGTAAGAAAACCTTCCCAAAGTTCCTGTTTTAAAGATTGTTGCAAGACATGAAGGTTAACTTCATTCATATGATTTAATCTTCAGAACACATTTAGTCTTGCCAATAAAAAGGAAACTTAATTCCTCATTGTCTTAAATTCTACAGAAGTATCCAAGCTTAAGCAATAGGAAAATAAAATAGTTTAAATTGTTGGAAGGGGTGAAAAAAAAATGCCATCATTTGAAAATTATATAAATTTTTTCTTCTTGTAAAACCCAAGAGAATCTTGGAAAAACTGTTTACATCTAACAGAGTTTAGCAATAGTAACTAACTGCTTAAAAAACAGTAATCAAAATCAGTAGATTTACAAAACAGATTTTCTAAACAATCAGCTGGAAAATAAAATGAGAAAAATGAGCCCATCCAAATAAGCATAAACATATAGACTACCTAAAAGTAAATTTAATAAGAAATATGTATCTCATGTATAAAGCCAACTGCAGAGTTTGACCAAAGGATATACAAGACTTGGGTAACTAGTGAAACAAACTATGTTCTTGGGTAGAAAGTTTCAGTATTGCAAAAACTAATTGGTAAATTTATTGGAATTCAACTTGAAAATCCCAACAGTATTTTTTGTGAGGGGAAAGGAGTTGGGGGATGGGGGGAAATAAAATACATCTGAAGGACAATACTACACACAACAGAAAAAATATTTCTCTCTGTAGCCTAGCACAGGGTTGGAGTCTAGACTGGATTGAGTCCTGTCTCTGACATTTAGAGTTCGGGGGCTATAATGCAAATCACTTCTCTTTCTCTATGACCTTTTTGTCCCACTTGCAAGAGGAATCATTATCATTATCATCATCATATTCCACAGCATCCAGTGAGACAATGTATATTAAAGTGTCTGTAAAATTCTAAATAGACACAAATATTCATTATTGTCCTTTTCTACAATTAGATAAATGAAACAGAAATAAGATCCTGAGGTCATATAATATATGCACATTTAGAGATGCTCAAAAGAGGACTGGCCAGCGTATAATGAAGTGAATAAAGAGCTGGACCAGTTCAAGGAATAGATGGGCTTTTAGGGAGTGAGGAAGAGGTCTGCCAAGGTGCATAAATCAGACCAGTTTTACAAACACAGCTGTGAGCATGAAAGAAAGGACATTAAAAAATAATGCATTATTTTAAAGCTGCTTAAAGTTACACTTTACTGAGCACTTACTATGTGCTAAGTACCAGAGAAGCATTATTTCACAAGAAGTCTATGAAAACACTAGTTATTCTTCTTATTTTAGAGGTAAGGATATACAAGTGAAAATGGAGAGCCAGAATGAGAAGCAGGTTGGTCCAACTATAAAACCCTCAACAATGTGCTCAACAACCACAATGAACTGCTTCTAGTTGGAACTTTAATCTTTGCAAAGCAACGTTCGCATGAGTTTCCTCCTTTGAGCTAGTCAACAGCCCTGTGTCAGTGGACGGATTCTTATACAGATTTTCTAGACAGAAAACTGAGTCACCAGGAGGTGAACTCAGGAGATTAACCTGGCTGCACATGGGAATCTCCAGGGGAACTCTCTAAAGCTACTGATTCCTCGGCCCTCCTCCGAAACCCATTCAATCAAAAATATCTAAGAAGGGAGCCCTGGAGTCATTTTTCAAAAACTCACCCAGCGGCTTCTCAAGCAGCTCTACCAGGAGTCCTTAGGTTACTTGTTCTCAAAGTGTGGGCGCCCCACCACCACCACCACCAGCAGCAGCAGCAGCAGCAGCAGCAGCATTACTTGTCAGAAAGGCGAGTTCTCAGCCCCCGTAGCCCAAATCTACTGAATGAGACTCTGAGAGGAGCCTGGGTTGTAACACACCCTCCAGAGAGACCATCATGCACACTGTGGTTTGAGAATCACTGGTCTAGATTCAAAGGGGTGACCTGGTGTAGTGACGAGACCACAGACTTGCAAGCCTGCCAACTTACACTGAGTCCTGTGCCTGCCACTTCCTAGCTGTGGGATCTTAGGCAACTACTTCATGGCCCTGGCCTTGGTTTAATCTGGTGAAGTGGAGATGATAGTTTTTCCTTAGTAGGGTCATTATGAGAAATAAATGAGTTAGAATGAGTAAAGACCTCATAATAGTGTCTTCCACAGAGTGAGAATTTCAATAAAAAGGAAGGTGCTTGCCCGGGATTAAAGCTGGGAATGAAATGAGCAGGAGCGAAGAGGCTCAGGAAATGAAATCCTTGGGCAGAAGCAGCGCCACTGGGGGGTTCGATCTAGAACACGGGGCCACCAACCCTGCTCAAATATTCCACGCGGCTGTAGGGGAGAATGTGAACAAGGTGAACAAGGAGCCTGGAACATGCCCTTGCTGATAGGCATCTTCATGGGGTACTGAGAACAGCACTGAACTGTGTTAGCCCACCTGAGTCCTAGCTGTGTGGCCTCAGGCAAGCCACTCAACCTCTCTGGGCTTCAGTTTCCAGACTCGGAACAACTGCTGTAATAATAATGACCTGACTTCCTCCATGGAATTGTTGAGAATCAAGCAGAGCTATTAGATGTTGTTATGCATTTGAAAAGCCAAAGGTCGGAGATAAGTGTTCGGGATTATCATAATATCCTCTCCCAGCCTGAGCACCTTTTGACATTACAGTAACTCTTTCCGGTCTGGAGCACTAAGACAGTCCAACATGAGAAGATGAAGGAGGACTCTGAATTTCAGAATTTCACACTGAAAAGTCTGTTGCCCGGCAATCCCAGAGCAGCCGAACCCCGCCATCTGCGCAGGGTGGGCCAGGCCAGGGGGTCACCTAGTGTAGCTGCTTGGCCTAGGATGTGGATAAATACATGAAACACTTAAGATACATTTCTTAGAATCTTTATAAACCAGGTAAGTTGTAATAACAACCCCAAAGGGAAGCCTCATTTGTAAATGTCTACTTAGGGACCTTTAAAAATATCGACCCCAGTCCTGAGAGTGTGTAACTAGCTGAGATCTCTTTTAACCTAGGGCGGGCTGTGTGACTTTTCTAGGACAAAGCAGGCAGGGCAAGGCCCAGGGAGACCAGTTGCTGCCACAAATACTTGCTCTCTTGGTGAAGATAATGACAAGCACGCGTGCTATTGATGGCCTCTGAAGCTCTGGAGCTTCCTCCAGCACCAGTGGCGTTTCTCCCCTCTCCGGGGAAACTGCAGGTGGCTGGTGTCCTTCCTTCGTGTCCTTCATCCAGCCCTTCAAGCTACTGCTGGGCACCGAGCGTTTCTACTTTACCTGCTCTCAACCGTAGACTGATCTTTCTGCTTGGATGACGCCATGCTCCGGAGAGCCTGAGAACACTCGCTCGTCACCAGAGACACAGCTGGCTGCTTTGCATGCTGACTCCAGGAGCTCAGAAGGGAGAAGCTCCTGCTGGGGTTTTGCTTCATCACTCCCTGAGGGCCTCGCCTGCTCGGCCCAAGGCCTGTGCCTGGAACACCTCCCCTGTACTCCTCTGCACGGTGTGTGCCCACCACAGGCTTCTGCAGCCAGGCCTTGCCTGCAAAGACCGCTGCATTTTGGGGAAAGCAGGCCCCACTGCAGGTTGGCAAATACCTGTCTGTGTCTTAAATCAGCTTGCAGCAGGCGTCAGTGGCCTCCTCTAGGCTCATTCCTTAGTTTCCTTCCTTCACCAAGGACCAAGCTAAAGCTCCTGTTTACAAAGGAAGCCAGAGCCTCTGTAAATAAGAGCTATCTGCCCGCTTCTTCAATATGAATGAAGTTTTAAATGTGCTGCCTTGTACATTTTCCAGGAATCCAGTATGATTTTCAGTGCCTGAAACACTCCTTAAATTTCTGTGATCATGGAAACCCATGCGGGGCTGACAGTTATGGCAGGCCCTGCCCACCTCTCACCTATCCGACCTGGCCCCTCCTTAAGCCACTTAACCCACACTTGCAGCCTCAGCTTCATAGAACCCAAAGGGACAATTCTGATCTTGGAAAAGGAGAATTTAAGCAGTTTAACTCAAGACTGATTACCCTGAAATCACTCGTTTCTACTATGGCTCCCAACTTGTGTCCCTACGTCCAAGGTAAGGCCTTTTTCTTATTTCTGAGGCCCAGGTCCTGCTATGCCTTCTATCATGTAACTGGGCCTCTGCTTGAAGTTGTTCCCCAGGCCCTTTAGGCCCTGCCTACTCCTGTGGCTTCTCTTCTTTCCTTCAGCAGAGGTCCTGCACCTGCATCTGAGTCTACAGGGTGGCCCTTCGTTGCAAAAAGACTTCCCTGGATTATGAAGCCTTCTTCACTTGGCACCTTGCCACGTCCGTCACAACCCACAGTTGCTTTGCTCTTCTGATGCTCTATTTTACTCCAACCTGGAGTTCCTGGCATTTGGTCCACTGCAGTAGGCATGTGAAAGTTCAGTCCTGGCCACTTCCCGGCTGCCTTATCTGACTGCAGTAAAATGGGTCACTTCCCAGCATACCCTAAGATAGGATAGTAGACTACAGGCTTGGATGTTATACCTCCCGAGCAAGCACGGACAGCGCTTCATTTTGAGAACATTTGCTATGACACAAAGTAGGCACTGCACAGATGCTGGAGGAGTAAATTATTGAATGAAACTCGTTTTCCCACGAGAGACTCTTGATCACTTGAGGCAGAAAGCTCAGATGTTACCTTGTGTCCCAAAGGAATCCTTTAAACTGCATTACACAGAGGAGGATAACCCAGTGTATCACGGGGTTTGTCCCACTCAGGCTGCTCAATCAGCCTCCAGAATACAGGTGTCCCTGAGGACAGCCCACCTAGCAGACAAGCCAAATTCATCTAGGCAGTGAGTGGCCTCGAGGACCTGGAGGTGGAGACAGACAGAAGCAAGCAGGGAGACAGGGCAATAAAGACAAAATCTTCTCACCTCAGTCCAATGACCTGATGTGCAGCGTTAGAGGACAGGAAAGCCAGGGACTGTTCTCCTTAAAGAAATGAAAACAATTAGTTAGAAAAAAAATAGCTCAGCCAGTCCCTACAAGTAGTGTCAGAAGGTTACTGCTCCAGCTGCTCTCACTGTTACTGCTGCGCTGCAGACTGACGGGAATTAGAGTGAGGCAAGAGAAAGAAGGCAAAGAGATTTTCATCCATGTCTAGGAGCCTCCAAGGCCATGGGGAAGGGAGATCAAGAGGAATCTAATGCTGCCAGACGACTATACGTTAATCCTGGAGATAAGCAGCTTCATGAGAGAAGAGGATTCCAAGGGCTGCTCTGCTTTCAGCTCCAGCCTGCGGAGAGGATGAGCAGCAGAGGAAAGAGAAGCTGGATTCCTTCTGTTCTCTGGCCAGAGAGAACTTTATTTAGGCATTCAGAGTGAGCCATCGGTTCAGGAGTTAGAAACAGCCAAAGTGTTAATTAATAACAGTTGACACTGCTCTCCCCTCACTGTCATGGGCTTGCCCAGATTCTGAGAGAGACCCCATAGCACAGAGTTGCTAGATGAAGTACAGGATAGCCATTTAAACTTGAATTTCAGAGGCACAATGCATAATTTTTAAGTATAAGTACATCTCATGCAATTTGGGGGGACATACTTAAACTTTAAAAAATTGTGTTGTTGATCTGAAATTCAAATTTCACTGGGTGCCCTATATTTTCATTTGTTGATCCTTGCAACACGATTCACAAGCAGATGGCTCACCCAGCCCCAGAGGCATTTGACGATGTGACCAGCAGAGAAAAGAGGACTCTGAATTGTAAGGGGTGTGAAATCACAAACATTCCTGCTTTTGAGGTCACAAACTTGCCGAATTTGTTCCCCTTTCCTTTCCACTAATTCAACCCTCTCCATTCTTCACTCCCTACTTCATATCCCACCCCTTGACCACTTCTCCCACAGGAAGACACACTACCTGACTCAATCTAGGGGTTAGATACTAAATTGTCATTTCTCCAATGATATCATGTGTGCACATTTTGATTTTTCAGTTCTCAAACACAGGGACTCTTCCTTCTATATCTACTTCCTTCTGCTTCCACCATCTTCCCCCTAAACCCATACATCCCACAGCTCAGAGTTAGGCACATTGTGAGGGTTTAATTATAAATTCAGGAGTGTTCCAAAGTAAAGGAACCCTGGAGATCACCTCGTCTCACTTCCTAAGTTTGCGGATAGGCAATTGAGACCCAGAGGGCTGAGGGGACTTACCCAGAAACTTGATGCTTGCAAGTGGAGAGGGAAACACACAAATTCTGATGTACTGGCTTCACTCTAGAACTTTCCTCTGTATCAGTGCCTTGCGCAATACTCAGCAAATACAGTCATTCTTAGTACATATTTAAATAAATGAATGAATAAATAAACTGAGGAAATCAATGCCTAATGACCTGTCTTGCTAATTGTATGGTGGCTCTATCCTTCGGGGAAATTTCTTGGTTCCTGAAATGGTAAATGTAAGCAATGAAATCCAGCCATCTTCCAAAAGAGTTGTTCTGTGGTCACAGGAAGTGTGTAGTATGAATGCCATTTCCTTCCACAGGACAAGGCTGAATACGTCTGGGCTGAGTTGGGGAGTAGCAAAACGCAGCCTCCTTACTGGGCCAAAGGCTACTGTAAATTGTTGCATGTATAACTACAGGAACGGAAAGGAAAAAATTACTTTAAAATACTTTAACGGGCTATGTGACCTTTAACAAGGTAATAACTGCCCCAACCTTTGGATTTTTCATCTGTAAAAACCACAAATAAAAAGTTACTGTTACTGGGATAAAATAAGTATCATTTCACTGTGCCAGGTACCTTCTCCTACTAGGTACTCAGTAATGTCCAGCTGAGTTTTTTCTTTTCTCAAAGAGTGGCCTGCCTTCTTAGCTAACAGTTTTTGAAAAAGGTATGATGTATTTTCGTAAGCTGTTGATTCGCAAAGTGTGGTCTCCAAGAGCTGTAGTGGCAGCAGCATCAGCTGAGAACTTGTTAGAAATGCAAATTCTTGGGCTCCAAAGCAAACTTACTGAATTAGAAACTCTGGGGATTGGACCAGGTAATCAGTGTTTTAACAAATACATCAGGTGTTTCAAGTTTCAGAGCCACTGTGCCAGGCTGGGGCCTCTAAAACTATGGACCATGTACCACACACATACAAACACTCCAGGAACTTAGTAAAATGGCAAATTTCTAGGCCCTACCCCAGACTTGGCTAAATCAAAAAACCTATTGTGGGGGAGCATGGGAATCTCCTTTTATAACTTGTCACCCAGGTGATTCTGATGCCCTTATGGGTAGAGAACAACTTGACAAACTGGTGTCAAAATAGCAAGTGATGGCACTTCAGCATTTGTGGAGATCAGATCAGAATTCCTGTTTCCTCTTCTCTGTGACCCTGAAGACTCAGCAGGAGGTCAGTGCATAACCAGTGCCAGTGGGCTCTCGAGGAGAGGCTTACTAGCCGTGTGGTTACCCCATCACCTTGGGGGGAACATATGAGTCGGCGAGTGATGGAAACATGCCTCACCACCCAGCCTGCTCTCCTAACATGGAATGGCTCAGACCAGTCACCTTGCTCTAGTGGCAGAACCCAATGTGATTTGTGGTTTTGAAAAATACACATACACACACAGAAAGTCAAAACAGTATTCTGAAAATGGTTTTCCTGGTTATGTAAGTTCTCATGTTATCTAGTGAGAGATGGTTAAGAGATGTTATAAAATATGCCCTCAGTGCTAATGCAACACAACTCATGATGTTCACAGAACCTGAAGATACATATTGGGTGACAAGAAACTCAGCAAAAGTTTTGGTCAGTTTCTATCTCATGACTTAATTGCTGGAATGCCTTTTCTTTTTTCCCTTCAAATTGGCCATCTTCTTAAGCGTGATGAAGTATGGTGGTGACAACTCAGTTAAGTTTCCTATCTGCAAATTCTCTCAAACCAATGACATAAATGTAAATGTATTGTGAGCGAGTTTCCTCTAGTTTCAATGTGATGAAACGAGTTATTTAAGCCATTTAGTAAAGGAACTCTACCACAGTAACAAAGATTTTCCTCAGTATGCCATGGAAATTTTATATGAATACTTGAAGTAGATTTCCTAGTCATTTCTGTTAAGTCTATAAGATCAATCACTGTGTCAATTACAATTAAAAACAGATGTAACTAGTGTTTTGGATTTCTTTGGATAAATACCTAAAAGTGGAATTGTTGGGTCATAAGGTAGCTCTAATTTTAATTTTTTAAGGAACCTCCAAAACGTTTTCTATAGTGGCTGCAAAGAAATCCAAAACACTAATTTGAAAAGATATATGCACCCCTATGTTCACTGCAGCACTATTTACAAAAGCTAAGTTATGGATGCAACCCAGGAGCCCATAATAGATGACTGGATAAAGAAGAAGTGGTACATATATACAGTGGAATATTGCTCGGCCATGAAAAAGGATGAAATCTTACCATGTGTGACAACATGGATGGACCCAGAGGGTATTATGCTAAGTGAAGTAAGTCAGACAGAGAAAGACAAATACTATATGATCTCACTTATATGTGTAATCTAAAGAACAAAATAAACAAATAAACAAGACAGAAACAGACTTATAGATACAGAGACCAAACTGATGGTTGCCACAGGGGAGGACGATTGGGGATCTGGGTGAAAATGGTGAACGGATTAAGAAATACAAATTGGCAGTTACAAAATAGTCACAGGGATATAACGTACAGCATAGAGAATGTAGTCAATAATGTTGCAACGACGATGTATGGTGCCAGGTGGGTATTAGACTAATTAGGGGGAATCACAGAATAAATTATATAAATGTCTAACTGTTACGCTGTATACTAGAAACTAATATAACATAATACTGAATGTCAACTATAACTGAAAAAATAAATAATTATAAAAAAATTAAAGCACTGCTTGAAAAACAAGAACAGATGTAAGGAACTAAAGTAAAGTTGGTTTATAATCAAGAGACCAGACCCCCAACCATCCAGTACATGGCGATATTAAAAAGGCAAGCTTTCTCTGAAGGCAAGCACACCAAAACAAAATGAAAATAAAAGAAAACAAAGAAAAACAAAAGGGAAAACCTACTAGAGAGGTTCAACTCATAAAAACATCATCACGGAGACATCTGTGAAACACTGACTCCTGCAAGAAGAAAAAGCACTTCTTCAATGCTTTTCACACAGCTTCCTTTTGGAAAGGGCATTCTGAGGAGTAAGCAACCAGGCTCCAATGCTATCTTCCACTTGGGGCCCCCGTTCCACGCTCACCCTGTGGAATACAGTGATGACGAACGAGGGGTTCAGGCCTGCATAACACACTCGCACAGACTCAGACGTCAATACTCGGCATTCCAGGAAGTGCTCTCCTACTGGCAAAGGCAGCGTCTGGAACTTACTTGCACTTGGGTTTGACCAATCTGTGGAGTGGATGCATTTTGTAAATGAAAACACAGGATGGTAACTCTCACTCTAGGAAAGGCTTGAAGCTCTTGAGGGCCTTTGAAATAAGTCTATCATGATTATTACTTATCTTCCATTGGGAATGAGAAATGACAGAAGCACCGGCATCAGTAATAGCAACAGAAATCATATTGGTCGTCCTGATTGAGCATTCGTTGACCGGTCTTGATGCCAAGTGCAGAACACCACAAGGACAATCCTTAGGGTAGGTATTACCACTTTTCAGATTAACATAAACGTCTCAAGAAAGTTAGGTACCGGCTCATAGACATGGGAGTTGAGCCCCAATGCTCTACTGAACACTCCTTTGATTCAGTATACCCTGTTATGGCCTGAATGTTTGTGCCCACCCATAATTCATTATGAAGACCTAGCCCCCAACGTAATGGTACTTGAAGATGGGCATTTGGGAGGTAATTAGGTTTAGATTATGTCTTGAGGCTGGAACCATCATGATGAGATTAGTGTCCTAGAAAGATGAAGTGAGAGAGAGATCTCTACCCTCAAACATGCACCGAAGAAAAGCACGTGAGCACATAGTGAGAAGGCAGCTGTCTACAAGCCAGAAAGCAGGTCCTCACCAGACACTGAATCTGCCAGCACCTTGATCTTGAACTTCCCAACCTCCAGAACTGTGAGAAATAAATTTCTGTCTATGGTAGTTTGTTAAAGCAGCTTGAGTAGACTAAGACAGATCCGTTTCCCTTTTTTTCACCATCGGTGCTATAACATGATGAAGGATTTGCTAATAACTGCTTTACAACTCTAATCTCTGTTGAATCCAAAGTCAGGACATTCATACATTCAATCATTAGATCTGTTCATGTACATTGGCTCAGGGTGAGCCTAACGTCACTCAGAGGCTTTCATCATAATTTGATGCCCAAACCTGTACCACTGGTATTGCCGATTGCTGGTTTTGGGGTCTTTCAATTATGTGTTGTGTAACTGAGTAAGTACATCAAAGATCTCTTATTTAAATATAAAACATCAGGACATCAATATCACTAAGCACCACTAGGTACGGCCTAGAAGGGCCCCAGCATTCTTTAGCTGAGGCCAAAGAAGAACTCTTCTTGTTCAGAGGAAAAACAAGTACAAATGCCTATGAACTAAGAGTTCCCCTAAGCACTATTTCTCCAGTCATTCTTCCCTACATCTAACCCAATGAATGATTTGTGATAAATTCTGAAAGTTTCTGTCTCCTCTTGTCACCAGCCTCCTAAATGGTAGGTATTACACAGGCTTATTTTAGTGAAAGTAACAAGGTTAAGTCTTGTGAGTATGAATGGTATTTCATGTTTAAATGGAAAACGAATGGCTAAAGTCATGCTGGTCTAGACTTTTACAACTGGGCCCCAAATAATGTCAGCAAAGGTACATGCGGTTCCTGGCTTTCTTGCATAGGGATGCTATCTACTGAGTAACATCACATAAGCTTTTACCTGGCTTCGTATGGAGGATGCCTACAACTTAGCTCCTGCCAACCCCACTGAACAGGGAAAGGAAATGGATCACTTGGAAAAAAAAAAAAAAAAAAAAAACTAAAAGAGCACAGAGAAATAAGCGCAATACTGAAATAACTCCAGAGACATCCTTTCCTTTCTTTCTAGGAAGTTCAATAACTGGAGCCAAGAAATAGTTTGTCTTAATGGACACTAATGGCAGAGGACAGAGAAAACGACTCATTCCTTCCCTTGTGGTCAGTGTCTCTAGGTAAGACATAGCACAGCCCCAGAAAGCGGATTTGAGCTGGCTTTTCCCCACCTCCTCGATTCACAGCAGCCTTTTCCTCCCCCCGGTAATCTCTCAGATGGCTGGTGCTGAGATGGCTGTTCAACAGAAACAGAAATGAGTAAGTGTCCTCCCTGAAGTGTGTGGTGTCCCAGTCCCCATGGCCACGGCCCCAGCTGCTGCAGTCTCCCCTCTCCCAGTGAGTCACAAAAGGCTTCACCAGGTGAACATTTACAGATCTTGTCTTATTAACTTGAAAAAGCTCCCAGGTGACTGTGATGAGCCTCTGTCCTCTTGTCCCCATATATG
Organism: Rhinolophus sinicus; assembly: GCF_036562045.2. Classification (NCBI taxonomy): domain Eukaryota; kingdom Metazoa; phylum Chordata; class Mammalia; order Chiroptera; family Rhinolophidae; genus Rhinolophus; species Rhinolophus sinicus. The sequence continues at coordinate 46,828,633 of NC_133755.1, read as the reverse complement.
AGCCACTGATCTAGCTTCTGTTTGCCACCCCTCCACCCCCAGAGAGATGAAGCAAGCTGCCCAGCATCACACAGGTAGGTATAGGTGGGAAGAACCCAAGACCCCTGCTTCCCAGTTCTGTGTTCTTTCTACCAAAGCATACCTCCCATTGTAAGAAAAGGGCTTCTAGCTGATGCCAAAAAAGGAGCAAAGGGTACAGAAAGAGAGCATCCTGCAGGGTTCTAAGCAAGAAAAACAAAGAAACTGTAAAACAGAGTAGATACTGAGTTTGCTTTCTCCCACCTCCAGGACAACTGTAGCTGCTTATAGAGACTTACAGAACTCAAGGAGTGGGACTATGAGAAAAACGTGGTCTAAGAATCTACCTCTGGATGAAGGAATGGACAGAGCAGAGGGCCCCTGCAGCCCGGAGGTGCGGGGGCTGCTCCAGCCTTGAGAAGTCTCTGCTGGCTGACTGGGATCCTGAGTCCTCACCCAGTCCGCCCAAAATTTTAACCCACTTCCTACTCGCTCCCGACTGTGGTGGTGTATGAGATCTTTCCAGCTACAAAGAAATGCATCAAAATGTCAGAGAGTGAAGATAGAGATGATTTTAGTATTTTCCAAGTTTTCTTCCATGAACTTATATTGCTTTTATAATTAGCAAAATACTGAAATTAGTCTTTCAAAATAAGAAGGCAATGGCTCTTAGCATAGTTCTTTAAGAAATGAAATACTTTCCAGTCTTCAACATTTTCATGAGCTCTTCCTGTGCTCCACAATGGCCGAGTGATTGATGCCTCATCAAACGTAAAGTGAAGGAAACATAGGGTTGAGGTGCATCGAAAGAAACATGGAGAAGTCTTTGTTGCTAGCTTGGTTTCTTTCTAGAAGATTCTTTTGAAGCTTTTCTCTCTCTCTCTCTCTCTCTCTCTCTCTCTCTCTCTCTCTATCCCCTTCTCTATATTGAAACCCACAGACCCACTCTACACTGCCAGGTTGCTATCTCACAAGGATCAATTAAATTTTTTTTTTTTTGAGGGGGTATTGTTCTTTGGTATATCTTTATTTTAAGAAGGCAAAACTGTGAGTATTTAAATTGCATGGAATGGGACACAGATGCCACAGCCAACTGGCCCTTCCTTGCAATTTGGCCCTCTGAGCAATTGTAATCCTCCGTTTTTCAAAACTAAAAGCTGAAGTGAAGGGATGTCAACACACAAGGAGGTGAAACCTTAGCAGCTATTTTCAACCAGAGGTAATAGTTTCTTGAGGTTCTGCAAGTGATTTATGTCATTTATAAGCACATTCAACTGCCACTTGGCCCCACAGGGGCAGAGATGGATCCAATTTCATGGAGGTGGTGACTTTTGCTATGTGCAGGTCCCCTCCTGGAGCCTGTGTGATGCTCTTTTCCTGGGTTCTGATCAGGCCTGGGGTACAGTCATGGCTGAGCAGTCTAGGAAGCCGCCCATGAAACCTGCGAGACCCCACCTCCCCACCCAGATCTGCAGAAGAACCTCTTCAGGGGCCCAAGAGTGTCCTAGTGAATGAGAAGGACATCTGCCCTGAAACTGGAGGTAACGACCTAGGTTCTCTAAAACAGCAGTCATTTAGCCCCAGTCTATGTGTATGTAAGTGGAGATCCCAGCTCTGTGTGTACTTCCCAATTCAGAAGGGATAATGACTTGGTAGCTTTTAATGTGACACTGCTTTTGTAGGGGGTTAGGAAGGGGAGGTACGTCTGGGATTACAAACATAAATCAATCACCGAATGAATGGCCCGTAAGAATAAGAAAACAGCCATGATGGCAAGAGGCTCGGGGGTATGAATTCTTTTGTTTTGTTCCTCCAGACACAGCCTACATGTAGCAGAATATGTCCTCTCTTGGAGTCCACCAAGATTTAATTTTTTGAATTAATCTGTTGATGAAATACCAGAGGGTAGAGTTTTTAAAATACCCCTTGGCCAGAGCCTCATAACTAATAGCACCAGTTTTCTACACCTGATATGCACAGTGTGCCAGGAATTACGAACATCATCTTGTTTATTTATTCCTTTGACATAGGTATTAGTCCCACTCTATAAATAAGAAAACAGAAGCTTCACAGGCAAAGAAACTTCACACAGCGAGCAAGCTATGGAGTGCCTGCTCTTTTAATTGCCCCAGATCGCCTAATTCCAACAGCCTCGTCAGGAAAATTAACCTGTGGTCTCCATGAGGTCTTTTAGACGGCACCTTGTTTTGTGTCCTGATGCTCATGGGTCCTGTCCTGTGTGCAGGGCACCCATCATGTATCTCCAGTAAAACTGTTTGCTCACTTGACTGTGCTCCCTGCTCTCCATAATGCATCCAATCATTATCATCTCAACAACATGCTGGAGTGGCAAGTTGCAGCCTAACGAGGAAGCAGGAGAGAATGTGAAGAAGCAAATCACCACTAATTTTAATGCGTGGTTAATGCCAGTGGAGTATGTGTTCAGATTGGACTCAATTGTTTTTCTGGGAAATACCCTTCCACAGCAATTAAGTGTTCTTTCTGATTAATTATGTGCTATATCCTCTCTCCCTCCATTCCTCTCTCCATTCTTCCCTCCCTTTCTCTCTCTCCCCCTATTCTTCATTAAAGCCACCGTAGGTAATCTCTCCCTGTATCTTAATTTTTAAGCTTATCTACTGTTGAAAACAATTAGGAAAGATGAACAAGTAGGTGGTTAATAGGGTCTAAAACTCTCCCTAAGCTGGGACGACACTTCACCACCTGTGTTCCAGCTTTGGCATGTGCTTGGCAGCAAATTGTAAGACCTGGAGGTCATAATCAGGAAAGCAGAAACACATTACATTTTAATAATCACCTACCTTTTCAATAGCTTTGAGCTTTCAAATGTCACCTCCAGTTACAGGGAACTAAAATCAACTTGCCAGCCCTCTCCCTTTCCACTCAGCAGAAAGAACAGCAGACGATTGGTGACAATTGTCAGAGGGAAAGGACCAATAAATATGAGTTGCAGGCTAGAAGCAATTCAGCAAAATCAAGCTCATCAACTTCCCAGCATGGATTTTATTTTATTCTAAATCAGATACTCATTAATGGGGAACATTCTTTGAATCATAATTTTATTTACACTAGAGAAACGCAAGTCACATTGTCAGTGAGGGAAGGAAGCGGCTTTCTCACTGTGCATTTGCAGGTATTGCCTTCTGCTGCCTCCGGAATTTTCACGCTAATGGAAAACACCCAGGCCAGATGCTCTCTAGTAACAAGTTAAAATGGCAATGGAAAGTAAACAGTTTTCTTTGACTTTTTTTTTTTTTAAAGGCATAAAGAACAAATGGGACTTCTGGTAAAAAGTGAAAAATCTTACCTACCTTCAATGTCAGCATCAAGCCATACAGGTTATGCTACTTAAGGGGAGCCACAGGGGTTTGTGGGAGAGACAAATCATGCCCTGGTTTGAGATGGTGTCTGCCATCTTGTCATCCTATTAGGAAATGAAGTCCATGGGTGCTTTTGTCCTGCTTTAGAGCTGCATCTTTCCAACTCCTAGCTAGAGAACAGCACCAACTAGGTACTCAATAGAAATTTGGGGCAGCCAGTTAGCTCGGTTGGTTAGAGCGCGGTGCTCTTAACAACAAGGTTGCTGGTTATCCCCACATGGGCCACTGTGAGCTGCGCCCTCCACAACAAGATTGAAACAACTACTTGACTAGGAGCTGATGGGTCCTGGAAAAACACACTTAACATAAATAAAAGTTTTAAAAAACAAAAATTTGTTGCGGGAATAAGCCTCTGATTTTTGGGAGATGCCTTATCTTTCTTAAATGTTACTACTTTAATTCAGTTATAATCAACACCACGCTAGTCTACAGGCAAAATCCCTCCGAGGGAGCTGTATGCATGCTTTATACCTTCTACGGAGTTATAAAGAGGAAAGCAGGCCAAGAATCAGTTCACACACTACACGCCAACATCCATTATCCACTCTCTCAGGAAGCTGTGGTGTTTTCAGGGTTTTGAACAACCTCTCTTAATCCTATGTTATAGTTTTACGGCATTTTCCAGTTCGTGAAGTGTTACCCATGATTACCTCATGTTATCCTGACATCAACTCAGTGAGGTAGGTGTTACTAGTATCCTTCCAGAAGAGGAAACTTATTAAAAATCATGGCCTTTCTCAATAATAAGTGGCTTTCTTTCCACAGCAGCATGGCTTTCGCAGAGATACCTTTGACCTAATTAACTGCTCCCTCTTCTCACGCCCTGCAGAGGGCCCCTACCTCGGCCCTCCTATCTTTGGCCAAGATGCTTTCTTGTTAGATGGACTCCTGTTTTGCTTTTTTTATGTGATACCTTGACCTAATCAGAGAAAGCCATCTGAATCTCTAAAAATAAATGAATGTCTGACAAGAAAGAAAAAACAGAAGGGGAGGAGGAATGTTTCTGAACTTACGGATTTTTGAGAACAACCCATGTACAGATGGTATTTAATGTTCTCCAAACACCAAATGCTGGTTTCCATGCCTGGCTTCTTGTTGTTATTTCCTGGTCACTTTGAACTGACTTATCAAATTGAATAGATTCTTTGATACATATGTTGGTATTTTAAGTCCTGGTGGGAACAAGGCCTCCCATTTGTTTCAAGTTTTACTCTTAAGAAATGTTTTTAAAAACCCTGCTTAGAAAAGGAATCTCAGTCAAAACCCACTATAACTTTGGTCTTCACCCATTTCAACGAATGATGCCAACCACTGGGGCTTCTTATTAAGAATGATTCCAGCTGGCTCCATTCTCCACAGGGAAGTTAGGTTAGATACATGGAGGTGCCAGCCTGCAGACTGCTGGTAATATAAGTTCTAGAAAGACTTGGGGTATGAGAGCACCCCATAAATAATAGCCCTCTTCATCAGCCATATTCTGAATCAGATAAGAAAAACAAGTTAACATATTGAGGCGGAACCACCATTTTTATTGCAGGTAAGATCAGGAAGGACATAGACTGGGGAGAGAAGAAAGGATAAATGACAACTTCCTGTAAACCCCTTTCTCTCTCATCTAGACCCTGAGACAGCAGGCCCAAGGTGACTTTTCGTCGGCAGAGTACACACTTTTACCCATAACACTGTCTTGGACTGGCCCCAATGGAAAGGAAGAAAATAGACAAATCAAGCTCCACCCAGCTAGGAAACAAGAACCAATGCCTGTTGCCCATCAGTCCTGAAGTCCCTCTATGCTGTGTGGGAAAACCACTTGGCCTTTCTGGGCCTCAGTGTCCTCAGCTTTAAAAAGAGAGGGGATGGCTGTGATCCAGTCTAGCTCTGAAATGCTATGGTCAGTCCCAGCAATGACTCGGATGAAGCCCAGGCCAGGTTGCTTTCTCCCTCAAGGCGTCAGTTCCCTTTGCTGAGGTTCAAAGATCACACCCCGAGATTCACCAATCACTTCGCAGATGATGGCGGCTGTGAGGGTGGCACATCTGTGCCCACCACCAGAAAAACCACTCCAAGCGCACAGGTCAGTGGGAGCACCTCAGACTACGAATAGCACTTTATCACCCACATGAGTCCCGGGGAATATACAGGGCCCCCTGTTTCCTGACGAGCCCAACACAACACTCAGGGACATTATTATGACCAGTATGATGCAGCGCAGTGCTGGAGAGAGAACGAAAATGCCAGGGATTGGGGGTCCTGTATTCTAACTTTGGTTTAACACTAACAAGCCATGTGACCTCAACATGTCTCTGGGTCTCTTTCTTCATGTACAAGGGGATGGAATCAGGAGGTTTCAAACTTATTTCCCTTTCTTTTAAAATATAAAAATCCTACGTGGAATATGAATATATAGCATGGATAAAAATAAATCTGCTCTGACAAAAGCGTGGCGAGCGTCTCAGACCCATCCCACCTGATTTTTCCCTTCCTTCTAAATATCCCCAACCCTAACTATGGGAATCCCTAAGGTATCACGGGTCACTTGCTGGAAAAGAATTTTCTTTGTGCCAGGCTGTGTTTGGGGCCAGCACTGTGTTCTGACGTCATATCCATTTGACAGCCCACCCAGGTTTCCCGAAGCCAGACCCCTGATAGCTCTCAGCCACTGTGAAAGAAAACCTGAGCAGTGTGCCTAACAGTGATGTGAGCCAGTAATCCACAGGTAGAACATAAAAACTAGACAAAATACACTTGAGTTGTCATTGCAAGACTAAATTCTAGCTCAAGAGGGAGAGAGTAGGGGAGAGCATGAAGGCACATCACTATTATAAAACAATTTACTTTAAAAGATCTTCTTCTCACTACTCTGTGTTCCACAATCCAGACTCGAGGCATAAGATTTTTACCATAAAATAGTGTGAGAAGGGTCAGGTTCTCCTCCTGAGGAGAAGCGCCTCTTCCACAGGAAACATGAAGCAGCTTCGGCCTTCAGAAGCGCTGGCCCCATCCTCCGGTCACCCAGCCCCCTCATATATCTCCTCTGCATGTGTTAATTCTTTTGAAGGTGATGGGGGTTCTTTGCATGGAAGATATATGCAGCTCGATGGCGGGAAGTGAGATCCTAATTATCTGCAGCTGACAACCTTTCAGGGCCCATTATAAAAGAAACGTCTGCACCAGGCGCTCGGAGCCCTATATCCCAGCTCCAGGGAGTTTGAGGGAGCAACAAGGGGTGATTCTGAGAGCCTGATTTATCAGGGAAGATTAGAAGACTTACGTCTATGGTCTGGTGAAACAATGACAGAGGGGGAGCAGGCTAATGGTTGACAAAGGGGCAGAAGAAAGAGAAGAGATTTATGTAGCCTGGTACAAGGGTGAGCAATTGGAGGAGTGGAATGAAATGAAGACGGGAAAGAAAGTCCGAGTAAATATCAGGGAAACTTTCCTCACTGATTTATTAGACAGATGAGCAAATCTTCCAAATGAAGCTTCACCATCACTGAGAAAGAGTGAGTGAGCCGACATAAATATGTCATGGCCATTTGTCTCTGTCATTGTGGGACCTGTAGTGGTATCTAGCATGGCGTGGCATCTTTCCTTGGAAGAGTGTCCTTAGAAGTCAGACTCGATCCTTTTCTCTATGGGACACTGGGAGGCTCTTAAGGGGCGTCTGCAATTCTAGGCATAGCCACTTGCTAACCATCACCAAACTTACTATCTACTTTGCAGTTTTTAGAGGTGCAGAGTGTACTTGTCCATGGTACCCAGCCCAGAAACTCCATGGCCTGATGCTTGGGACAGAAGCCTGGAAGACACTTCCAAGTTCCATTGAGGTCCTCTCAGCAGGAGCATATGGAAACGTTCTGGTGAATGTGACTACGTGTAGAGTGCCTCTATCTGATTCTGACATAGATAGGGACCCTCCTATGTGCCCCTTCACATCCTCTCAGATTCTCCTCACTCCCGATGCCACTGTAGAGACCAGCTTTGCATGAGCTCCAACTGGCATCACAAAGGCTCAACCTGGCCTGCCTTGCCTCCTGCCTTGGACATTCCCTATGGCTCCAGAGGTGCAGGATGCCTCAAGAGACCATCATGCACCCACCCAAATGTAACTGGGAGTGATGAGTTGATATACAGTGGGGAAAACATTTGACCCATGAGAGATGGGAGCTGGCAGATAGTCTTTCTCCTTTGTCCTTGCAGATGTACTCTACAGTTACGGTCTCCTAGGGGACACTCCTGCAAGATCAAGCAATTGGTTAGACATAGTAGCAGCCAATGGGATAAGACATCCTCATATTGGCTCTGCCAGCCTCACTCTCCTTTCTTCTTACTCCTGCTCCCTGGGTGGTACCCCCATAATAGGATAATAGCACAGAAACCTTTGCCTCAAGTTCTGCTTTCTGGGGGAACAAGGCTAAGATATGACCAAATAAGCGGGGCAAAAGAATGACTAAATTGTGAATATTGGCATACGTTTCTTTAATCATTTGGCTTGGGCACCTGGTCCAGACATGTATTCTAGGCATTGCATAGAATTGTCCCTTTCCGACCTCAGCCCCCTGATGGTGCTGCCATGAAAGTCCCAACAGAGCAAGGATCCTGGCATGGGCCCCTTCTTATATTTCAGTGTCTCTGCTGACTTACTCTGAGGGAGACAGCTGGGAAGCTGGAGGGCTTGGGCTTAGCCAAGCTGGTGTGTCTTACTTTGCCTCCCATAGGAGCAGAGTCCTACTATACAGGGTAAGGCAGGGCCTGGGGGTGGATGACTAGCTCCTTGGAGGTAACCTGAGAGGACGCTGACAGGCCTGTGTCCTTTCCGTCCAGCTGTGAGGTCTCTGTGCCACAACTACTTTTGATTCTATTCTTTGTGTTATAGGCATTATATTATAATTTTAGTCAAGCACTTGGTAAATTCAGAATTCTAGAATCATCACACTATATGGCCAAAAACCCAGTCTTTGGGGTGTTCCAAAGACAGACTCTATGTTATCTGTAAATGCTTCGAGCTTTTGTTGTTGCTTTTTTTTTCAATGTGTGCTTTAAGTTCAACTATTTTTATGTCCCCACACACAAAAAAAATTCCTTAGTAACCCATTATGGGTTAGTGAATTCCCAAACCGTTCAAAAATACTTTAAAGTTCTTTTGGGACATAGCCAGATACTTAATATTGTATTACATTTTATAGTTGTCACTTAATCAAGCTATTTAATATTATAGTACATTTTAAAACTGTCACTTAATCACATTTTCTTGACCCTTTTATGGGAATTAAAGATCACTGTAGATAAAAAATGGCATGCTTTAGTTTAAATAGATTCAGTATGTCCAGTTTGACAGTTACTTCTGAGACATTAAAAGAATTTTCTGTGATTAATGTGACCCACACACGTTAAATGGTGTAATGTTCCATTTCTTCAGCCATTAGCGGAAACAGCATCAGACAGAAGGAGCCAAAATGTAGCCAACTGTATGTAAAGCCGGGGATGGGGCTGGTGGTGGGGGGGTGGTTAAAGATAATACAAGAGCCAGGCAGGCTGAGATAAGAGAGAGATTTCTACTGATTTAATATTTGTTTTCTCTGGGCATCTTGAGAGCAAACCCTGAGAAACACAGAGGTCAGGCCCTGGTAATGGAGCAAATGCCAGTGGAACGATGCAAGCCCTCTGAGGGGAGCCTCCCCACAAGGAGAGTGCATCTTGGACAGGCAGCTGAGTGGAGTTACCCGGCGCTTATTAGAAATGATTGATGAGCATTGCTTCTAAATTTAGAGAAGCTCTCTAAATGGACATTTACTCACAAGGGGGGAAAAAAAAATTCCTCTGAAAGGTCCATCCCTGGAACAGTTTTGTTTATGGCGCTGCGATAGTTCCGGGCAATTAATCCAGAATTGCGTCACTGAAAGATTTTATATTCTTAAGTGTTCACTCATGTAGTTAAAGTAAATTATGTCCTTTTCCAAACATGTTTCAAAGAATTGTACTGGGTTTTAAAAATCCTGGTCCCTAAATCCTACTTGTTTGTTTAATTAATCTGAAAATCACTGCTCCCGCTTTGTTTCTTAATCACAGATCACATACACTGTATTTGTCAGCAGCTGCAGATGAAAGCATGTCCCAGTGTGTTTTTCTTGATTGTTTAATAAGAGTTGAATAATACCGTATTTAATCCATCAAGTAGGACATTACAATAACATTGATCTTTTGTTTGACAGCAAATTTGTTTGATAACAGAATAGAATATAATGTAACCAAATCAGTGTCAGAAATGCATTTCAGAGAATCCAATTAAAAACACCCCTGCACACTCCAGACACTGAGCAGTAGGGCGGAGGAACCAGGCACAGCAAGACACATTGGGAAGGAGGGAACGAACTAAAAAAATCTAGCCTTGCAAAATGTCCGGAGCTCACCCAGAAAATGCAAGCCAAGCAATCCATGTCCTACGCATGTGGCCATGTCGGCTGAGAAGTGTCAACCTACGCCAAGGTCAGAATGGACAGACCAATGACCCCTATTGTGTTCTCTCTTTGTTGCCTCAACTACTTGATTCTTGGGGTCAAAGATGCCAGATTCTGCCATCACTTAGTAAGAGTTCTTGAAGAATGCCATTGTTCACATCCCAGCATCTTTGTCCTGTTTCCAAACCTGTACATAAGAGACCCTTCCCTTATCTCCAGGGAGGAACAGGAATTGGTTCAAATGATTGTAGAAGACCCAATCTTTATGGACTTCATTTAGGAGAAGGGTCCGAACTGGGATTTATTCACACACATGTTCACTGGATGTTTTACAACTGAATCCTTCCTTTCCTTTCAAAACCCCATCCAGAGATGTAACAAAGCCTCTCTCTAGATACCTAAACCAGAAAACACTGCAAAGAGGAGAAAAGGATGTGTGGCAACATGCAAAAATTCTCAAAATGTTCAGTTTTGAGTCATTTATCTTGTCTCGAAAGTTGAATGGTCTATGCTTCATACAAAACTATTTTAACACCGCACACACACACACACACACACACACACCTTGGAAAAAGAATGACTGAAGTCAACCAGCTGTGTACAAAATAGCCAGCTGCTTGAATAAATTATGCCCTTTCTTCCACCAACACGATTTATGTGCAGACACTGACCAGACTCAATGTGCTGTCCCTCTCGCAGAGAATCTACCAGCGCAGAGACCCAATCAGCAGGCCTCATGCATGTCACTGGGGAGATGGAGGAAGGCAGTTTTATTTGAAAAATCCCCAAGAAAAGAAATAATCATTGGAAATACCTGCACTCTCTTTAGGAGCTTTTCATCATTTTTTGATGGTGGTGGTTGTAGATAATGCAAACCTCACCGCCTAATAAAGGCAGAATGAGAGTTCACAGAGGTGCTTTCAAACCTTTACTTGTGAATACAAGCTGAGAAAGCAGACGAAAAAGTATCAAGTTTCTCAAATCCACCTTAAGACTGTACTGGTGGCTCTCCACTACCCTGGACCTCAGGAGAAATTTTTGTTACATTTTCACAACATTTCTATCTAAAACCCAAATTTCCCTAGCACTTACACTTTGTCAAGGGGGGAAATATCCAGGATGATCTCGTGGATCTAAAAAGTTGAGGCGTCTTTGTTTTAATTCCTCCCTGGTTTTTGCTCAAGTATCCCCCTCTCACATTATTGTAATTCCTTCCCTCTCTCCATTTGCTGCCTCCTTCCTTATTCTTTTGTTCTCTGACTAATCTCCCCTTTTGTATTAATGAAGCCCTTTGTAGTTTCTCGTCAAATCTTCAAGTGGATTCCTTTGTGACTTCTGTTGGTTTTCTTTTTCTTTCTTTTTTTTTTTCACCTGATAGGACCTTTCTAAAAAAAAAAAACCCATGAAAATTATTAATACGCCCATCCTTCCTGGCACTGTACCACGAGCCTTAAAACATTCTATTACATTTTTGATCTGAAACGGCTTTCTCTTGACCCAGAAGTATTGGCAAATTACAGACCTCAAGCCAATCTTTTATGGAGAAGGTCTGAGAGCAAGTGGTAGCCTTTCAAGTGCTTAACCATAGAGTCATAATCTTTATGACAAATAGCCTCTTGCTTTGCCGTTACAGCGAGTTTACTATGCATACGGTGGAGAGAGGGCCTCTTAACGTGGTCAGGGACTTTTCCTCAAGCCCCCTCCCAGGTGTCACATCACTCCTTTTTACTGGTCTTGTTAGAGGAACAGCGTTAGCCTCACAGAGCACAGAGCTTCCTGACCAGCTGCCAGACTGTAAAGCACGTGGAGCTGGGGTGGTCGATCCAAAGACATCAACTTGTCACTCTTGATGATCATTCATCTGCAACAGAAAGAGCCCGTGGTGCCTCGGAGATCGATGTGGAGACCACTGCTCTTCAACATTATTGCCACTAATTATTAAGATGAATGCAGTGATTAATGGGAGCCACGCTTTTTCACGTTATGCAAATGGCGAGCTCATGCATATACATGGCAAAGGGGGCTTACCAACCTGGTGTCCCAACGTTGCTGCTCAGCCCCCTTATTCAGCTGTCACTGTGACCCAGGTGCAGCGACTTAGAGTGATTTAAAAAGAAATGCTAAAAATGAATTGTTGATCAGCAGCCTCAGGCAGCTTTTTGGAAATTCCCCTCTACCGGGGCTGTGCTTTGATTATGGAAAGCTCAATCAAGGCGATAACTAGGGTGATTACGGGTGCTGCGTTAGCCTATAGTCCTTTGAGTTTGTGTTGTCTGGAGCAAAGAGCTGGTGAGGAAGGAGAAAATGCAGCTCTGCTCTGATGATGGGGTAAACCAAGGCAAGCTGACCTTCCTGGGTCTTAAGTTTTCTTCCTGGTAAGAAAGTGGAGGTCCAATTAAATGTAATAAAGCCCCTTCTGACCTAAACTTATTGGACCCTATTAGGTACAGCATGAGTGGGATATGAGCCTGTGACCTTTTGTCTTCTACCCAGTAATCCTTAGAACAGCACATCTTTCATTACTTGCTACATTCCATAAGCATATATTTCATTCATTCAACAAATATTTCATTGAGCATCTACTTTGTCCATAACGCATAACTCCTTTTTCCCCATATGAACTCGACATACGGAACGCGAATCACAAGGTATCCCACTTATTTGCTATGTGTCTGAGGTGTAAGCTCTCCACTGACTACCGCTGAACCTCGTTCTGCTTTATAAATGCAGTGCCTGACACAGAGTTGGCACTCAATACATATTTGTTAAGTAAATGAATAAATGTTAGACTTGGGTAAAAATGACTATAAAGTATTTAAGGAACAGCCCCTGCCCTCTAGTGCCTTACAATCTATGTAAAGCCAAAAATACACCCATCGAGTAGACAACAAACTGTCACAACAAACGAGGCAGTTAGGTGCAGCCGCTCTTAAACCATGATGTCACGTCGTAGAGCTGTTCAGGAAGAGTGAAGACTTACTAAGGGATTTCACGAGTGGGAAGCTTTTATAAGACAGTGTAGACCTGGAAGGGCACATGAGTGCCTGAACCCTGGCCTTTTTCCCACACCAGGCAGATGGCACCCCGCTTCCTGAGAACCCTAAGGTAGAGATTTCACACTCTTTGATAGTTATCCAGACCGCCACTCTACCTAAGAATTCCTTCTTACCATCTACTCAAAGCCTCTCCTTCCACATGGACTGAATCTAGACGGGCGATGGCCACGTGCCCTTCTGCTGCCTGACGCTACTCTACCACTGAAGGCCCGGCAAGGACAGCTCATCTGATCGGTCACTTTAGAGACTGATTGCTCCACTCAGGGTGACTGATGGTCTGGTCAGCATCCTTCTCAAAACAGCCTCTCTGGAGAACTGAATCACAGCCACAAGTGACCAACGAGCCATTTTATAACCTTCTCACATACCCTAGAGACGAATTTCAGGTCAGTCCTCAATTATCACCCTGGGCTCTGGTAACCTAACCCTCTGTTTAGAGGATTCCTTGTTTTCCTCTAGAAGAATGCCAGAATTGCAGGTTGGGGGTAAGTGTTCCACAATCAGGCTGACCTGAGTCCTGGTTCCCTCCTTACTAGCTATGTGAGAAACCTGCAGTATTCTCACCTGCCAGCTGGACAGAATAACTATAAATACCTTACAGAGTTATGTGGGGACTAAAGGGGATAAAGTGGGTAAGATGCCTGGCACTTGGTAAGCCTTAGATAGACAAAACATACAAATATTTTTCCTTCTGTCTGCACTGTGGTCTAAGGAATAAGGCTGAATGCTTAAATCATCATCCTTAAAGGAAACAGAATATCTTCTGGTTCAGCTCCTGCTTCCCAGCAGGCAAGACACTCCAAGGGTGGTCACAATGACACAAAGACTACATCAGTCATGCCTGCTCAGCTGTTCATCTTTTCAATTTTATCAACATTTTGTCCTGACTTTCAGATTTCTGGATAGAAAACATAATTTAGGAGGACATCGATATAAACTCTACTGGAATATGCTGCACAAAGGCTTGCATTTCAGACGACAGCATCCCAGATGACACCACACCCACGCCTGAACTTGCTCGCTTCCCACAACCTGGATCCCAAGGCACTCTGGCTAACACATGTCAATGGCAAGGAGGCCTTATTAGAATGTTGCAACCACTACTGAATGTATAAAGGGTGCAGAAATGGAAAACCCTGAAGGGGGAATAGGAAATTATTCACTGTCAGAATTGCTGTGATGGACAAAGTGAGAAGCAGGCCCGGATTTCACAGTCAGCTTCCGTCCCTGCAGACACCTGGCCTCTCCATGACGGACACTGAGGCTCAGTTATTACTCCACATACTGTATAACAGGAGGCCTCTCCCAGGCTCCCATCCTCTAAACACATTAACATGCATTTCCCATTATTTAAAGGTAGCTTTTTAGGAAGTATTTATGGGTGTGATGAATGCCTCTCCAAAGACCTCCTTGTGTATTCTTCCTGTAGGCAAACCCCCTGCCAGTCACATCTGCATTTGTCATGAGAAATCCTGCTTTCAGCCTCTCCAGCTCATTTTGATTCCTGAAGTAGTCAGGGCTTCTCAAAAGACTGAGTCTCCCAGGCCTCTGCTGGGGAATTTAGTGAAGGCCTCAGCCCCGTGCTTGGCTTTGCTCCTGGTATTCTAACCCAGCCATGTTGCTAAACCTGGCTGCTCCAAGGGATGCCTGCCAAGTGCTTTCTCTCTAAGGTCTCCAGGGCGAGGCAGGGAAAAATAATCGGGCTCTTTTTTCTTAGTCCATGAAAATCTGGAGGGTACAGTCCTAACTTTAAACATATCACTTCTCCAAAGGGTCCATGAGAATCATGGATAGTTGCCACCTCTGCAGGAGACCATAAAGACCTCCAGTCCATCACCTCATTCCAGATATGAGCATAGCAAGGCTCTGACAGGAACATTTTCCGGGTCCCAGCACAGTTGGTGGTGGAGCTGGAGGACCACCTAGTCAGCCAACCCTTCTCTGTGTCTGTTTCTCCATAGCCAGGGCCTTTTGGAGCAGAGAGCGGACTGGCCCATACCCACTTCTTCCTCTCTCCCCTTCCTCCCTCCCTCCCTCCCACCCTTCCTTCCTTCTTTCTTGTTCTTTCTTTTTTTGGGGGGTGGGGGTGGGGGTGGGGGGGTGGGATGGGCGTGGAATATATTAAATAAAGGAAGAAATACCAAAATAAGTTTGTAAATAATTTCATATATTTTATACATTTGTATTTAACAAATAAAATTGTGCTCTTTGCAAGATCATTAGGGATTTAAAACAATGAAGGCCTGGCACACTCTGGGCAGGACATGTATATTTGCCTTCTTCAGTCCCTGGGGGCCTTTCTGAGGCTGTGCGCAGGGCCTTGTTCGGGTCTGAGCCCATCGGGGATGTGGAACCAGCAAAATGACCTTCCCAGCTTGGTGCCCTGCTTCCCTCCCAGCCCTCCTGGGATGGGTTTTAACTATATCATACAGCCTCCCATTCTGAACAGAGGGGGAAGTTGAGACTTAAGAGGAGGTGAAGACAAAGGGAGTAGAAAACAAGAGAGTGAAGTTGAAAGGAGGAAAAAGAAATACCCCCTTGCCTTGCTGCTATTCTCATTCATTTTTAAATTATTCCCAGATCAAGCACTAACAGGGGATCACAGGGAAAAACGGAATCAGGATTAGACAGGAGCTCTATGGAAATGTGCACCCCTCAAACATGTGTGAACTCCAAGACCAGCCACACACGAGGCAGCGTACACAGTTCTCCCAGCCTCCAACGAGCCTGGAGCTGGTGAGTGGTGAGCAAAGGCTGCGTGGTCACAGAGCTCCACCCGTGGCTCTTTATTTACTCCCAAAGACAGCCCTTCACTGCACACACGCTTCTTTATGAAGAGGTAATAGGGGCTCATTATATTGTTATAATTACTGGATCAAAAGTGAAATGAACTGGTAAATGCACTAAGCGGTTCCACGTATTTTCCTATTTAAGAAAAGTTATGTTCAAAAGAAATGGGAGCTCTCGCTACACCTAAGAAATCACAGAAAAACTCAGCGTCCTCTTTTTGAATAGACTGACAGTGTTGCCATTATATTATCCTACATTTCGAGGTGGCTAGCAGGTTGGATGGTAAGATGCTCATGGAGATGGAGCGGGGAGGGGACCAGGAGGGACCAGGGAAGGAGTCCTCATCCCTAGAGAAGGCAATAGGACGCACAGCACCACAGGCCGAGTGATCAGGCTTTGTTGTCACTCAAACTCCCAGTCAAGGGAAAGGATTTTTAATGATCTGCAAGAGAGATATGAAGCTAAGAGCCCTGCACTGGGCAGGAGCGAAGGACAGCTGAATGTGCACAAGTAACCGACCTTGGGAACTCAATCAAGACATCCGGAGGGGAGAGGGAGGGATGTGATAAGAACTCAAAATTGCTGCAGTATTTAAACGCTTTGGGAAAAGCTTCATAACAAAAACAATGTGGGCAGAATCTAGGAGGGACATTCCATCTGGGAGGAGGCTCTTTTCTTCTGCAAAACATACCGGTGACAACCTGGCAGCATATCTGGATCCGAGTAGCTAAGCCCAGTGTTCAACACAGAGTTCTGTAGTTTCCAGCAAGGACTTTTTCTTTCAATATAGTTTGTGAGCACCTTCCTGACATACCTAGAAAGTGGAAACATTTTGCACAGAAGCTAGAAACCTTTTTTCTCCAAGGCATAAGCATCGACACCTAGTGTCCCTGCTGACTCTGAATGCAATGACCTTGGAACTTATAGTGCTTGTCCTGATCGCCATTAGAAGCAGAGGCAGGGACGGGAGCAGTCTGTTAACAACACAAATATTAAAATGGCACTGGTATTCTGCATCCCAACAGCATAAACAGTGCAACGTAAGAATTAGGCAAAGCACATTTTGCAAGTCTACACAGATGTGCAGGAGTAAGTATGTAAACTACTTTCTCTATTTCTGGAAGCTAAAGAAATCTGATTTGTAAGACAGTTTTTCTTTCCCGACCTTTGCTTAGCATACACCCTCCCAAATTTCAACTGCTGTTGCTCTTACCACAAATGCAATATTTCTGGTAATTGTTTCTTTCCTGCTGCAAAGTGCCAGATTTATCCCTATCTCCTTTTCTCATGACCCGTGGGATGAAGTAAAAAAGTTACTTTCTTTTTTTAACTGAAGGTCCAGTTAAATTATAAAAGATGTGTCTATTTCCCCTTGATATGGCTGACACACTCCCCCAGGTTGGCCAAATTTTTGGACAAACTATAATTGTAATCCTGAAAGTGTTTGGGGAAGATCCCAGGAAAGAAAGGGATTGGGACTTGATATCAGTGTGAGATATGCACAGGACAACAGCAAGCCTACTCTGTCCTTCAAAAGACTGGTGAATTGGGGGATACTTAGTACTGAGTCTGATTATCTGGGTTGTGAATTATTAAGAGCATCTGCCTTCTTTCATTTCCTCCTGGCTGACCTTTTCCTGCCTACTTGTACCGTAGGTTCAACACACATTTATGAACAACTACTGTATATTACAGGTATTTGCTAGGAACTGCCTCTTTTGTCTTCTCCAAAAGTTGTCAGACTCTAAAAGTCAGGCTTTTTCCATTATACGACGGCAACCCCCATCCCAGGAGGTCAGGCGAAAGGAAGAAAGAGGATGACCCTCATATGAATTTATGTGCCGTTCTGGTAAAAGGCTTGAAGAAGCAGAAGGCTAAACTAAACCTTATGGCCTAAATCGAGCTTTCTGGATAAACTGTGCTTACGTTCACCCATAATGAGAAAATAGAAAGGAGGTTATATTTGTTCACTTGATAGGAAATTCTCTACAGAGATAATTCTCCACGGCCAATCATTTAAAAAAGGTATTTAAAAGCAGACAGGCTTCTGATAGAGCGATAAATAGCTAAGCTCTCTAAAACTCATGATCATACCAATCCCGAGGCATGGAACAGGACCTAAAAAGCACAGCTTGAAAAAGTTTAGGACGAGTTTAAAATCAACCATAGTATATTAGTTTCAATTCTTTAAGAATAAATAGGAAAACCTTAGGACTAGATGATTTCTAAGGTTCCTGGAAGCTCAGACCAGCCACTGTCCCATGAGATGAAGGCTGCTGAGATTAGGCCAATACACACTGGTTGTTAAAATATGGAAACACTTCCATATCAGATGTTGAACAGCTGCTGCTTTGAACCTACTGATGCTTCCCCACCAACCTGACCTGGCACGGCAGGAGACTTCCTGCTCCTGTGCTATGGCTGGCGTCCACACTATGATGGCTGTTAGATATTTTTAATGTCACCCTGTATATGATATGAGTAACACATCTATCCTGACTCAAAATTCTTGGGTCTTAAATAGTCCTTTGACGGTCAACATTATCGGTGTCGTATTACACCTACAGAAATATTTAGTACTTTCAGTGAAAGGAGAACCATTTCTTCATTCATAGTCCCAAACTTAAACATGGAAGTTTCACAGAGATTTGCTTAAGTGAGTTAGTTGTTTGCCTGTAACCAGAAAGACCCTTTCCAGTGTTTTGAACATTGGCAGAAAATCACAAGAGATTCCCTTGTAGCCATAGCTGCAGAACTCTTAAAAATACTATCTAATGGCACTGAACTATGAATTAAAGCTCATTCTATTGTACCCATTCCCTAAGGCTTCCTGGGGTGCTAAGGCAGAGATTATAGTTTTTGTTTTTTTGATGATTCAAGGGGTTGTGGTTGTGGGTTGTGCAGGTATACATGTTTTCAACACTTATAACCCAATTATTCGCATGCACATAGACACAAATGCACACACGTACACGTACTCATGTACGTAGACACACTCATGTACGTACGTGTACACACACACACACACAGAGTTTGAGTATATGTCCCTTAGAATACACAGGATGGCACTTCCATGGTGAACTACTGTGACTATGAAAATGGCCCTGGTTTCTAGCCTAGAAGAGATCACAGGAAGGTATCTTAGCAGAACAGAAAGAACAGGGATACCTCCAAACAAGTCAACAAATATCACTTTTAGAGTGTCTGTGTACCAAGCACTTTTGCAGACCAGGAGTCCATGCCCTCAAGCAGGTTACATTCTAGAGAATAGAACATAAAAAAATAAACAAATTAATTTTAGGTTCTGGAAAGTTTCATGCAGAAGATGTAGTAAGTTAAGAGAGAAAATAAGAGAGTGATCAGGGAAGAATGTGAAGATGGGACGTTTGAGCTGAGACTTGAATAAAGTGCAAACGTGAAGGACTGGAGGAGTCCTTTACGCAAAACAAATAACAGGTGAAAAGGCTCTGAAACAGCTGTGAGCTTTATACGTTTGCATCATAAAAAGAAGGCCAGTGTGACTGGAGCAGAGTAAAACAGGTAAGACTCGCGGGAGATGAGGTCACAGAGTTAGGTAGGGAATTGTGCTTCCAGCAGTGTGGCAGACCAGCTACTCTGAAACTCCTACTGCTGCAGAACCCCTACTGCTGAATCAATTATAACGTCTTTTTTAATGCCTAGCTGAAATTGCATGAAAATAAGGTAGATCCACATGGGTGAAAAGCTGCCTAGTGAACTGAAACCAGAGTGGTGAGCTAACGGGTAAGCTGAGTCCACCCTCAGGCAACTGTTATTAGGAGTCCAGAGTTTTGGGAATTAATGGTCACATGGGGGAACAGGAGACGACTGGGCACACACAAGATGGGGAGAAGATGATGAGGCCCCCAGTCCTCAGTGAAAGAATAGGCCAGGGAACGAAAGGCTAGAAAAAGCATCCGTAATAGAAACTTGTATTCTCTCAATTGCAATTCCATTTGGAGAAAAGAATAGTCTGGGGTTCAAATTTTTCCTATCTTGAATAGTAACGAAACCTCTAACTGAAAAATTAAATTAAAATGTCCTTATCTATATCTGTCCCCTTGAATCCTTTAAAAGGAAATACACATTTTTCTCAGGGGAATATACTGTCTATTTAGGTCCATCAGGATCCTACTTCATTGCAACAGGAGTTCTTCATTAAAAATTACTAAATTCCTAAGCAACCAAGGTACTAAAAGAGCCACCAGAACCAACAAGAAAACATTTAGACTACCAAGAACTTCAGCTGATGGAATTCCTAGACACAGAATATAAAATAACTATATATAAAATATTTATACAAGTTAAAAATAAAATAGAAAAATATGAGCAAAGAACAAGCATTTCAAAAGAGAATTTGAAAAAAAGAAACAATTTCTGGAAACAAAAAACATAATAGTTAACATTAAAAGCTCAATGGATGATTTTCTATTAACAAGTAGCCTGGATTCATCAAAAAATGTCATATCACAAAAAACAATAAAAGGAGAGGGGATTGTTTTAGATTAAGAGTCTAAAAAGACATAATAACTAAATGCAATTTGTGAAACTTAATTGGACCTGGTTTTAAAAAAAACACTATAAGAGATATTTTACAGACAATTGAGGAAATACAAATATAAGAATTAGATTAGAATATTAAATTATTATTAATATACTTTTTAGAAAGATGTAACCAGTGAGGTGCTATAACCAGATATAATAGATATATAAAGAATCTTATATATCTATTTGTAATCCCAAAAGGTGAGACTAGAGAGAAAGGAGAATTATTATCTTCAACAGTTTTATTACACTATAACTCACTTACCATAAAATTCACCCATTTAAAGTATATAATCGATGTTTTCTTTTACTATATTTACATATACATATAAATTTACATATATATTTACACACACACACACATATATATATATGTGCAGCCATCACAGTCAATTTTAGAACATTTTCATCACTTGAAAAAGAAACCCCACACCCTATAGCTATCACCTCTCTATTCCCCCACTCCACTCATTCCCAGACCTACGCAACCACTTATCTACTTTCTGTCTCTATAGATTAGCATGTTTTCAAGGTTCATCCATATTATATCATGTATCAGTATTTTGTTTCTTTTCATCGCCAAATAGTATTTCATTGTATAGGTATACCATAGTTTATCTATATATCAGTTGATGGACATTTCAGTTCTTTTCATTTTGGGGCTTTTATGAATAATACTGCTATATAGATTTATGTACAAATTTTTCAGTTCTTTTGGGCATATAACTGGGAGTGAAATTGCTGAGTCATGTGGTAGCTCTATGTTTAGTCATTTGAGTAACTGCCAGACTGTTTTCCAAAGTGGCTGCACCATTTTACCTTCCCCACCAGCAGTGTATGAGGTTCAAATTTCTCCATATCCTTTCCAATACTTCTTATTATTAGACTTTATTGATAATAGCCATTCTAGTGAGTGTGAGAGAATACATTTTTTGAAGAGAGAAAATGTATTAAAGGCAAAAATGAATCCTTAAATATAAGCAGAATATTCAAGTGAACATGGAACATTCACCAAGACAGACCATATTCTGGGCATTAAAACAAACCTCAACAAATTTAACTGTATGATTGAAATTGTAGAATGTATATTCTCTGACCACCGTGAAATTAAACTAGACCTATGGTAAAAAGATATTTGGAAAATTCCCAAATGTTTGGATATTAAACAATACACTTCTAAATAACTCATGCTTCAAAGTGGAAGTCACAAGGGAAACCAGAAAATATTCATAATGGAATTAAATGAAAACATCATATATCAAAATTTGTAAGATGCACTTTACCAAGAAAAGATACAGGATGGTAATTAAGCACATAAAAAGATGCTCAATATCACTAGTCATCAGTGATATGCAAATTAAACCGTAATAAAATATACTACTCACCTATTAGAATGACCAAAAAATAAAGTACTGAAAATAATAAGTGCTGACAAAGATGAAGAACATTGGAACCTCTCATTCACAGGATGAGGCAATGCAAAAGTACAGCCAACTTTGGAAAACAATTTGGGGATTTCTTATAATCTTAAATATACACTTACTATACAACCCAGCAATCTTATCCCTGGGTATTTACCCAAGAGAAATAAAAACATATGTACGACACATAAATCTGTATGCATATATTTATATCAGCTGTTTTCATAATCACCCAAAACTGGAAACAACCTAAATGTCCATCAGCGGGTGAGTGGATAAACAACAGTAGTACACCAATACAATGGAACACTACTCAACAATAAAACAAAACAAACTACCAATACATGCAGCAATATGTAGGAATCCGAAATGTATTATGCTAAGTGAAAGAAGCCAGACTCAAAATGTAATATTCTCTGCGATTCCATTTAAGTGACCTTTTGGAATAGGAAAATTCTAGGTACAGGAAACAGATCAGTAGTAGCTAGGAGGTGGGTGTTCACAGGAGAATTGATCACACAAGGTCATGTGGTCACTTTGGGGGATGATGGAAATATTCCACATCTTGGGGTGGTGGTGGTTACAAGGCTGTTTACATTTATTAAATTAATAGAATTATAAATCTAGAAAGGATGAATTTTATCTTAGTAAGCCCTACTTTTAAAACATGTTAATGTGATCCAACACAGAATAGATAGCTTCCAAACAAGAAAAGGGGGAAAAATGAAACAAACACAACTCAACAGATCAAAGAAGAAATACATGCATAGAAAAATTTGAACAGATAGAAGCAAAACATAAGATTGTAGAAATTAATCGAAATATATTTATAATGACAAGAAACATGATAAACTAAGTCTGTTTTAATAGAATTTAGAATGAATTTTAACAAAAAAGAACAAAATCCAGCAATATGTCATTTTCAAGACATTCACCTAAAATGTAATGGCACACATACACACAAAAAAAATCACTGCAAGTAGAAGAACACAAAAAGACTTTCTAGAAAAATACTCGACACAAACAAAGACAAAACAAAAACCAAGAGGTAAACCCAAACCAGATTATGTAAAGTCTTCTAAATCATGGCAAGGAGTTTGTACTGTATAGAGCTTGAGGCCATGGAAGGTATTGAAGGGTTTTAAGGAAAGGAGTGCTGTGATCTGATTTGTGTTTTAAAAAGATCCTATGAGAGGAGGAAAGGGATGCAGGGTCAAAGGTAGAGACATGGAGACCAATCAGGAAACATTACAATTGTTAGACTGAAGGTGCCTTAGACCAGGACTGTGTGAGTGGAAATGATGAGAGACGTTTTGATTTGAAAGATGTCTTGAGGTGGAGCTGATGGGACTTACAGATGGAAAGTGTGAGAGAAGAAAGAAATTAACTGAGATTTGGGGCCTGAGAAACTGGGACTCTGGTAATCCAATAAGCAAAGATGGAAAAGACTGGGAGTTCCTTCTTGGCCTTATTTATTTTGCGATGCTTCCTAGATAGTCAAGTGGAGTTAGTAAGTAGGCCATTTGATATGAGAGTCAGAAGCTCAGGGATTTCAGTTTGAAATGGTTTGGATTTCTACTCCAGGGATGTGATGAGATCAGCGAAAAGACAGTGAGAAGAGAAAAGGACTAAGGACAAAGCTCTGGCGTATTTCCACATTTAGAGGTTTAGAATTTGGGAGGAATGAAGAGAACAGGAGACCAGTGACGCGGAAAGAAAACCAGGTGAAGGTGGGATTAGAGTAATCTGGAGAAGAGAGGATTTCAAGAAAGAGGGTGTGGCCCACCGTGTCAAAACACTGTTCAAAGTAAAATGAGAACAGATAAATGATTATTAACAAAAAGTGAGTCATTGTTGCCCCAATAACAGCCATTTCAGGATTGGGGTGGAATGTTTGGGGAGTTTGAAGAAAGAATGAGAGATAACCCAGGAAAGGGATTGCTGGGTCATATGGCAATTCTATTCGTAATTTTTTGAGGAACCTCCACACTGCCTTCCATAGCAGCTGCACCAGTCTGCATTCCCACCAACAGTGTATGAGGGTTCCTTTTTCTCCACAGCCTCTCCAACACTTGTTACTATTTGTCTTGTTGATGAATAAATTAAAAAAAAAAGAATGAGAGATAAGAAAGCAATTTTAGGAAGTACTTTTGGGAAGTTTTGATGCAAAATGAGTTTTATTGTTTTTTAAAGAGATGAGATCAAGGTTTTTATATGCTATAGGGACAATCTAACAGGTAGGGAGACATTAATGATTAAGGAAAGAATAGTAATAATTACAGAACTGAAGTCTCTTAAGTAGGCGGATGATAAGCAAAGCACAAGAGGAGAAGGTGGCCTCAGAGAGTGTCAGGCCCCTGAAGTGAGAAGTCGTCAGTGTTTATGTGAACTGTCTGATGTGGCTATAGGTGAATGCTGATGTGGCCAAACCAATTACTTTCCCCTTCTTTGGGGAATCTCCCCAATACCCCCTCCTTCCCAAGCTGCTTGCATTCTTCTCAGGGCCAAGCTTGCAAACAAGTTCATTCCAACCCCTCCCCCTGTAGAGCTAGCCCCTCTTCCAAGGGTGTGTGTGTAGAATGAGATGCTGAAACCAGTCCGTTTGTTTCCTCCTAGTATACACAATAGTCTAATGACTGGCAGGGCACCTGGATCACAAGCTCAGACCTACCCACGAAATCAGTCGCCAGGAGGCATTTAAGTGTCTGCTATCCCTATTCTGTAAGAACTAAAGAGCCACCCAAATATATCAGTTGTGATTATGAGGTCAGGGCCTCCAGTTTTGAATGTTACCTCATTGGAGCATCAGCCTATGATGCCCTTTTGTTGGTTATTATCAGGAGGATGGAGGCCAGACTGTCAAAGAGGGTGTCACAGGGACAGAAAGGTGGGGCTCAACTGGTCCATCAACAGCTGCTGAAACCTGGTGTTCAGCTGACCCACAAAACATCCCTATTGTAACAAGGGCCCTTTCTTTTTTATTATCAAAATCTAAGTTTCTTCACTTTAGGGGTGAAAGAAATGTTTGAGCCCATTTTTGGCCATATGCAGCTATGCTTAGTGTCACAATATGTGGCTTTTTTTGACCTCTGCCTCCTCAGGGTTGGCATGATTTTGAGGCATCCTAAATGACACCAGGATTTCATCTGCATGTTTGACTTGGGTAACTTCACAGTTTAGATGCAGCCCTGCGTATGAAACACCATCTCTGCAATGAAGTCAGGAAGCTTCCACTGAGACGTGATCGCCACCAGGCTCAGACTTCTAGTCACCCCGCAACCAGCCTCTCTGATCTTTGAGATGTCTATGATCTCTTCTAAGAGATGTTGCAATGCTTGCTGCTTGACGTGGCCTGACACGTACATAATAACGAATGTATTGCTTCGGTGTTCTGTAACTGCATGATCACTGTGAAAATATTTTAACACAGTGATTCGCAAAGTTTGCTACATGTTATAATCATCTGGGGAGAACAAGTGCCTCCGAATCTCTGGGTCTGGAACCCAGGCATCGATATTTTTTGAAGTTTTCCAGATGAATTCAATGTGGAACCAAGTGTTTTATGAAAGTATTAGTGAACAAATGTAAGTTAAAATTTGACCCCCATGTGGTGCTACCAAAGCAGATAACTGAGGTGACAAATGGATGAACAACTTCTACCAACCACAAATTTCACACGTATTCAGATAACAACCCATATGTCACAACTTACTTGTCTGCTCAGTAGCTGTAAAAACTTTTGATACGAGTGCCACAGACCAATTTCAGAAAAGTTAAAATGTGTAATAACATGTGGCTTAGAATTTGGGAAGCACGGTATTATTATTCGTAACTGGAGGGTAAGTGCTCCTGTAAGTTTTTTCCACCATAAGATCTTTATTTTGACTTAAAATTTGGATTCTGACTTCAAAGGCCTCATCACTAGGTGAGGTCTGAGGACCAGGAGCATCCACATCACCTGCGAGCTCGTTAGAAATGCAGGCCCCGCCCCATCCTAGACCTGCTGACTCAGAAGCCGTATTTTAACACCACCCCAGATGACTCACATGTACAGTTTGAGAGGCACTGATTTTAGGCACTACAGGAAGAAGGAAAGTGGGCAAACAAAACCAAGTGTTAAAATTTAACAATTCAAGAGGTTCAGATATTTTACAAACTCACTCATCAGACCCTTTAAAGCAGAGTGTTTGGATTCTGCTGCTCAAAAAAGAAAGATCATTTTGTTGTGGTTTCCTCTTCTACCTCTTACCAGCTGTGTTAACAAGATACAAGTCCTTCATGGAAAGCTTTGAGAAGGCTCATGTTGAGCAACAGCAGAGACTGATGAGCCAGAGTCTTCACATTATATATCTCTCATTCTGTGGTTTTGGTTGCTAAGAACATTTACATAATGATAGGGTTTTAGTTGCTTAGAAGTCCAACTGCTCCTCCAGTTGATTACCCACCTGAACTTATTGTGCTCAGCTTGAGACAGCATGATTGTCTTCATGGCAATTGATGGTTTCATAAGCTCAGAATTAATACCACAGGTGAACAGAGCTGATGTATTCATAGGCAGCAAAGCTCCTGTGTTCATATAAATAGCCCTAGTAAACAGGCAAACATAAATACTAAACATTAAATACACACGCACACACACACACACACACACGGAACAGGAAGGGTGAAATGGAGCTTGAGATTATCATGATTCAACAGTGTGGTTTCCCAAGGTTGAAAATTGTCTTTAATACTTCAAGGCTCATAAAGCTCTTAAAACAATGAAAAGACATGTTCTCTTACCTTTGCATATGATTCTACCAAACCCCACTTTTTGCTTTTTCCATCCTTGGGGGACTATAGCATTTGAGCCGAAAGCATACAGTTGTAGGGTCTTCAGAAGGAATAAGAGCTTAAACTGCCAGAAGAATTACTTCCCCCCCCCCATATTCTGGAACAGGTGGAACACACCAACCTCTCCAATGACCAAAACACACATGCATGACTGTGCATTTATGCCTTCACATATAATATCTCCCTAAATATTATGATGCTCTATTCAATTCAACAAATATTCCTTGGACACATAGTACCTAAAAGGCACTCTACTGAGCTCTTCAGCGAGTACCCAGATAAGTCATAAAAAACACTCATTGATATTTCACAACTCATTACATTACCATGCTATCTGCCACAGTCAATAAAATCCTTATCTTGTTTGAACCAAAATCCTTGTTTGTTTGAACCTCAAAACAAACAAACAAACAAACAAAAATAAAACAAAACAAAAAATACTGGCTCTAAACTCATTCTATGAAGCCAGTATTACCCTGATACCAAACCAAAGACATTACAAAAAAAGAAAATTACTGGCCAATATATTTAATGAACATAGATGCAAAAATTCTCAACAAAATATTAGTAAACCAGATTCAACAATACATTTAAAGGATTATACACCATGACCAAGTGGGATTCATCCTAGGGATGCAAGGATGGTTCAACATCCATAAATCAATGAGATACATGGCATTAACAAAATAAAGCATAAAAACCATATGATCACCTCAACTGATGCAGAAAAAGCATTTGACAAAGTTCAACATCCTTTTATGAAAAAACTTCTCAACAATTTCTCAACCTTTGATCTGTAGGACATTTATTATGCACCAGATGTATTCTAAGCAGTTCACGTTTGTTATAGGAACCTGAGGCTTAGGTAAAAGAACTTCTCCAAAGTCATACAGTGAATGAAAGATCTTGAACTCTAAATCTGAAACCGTCTTACATCAAAACCTGTGTTCTTCAAATTGATGAATCATCCCCTAGCAGGCACTGAAACTCAAATGCCTCCAGAGGCCAGGTGAGTGATGTGAGGGAGAGAGCTAATGAGACAACAGAGAATAGTGAGGACTGGTGAGCCATCGACTCATGTCTGTCTCAAGGCATGAAAGTTCACATTTTTCTAAAACGCTGCATTGGCCAAATAAAACATATCCCAGGGCCAAATTCAGCTAGCAAGACCCAGGTTCAAAGTTTAGGGATCATATGTTAAATTCAATTAATTTCTCAACCACAAGACTCTTTAACAATCTTGTACAACTTGGTGTTCATCCAAAGTTTATATTTAATATATTGGTTTCTCATGATGAATGAGACAGTGGAGGATAGACTAAGACTTCATTCTTCATTTATTCATTCAACAAATATTTATTGAGAGGCTTGTATATGCTAAGCTCTGGGGTTAAAGCAGATAATATGACAGATGTCATTCCTGGTTCCTGGAAGTTAGGTCTGGTTAGCGAGCTTTTCATTGACACTCAAGAGGAGACAAACAATGTTTATCAAACTTATTTTAATAGTTTGCAAGACCTAAGTGTTTCAAGGAAAAGACTTTGGGAAGTAATATGCTTTAAACCAGGAGGTGCAAGATTATAACACATGAGCTAAGCATGTATCCTTGGTTTTTGGTATGGCCAGCACAGGGATTTATGAAGCTTTGGAAATGTCTGTAGAAAGGTCCTGCACTCTGCTGATGGAGACAGACTCCACTATCATCTACTGGATGTCACCTGTCCTGACGCAAACATTTATACCACTTAATGGCTCCTGAATGCATTGACATTCACAACACAGAATCCCTGCTGCTCTGGCAGCTCAGGAAAAACTAAGAAAGAACATAAATTGATTACTTAAATATTCCAGGTGCTGATAAAGCCAGAGCAGAGCAATGACTGGGGAGCAAGGAAGACATGCCAAGATAGGAAAACAGCAGAGACTCCAGGTAACTCTGAAACAGAAGGAAAAAGAAATGTCATGGGAAAAGGACTTGGAAGACAAATCCACAGGCCATAAAAAGATCCATGCTGTCCCGAGAGCAGTCAAAACAGAACGCCTCAAGGATAAGATTGCCAGCTACAGTACAGAATTGCCAGTTACATTTGAACTTCAGACGAACAATAAATACATTTTAAGCATAAGTATGTCCCAAATATTGCATAGGACACACTTATATTAAGAAATTATGTGGTGTTTATCTGAAATTCAAATTTAACTGGGTGTTATAGATTTTTATTTGTGAAGTCTGGCAACTCTACTCAAGGGACAACTAGCCAGTGGCCTAGTGGCAGCTTGTGGCCTTTTATTTTCTTCTAATGTGAAAGAAAGGAACTAAGGGTCATCTGCCACGTTTTGACGCTCCATTCAGTGGCCTGATTCAGACTGTAACAGCTGTGGGACACTACAACCATTAGAAAGGCAGGGAGGCTGAAGTTCACCTACTTATTTGAGAACAGAATCAATGGCTCTGGGCCTGAGGGGACTTTGCAAGCTATCTAGTCCCACTCCCTGCAGGAGTCTTACAGAAATGGCCAAAATAGTGGCTGTATTATAACCAGATTAAAAATGCTGCACACAGGCTCCTGGACTTGTATCTTGCTCCTAGACATAAAGAGTCATAGGTTGGCTCTACAGAATACCAATCGAAATCTTAGTGAAACATCAGAGGAAGAAGAAAAAATTAGCAGGTAGCTTTTTTCAGCATCACTATTTGCTATACTTTCTTCTGGATACTTAGAAAAAAAGAGAAAGGTTTTTTTTCTTCATTATTAAGTTTTACTATAAAAGTGTATCTAACTCCACAAAAAATGTATGCATCTTCAGAAACACAACATCAGCCATTTCTCAGACCACAGTTTTCTCCCCACTGGAATGAGGATCACTGCTGCACTTTAAAATTAAGTTGGAATTCTTTGAAGAGAATTCTCATTACGGTGATCCATCATCCTTAAAGATTTTCAAAAATAAAAAGGAGTATCACTGTGCAAAGGTTTCTTCCCTGAACATAGTGATATTTGAGCTCCAACAGTTTTTAAAAAGCATACTTTCACCTTAGGAAATTCCAACAGGAAAGGGTGAAGATTATGGAGAGTTTCCAGGGCCAATTTTTCCATTTCTTATCCAGACAGAGGAAATGTGTGGGACACAGGGGGCTGTATACCTTTGATTTCCTTTCCTTACTGATTGCTTTTGCCCTGAAGCTCATTTGTACTTTTACATGGATACACTTAAGGAGCATAAGGGTGTGTGTATTTTGTGTGTGTGTGTGTGTGTGTGTGTGTGCGCGCGCGTGTGTATGCATGTGCATATATGGATGTGTGGTGAATACCTTTGGTTCTACCATCTCATGTGATATGGAGACTACCTCCTTTGATTTCCAGTTCTTTTGGTATTCAGGGGAAAACAAACAAATATAAATAGTCTTATACTTGGAACTTGATGGTTAATTTTATGTGTCAACTTGGCTAGGCCATAGTACCCAGATATTTGATCAAACACTGGCTGGAGGTTGCCATGAAGCTATTTTTCAGATAAGGTTAACATTTAAATCAATAGACTTTGAGTAAATCAATGTACCCTACATAATGTGGGTGAGCCTCATCCAATCAGTTGAAGACCTTAAAAGAAACAGACTCACGTCCACTGAGGAAGAGGGCATTTTGTCACTGACTGCCTTCAGACTTGAACTACAACATCATCTCTTCCCTGGGTCTCCAACCCACTGTCCTACTTTGCAGATTTTAGACTTGGCAGCTTCCAAAATCATTGAGCCGATCTCTCAAAATAAATCTCTTAATAAATCTCCAGTTAAATATACACACAGACATACACAAACGACTTTTTCCCAAAATTTTATCAAATAAGATGGTCGAATTCTTTTCTACACTGTATAATCAGTTCATAAAAATCCTTCTGGAATCTTCTCTGAGTTTTACTTGGGTTTCTGGGCTCTCTGTCTTGACTTAAAAGATACCTTCAGAAGCCCCCCTTTACACTCAGCTTTGGCCAGAGACTTCAAGGACCGGAATGGACCCCATCCTTCCTTCTTTTTGCCATTTTACTTAGGAAGGGTGAATTCACCTACAAATATGCCTTCTCCCCCACTGCCTGGAGCTTGGATCTTACAATCAGAGACAGGATGGGGAGTTTATTTGAAAAGCCAGGCAAGATGTAAATGCTGCTACTCTCACTGTGTGTGTGAAATTTTTGCACAGCTGCAGGCCTCAAGGGAGGCTCCATGTGAGGGAGAGGAGCCGCCGGCTGGATTCCAAGCTCTCCAGAAACTTCAGGGACATGAACAGAATTCAGCTCTCAGTGTTGAACTGAAGAACCTCCACGAGGACCAGGGAGCCAGGACAAGAGATAAATGGGAGTCTGTGACCAGGCCTCCTTGGATGACATTGCTGTTACCCAGATGGCATTAAACAGTTACGCTTGCCTTCAAGGGAACTCGGAATCACATGTGCCTCGGGTGTGTTAAGAATCCACCGGTGAGGTTAGTCCAAACGCTCACATTCGGCTTTCCTGTGCATGGGTATCAAAGTTAGTGCCGCCCCTTGACACCATAATCCATTATCAAAAACTGAAAGCAGCTGGTTGGATTTCTAAACTTTCTACATGGAGAAACGCATCTGGTCCCAGTTTGCTGCAAAGAAATCAGTTTTGTTCCTTCTCACAGCCCAGCTACAGAAAACAGTGGGAGCAGCCCAGTTCCCCAAATAAAGGGCTCTCATGCTGGTCTTCAGCCTTCATTCATGCTGAGGAATTTTCAGCCCATCTCCACTGCCAGTGCCATTCTACCTCCAGCTTGGGGACCCCAGCCAAGCAGGGACTCTGAAACCCCACCAGTTTAGAATGAGGAGGCTGGCGATTAGCAAAGCAGCTCTAGCCCCTCAGAGAAATCTCTGCACAGATCATGTGTATAAAGGGGGAAAAAAATCATTTGTAATGGATGGTCTCAGGACCAATTTTTTTACGTTTGTGCAAAGTTGAAGTATTGACTAACTTTCTGTTAATTTCAAAGGCAGAGCTCAGCTATAATTTATCCCTTTGATTCCACTGACCATCAGCAGTTGTGGCCATTTTCTGTCCGGCTGTGGAGAACAGTTAAATGATGATGTCCTTACCCCCCTTTGACTTCTCTTCCAGCCTGTTTCAGCAGTCTCACCCAGGCACTTCCTGTCTCCCCAGCTCCACTGTCTGGCACTTATTTCAGACAAGTCAATATGTTTAAATTATATCTGAGCTCAAGGTAATTAATCATAAAGCTTTATTGCTTTGTAATGTGTTTTTTTTTTTTTTTTTTAAACTTCTGGTTGGCATTCCATTGAATCACAATTAAAAAGAAAAAGCTATCTGCGATGCATTGTGAATATTACGTAAATGCTCAGGCTGGGCATCCTTTCTGGACAAGCGCAAGGAGCACGCTGAAAACCTCTGCTCTTTTAGGGATCTAACTAAGAGGGTCAAGATAGCATTTCGGGGAATGTTAAGCAGATCAAAGGGAAGACCACATGAGCTGACTGGATCACAGTGTACAGAAACAAGCTAATTTGAAAATGTAAAAGTCAGGTGATGAGTTGTCTCTTTAATGCATTTTGCAAACATAGGAAAGGCTTTGAAGTTCACTGCATAATTATGCCACAAGATTGTACTGGACATATGTTACTAAAGACTGACAGGTGTTTGCTTCGAACAAATTGTGGTCCCCTCCAGTTTTAATGGTGGCCACATAACGCATGACCTTAGTATTCAGTTTCATCATTCGTATCTAGTCCAAGGCTTGTGTGCATACGATGTAATCATTCCCAACACTCTCAAGGGCCAATCAGCACTCAGGGCCCCATCCCTCAGTGAAGAATTCCCCATTAAGGAGGTGAACGAACAGTATCATCCAAGACACTTCAAAAAGAATGCTGAAAAGGTAAACCTAGGGTTCAGAAAGATGGAGCTGGAGACTCATTTAGAGATACACTCTTCCAAAACAGATGATTAATTTAGACACATTTAAGAATTTCTCATATAAAAGTAATGTATCAAGGTAGGAAACCAGATACTCTTGGCATTTTAAGCAGGAAGAGACTTAAGGAGGAACAAGGGGCTTTCAAAATCACTGGATGAGCAGAAGGGGCAGGTCCTAGGCTGGGCCTTCTGGAATGACTCTCAGAACCACCTGATGCTGATACACAAAGGGAATAACGAAAAGCACAAAAGTGGCTATTGCAGGGCAGTAGCTCACCTCTTTCAAAAGCACTCGGAAGTAGGATTAGTTTTACTAGTCTAAGTACCATCTTCATGCAATGTAGGCCTTGGTATAAGAACAAAAACAAACAAACAAAAATATCTCAGCCTAGGGCCGGCCTGGTGGCTCAGGCAGTTAGAGCTCCATGCTCCTAACTCCAAAGGCTGCCGGTTCGATTCCCACATGGGCCAGTGGGCTCTCAACCACAAGGTTGCCGGTTCAACTCCCACAAGGGATGGTGGGCTGTGCCCCCTGCAACTAGAACACAGCAACTAGACCTGGAGCTGAGCTGCGCCCTCCACAACTAAGACTGAAAGGACAACAACTTGACTTGGAAAAAAAAGCCTGGAAGTACATACTGTTCCCCAATAAAGTCCTGTTTAAAAAAAAGAAAAAAAGTAAATTAAAAAAAAAAAATATCTCAGCCTAATACTTATGCACATTCTCCAAGGCCCATTTTCTTCCTAAGAATCTTGCTATCCTGAGGTTGGCACTCTATGATATATACAACTGAAAATAAAGCAATTTATCTAATGTCAAAGACAGATATTGTAGGGCGGCTCCAGTATGTATTTACCTGGCAAATTGCCAAAGAAGGCAAGCTTACAGTGGGTGGCTGTCTACATTTTAATCATAGCACTGGAGTGAGAATTAGTGAGGAAGCATTGGTCAGTCTCAGCCAATATAGTAATTACATTCTTGCTCAAATTCTAAGACATGGAATATAAAAAGTATTCTATGACAAAGGTGGGCAAACTGTCACCCGCCCGTGTTTGTCAATACAGTTTTATTGGAACATAGCTACGTCTATTTGTTTGCCTGTTGTTAATGGCTGCTTTTGTACACCAGTGGCAGGCAGAGCTGAGTAGTTGTAACAGAGATAGTATAGGCCACAAAACCTAAAATATTTGCTATCTGCCCCCTTTAGAGAAAAGTTCCCTAATCTCTGGTTTAGGATGGCAGGGACCATGTATAAGATTAGTAGAAGCCAGTTCTCAATATCGATACAGATTGCCACAAACTAATTGCAGCCATGCCATTCAAACATTGAGTCACAAATGGAGAATCATGTTTTCCACAAGAAAAAGCTCTTTGGTATTTCCTGTCTGACCATACAGTCCTGTTTTTCTGTTATCTTTTGGGTTGAGCAGGAAGCTCTTTACAATGTTGGCTAGCTAAGGGGGGCAGTTTTTCAAACGTTCTAGATTCAAAAAAAGCAAGAAGCTTCCTAGATCAGCACTGTCTGGTAGAACTTTCTACAATGCTAGAAAGGTTCTATATCTGTGCATCTAATACATTCAAACTCAATTTTTAATTCCATTTAATTTTAATTAATTTTAATTCAAATAGCCGCATATTCAGTGGCTACCTTATTGGACAGTGCAGTTGTAAATCAAAACCTACGCGTGTTTTCTCCTAGTTGTTTTATCAGTCACTAACACCTTGTTTAAAGACAAAAGATTTCAATGTAACTAATAAGGATATGAACAGACTCACAAATCAATAAAGATCCCAAAAATATTTTATAAAACAGCATCAGAATAATCTTGTATAAATAATCACCACGTGGAAAATACCCTCTTATTGGCAGCAGATAAAATCCAAATTGTGAAGGCAGTGAAATCTGGTAGAGTGAAACTGTGCTATTAAGCTTCAATGTTGAAAACATTTTCACCTTCTGGAAGACTTTGGTTTCTAGGGCTGTGAATCTCCTTTTGTATGAACTAGAGTTCAAACTTTTGACTTTATCTTTAAAGTTCCTAAATTTTTTAAATCATTGATCAGTTCTAAATATACCTATTTCCTACACGCATTCTCCTTTCTGGCTCATATCTCATTTATTAGTTAGGTTTTCTTATTAATTTAAATGCTATTCTTTCTTATTTGGACAATGAATAATTTTGGGAAAGTTACTTCAAATCTGTTTTTTTTCACCATTGACCATTTTTTCACCATTGACCAACAGAAAAATTCTTTCTGGGTTTGACTAACAATTCATTTCTATTTTATTTATTTATTGTATCTTTCTGGATGTGAAAGAAACAGATTGGGAACTCCAAACATACCCATTTATGACCAACTCAAAGGAATATGAGGAGCGACATCTCAGCTGCCAACTTCCCTTGTCCCAGGCGCACACGTCTGTCAGATGAACAGGATATGGGCCGCATTGCCCCAGCTGGACATCTGGGCTTTGCAGCTGCCACGAGGACCCCATGTGGCTAGGAATGTCAGCTTAAATCTGAGATGGAGTCAAGGAAAGGAGAAATGGCAGGAGTCTGTGTGGTACTTGACACATCATCCCATGTGACCACCTGTACCTCGTACCTTTGTCGCATCTCAAGAGACACAATACACACTGGAGCCATCACTGTGTCACAAAATAACAAATAGCCATGTTTGGGTAGTAAACAAAAAAGTTGTCCCTGTGGCACTGAATAAGTTCTGTGGCTCCATCCAATTTCAAGACCATTTGTTCCCACTGAAACTTAAGATCTAAGAAAGGAAAAAATGATTTTGGGTCTGTTTGATTATGTCTCATATCCTTTCTCTTTCAGCGCAGGGTCTCTGAGAAGGTGGACTAGGTGGGACATGGCAGTGCTAAATGGTTCAGCATTTCAAACTTTAGTTGACAATTATTGTAGCACTCTCCTTCCAAGATAAAGATTTTTCAAGGGATTCTCATGCATTTAAGTCTAAAAACAATGGAGAAATCTACAAAGCTCTAGAAAGTAACAGCAGAAGAGGCCTCAACAGCAACCCTATCTACAGATGTTAGAAAAGGGAGGTCCCTTTCTCCACCACCTCAATTAGAAACCTGAAGGGCACCTACAAAGCCCGTCACTGATAATCTTATTCAGAGAGTGATCCATGAGTGGAAGGTAGTCACTCCACAGCAGGATGGAACTCTTACCTTAGATGTACTGATAATTGTGGAAGGTCAAAACCACCAGTCCATTCAGGTTCAATAATAAACAAAATGTAAATGTGATGGAAGCAATTTCTGACTGTGACTATTTCTACATTTGCCATGGCGGTGCAAGTTTCCAGAACTATGGCGGCTGGAATTTTGGTCTAATCTGATCAGTCACGGTCCCCAAAGTCACTGCAATCAGAGTAATCAACACTCCTGTGTTTCTGCCAATTGCACGACTGTATAGACAAACCATGGCTGATAAGATTGGCTTAGTTGCAATTGGAATAGTCTCCCAGGGGTGATACTGTGACAATGTAAAAGGCCTTGTAATTTTTGTCAAGGCAGAGACGCTTGCTGAATTCCAGTGCTACTGTATCTGGACATGTTTTTCCTGGACTGTCATCCAGGGAAAGCCCCTCAATAATGAGGGCGACTTTGGTATACAAATCAGCCCTGGAAGTCAAAGGACCCACAAGTCTCTGAACCTCTCTGAGCCTCAGTTTCCTTATTTGTAAAAAGCTACCTACGAGTTGTTTCAGGAATCAAACAAGATAACATAAATGCTCCTGTTACATGGTGAGCAATTAAAAAAATGTCACCTATGTCACCATCTTATGATTGAATTGGAAGCGGCTATATGATATCAACCAAAAATTTATACTAAATCCAATTATTTTCAACTTCTCTGCTATCTGGAGATATCACTGCTTACCTTCAACTACTTCTTAAGCCCTGCACGCAATATTCATTCTTATTCATTCTGGCTGCTGCATCTTCAAGTGTGTGTGTAAAGTCAGCCTTAATACTTGCAGGGATGAAGCTTGTCCCTATGGCTCACTAGAAATTTATTTCCTGCTGTTGTTGCAGTAACTCCATTTTTCCCAAAGGGGCCATGATATAAAGGAAATCACTATGTAGCTAAATCAGCCTGCAGCTAACATAGACAAAATCCCTAGATGAACATTCAAATTCCAATCCATTATATTGTTACTTCTCCAACCAGCACCATACCCACTGGCCCTGTGCTTTGGGTTGAATTGTATCCCCTCCAAATTCAGAGTCCTAACCTCCAGTATACCTCAGAATATGACTTTATTCAGAGATTGGGTGTTTACAGAGGTTATCAAACTAAAATAAGGTCATTCTAGAAGGCCCTAATTCAATATAACTGGTGTCCTTATAAAAAGAGAAAATTTGGAGACAGACACACAAGGAGAAGGGTATGTAAAGATGAAGGCAGAGTTTGGGGTGATACTTCCACAAGCCAAGGAACGCCAAAGACTGACAGCAAACTACTAGAAGCCAGGGGAGAAGTGTGGAACGTCCTCGAAGCCCTAGAAGAAACCAACCTTGTCAACACCTTGATCTTGGACTTTACACCTCCAGAATTTTGTTACAGTAGCCCTGTCAAACTAATACACTCTGGAAAGGTTATCCTTTAACACAGAGATGGGTTATCCTAGAGGGGACAGGAAAGGGAAAGAAGAGGAAGAACTAACATTTCTTAACTTCACACATTATTTCAAAGTTTTTACACTGTTATACTATGTGATTTAATACCCATAATATCCCTACAGAGTAGGTATTCTGCATTTTGCAGATGACAAAACTACAGCTCAAACAATGTAAGTAACTTCCCTAATAATATCCTGCAAGTAGCAAATAGCACAACTAAGGTATGGGACCAGGTCTGGGTCTGAACACCCACTTCCTCACTTTGCCATCTGACCCTTGAAATGGGGTCTCATGTCATCTCTAAACATTTCAGAATTCTTGCTCTCTTCTTGTGTTGTCCAGATAGAAATTCAATTTTTTTTGATCAAACTGCTCCTTACATTTAGACTACACGGAAGCTAAGCCAACTACAAAAGAGAAGGTGGCATTTTCTGGTTGCACGATCATTTTCCAGTCAGCTCAACTGTAATCAGTTTTCGTTCTCAAAGGAAGCAAGACTGAGTGCTTCCTAATTTTCCTCAGAGTTTGATATGCAGAAAATGAGGTTGCCACTGTGATGGTAAAACTATGAGACGAGAGTTGAGATCCAGTTTCTGATTGGCTGGAGTAGCACAATGCAATCTGGAGATCTTTTATGTTAAATGCAGTATCAGAATTCACTCACTCTGCACTTGGAATTCAAGTATGTTTTGCATCAACAATCGAGAGAAACACATTTGCTGTGTTCCTTTCCTTTCTCTTACATGCTAACTTTTGGGGTGGCTGGGGGTGGTGGATATTTATTAGCTTTGCTTCTCACATACACAATAAGAGTTTCTACAGAATGCAGCATTATTTACAACAGCCATGATATGGAAGCAACCTAGCTACTCACCAATGAATGAATGGATAAAAATATGGTACATATATACAATTAAGTATTACTCGGCCATAAAAAAGAATGAAATCTTACCATCTGCAACAACATGGATGGACCTAGAGGGTATTATGCTAAGTGAAATGAGTCAGACAGAGAAAGACAAATACCATGTGATTTCATTTACATGTGGAATCTAAAAAACAAAATAAATGAACAAACAAAACAGAAACTCACACACACAGAGAGCAAATTGGTCACCACGGGGAAGGGGTGGGAGGATGGGTGAAAAGGGGAGGGGATTAAGAAGTACAAAGTAGTCATGGGATGTAAAGTACAGTATAAGAAACATAGTTAATAATACTGTAATGACTATGTACGGTGTCAGATGGTACTAGACTTACTGGGGTGATCACTTCATAAGTTAGATAAATGTCTAATCAGTATGTTGTACACCTAAAACTAATATAATATTGTATGTCAACTGTAATTTTTTTTTAAAAAAGTGGACTAATAGGATGCCGAATGAAAAAAAGGGTTTCTATAGAAACCTGTTGGAAGCCAACCCGGAGAGAACATAAGATATGACAACTCCTTCCTACCATCTGCAGTTTGTGCAACCTTGGCTACATGGCCCAACATCAGTTGTTTGTTTGTTTTTTTTTAGGAAGGAAGACATGGAAGAATAAGACAGCTACAACGACACCTCAATTCTTCTATTCGCTTTCAAAGTGGTGGTGCTCCATGGGGAGCTGTCTAGAAAATGAAGAAAATGGTAAAGTGGTGCAGAAGAGGGCTTTGGAGTCAAAACTTGGTTCAGATGCCAGCTCTTCTTTATGATCTGCAGGGAAAATATTTAACCTCACCAAGGTTTAATTGCCTTATAAAAATTAATTAATTAAAAACCCACAATACCAACCAACCACACAGGAAAGAAGGGTTCTCAGTTGAAACTCCATAGGACTAGAAAACATAAAATATTTACTTATTTTTTCCACCCCCTCCCCCCAGAAAAAATAACTTAAATGACACAATCTGTGTAAAGGGCACGACATACAAAATGTGCTCAAAAATGGCAGCTCTTATGAGGATGAGTTTAGAGAATATGTCCCTTGGGCTTTTCGCAGGCCTGAGCCAGCATGGACTAGCCACTTTCTCCTCTGCGCCACGTGGTTTGGCTGTTAAGGTGAGACAGACCCCCGCCTCACCTGCTTACACCATGCTACACTTGGTGGTGGGGTAGGGAATCCCTGGGCACATTTCTGCCTTTGTTACCTCTGTTCTGTAAAAGTTGGGCAGCACAGCAAAAGCACACAAGTCAGAGCCCTGCTGGCCAGGACTGCAGCACACAAAGGCAGGCGCAGAAGCCAGAGCTGGACCCCAGCCTTCACAACACTCAGGCAGCAGCTGCAACTGACCCTTCAGTCTGGATGCTCAGTTTATGTGGAGCTAATGGTTGCAAAGCATAGCAAAGCATTTAGAAATATCTTTCTTCTCTACAACCTACATGTTGCCCCACCCAGCAAACTACAAGGGCGGAAGCACAACCACCCCTCCAGAGAAGGCACACAGAGAAGTTAGGGACAGTCTGGTGTGGGGGGTTGGAGGAGGGAGTTGGCCGGGAGTTACAAAAGAACTGTTGGGGGAGTTTCAGAATGGAGCTCATATCTCAGGACTGGGGAGGCTGGGGCAGGGCCCCCCTTTAAGGAATGGCTGAAATGTACCAACAGATCACTCCCAAGCACGCCTCTCCAGCCCAAAGCTGCAATTACACGTGGCCCCGCCCTGAGTTATCTAGATTCTCAGGGACTTGACGGATTTGGACCTAGAGGCCACGACTCTCTTGGCACTGCCAAGATGTGTTTCCACAGAAGGAAGGGGACGTTCACCATATACATTGCAAATACGTGCCATTCAGACAGCCAACAAGATGAAGAAAATAATTATGACAACCCAATCTGAAAAGTATGACTTCTAGATTGAGCTGATTTAAAAAATTTACCAAATCTGCAATGTCCAAGCATTCCTTTATGTGTCCATCAAATACTTTTATGTATCTAAAATACACTATGCCCTATGGATGGCACAGGTATGTCCCGTTAGGCAGGCCGGAGGGATGAGTCGCGGGAGAGCAAGATTGGTCTATCAGAATTTATGGGCATGTTTGAGCTGCGGGAGGTCAGGCTAGAGAAGAGGGAAAAGACCATAACCTCCCCGAGCAAAGAGGGGTATGGAGTTTTATAGGAGGGGGTAAATGAGGCTGTTCCCCCTTCAACACTTCAGGGGGTTTTCGCTGACAAAGGGTCTCAGGGCCCGACCAAGCCCTCCAGCCCCACACCCTGGCCCTGGCCGCTGTCTGGATGCCCAGGCCTGCTGATCACAGGCCCCTAGGAGATAAAGCGAGACAGGATCAAGACAAGATGGCTTTTAAGATAAGGTTTCTGCTCCTGGCCTACATACGGCTTAACTGTCCCTGGCCCTATAAAGACTACAAACTAGGAGAGAAGAGAGACAAGTGGAACAGTAAGGAAGTAGGTGACACATATTATATATTTTGGTTTTCTCAGTAGACACTTCTCAGTAGTGGGCACAAGAAAGAATTCAATGGACGATGAATAAATGAATGAAAATAAATAATATTTACTGAGTGTGTCCTACGTACCAGGCACTCTTCTTAAACATGAAAATATTAGGTTGGTGCAAAAGTAATTGTGGTTTTGGCAATTATTTTTAAACTTTTAAACTGCAGTTACTTTTGTACCAACCTAATACATTAACTCATTTTGTATATGTGATATAATTAATGAATGATATACATCATTAAACATAAGCAACTTCTTCATTTAGTAAATGAACAAATGATGTATACTCAGCCTGCAAAATTTCTATGCTGAATGTGCTTTGAATCTGTAGAAGAAAGGACAAGAATAAACAATAAGGGCAGATGAGTTTGGGGGTCAGGCATCAAGAAATTGATATAAACTTGGGAGGAACATGTATTTTGTAATAGCCATAATAAGCTGAGTTCCAATCCTAACTTCATCTCATAGCTGGGTGATTTTACACAAGTAGTTTATAGCCTCTCAAGCCTGGAATCCCTAATCCGTAAAACAGAATGATACACACACCTCGTGTGTGAGCTCTTGTGAGGGTGACATCCATCAGGTCCTACAGGAGAAAGCACCCCTGAAGTGGGAGGCACCCTCAAAATAGTAGTTGCCGATGATTTAGGACTCACTGAGACAGCAGAGCACAGTGGGAAGTTAAACTTAGAATCAAAGTCCTAGTTCTAAATCTGGGCTCCATTAGCCAATTGAAATATGTAAACAGCGGGATTAATTGAGATGATGTGGGTTAAGATGCCTCCGTACAAAGCTACTGTTGTAGAATGGGAGGGGGGTAAAACCAAGCCCTTCCTGGGGAATGAATCACCAAAGACTTTCTAAGAGTCTCTGGATAATCTTTCTGAACTAGTTTAAATGGACTGAATGAACTGAGTGAACTCCCAGGTCCCTCGTCTCCTGGGAGCCTGTGATCATGTGTGAGAACCATGTGACTGGCTCTGAATCAACGAGATCCACCTGCATATGATTTCCTGAGGTCACCTGTGGCTAACAGAAGAGTTACTGCTAGACAAGGAAGGGAGGGACAGGGCCAGGGAGAAGGCGGGCAGGAGTGGCCCTTTTCATTCTCAGAGCCCGGGCATTGGCACGTCCAGGGAGGGGACAGGGGAAGTCCTCTGAAAGAAACAACTACCCATTTGCACCACAATGCCACACCATTGGGGAAAAGTTAACAAAATGTTCCAGCTTTCAGCAAGAAACATCTTCCTTGAATAAATGTGTACATGCACAATGGGTTAACAGATAATATGAACAGCATTTTATAGACTCTGCAGTAAATTCGTACTTTCTTGTCTTTGGGCCACTGAACATGAGGTATTTTGCGTATATTAATTATTTCCAATTTTTTTTACAGTGAGTACAGAATCAATAAAGCCTCAAGTGCCTGAGTTAATTAGGTGCATTTGACCCTTCACTTTGAATGCATGTGTATTCCAAGGCAACTATGGCACATCATTAATTGGTTTAAAATTAATTCATTAAGATCCTAGTTCAGAAAGAGTTAATTGATGTCAAAAGCAACATCTTTAGACTCTCAGCTGCTTTTGCAAATAGTCTTGACACCACAAGAATTTCAAGTTTTTGGTTCAAAACTCTGAACCTGTGAGGTTATAAACTTGGCAAAACCTGTTCTGCCTTTGCTGTGAATGGAACACATGCCATTTTGAAACATAAATCTGCACAGCTCAATTTACAATTCCTTGGGTTAAGTGTTAGAGAAGTTACAACAAACTGGAAAATATGTGTACAAGTAATTATTTGATTTACAGGGGAAAACTATAAAGAGGCCCATTTGCCTAGTGTCTTAGACAGATATTCTTTTTTTTTTTTTTGGAGGGGTGGGTCTCTGAGTCCTGGTCTTACTGTCCCAGTCAGGTGAGAAGAGTCCTCAGAACTGTCCATAATAAGGGATCAATGTAATGAATCACCTAAGGTTGATGTTCAGACTCTGCATGCCAAAATTAAACCAAAAGAAAACTGCAGAAGTTCCAAGATCCCCCTGTATGTCACGTATTGGTGCACCGTGTTACAAATTTTATCTAATCAACTGACATTTTAAGGAGTGGATAATTCCACAAGAATAACAATGTGGTGACCATTTAGTCTTTCCTCCCCTTCATAAAAACACCGTTTTTTATTTGGTCTCCACGCAGGTCAAGACATTTCACTAATTTGCTAGTCATTAAAAAGATATTTTTATACCCAGCCTGTAATATTATACTCCTCAGTGATTATGATAGCTCCCAACAGAATTCCACACTCGAAAATGCAGGATGGGAAGCTGAACTGCAATTATAATACTTTAAGTAATTCCACAGAAGTAGAACCACTGTTAAATAATTTATAGTCTTTGATCTTGTCACAGATCTCCTGAAATCTTCACTCAAGCTAAATATTTTCAAATAGAAAAGGGAGAGTTACTTTCCTCTCTACCACCCACTTACCCGGGGCTGGAGATACAGAAATAAAGGTTCCAGATGTTTGTCTTGAGAGGTTGGACCCCAGGGCATTTCTGCCTTTGGGGACCTGCCAGAATCAAACACTTTGCCTGGCATTGACTCTGCTTGTCCAATTCGTATATCTCCAAAAGTAGAACTGGGAGAAGGTGAGAAAATAAATAACTTTTAATTATATGTATCTGAATGTTTGCAAGAACTAGACCCATGGGTCTCCGACCTCAGCGAGTGTCAGAATCACCTGCAGGGCTTGTTAAAGCACAGAGGTCTGGCTCCAGGCCTAGAGTTTCTGATTCAGGAGATCTGGGGTGAGGCCCAGGAACCTGCCTTTCTAACAAGCTCCCAGGGGATGCTGATGCTGCTGGCCAATGCATGTAGAGAATCCATGAGCAAAACCTACGGCTTCTGTTTCCTCAGAGTTAAATTGTGACCTCAAGGATATTGGGTTCTTAGACTCCATCAGAGAAATAAGTGTGAGGGAGAAAAGGGGCAGTCCTAGGTCTCTCCAAGACCAAATCTAGAGCTTTTTAAGAAAGCGATCCCCTCTTAGAGAGGCTTTAGTCTCCACAGTGAGTCCTCAACACCCCCATGATGAGGGGAAGGATTAGTGTTCTTAACCGAGACGGGAAGCAGCCTGGGAACTTGAAGTTTTGGCATCTGGGAGAAAAGGCACCAAATTGTTAAAGTCACCATATTCATTAGGAAAATCTCATTTTACTTAAAGAGGAGAGGGAGGAGGG
Organism: Rhinolophus sinicus; assembly: GCF_036562045.2. Classification (NCBI taxonomy): domain Eukaryota; kingdom Metazoa; phylum Chordata; class Mammalia; order Chiroptera; family Rhinolophidae; genus Rhinolophus; species Rhinolophus sinicus. Next base: position 46,784,819 of record NC_133755.1, on the reverse strand, counting down.
AGGGAGAGAAGGAGGGAGGGGGAGGGGGAGGGAGAGGAGAGGGAGCAGCTCATGATGGTTAAGGCCCTTCCGTCTTCTGTAACCATGCCTTTCTTTTATCCTTAAACGACTGTCATGTATTTCAGCTACTTGTTTACAAATATGATGTTTCCAAATTCATTTTGGGTTGTCTTTGTCTGAAAAGTTAGGCCAGACCCTGTTTGATAATTCATATGACAACAATGATTGCATGGATTTCTTTGCTGTCTTAAAAAAATTAAAAATGGAAGGAGGGGGTAGTGGACAAAGAGATTATCAGGACATTATTTAGGTTTAGAAAGAAAGAACGCTCACACCAGATGAAATTTCACAGGCTCTCTGCTGATTTGTTTGCAAAGTCTGCACTAAGGAATCCTAGAGAAGGGTTAGGTGATGATATCACTGTTCCCTGATAATCCCCCTCAGTAATTATCCATTTTTGCCTCAGGGAGCTAGAGAACTCAAGCTAAAGCAACTGGGTTATTTTGCAATCATTTTCCAGATAACTGCATCTGAGTCTATCTGGCCAGGGTAGAAAAGGAACACCTACTAGAAAAGGAAACGTTGAAGCCATTTGAAGGAATATTACAATTGTTCATTTATGAATAATCTTCCAAAGTAGTCTTTGCATGGGGTGGAGAAGAAAGGTACAATTGTCTTTGGCTTGTTTTTACAATGAAGGGAATGTTACATTTCTAAACAAAAGTCAACTCCAGGGAGACATCCAAAGGCTAGGAAGCTGAGCTGGTAATGGTAATAACATCAAACATTTACTGAGTAGAGATCTGACCTTCACAACAATCTCACAAGGAAGTACAAACCTGGAGAGACTGGAGAACAAGCTCAAGGTTACATGGCAGGAGGCAGAGCTGGTCTCCAGACCTGCAACTTCCCCCACATCTAGCTGACTCCAAGGCCCATGCTAGGCCAGAGAGAAGTACAGAATTTGCAAAATGAAACAATTTGTTTTCTAGAAATTGTTGCTGCTGTTGGGGGGAAGATGAGAAGATGCAAATGGAATCTTCCTTTGTCCTATCATTATGTACACAGGTGGAAGCTATAAATAAGAGCTCCTGTCACTATGGAAAGCAAATATCAGAGGTCAGGCTCAGGGAAGCTCCACTCCAGAACCCAAGACCTGCCCATTTCCCTGTGCTGTCATTTGAGCAGTCATCGTCTATAATTCTCTGTGTCACTCAATCTGCGGCAGGAGCCAGGTGCTGGGCAAACCATCTATTAAGCTTTTTGCCTTCGTTGGGATCTTACCAAACCTCTTTCCCAAACTTGGATAGCCCACAATGAGAGATCACTCAATTTATTAAAACGCTAAACTCTCTTGGCTCAGTAATTCTGATCATTTTTGAAAAGGCTGAAAACACATTTAGCATCTTTACAAGTATGTTATAGCTGAAGTTCTTAAATGTCCCTCCCGATCTGCCCCTCCCCACATGTTCCCCATCTCAGTACATGGCACCTCTAGCTTCTCAGGCCATAACGCATAAGTCATCCTTGTTTCTTCCTTTGTCCCTCCCTCCTCTGCATGTGAGCCACCAGCCACTCCTAAAAGCTATCTCCAGATTGTATCTCCGTTCCCTCCACTCTTCTCATCTCCATCGCCACCTCCCAAGTCCAGGATACGGCCACCGCTCACCGGACGCGTCCAATCACCTCCTACTTTACACAGCAGCCAGGGGCACTGCTTTCCACCCACCCTTCAGAAATTTTTTTTTTCGAATTATGCAACAAGTATATAAGTGCACTGTGGGAGGCTGAAAATGCCGCCCACAGAAGATACCTACGTCTTAACCCTGGGCCTGTAAATGTGACCGTATGTGGGCAAAGGGTCCTTGCAGATGTGATTAAAGGAAGGATCTTCAGACAACGTGATCCTGTGCTACCCACGTGGGCCTTAAATACTATCACTAGTGTCCTTGTAAGAGAAAAGCAGAGAGAGGTTAGATGGACACCGAAGAGGAGAAAGTGACGTGACCTCAGAAGCAGAGATTGGAGTGACGCAGACAAGCCGAGGAACGCCGGCAGCCACAAGAAGCTGCAAGAGGCAAGGAACAGACTCTCCTTAGACACAGCCTTGCCAACACCTGGATTTCAGCCTGGTGCAACTGATTTCAGGCTTCTTGCCTCCAGAACTGTGAGAGGATAAATGTATATGGTTCTTTGCCACCAAGTTTGTGGTAATTTGTTACAGCAGCCACGGGAAACTAATACATGCACCATCGATGTAAAGTTCAAAAAATAGGGATGAGGTTTCACTACCTCTTGACCATTCCCTCTCCTCACGCCCATTCCATTTCCCTAGTCGGGGGTATCCACTGTCATAAGTTTGGGGTTTTTATCAGTCCAGTCTTTTTTCTATGCATTTATATATTATACATAGATGTACTAAAGAAAGGTGCCGTTTATTTTTAGGTTTTAGTGAACCCAAATTGCTCCCCCCAAATTTATGGCTTACTTCTGTCTGCTTTTAAACGTCACAGAAATGGAATAAAGCTGTCTATGTTGTCCTGTGACTTCTTTCACTCAATGTTGTTGTTGAGATTTACCCATGCTGAGTACAGACTTATAGTTCGTTTGTTTTCTTTATTGAGCATATTCTGTTGCATGGATACACAACTTACTTATCCATCTACATCTAGACTTATCTTAGGAAAGAGTAGGTCCATCATAATAGTCCCTGCTTGCAGCCCTCCACGGCTTCCTACTGCAACTGTAGTGCATCTGACTTCCCATGAACCACCTTTGCCTCTCCCATCTCAACTCACCCCACTCTCCCTGACTCTCCAGCTTCCTTTGGGTTCCTTGAGCACACCAAATTCACTTCTGCCTAGGACACTTGCTGCTGTCCCTCTCTGGACCACTGCATTCCTAGATACTTGCATCCCTGGTTCCTTTTTATTCAAATCTCAAATCTCATCTCATCTCTGTAGCCTTCCCTGACCACCCATCCAAATTAGCCCCATCTCCAGTCATTTGCTCCCGTAGCCCTTGCTTTATTTTTCTCAGTCCACCTCTCCCTATTCCTACATGCCTGTGTGTTTGCTTCCCAGTCTATCGTCTGTTTCCCTAAACTGAGGGCGTGAATCTGTCTTACCCACCACTCTATCCCTGGCAGCTAGAACAGTGCCCAAGCATGGAGTGGAATGGATATTCAGCATATTTTTGTTGGATGGATAAGTAAGTGAATAAAGCTGCAAAGAAATGAATATCTTGAGAGTACTTTAGAGCTAACCAAAATTCACTTGCTCATTCATTCCTTCCATAGATATTATCAAGTGCTTATTTTTAAAAATCCTTGAGTTGGTCATGGGAGAGGAGAAAACACAGTTTGCTCACTATGACAATTTCTTGTTTGACAGACTTGGTCAGTGAGGGCTGATCCATGGAATGTGAGGGGTTTTAACTTTATCTCTAACTGTATGTTTTTTCCCCCTCTTCTGTGTTTTCAAGTAGGGTGGAGCTTGCTTGTACTCTCAGGGGTGACTAAGCCACTAGACTATTATTAGTGAATCAGGGGTGCTGTTTACTGCACCAGTCAGGCCTCTCCTTAGCCGGGAGGAGAGAATCTACCCAAGCCTGTCTGATTATTTGGGCGAGATTCCAACAGGTGAAGAGACTGTCCCCAACAAGGCCTGCCTCCAAGGGAACTAAGCATCATGGAGACAGATACACCAAAGATCAGGTCAAAAATAAAACAAAATGAAAAATAATTTACCTTATCATTCACTTCCCAAACTTTCAGAGTCTCATTATACTCTGAATTTGATTTCATAATTTATCTAGTTTCAATTGCAGACATGTGGCATTCACAATTCCTTCTAGACAGTCCATTTTTCAGACTTTAATTCTTCCTTCTCTATAGCCAGAAAATACAATAACTGAAACCTGTGCAGGAGAAAATGATAGCAAATGATTTTAGGGGTTTCTTATGTCCCCTTTCTCAGCAGTGATTTTCCCCTTGCTTAAATATATATATATATATATATATATATATATATATATATATATATATATATATATATATATATATATATATCACCCATTAGGCTTCATCTCTTTAACATTAACTTCTAAATCTAAACATCAAATTAACACAACAAAGAAAAGTAAAAGGGGATGGGTGCTCATAAAATGGATTAATTATGGGGGTGCCAGGGGAGAGGATGACTGAGGAGGCCAGACCAAATCTCAGAGGGCAGGGGGCACTTGGACGCATGCATTAGGTAGTTGGGTGCGTTATGTATGTGAGGGAGCCTGGAGGTAGAGCATTTGCACAGCCAATGAAGGAAGCGGATTCTAGTCTTTTCAGCACAGCCTCCACCATACAGAACAAAAAAGATGGGTGAGCAGCTGCACAGTCACCTTTACTGAACAAGTCACCCTGTGGCTAAGACACTGTAATTGCCCCCAGGGCCCAGACAGAGAAACTCCATGAGTCAACTTCCATGAGGTTAGGACCCTGCCGATTTGGAGAGCTGATGTCCTTCCAAGGGGGTGGGGCCACGATGACCAGACAGGTCCCCAGACTGCTGGATTGTCAGAATTTCCAAAAGAAATCAGAAATGCAGAAGTTTTCTGGAAAAATCTAGTTCTAATGTTGGCAATACATTCAAATACGTTTCGAAATATCCTGCAGATCGTGCCAAATTTGTCTGTGGGCTCAGTTCGGCTTGTGAGCCATTGGTTTGCAACCTCTCACCTGAGCACACTGGCCTCGGTGCCACCGTTAGTTTGGTCTGTGACATCTCCCTTCCTTATAATGAATATTGTGAAACACCTTCCCTCCTCTTCTAAAATAAAATGTACATGTCACGCAGACTACCTAATTCAAAACTTTAAACACAATGTCCTAGCTATCATGCAAAAGAGAAGTAAAAGATGGGTAATGTATACAAAAAATATATGTATTTCAACACAACTACCCTGGAAGGCAGAAAGAAAACCATCTGATGTTTGCCTCTTTAGAGCAAGTTGCTAAGAATACAGTAGCCACAAATGCGGAGTGATACGGTATGTTGGTTAATCATCTGTATTTCATCTACGTGAACGTCCAATGGGATATTTGTAAGCCATACAGGATACCGGACAGTTCTCTGTGGCCAGAAATTGTCCTTGCATTGCTGTTCCTCCCCACTGATCACTATGACAACCAAAAAGTGCTTCCTAAAAATTCCAAATGTCCCTTGAAGGGCGGTGCCACCCCCATTAAGAAACAATGACATGGACTGACCAACCAAAGGGCTGACCAATAAATTTTAGTTGTCAATTGGCTGTATGACTTTGGACAGTTTGGTTAACCTCTTTGAGCTTTCATCCGTAAAATGGGGAAACAGTGATATGTACTTCATAGGTATTTTTCTGTGGAAACTGAATACTTTAATAATTGCAAAATGCTTGGATAAACAAGCTCCAAGCCAAGCCTTCTGTGTCTCTATTGGCTGGGTATAAGACGGTAGATGCACCAAGTCATCATTCCACAGTCTGAAGCAATTGCTAATTCGAGTGTTCTTTAGAATTTTAGAGTCTCTTAAGGAAGCATGGGGAAAGAGGCAAGTCCTACAGAGATACAAAGCTTCATTCATGACCCCGAACAAAGTTTTCCATCATTTTTCTGACTCTCATTCTCCTTAGAAGAAAGCCATGAAGATATCACCTTCTTAATATTTTTCCAAGCCGCTTCTGCTTCAGCACTTTCTGTTTTTACTATGTTAGGACATATGAAGCAATACTGCTACCGTATCGTATGAGAAATTGGTTTTCCCAACTTGGCTCATGGGCTCTTTGGGGAAGGGCACAGTGTTAATTCTTTTTGTATCACTGTATAGTACCTAACATGGAAGAAAGGACAGCAAAGGCTCTCAACACATGGCAGTCACATACTAGTGGAAATGTATGTATGTATGTATGTACATATCTATCTATCATTCATCCATCCATCCATCCATCCATCCATCCATCCATCCATCCATCCATTTAAACTTGAGGCTCAGGGCTTCTATTTCTTGCCCTCCCCAGGACTGCATGTTCCCCAGAGCTTCCGTGGCCACTTCTGATCTGAGTGCCAGCTGCTATGGGATGGTCATCTCTGTCTCACGCAGCCCCGCCCCTACGGCTGTCCCCTTTCCGCAGGCTTTGTATCAACCCTGGCAGAAAACTCAACACTGTTCTCGACTGCCACAAAACTAAAACAAAAAACAAAGACAACTCTCACAACGAATGTGTATGTGTTACGGATATTATTGCACATCTGTAGTGATGTGGGGTGTTTGCAGCACAGCATTGCAAATAATGTATATTTCAATGTTAAACCCCTATTTCTCTGGGAGGTTTCTGGTCACTCTATCATGTTACATGACTCTCCTCTCTCCTCCCAGTCTCCAGGATCTCTAGTTACTTAATAAATAAATAAATAAAATAAAAAAAGAATCCTTGCATTCTATTTTGAAGAATAAATTCCACTCTCTGCAGTCTCCACCTGAGGCTGGACTCTGGCCACACCTAACGGTCTTCTGCACATCCTGCAATATCTGCTCCAGGCCTCAGGCTTTCCAACCACTGTTAGGCAGCCAGGGGAAGGGACCCGGTGTCAGTAGTCCCGGCCCTGCTGCTGTGAATTATGCCATCCTCCCAAAAGGCAAAAGAGGGTTAGGGTTTAAGGACAATGCTGGCTTTCAGTAATAATTTTTTCCCTCCATTTTGGAGGACATTTGCCACTGAGATACAATGGCTTGACTTCAGAATATGACCAGACAGAGATTTTTCAAGTTTTCACTTTTCTGTGGGATAGTTATTTAGAAGCTACTCTAGGCCAAACACATGGTGGGTTCTTATAACCTATGAAATTATTACCTGGCTATTAGCTCTAGATAATAATTCCAGGCTTGATTTGTAAACAGAATTTGTCAACCTGACCCTGTTACTGCCTGAAGAAAGTGGTTGCCAGTGAGCTGGGCACTGACATTCTATGTCTCAGGTGCTCATATGTCAGAGAGAGAGAGAGAGAGAGAGAGAGAGAGAGAGAGAGAGAGAGAGAACTAGATGAGCCAAATAAATCTAGGATTACAATCATCATGTAATAAAGTACAGAAAAAGGCTGAGAGGCACTAAGTACCATGTTTCCCTGAAAATAAGACCTAGCCAGACAATCAGCTCTAATACATCTTTTGGAGCAAAAATTAATATGACCCAGTATTATATTACATCATATTATGTTAGACCCTGTATTATAGTATACTATATTATTATTATATATCTAAGACCCAGTCTTATATTATAGTAAAATAAGACCGGGACTTATATTAATTTTTGCTCCAAAAGATGCATTAGAACTGATTGTCCGGTTAGGTCTTATTTTCGGGGAAACACAGTATGTATTAATAAATAGCAGCAGAAATAAAGTAATTTATTTCAGGAGTAAATTAAAGATGTTTTCTATCTCTATATTTATATTTTCAACATTCCTGTTATTTCCTTTGAGGAACTTAAATCTACCAAACTAGGAACACAAAACTAAGGTAAAAATGCAGCAAATGCTAATATTAACATTTTTAGTGAAGTCACCAATTGAAATACTTTTCTCCCTCAAATCTAGACCTAGTATCATACCTCGGTTCATTTAGTATTGACCTACATATTTGTCTCATATTATTGAACTAGACAAATCTGAAACAACATAATACTTTGAGTTAAGCCTAAAGCAAACCAATAGTTCATTTAGTTCAACCCATGGATTTTCATGTTAAAAACCAACAAAATCAAGCTACCAAACAAAAAACATTTCTGACATTGAAATATTTTTCCTCTCTCGAGTAAAGTAAATATCCATATTTTTCCTCACTTAAATGCTGTGATCCAGTGATTAAAAAGCCAAAGACAGAATAATTTCCCTGCTCTACAAAAGGCTGATTAATCATAACTCAAGTTTTCTTTCCTCCCACCCCCAAAAAGGGAAGGAAAGTGACAACTTTAAATAAAAAACTCAAATGTAAGGGCTATATATATACAAAATTTTTAAGAAATGAGGAAGAAACCCAAAATAAATAGACACAATTCAAATAACTAGACAAAATATAGGGAGAAAAAAATCTCTTTCAGCCCTGTGTTCATTCTTAGTAGCACAAGAGATACTTTATATTTTCTTGGCCATGTTTAAGCCATTCAAGCACTGTTGCTGTAACTTTTTTTTTTTTTTTTGTCACTTCATAACCTTTATTTCACAGTTTCAACTTTTAAAAGAACTTTATTCATCACCCCAACTCAAAAACTGGAAGATACATTTTAAGTATGCTGCCACCAAGTGGCACTCCTGTACAGTCACTTGACTCAAACAAAAACTTTTGGCTTTCCCTGCCATTCAGCAGTAGAACTCTACTAACACCTTTCTCTTTATAGACTTATCAAGGCCTCTTTACCAACTTATTTTCCCACCACCATTACGTCAAAACAGCTACACTGGCAGTCACCTAATAATACATTTCCTTGTCCTCACGCATAAATTCCTTCAGAATGGAAGTGCTGGGTAGAAACAGAATTGTCTTCTATACATGAGATACCGATTGCCGTGTTTACATGGATAATCTCAAAGATCATATTTTAGAGCAACTTTTAAAGAAATAAACATCTCAGCTACAACTAAGTACCCTGTCACTAATTCTTAGCTCTACTTTAAATAACCTGATTTGAATTGCTAAGCTTGGCATCAAAATCCCTTCTCAGTAATTTGTTCAAAACTTTTGAATTCCCTCAGATTCAAATAGCCCTCTGGGCTTTGCTAACATCCACATATTCTCTTTCTGTCCCACCAACAGATATTCTAGGTGCCTCATACAGGCTGTTGGGATGACTTCAGTACTCACAGCCTCTTCTTCCTTTCTCTTCATGTGACAGCAGAGAGTACACAAGCCTTTTTTTCTATTTCTCTACAACTACAAGTAGTGAAGTTTCCACTTTATTCATTTTTGTCCTAACGTTCCTAATCCCCAAGCAGCTATTTCCAATGAGAGCATCTGGCAGAACTTGTTAAAACTAATTTGTATAGAGGACTTAATTAGTCACATCAAGCTCTCAACTACCTTAGCAATGTACTCAGATCTTTCAGCCTTGTAAAATGTCTCAATGAAACTTTAAGAAAAAGCCTCAGAAACTACTTTTTGAAGGCACCTGTGTCCCTTACACAGAGCAGATATCTTTTACAACACAAAGTTATGTAATTTTATTTTGACAGAGACTTAACTTGGTTTCATGACAGGGGAATATTCCATACTGCTTTGGGGGTATATTTTATAATCCATTCACACTTAAAATAACTTTGTACATAATCTCTAGAAGAAAAGTGAAAATGGGATCATTTTAAAAGGAATAATAAATTGGTCACAGAGGTTCTCTTCTTCTAACCCAAAATGCCTAAACCTCTCTTTTCCTCCTCTTTTCCATTCTCTTGCTCGTCCTCTGCCTCCCTTTCTTCCGTGTCTCATTTTCTCAGTGCCTGGCCTTGCCTGCACTTCTGCTGACTGGGCTCATGACCCAGCCTGCTTCCAGTCACACTCCCAGGAGATGAGAGCAGCTCCAACACTCAGCATCTCCTAGAAACTCTGCCTCTTCCCGAAGATTCTAGTCAGACCCACTGACAAGTCCTGCTCCATGAGAAAAAGTCCACGGAGACACAAATGTATCTTTTTATTGCAGAAGAATAACGGTTTGATTCAACCACTAGTGTTTAAAATTCTCATATTTTTCTCTCTCACCTTCGTTGCCATTTTCACAGATCAAGAAGACAGGAAGATTGCCTCTGATTCAAGCTCCACCTCCCTGAAGGTTTTTGCCTGTAAAGTTAAGGGACTGGACTAGTTGAACTGTCAGGCATTTTTCCAGCTTAAAATTAAGAGATGCCATCCTTAATGAAACCTTAACAAAATGAATACAAATCATTTCTGATTAAGAATACTACTATTTTGTAAAATACTATGTATGGGCTGCCTGCTATGCGCCAGGCACTACTAATACACTATATAATCACAACAATACTTAACATCGATTGTGCGCCGGCCATGTGCAAAGCACTCGATAGGCATTGCCTCATTTGCCCCTCTGACAACGCTATGAGACAGGTACTGTTAGTATGCCCTTCTTGCAAATGAGGAAACCAAGGCATAGAGAGAAAAAAGGACGTGTTCCAGGTCACACAGCTAGGAAGTGGTAGAGACAGGAAACAAGGCCAGTCTGTCTGACTCCAGTAGGCAAGGTCTCAATCACTACACTCAGAACAACTCCACAAAGGTCGTATTATTATCACCACCTTGTAGTGAATAAACATTCACACGCTGAGTTACCTTCCAGAGAGTACCATCAAGTCAGTAAACAGAAAGACGTGACGGTTCTCATCGCGGTTGCTTCTCAAAACCGAGAGCATCAGGATCACGTATAAATTGTATCCAAACAGAAATATCAGGGAAAGAGGAATGGAACTGTCTTAAGCAAGTATATCAACAGAATGTTTTACACAGACTAAGACTTTATAACAAAAATGGTACAAAAACATGTCATACATGTATAAAAATGTATTTGGTGTTAAAACATTATATGCAAAATAGTCATTAGGATATGATCATATTTTTATTTCTAGGGAGTCTTTTTTACCAATCTTCTTGCTTTTACTCATATTTTACTTCATCTTATAAAAATATTATTCAACATTCTGGGGCTGATCTTTCTAAAACCTTCAGGTTTTTTAAGGTTTTATTTTGCTATGTACCTGCTGTTTGTCCTGACTCTTGCTAATGGTATCTTATTTCTTTGTATGTTTAATGATTTTTTTACTAGAAAGAGCTAATTACCCTTAATTTTACCTGTGGAAAAGCCTTTGAGGCCTAGGAATGAAGATGAATGCCTCAAGAAGAAATTAGTGCTTGCTTTTGTCAGTGAATGGAGACATTACCAATACTGGCACCAATACTGGAAAACTTTGAAGAAATGTATCAGCTTGAGATATCTTTGGCCACCCAGGGGATGTGACTTTGGTCTGCAAAGCTTCATGAGAGATGGCTGATAGTTACTAATTTTCAAGCCTTTCTTTTTCCCCATTAGTTCATTGCCAAGGTGTGAGACATTTTTCCTTGGGGTCCCCTGAATGGACAGAGGAACAGTTTATTTGTAATTCACCTCTGCACTGCTCCTGCAGCCCCGTGAGCTCCAGCTTTCTTGGGTGAGCCCTGAGCTTTGTCTTCCAAACCCCAAGTCCCACAAGGTCTTGAAAAATGATGTTCAATTTCACCCAGAAAACGCTCTAGTCTTGGACCTGAGTATTCCTTATTTTCTTGCAAGCTCATGCACATATTATAAGAAGATTTCTTAAAATTTTATTCAGCATATTTAGTTGTTCTCAGTGGAAGGTCAGTTCACGCACTTGCCCACCATTTTGCCATCTGGGCAAGTTATTTTATGCCACTGAAACACAATGTCCGTATACATAATATGTATTCAATATTAATATTAAATCCATAACTTTAAGATTGAACGAGATTTGCTATGTGAAAAGCACTTTGAAAACTGTCAATTCCTACATGAATATTAGCCATAATTGCTATCCTTTGCTTTATTCATTCACAAATATCTATTAAACGCCTACTATATGTCAGACACCATTCTAGATGCAAAGGGCTTAGCAGAGATACATAAAAAGAGAGAGAAAAAGATAGGGTAAAGAAAAGGGCAGACACAAGTTTACAGTACATCTCGTATGTTCAAGTTTCTGAAGCCCTCCCCACATGAGGGAAGCCAGAACCACATATTCTGATTCAACCCCACTGGTCTCCTTGCCAGGTAGAGCATCTTGAAGGCCCAGGGTGCTTTGTAAGTGAGCATGTGTAAAACCAGAGTCAAAGAAACCTCTGGTAGGGCTGGAGTGGGAGATTACTGCTTTTCATCATAATTTTCTGAATATATATATGTATATGTATATATATGTGTGTGTGTGTGTGTGTATATATATATATATATATATATATATATATATATATATATATATATCTATCTTTGATGGAAAAGAATAACAAGAAAAGATTCCTGTAATCAGACGTTTGGTATATGGCTAACGAATTCTAATGAGTAATATGCACATATATCGACAGGAAAGGAGGCCTGGGGTCTATACTGGTCCATGGCTCCCAGAGATTCCCTAGCTCTGAAGGCCCTCTACAGGCACACGCTGGAGATATTGCCAGTTCTGTTCCAGACCATCGGAATAAAGCAAGTATCACAATGAAGTGAGATGTGATCTTTTTGTTGGTGGAGGGTTCTGCCTTCAGTTTGTAACAAATGCAACACATTGAAGTGCAATAAAGTGAAATGTGCCTGTATAGATATCTGTGAATGAGTAAGTGGGTGAGTGACCAGGTGAATGAATGAAATGAAGTTGGGGGAAAGGGGTTGGGGAGCTGCGTGAAAAGGGTGAAGGGATTAAGAAGCACAAATTGGTAGTTACCAAACAGTCACGGGGATGTAAAGCACAGCATAGAGAACACAGTGAATAATGTTGCGACAGCTATGTATAGTGCCAGGTGGGTACCAGACTGATCTGGGGGACCACTGCATAAATTAAATACATGTCTAACCACTATGTTGTACATCTGAAACTAATATAAAATAATATTGAATGTCAATCGTAACTGAAAAAAGAAACATTTTTTTTTTTTAAAGGCAATAGGTAGTGGTTAAGACTAGAACTGAACACACACAGTCTATATGTTACCTGCACAGCAATTATAGAAACACTGTCCCTCTGGGAGCACGCAGCCCTAGCCAGGATGGGGGCTCAGTGACCTGAACTTGGGCTGAATTTCAGCTCCCACTAGACCTCTTGGCTGGGCCCCTTGATGCAGTGAAATACTTGCTCAACTGTAAAGGCAGCTCTGAGTTCAGAGCACAAGTTTGGAACCAGATGCAGAGGTTCAAATCTCATCTCCTGTTCCTACTAACACTATGACCTTGGACAAGCAATAAAGTCTCTGGTTTCCTTGTAAGTAATGTGGAGATTGGAGTACCTGCCAAAGAGGCTTGTTATGAAGATCTAATGAGTGAGTGCATGTGATACAGCAGCAAGAATATTGTTTTTAGATAGTAAGTCCTCAATCACTGTTTGCCGCGGTCCTGCACCACTCACTTTGGGTACATTTGCAAAATATATTTCAGTTTGCAGAGTGTTTTAGCTGCAGTGTATTTGTGCGCTGTATCTTCCAGTAGACAAAGCACTGTGTGGAGACTGAAAACTTTCCCCAGTGACACCGTCACCACACATGAACTCCAAGGGGAGCAGCTTGCTTCACCTTCCTCAGGACCATGTTTCTTGGCTCTTAAACCAAAATAAGAATGCCTCACAGCCTAGCTCTGCAGTTTAAATGAGATTGTGTATATAAAAGTGTTTTCTCTTCGTTGTAAAGTACTACACGATCAGAAGATATTGGAAGTAACTGAAGAGCATAAAACGTAAACCTATTCCTACTTTCCTCCTATATCCACCGACATGGGAGGCGTTCAGTACATACTTCTGAATAAGGAAATAAAGTTGCCAATGAATGGGGAGTTAACTGTTTTTGAAAGGATTTATGAGTCACCTGCATCAATGTTACCTGGGGAAGTTGTTTAAAAAAATCCTGGGGAGTGTCCCACATCAGTTCTCAACGTTCACTGAACATGGAGCCGACCTCAGGAGCTTTAAAAAATACTGAAATAATGCCCGTGTCCCGCTCCCCCCGCCCCCGAAATCTGTATGAAACTGGTCTGGGGTATATCCAGGCTTCTGGATCTTTAAAGGTCCTTTGGCTGATTCTAATGTGTGGCCAAGGTTGAGAAGCACTGCTCTAATTTAAAGAGCCTGAGTAGTAAGGCAGACACTGATATTTGGCAAACCTAAAGTCATCTCTAACCCCCTTCTCCCTTGCCATCCCCTCCATGAAGGCTGGAAAGAGACACGACTCATTTTCTCAACTTTCACTAAAGTTAGTGGTAACTGTGTGCTCAGCTCTGGGCCAAGGGTGAGACAGAGGTCTGCTGGGCCAGAGGAAGCAGCTTCTTTGACGCTTTCCTTGTTCTGATAAAAAGGGCCGAATGTACCTCGTGCTCCTTTTCTCGTTTCACCCTCTTCCTGCCTTGGACACTCATGTGTGGCTCGACGTGCCATGGACCGTAAGAACTAGGCCAACCAAGAGGAACGCAGAGGTGTCAGCCTTGGCATTATGGAGCCTCTGAATCAACTCCAGCACTCACCTACCCCTGACCTGCTTGTTATGGGAAAAAACAAACTGCTAGTTGGTTTAAGCCACCAAAATCCAGCTTTCTGCAGCATGCAGAGGTACACAATCCTCACTGACAGGAAGAGATCCTGTCTATTTTCTCTTGCCCCAATCTTCAGAGAAGACGCTAATGTAGTAAATACTTTTATGGAAAAGTGACTACAAGTTTATTTGCAGAGTGAGGAGTTTGCCTGGGAAGGAATTTGAAGAGTGGCTTACTTCAAGGTGTGGCCTCCTCTAATTAAAAACTCTCAGAGATTGTCCTACCTGTTGAAACACCCATGATGTAAGAGGGAAAAGGGGCTTTCATTGAATGTTTTTCTGGAAAGTTTTCTTCCTTAATTGTTTCTTTACAGAATTGCACAACACTTAGATGAAAGCATTAGAGCAAAAGTATACTCTCCATCCCCCAGCTGCCCACCCCTCCCCACCTTGGGTGACTGCTCTAGGAGAAATAGTCATACCTCATTTTATTGCTCTCTGCTTCATTGCACTTTACAGATGTTGTATTTGTTAAAAACATGGAAGGCAAGATACCCCACCAGCAAAAACATGACGACCTACTTTACTGCAATACTTGCTTTACTGTGGTGGTCTGAGACCAAACCCCCAATATCTCCAAGGTATTCCTGTAAACTAGGTGTACCCCTGCCTGATTCTGGCAGCTCTTTCTGGATTGCCTGGCAAGAGCTAGCTAGTCCAGTGGTTTCTCCTGCCTTTAGCAGTCACATCTTCCCACACAGTTTCTGGGTGCTATGAACACCTAACACCACCTACGAGATGTCGGTCCTTTCTAGCATGAGGGTACCCTCATGACAGCAAAAGTCCCCATTCTCATACTTCTAGTCAGAGGCTCCCCATTCCCAAAATGCCTATAAAAAAGGGAGCGAAACAGGAGAGCAGAGTTCCTCCCCATTCCTGGGGCATGACTCGTAGAACGTCCAACTGTGCCCAGGCCCCTGTAGGCCTCTCCACTGGATGGCAAATGAAAGCAATTGTGCTTATCCCACTGTTGACTCTCTGCCTATAATTTTCAGGATCTTACAGCTTTTGTAGTTCTTTCTTGGGCTTTTCACTCTACACTAAAACAAAATATTCCTGGCACTGATTCGGGCTATCCAAGCTTCTTTCTCCGCTTTCCCACCTCTTCCCTTGGGATCTCTACTAGGTTAGTCACTTAACCTCTATTGCAAAATAATATTAATATATTATCTTGGATTTCCTCTACTCAAAAAAAGTTTAAAGGCCCTCTCATACTTAGAAAATTCAAAATGTATGAATTGACATGGAAGGCTCACCACATCGTCAACCATAATACCATCCCCCCCCACCCTCAATGAAGCAACGGTACCATACTGTTTTACGTCCTGCTTCACAAACACAATTTGAAAATCCCAACAAGATACGTGAAGTCAAGATAAAGTGCAGTACTTGACAAAATGATTTAACTATTGCAATTACCTGAGGCAATTGTTTAAAATACAATTTCCCAGGATCTGCTCCAAGAAAACTTGATCCTTTAGCTCTGGAATCGGTTTGGGATTTGCCTTTTCACAAGTCTAAAGTGTGATTTTAATAGCTCAACAAATCTGGGAAATATGATGACTAGTAAAGTGGAAGAAACACCCTTCTGCTATCTTGTTCTGTTCAAAACCTACCTGTCCAGAGAGCCTAACTCAGACTTCTTGTGTCCACGGTCCTCAGACTACTCCAATCCATGGTGCTCTCACTTGGTCCTGCATTTACCTTCCCTTGGCACTAAGCAGTCTGCCCTGTGGCTCATGTTTCTCTTTAACCTTCCACATGACTGTGCACCTTACCTCATTAACCCAGGGTTCCTTAAACAGAGGTGTGTATCAGAATGACCCGGGAAGTGCTTTCAAAGTGCAGATGTCAGGGTGGCTTTGCTCCTGTTGACTTTATATAGAAGATATAAACTGATTCCAAGGCAACTGTATTTTGAAAAAGCTACCCAGATGATTCTGTTGAGTGCCCACCCCTCTTTTACCCCATCTCACACCACACTTCCTTGGGAATTCTTGGACTGATCATACTATGAAATATTTTAGGGCAAAGAAATGAGTGTTTGATCAAGATGCTAGACGGTTTGAGTGACTGATTGATGACTGATTTAAAAGGATAAAAAGAAATGGCGCCTGCAATGACCAATAATTAATTTTCATTTAGCTTCTATTTAGTCCATATGCTCATACTGTACCTATTTGCTACAAATTCTCAAATGTCTGACAAATTTATTTGTTCCACATGTCAGAATGTAACCACTGATACCCAAATCAGCAAGAGGTGACATAGACATTAGAAAGAGGAGCAACCTCTCACTTTTCCCCAAGTACCAAATCAAGGACCCCCCCACCCACCTATCCCAAACGTCACATGCATTGGGAAATCTGGGGCCATAGGCAGAGGCATTGTCAACATGAACGTCCAACCTCCACGAGGCTATCTCAAAAGCTGCTCTGACATCCTTCAAAACTCTTCCCAACTAGGCTGAATTAGAATTGCTTTGACTCTTACATGAAAACAAATGCTATCCAGCAAGTAACAAAACCAGCAAAGAATAGTGCATGACGGGGTGAGTCCTAGCAATCAGGTAGAATAATATGGCAGCCCGGATGGTGCACTCTGTAATTCTGACACTGTAGGAAGGTTTGTGCATGCTGAAAATCTCTTCTCTCCTGGATTGTCAAGAACTCTGTCGCAGCAGTTCCCTAAAATGTAGTGTGTTGTTAACAAACAGCAATCAGACATAAAATCTCATGGTGAGTGATTTGTCATGTTGGTTTCAGTTATCCAGTAGGGCTCTGAGGGAAAACAATGTAAGACAGGTAAGTTTCTGACTGACTGGGAGACATTGATGAGGGCAGTAGGGCTAATTATGGCATGTTTGGCAAGGATATAAAAAGGCTGAAAACCAGAAAGAGGAGAGGGAGACGAGGAGAAGGTGGGGAGAGGTGGGGAAGGTGCTGAAAGAAAGCGACTTAAGAGTTGGAGGGACATTAAAACTGACTCTGGTTGTCATCGTTCCAAAAAGTATTGGGAACATGGAGGGGACGGTGGACCCATGTTAACAGTTCAACCCCTGACTTGGCTGAACTCACATCACTGAAACTGCTTGTGCAGGGGACAAATTGCTTTTCAAAACTGACTTTTTAAAAATAAGAAATCTTTGAAAGGCCAATGAAATAAAGAAAGAAGGGAAGAGAAAAGGGAAAGACAAAGACAGAGAGAGAAGAAGGAAGGGAAAGAGGTAGGAGGGAAAGAGGGAGGGAAGGAAGGAAAGAAAGAGGGAGAGAGAGAGCAATGAATCGAATGCCATAGTATTTACACGATCTCAGAAGTCTCCATGGAGAGGTAGTCAGTTCCTGAACTGAGTAGAAACTGATAGCAAGAGCCAAGAGACAGAAAGACAAAGCCAGACACAGTCCTTCTCACGGGCACTCTAAGGTTCTAGCCTTGAGTGCCTTCCTCACATCCAAATAGTCTCTCTCCCAGTGTTTATTAGCTTTGTCAGCTGCTACAAGGGCACTAGCTCTGTCACCAAGAGCTTTAGAGTGTATGTGCTTGGCATCTGCCTGGGGTGCTGGAATTGATGACTCCAACAGTAGTCCATGTTTTCACAGGAACCAGAATCCTCTAGGAATCCCAGCTTCTCTGTCAAAGGAGGATCCTGTGAAGCTACTGCATTTGCATGGCTGTGTCAGCCTCTTCCAAAGACAGCCAGAGTGAGTTAAGAGCTCTGCAAGTGGAAACACGGGGGGTGTCCGAGGGGGAAAAACTCCTGAGGGAGAAAGGATTGTGTGTGTGTGTGTGTGTGTGTGTGTGTGTGTGTGTATGGTTCTAACTGTGCTAGTCTTTCATTGTGCTAATCTCTACAACTCCTGCCCTTGAAACAATAGGCCCTTTACTTTGCTTACTATCATGATTGAGCACATATATGTTAAGGTGTGAGTCCTAGAAATTGACAAGAACATTTAAAAAACAAATCGTGATGCCCGTTTATCCAGAAGCTATGATCCACATAACACACAGTAAAGTGGCTCCATGAACAGGCGTCAGGGTCATGAGATGGGGGTCTGGGTCCAGGCTCTGTGGTTAACCAGCTATGTCACAGGCAAAGTTCTACAAGGTGGCTACACCTTAGTTCTTCATCTATACAACGAGAATAAGAAGGAATTACCTTATAGGGCTGTTTCAGGGACTCAATAATTTAAGTGACATCTATTATGATGATGGATACTAAGTCTTGCCACCTGTGGTACGCTGACTGGGCCAGGAGGCTGAAAGCCTAGGTTCTATGCTCAGTTTTGCCATAAATTAGCCATGTGGCCTTCATTTTGTCCTTTCATCCTCTAGTTTATAGTTTCCTCATCTGGTAAATGAAAGTCGTCAATTCACTGGTGCTGCTCTAGCTAACTGGAAATACACTGATTCTTCCGTGAAATACATATAGTCTTTTTGAAAGAAGTTGGAGAAAATGGTGATCACCATAGAGAAGATACATGAGGGAAGTAATGCCTCCTGGAAATCTCAAATAAATACAATCTTGATGAGGTTCTTCAAGGCCCAACTAGACATAAGTTAGACACTCCTAAACTTGACCCAAAGCGGTAAGTCTGTCTAAACATGAAATTCCAAAACTTGTCTCCATGTCCACCTCACCTGAGGGGCTCTTGGGAGACAGTATCCTCTCAGATTAGCAATTGCTAAAAATTTGATACAGCACCACCTGACCCCCATTCTCCTGTCCCTCCCCTCCCCCCCAATCCCATCTCCTTCTGCAGAACTGGTTTGGTGAAGTTGTTGGGTGGGGAAGTTCATTCCATCAGCACTAGAGGGTTCAAGGAAACCACTCAGGTTTAGCATTGGGTGAAAAGCAAAGGCACTTAATAAAAGAACATGATTTGGACAGAATTTCAAAACAGACGCAAACATCATATTTCTCAACGGTGAGAAAAGGATGAAACCAGAATCCCACTGGGTGTGGTAGTGAGAGAACTGAGACACTTTCTCTGAGACCGAGAGCTCTAGAAAGCTGGCACAGGGTGTGACCCCGAAAGTGTATTCTTCAGATCTGAAGTGCAGATGCTCAGTAGATGTTTACCAGGCAGAGTGCAGAGCCTGCAATTTGGAACTCTCTGCCAAAAGTGTGCAAGAAGAGATACTTCCGCAGTGACAATTATGAAAGAATTCAAGAAAACTGTAATGAAAGTGTACCTCACATGTATTCTTACTTGTTTTAATCTTCCTGACCACATTAAGTCAGAGATCAAGAACTGGCAGGTAACTCACACGTTAATCTGTCCAAATTCCTGTCTCCCTATAGACAGAGTTGCACTCTCATTTACCCACAAAGAACTAAGACTCTGAAAACATTAACGTGAAGGCACATGGTCATACCTGTAGTTCACAATGAATGGCAGAGGGTGGAAGTTACTAAGGTTGATGTCTTATGAGGGCTCATAATATCTGCAGACTTCTTGGAATCATTTTGGTGTTTACCTGAGAGAATTAACCAGGTGCTAACCTAGATCAGTTCTTCTCAAACTTGAGCATGTATGAGTCACCTGAAGAACCTGTGAGAACACACTGGTGGACCCCCAACCCCAGAGGTTCTGACTCAGCAGATCTGCAGTGGGGCCTGAGAATTCGTCATTTTAACCATTTCCCAGGTGATGCTGACACAGCAGGTCTGGGAACAGCCCAGATCATTTCTTGGGTCTGAGTTTTGTAACTGGTGGCCGCCTCGGTCCAACTTACTCAATGCTGGGCAGAAAGGGGACAACTTCTCTCATAGATTGAGGAATGTCATACCAATTCTGTGGCCAGTAGAAAGAGGTTCACGGCACAACGGCAAAAGCAGAGTCAGGGAAGAGATTCAATTCAAACACACCAGCAAAAGAGCCAGGGAAATGATGTGTGTGTTTATCTGATTTCAGAACTCCAAAAATCTACAAACAGGCTTTGTAGATTCAACCCTATGCTGAACCCTATGGAGCTTGGAGTAGGTACTATTCATATGTTAAATATAATACATGGTTTATATAAATGTCTCCTTCCCTTCCTCCCTCTCTTCTTCTGTAATCACTGAGTTAAAAAATCTAAAAACAAACTAAATTAAATTGACAAAATACAAATTGGAACTCATATCAAGGCTATGTCCCCTGAAGGCCACCATTCTGCTTTTCCTGAGCTTTCTCCTGAAGGTAAAGGAATGGAGATCCATCTTGAAATTTTCCCAGCATCCTTTACAGTTGTAAACTCCTGTGGCTCAGGACTGGACTCCACCCTGTCATTAAATAGGACTTTAGAGTCTGACCAGCACAGACAAGGACAGCCATGAAAGTCAGGGTGGGGGCAACCATCTATCTCACTGTCCATGACGTGCGCCACTCGGATGCTTCAAGCCCTATATACACACATCATTTTGCATGATTTATGGCCCTAATTAGGTCCCAGTGGCAATATTCCATCAGCTAACAATGCATATCCTAATCACCTTTTCTTCATACAAATGATTTCCTTAACTTTGCATGCATAACTTAACAGCTTTTATTTTAAAAACTCATGTTAACAGCTTTCCAGTGGTAACCAGTAGGGGTGCTATGATAAGAATCTAATTTGCTGTAAAAATGACTCATTTGTCAAATAAGCATTAAAATAATTGTTCCCCTTTTGACTGTTACCCTGCTGTTTCCAGTCATTTTCCAAAACTAAATTATTTACTCATTTGAAAGTTCAGCTGTGCATATTTTAATTGATATTCCCTCATAGGACTCATATTGTTAATGACAATAATTAACCCGAAAAGGCTGCTAAATAATTATGCTGGAAAGATATGAAGTATTTGCACAGAAAGTAAAATCAGTATTTGAAAAACTATCAAAATATAAAACTTTCATATTTTATGGCAAAGCACGGTAATAGTTCATAATCAAATTAAAGAGAGGAAGGGAAATGTAGATTATATGATTTGATACAGAATACTTTATGTTTTCAATATAGAAAAGTAGTGTAGCTAACACGATTACTCTGTCATCTCAGTAAGCTCCCAGTATTACTGCTCTAGCTGGCAATATAAATTGTTCTCCAGCACTTAGCATGGCTTGGAATGGGAGCAAACTAGCTCTCAATAGTAATACCTAACGCCTCTCACTGCCGCTCTGGTAGATAAATCTCCCTATGATGGGCTCAACAAGCTCCACACACTTCCAACAGAGACACAAGCACTAGACAGATTGTACCCCTTCCCCAAGAAGGCAGCTGCTTTTCAGCTTGCCAGAAAGTTCTCAGCAAAAGTGGCAAGTGCTTATTTCCTGGGATCCAAAGACAGCAGAATTCAGAAGAAGGCGCTATTGTCACTGGAAGCTTGTCAAATCAGATACAGAAGGGACCACAGAGAGCCTTAGACGTACCAGTGTGTAGACTTCCCTGGCCACCCTATCAGGCTTCTCATCTCTAGAATCCCACGAGGCTGATATTCCCATGGATATGGCTGGAGACCACTTACCCAAGTGGACAGGTAGGAATTCTACACTCCCAGGAGTCTTAACGTAGGAGTTAGGACCTGGCTGTGTATGTTCCACCACGGCTTTTGAACTAAAGCAGAAAGCAACTTTAGAAAGCCACGCAAGTGCTAGAACTTCAGTTAAGGCCTCCACTGGTATATTGGTATATGCCTGCCATAGGGCAAGAGCAGCCAAACTGGACATCAAGACATGTCTTTGTCATCGCTTCAACTCCCTTTCTTTTTACTTTACCGTTGATAGCACTGGTAGCATAATGATGTTGTAATAAAAGTGATGATAATACTTGGTATTTACATACTTCTATTTTTTTTGCTCACAGGTGCAAAGACTAATGCTAATGGGAGGCAGAAGAACAACTTACCAATACACGGCCAGTCCCGACTTCCACAAATATCTCCTGCAAACACTGACTACGTGGACTAAATGGATAGTGAGTACGGTGCTACTTATACTTGTCATCAAATAAAACTGCAACCTGCATAAAGAACAAGACTTGATTTTAATATAGATCTTGACTGCTCATTTGCCATTATCTATATCACTTCATCAATGATTATGCTTTTCATAAACATTAATGTAGCAGCTACTCTGCTTAACACTGGCCATAGCGTGGCCCAGAGGACAGACAGGCGCCCTTCCCTCAAGTTGCTTACTTTCTGGCAGTCAAACCAAAGGGTATATAAATAGCTATTTCAAGTCAAGATGGTGAAGAGTGGCAACATTTATGAGGCAAACTCTCTCTCCAAATCTATAGACATCACACAAAATCATTACTGAGCTCAATAGTTAAACATTCCTAAACTAGAAGTGCAAAGAGCTGAGCTTGGCTGGAGCAACTGGCCAGCGGGGCTCTCGGTCTGGAAACAAGCATTGGAGCCAGGAGCTCAGCTCCATATCAGAGGAGAAGTTGACATTAGGGACAGAGCTGAGGCTCCCTATTGATGAAATGAAAGTGAGAGTGGGGGTGGGAAATGACTGCCCTATTTTGCCTTGCTCTAAGTCTGTGGATCTAAGGAGCAGGGTAGAGGCATATTCAGCTTTACAAACAAGAATTAGGCTAAGTCATCCATTGACTCAATTGCCTAGACCTCCCACATTCCTAATATCATCTTAAGGAGTACCTGATACTATCGTTATAAGAGCTGATCCTGAACTTGTGGCAGAGGGAACAAAGGGTCCAGTAGAGGCAACCACAAACCCACTAGACGAGGAGAGAGGATCATTGAGAGAGAGAAATATAGTTGGGAGGAACCACTCAAGATGAGCCTATATAACAAAATTCCAAAAAATGAGATAGTGTAATGTTAAGAAACACATCAAAAATTAGCACCAGGAATGTGAACTCATGTCAGATAAAATCGATTTTATAGAACAGCATAACAAAGACTTTAAAAATGAGTATATTTAAGGGATTCAGCTGAAAAAGAAATAATAACCTTTGTTTAAAAGACAGCAAAAAAATATGAAACAAGAACAGGCAGAAATATTAAGGACATGTGAGTCTGAAAAAGAACTAATCAGAAATACTGGAAATAAAAATATAGTCGTTAAAATTATACAGGAAACTTAAATAGACAAGTTAAAATCTAGACTGGACGCAATCAAGAGCAGAATTCTGGAATTGGAAGATATTATTAAGGAATTTGTCCAGCACACAGCACAGAGAGACCAAAGCGACAACATGAATGAACAGCTAAGGGATACCGATGACAGACGAAGACGCTCTAACACTGGGGTCAGCAAACGATGACCCACAGGCCAAACCCTGTCCTCTGCCTGTTTTGGTACAGCCTGTGAGCCAAGAGTGCTTTCTCAGTTCTTAATGGTTGGAAAAAATTAAAACAAGAACAATATTTTACAACACATAAAAATTATATGAAAATTTAGTTTTCAGAATCCATAAATGAAGCGTTATTGAAACACGGCCACACTCGTCTGTTTACCTATTATCTATGACCGCTTTCAAACACCCGTGGCATAATTGAGTGGCTGAAACAGAAGAGAATGGTCTGCACAGCCTATTTATTATCCCTCTCTATCCTTGAACAGTTCGCAGATTCCCTGCTCTACCATCACAGTTTAAGAAAGAAGAAACGGCCTAGAAGCTATATTTGAAGAGACGAGAGTTTTCCAGAATTAAAGAACGCCTTGATTGTGAGAGATTTAATATTCTGCTTCTTAACCATTCCTTATTTTAAGAATATTGATGGGCATTTGTTGGGCCATCACTGAGTTTTACAAGCGAAGGTTCACAGCCAATTGTACTATTTCATTGAACTGACCAATTAATTAGACACATCATCAATCCAGCCAACCATCTGTTGTTGGTTCACTGAATTGATTGTTAAATTTTGCTCAGTGGCATCTGGAAGCTCAAATCCTGTAAATCTCAAAAATTCTCGAGGCTTTTACCCATCCACTTCACTAAATTTCTGCCTTCTCCTGGGACATTAGGCCTTGCGTTACCTCACTCACTCAATGCCTTCTGCCAGGCATGTCCTTCCATAGTTCTTCATGCTGTTATCTTTCAAGTTGCACTCTTAAGATTCAGCTAAGCCACTATCTTGTTCATTCAGTATTAGTTCTGCAAATATTTACTGAGTGTCTGCCATGTAGCAGGTGCTCTTCTAGGTGATAGGGAGACACGGGTAAACAATAATAACCCCTGCCTTCAAGGATCTTACTGTAGTTTTAGTCAAGCAGGTCCATAAAATTCACAATAATAAGTGTGTAACATCAGGAGCAGAACAGATGAAGAACACATAACACTTTGGGGCGTGGTGTCATCAGAGAAGTTTTCTCAAGAAAAAAAGATGGCAGTTGGGACATTAAAAATGACTGGGAGTTAGCTGGACAGGGGTGGTGGGGAGTAGAAGAGAGAATGCTAGGCAGAAGGCGTATCATGTGTGCAAAGGCCAGGAGGTAGGAGCGTGCATAGAACTTGAAAAGGTGTGCGCAGGTGGAAAGTAGAGGCTGAAGTGGGGGTAGTGGGTCAGTAATAAATGAAGCTAGAAAGGCAAACCAGAGCTAGATCATTAAGAACCATTTGAAGTCTAACCAAGAAACCTGGTGGTTTTCCACAGGCAGAAGGGGAGGTTTTGAAAGGCATTAGGCAGAAAGCAGTGTGATTGTATTTGAACTTTAGAACGATAGAAAGATTTCTCTGGCAACAGTGAGGAGGAAGGCTTAATGGGGACAAGATACGCAAAGTGCAGGCAGATAAGTTTGTTTGCAGGAAGCTGAAGGACTTACTATCGTCTGCCTTCCATTTCTCTGAGAAGTCACACCCAAGGTCATCTACTCAGATAAATGAGAAGACGGTTGGCTAGGACACGTAAAGATGGTACAGGAGCTTTGTCAAGGCTGTCATGAAAAGTAGAATAAAGAGATAAAAAGCTGACTAGGAAAATAGAAAAAGGACTGCCAAGCACACTGAGATTAGAGACCTTGCATTGTTAGCAATCCCATCTATTCAGCAGCCTGGCACAGAGAAGAGAGTGGGTCAAGAATCACGGGTGGGGGTTTCACTTAGCATTATGTGATAAAAGGATAGTGAGTCCCAGGAGTTTAAGAGGCATTCAAGAGAGTGGCTGAAAATGGACCGTGGAACCAGGACGAGGAAGGCACCCAAGTCTAGAGAGCAGCTGTGGGAGTAGATGGACGAAACCAAGTGGCAGCTAAAATTAGGAACTGAAGTGATCAAGGAACTGAATGGCCAGGGTGTTACTGGCACATCATCATGAGGACGATGTTTTCACCCTGGATGATGGAAAATTTTGACTTGGGGATAGAGAAGAAGTTTGAGCCAGATGTCAGTGTCTTCAACGATAAAGAGGGAATGATGTAGAAGGTGAAAAATTACTATAAGGAGAGGCAGAGGGTAGAGGGTAGTACAATTGGATGGCATGAGCTTCAAGTGAGGAAAAGTGATTTTGTATATATATACATTATACACACACACACGTGACAATATCATAGTCTAAAAGGGACCCTGAAGGAGTCAAGGAGATGCTGATGGTACCCAGACTGGAGTCATGTCATGTGTGGTTTGGAACCTAGCTGCAGAAGAAGCCGTGTGATCAGGGGAAAGCCAGACTTTTAGCTAACCAGGAAGTGAATGACAGTTTAGGAAAGAGATTCAGAACGTACAAGAAAGAATTTATCCCCAAAGGCGAATTCTAGGAGGCAAAGTAGAAAGGTTTAGAAGCGAGGGGACTCTGGAGAGGTTGACTCAGTTCAGTTTACATCATTCATTTACTGATCAAATGGTTCTAGTGCCTTCCAAGGCCTGCCACGCGCTTGGTGCTAAGGACGTGTAAGTGGAGAAGACACAGACTCTCTCCCCAAGGCACTCTTCGTCCATGTATCATGACTACACTGGAGTTCCTTGACAGCAGTCTCCCCACGGCATCATGGTGGGTGCTAAGACGGCTGGGAGATTTCCAACAGGAGACTGCAGTGCACGCTCACTTTCCTGAGCAAAGACATAAGCTGGTGGAGGCACTGAATTCACGAGTCTCCTACAGTGGTCCTAGGGCAGTCAGGTACATAAAGTAGCACAATCTTTTGCCAACTCTCTGTACAAATACAACAGAAATAGAAAATCCCATATAAGGGGCCCCAACATCTATCTTTCCCAAGTCCTTTCTCTAAGGCGCCAACAATAAGCAACACGAAGAAGCACGACCTTCACCATCACAGGAGAAACTGTGCTCTGTTCATGTGACCATCTCCTCCACCAGACTGAAAGTGCCTCCAAAGGAGGAGTCGTGTCTTATTTCTCCTGTACCTAACTGCACTTAGCACCGTGCCTGGCACACAGTAGGTATTCAATAAGTATGTGTTGAGCTGAAATGAACTGAACTGACATTTGAATGCTATTTAACAGCTGACCAAATAACTTCATATTAATTAACCCAGGGTTATAGAAACTTTGCAAGGCAATCGTTCTCATAGCTCTACTTTCTTGAATGCCCCCAACCAGTTAGAATCAACATAATTATTTCCCTCACTTTACAGGTGAGAAAAGTGAGGTACAAAAGTTAAGTGCCTCGTGCTGGTTTATACAATGAGCTACTGGTGGGACAGGACTAAAATCCTTCAAATCCTGGGCAGTTTTTAGCATGAAATGTTGTCACCACAGGGAATTAATTCCTTGGTGATCAGCGAGTGTGACAAAGAAGTAATGATAATAACGCTATATATTGTAATAGCACTGATGGTACAGTAACGATAATATATCCGTCAACATCATTACCATTGTCGCTTATTGTCCCTCTATCCTATGCCAGGCTTTAACTATACAATTTCTAATACAAAAACCTGTAGGAAAACTATCATTATTCCCATTTTATACATGAAGAAACTGAGAATCAGAGAAGGTAAATTTACCCAAGTTCACAGCACAAGAGACATATTCCAGCTCCAGACTCAAGTCTGACTGTGGCCAATGTCTGAATTCTTTCTTCCCTTCTGTTTTGCCTCACTAATCATCCCAAATCTTCCCCTGAATGCGAGCTTGCCTGACTCTTCATCCTAAGTGTCCTGAAACTCAGGGCTAGAAAGAATTTTGGCAGTTTTGTAATACGAGTGCTGAGTGTCCACCATCCTCACTGACCACTATTCATTATTACTTGAGGGATAAATAGGGAGGTGAACAGGAAACAAAAGAAAAGATATTCATTCATTATTTCTGTCTTGCACTAAATATTTAGTGTGATTTCACCTTGTGCTGGTCCCTGGTCCATGGACTGAGGACGGAGAAGGGAATAAAGCAGTCATAAGCCCCATCCTCATGAACGTCTCTTGTCCTCTGTGGTCCATAAGCTGGTCAGGGGAAATCCCTCCACTCACACAGAGATGTTCCCACCTCTGCAAAAGACACTCATGCTCTCAGGCCCCCAGGTCTTGAGGAGAGGTAGGTCATCTTGTAATTAGAGCCTGCACGAGGATGTCCAGGGGCTGGATTGTACAGGGCCTCCCAAACTGTACCCGCACGGCCACTTGAGAGAATGTGCAGCCATCATCTCCATTAGTCAGCGGGGTGTGCATTTCAGTGAAGAAAGCAGATGGCCAGCAAGCCTCAAAACACCGAGGCTGAACCACGCGTGTTCAAAAGATCTGCTGCTCTCCTGACCTCAGCTTCAAGTTTACTGTGTGCTGAACGAAGGGTTATGTAGAGATTGTGCCTCTCAACCTCGGTCATCAGAAACGGTTGTGTTTCCTTTTAAAAGGCTTTTGTAATGCTGCCCACTCCTCCTCCCCCAAGGCAGGCCTCACTGCCAAGCCTATTTTTATGGTCCGTCTCCAAAACAAGTGCAAAATAGTGTTGGCCTCAGATGAGCTCTCTCTCTCTCTGGCCACTGGAACACCATCTGCAAGTTGAGTGGGAACAGTAAACACTGTAGGTTAAGTAACTCGTTACTAATATTTTCCTTGAGCTCTGAAACTTTTTAAACAAACAACAACAACAATTGTATCATAATAACCTTCCAGAGGTTAACAGCCGGCAGGTGGTCCAGCTCAGTTGAAATGCAAACCAGACAGCTGTTTGATTATAAACTGTTGATTCTTATGAATATCTTGGGAAAACTTCTTGCTGAAAAAAAAAAGGGTCTTCTCTTAAAAATCCCTGATGAAACAACACATAAATGTCAAAATGACAAAAATAAGGAAGTGTGTCATAGACTAAGCATTTTAATGTCCTTTCTGGCTTCCTCCAGAGTGTACTCTGGATCTAGCCACATTTAATGGCAGAGTCTTAAAGAGGTGGTGCACAGCATGAATTTTTATGACCCAAATAAAACTTGGAGAGGGTCACTTTCTCTGCCATAGTCAGTGTCCTCAGCAGATGTGTGGAAGGCTCACGTTTCAAACCCGCCACCACCCGCCCCAGCATTTTACCTGCACCCGAGTCTACACAGAGTGCACATGTGAAGATGCAAGGAAATCCTGAGATGTACAGCATTATCCTATCTGTCTCCAAGCCATGAAGACATTGAGGGGGGAGAAGGGCATCCCTGGGAAGCTTTCTCAAAACTAAAGAAAATTCCAAGGATGGATAAAATGGTTCAAGAAAGGTGGATGAAAAGTTTCTAATCAAAACCTTACATGAGCACCATATGACCCCACAGATTGACGGCTATGACTGTTTTCTTCCCTTGATGATGAAATGGGACAAAAGGAAATCACTCCCTAAATCAGTATTTAATTACTGGTCTATTATATTACAATCAGGAACGTTTCAGAAAGCTCAGAAAAGAAAACAAAGTTGAAACTTTTTATACTGAAATCTGCAGCAAGTGGTAAAATGCAAAAGCCTTAGAACTCCAAGGAAATTGGAGTTAGCAATCACCTATTTTTTGTGATGGCAATCGCTTATTTTTTTTTTTAATAAAAGAGACATAAGGAACAAAAATGAAAAGTGTACAAGAGAGAATTTCACAGCTCCAAGTTTACTTGCTCGGTAAGAAAGCAGAAAGGTGAGATCAGAGTGTGGAGGGGGAAAAAAAGCCTTCTGTTTGACCCCCAGTTTGGTGGGTTGGGCAAGAGATGGCAATTAGCCAAATCTACAAAGGAAGGATAGGTAGGGGGGACAAAAGGAAACACCCAAGATGCTTATCAGGCTCTTGATACTTCTGCTAATTTGTAGAAAGAAGAATATGAGGCTGGTAGTGCTTCAGTTTGGTAAAATAAAGTCCAGCGCCTTTTGAGGGCTTTTTATACCACGCCAAACCAGACTATGGCTGCTTCTCCATCCATGCAGGCTCTGAAGGTAAGACAACTGTAACTTCATAAACATTTATTGGGGTTCAACATACAATACACACTCTGCAAGGCAATGTGGAGCTACAGAACTCTAGACAGTTTTGACCTCAAAGGGCTTTCTATCCCCAAAGAAAGAAAAACACCCAAACCTAGCAACTAACACAGAGCTAGGAAGACTCTTTCTCTGTACTTCATGAACACATTTGTTATATTTCTATTTATTATTTAATTGGGGAGCTTTCAGGAATTCCACATGAGGGAAAGGGACTTCAAGCTTGACTTGAAAGTTTGGGGATTTCAATCACGAAGGTTAATTCTAGAGTGAGCTAAGAAGCAGACGAGTAAAACAAGTGCACAGAGTAATTCCTGATACAGAATTTACTATCTAGTCACTGCACATTTCTTCCTATGTTGCTCCTATTCATCTTAAAACTCTAAATACAAGTAATTACTGGCTCTATACATGTTTTTTTATTTTAAAGTGTGTGTTTTTTAAACACATTCATAATGCTTTCTATCTAAGAAATAAGCTACTGCAAGTGTGTCTATTAGCTAGCTATAATTACTGATAACGTAGCCATAACTGTACCTTGAGAGTCAAAGTTTATCTTCAAATTTCAAAAAATAGCCATTCAGTACTATCTCATGAATTTTTTGACAGTTTGTTCGAATTGTTTCCCAGGAAGTTTCAATGTATCAGTTATCTGTTGCTGCACGACAAACCATTTCAAACTTGGTGGCTTAAAACAACCACTCATTATTTTGCATGATTCTGTAGGATAGTTGGGTGATTTTCTCCTGGTTCATGCATCTGTATTCAGCTGGTATCTTGACTGATCTGGAATAACCAAGACTTTACTCTCCTGCTGGAGGTCTTGATGAGGATGGCTAGAGGGCTGGGATATCCCTCTCCCTCTCCCTCTAACCTCTCCCTCTAACCTCTCCTTCTGCCCCCCTCTCTCCTCAACCTCCCCCCTACCTCCTTCCCCTCTCTCCATGTGTTCTCTCCGATCTTTACATGGTGACTCAGAGCTCTAAGACAGCAAGAACAGAAGACACCAGGCCTCCTAAGGCTCAGGCCCAGGACAGTGTCACTTCTACCACCTTCTATTGGAAAAGTTAAGGTTAATCCAGGTTCAAAAGAAGGGGGAACAGACCCCATGTCTTGAAAGGAGGAGGACATGACTGTATAGAGATGGAAGAAATTGTTGGTGATCATCTTTGTAGGGAAACAACCACATTCACCCACTGAAATTATTTGACATGTGTCTTAAGTCACTTTTTAATTTATAAGTTACTCTTCCACATTATTCTTCCTCTTGCAATTATTTTGTTTAAGAAATCAACTGTTTGTTCCCTAGAGCTTCCCAGAGTCTAGATTTTGCTGATTACCTCTCCCGGGTTTCCTAATATGTCCCCACTGTTCCTTTCATTCTCTGAAAATTGATAGTTATATCTAGAGGTTTGATCAGATTCTGGTTTGGGTTGGTTTTCTTTGTTGTTGTTGTTTTTCCGAGATAGAGTTGTATACTTCCATTAGAGGACATGTAACCTGCTGTCGCTTTTACTGTGATATTATCAGCCTCTAGATCATGGGTCTGCAAACTACAGACTATGGTCAAAATCCAGCCAGTGCACCCTATATTTATAAATAAAGTTTTATTGGAACACAGTCATGCCCATTTGTTTACATATTATCCATGGCTGCTTTCACACTCCAGCTGCAGACTTGAATAGCTGCAAAAGAGACTATATGGCTCACGAAGCCTAAAATATTTGCTATCTGGTCCTTTACAAAGAAAGTTTGCTGACTCCTGATCTAGATTCACTCAGATAACAACATCCTGATTTTCTAATCCTATCATTTCTCCTTTTTTATTAACCGAAATATTCCCATAGAGAGAAACTTCTCTCATCAACTCTCTGGCTATCTAAGGTACAGATCATATAGGAAGAGCAGGAAACGTGCTAGATTCTCTCTACTTACCAGTTTTTAACATGAGGTAGTTTCCTAGTACTCTCCAAATGTGACTAATGAGGTGTTAAGCTTTTGTGTTTTTTGTGCGGTTTTCAGTTTGCTTGTTTTGGTATTTTTGTTTGTTTTGTTTTAAAGTATCATTATAAATGCATGGATTTAAACATATTCCTACATTTAAACCCACTGCATTCAATCAATTCTTATTAATACTCAAATTGCCCCATCTTTTCTAAGTAGAAGTTTGTTTTTTTAATTGTCTCCTGAGTCCTCTTAAAAGAATCCCTGTATTATTGAGAGCTTTATTACAACCTGGTCTAACAAGATGTTCCCACTAGTCTTGTACATTTCTTTCCCCACACACGGAATTGCCCATGTCCCCAAGGAGATGTGTGGTCTATTGGTGAGAAATGGTATTTAGTGAACAGACTTCTGATGCATGGGGTACACAGTTATACTGAGGTGGTGATTATTTCTAACTCTTTCTTGAGACTAGACCTTGAAATAATGTCTTTTTTAAAAAACATTATGAATTTACACTGCTTCTTCTGATTTACATTCAGGACTATGGGATTTTTACATTGTCTCATTGATCTTACATCTTTTATTTCCTTAAACCACTCTGAACATCTCAATTCTGAATAAACAACAACAACAATCTACTCATTTGAATTATCCCATATATAGACACAACAAATGCAGGACAGTAATATCAGCACCGTAATATGATTATCAAAAAGTTTAGGGGTTTTGTTTGTTTGTTCGTTTCCTAGCTGTTATCTTGGCCTCAAGGAATTTCATGATGTCCAGACATACAATGACATATCCCTGACATGTGAATTAGCAGAGCTTCTAAAACCATTAACATTTTACCATAATAATACCAACTGTTATTATTAATCTATCAGTTATTAAACATTAATTCTGCCTCAGTAGGTCTGAAGAAGGGCTCAGTATTTTGCATCTTTCACAAGCCTTTTGTTTTTTGTTTTTATTTGTATTTGTATTTTTGTTTGTTTGTTTTTGGTGGATGGGTTCCCCATGATAAGTGATCGAGCTGTAGACTCACAATTTATTTTCCAAATATTTTTTTCTTTTCACCCATCCCTCACTACCCCCCCACCTCCATTTTGGGAATTATCAGCTTGTTCTCTGTATCTATGGGTCTGTTTCTGTTTTGCTTTGTTTATTCATTTGTTTTGTTTTTAGGTTGCACATATAAGTGAAACTATACAGTATTTGTCTTTCTCTCTCTGACTTACTTCACTTAGTATAATACTCTCTAGGTCCATCCTTGTTGTCGCAAATGGCAAGATTATCTTGGCTATTGCTAGTAATGCGCAATGAACAGAAGTGTGTATATATCTTTTCGAATTAGTGTTTTTGTTTTCTTCAGATAAATGCCCAAATTATATTTATCTGGATCATATGGCAGCTCTATTTTTAATTTTTTGAGGAGTCTCCATAATTTTTATCCACGGTGGCCGAACCAATTTATAATCCCATCAACAGTGTACGTGGGTTCCCTTTTCTCCACATCCTCACCAATACTTATTTGTTGAATTTTGATGACAGCCATTCTGACAGGTGTGAGGTGATATCTCATTGTGGTTTTGATTTACATTCCCCTGATGCTTAGTGATATTGAGCATCTTTTCATATGCCTGTTGGCCTCCGTATGTCCTCTTTGGAGAAATGTCTATTCACAAACTTTGCCCATTTTTTAAATTGGATTGTTTGTTTTTTGTGGTGTTAGGTTGTATGAGTTCCTTATATATTTTGGATATTAATCCCTACTGAATGTATCATTTGCGAATATCTTCTCCCACTCAGCAGGCTGTCTTTTCATTTTGTTGATGGTTTCAGTTTAAGATTCTTATTTTTGTAGTTATTTTTTCTACTAAGAGTATATTCCACTGGGGTTATCTAATCAAATCACTCTGTTAAAAAGTTTAGCTAATGTTTTCGATGAAATAGGACATTTTGACATGATCATTTCAAAACAACTCAAACTGCTAAAGTATTGTTTTTATTACCAAGTAATATTTGCAACAGAAACCATGGGTCCTCACCCCATCTCTGAACCACACCCCAGATAGGATTAGGGATGGGGTGAGGCTCAGAAACGAGGTGTGTCCATTGTATACATTACAAAAAACAAACAAAACACCCTATTTCTTAGAAGGAAATACTATACTCTTTCATTTGATTTTTTTTCAAAGTGCAAATTCTTCTAAGATGTGTAATAACCCAAGCTATTACTAGTACCATGTTTCCCCGAAAATAAGACGTAGTCAGACAATCAGCTCTAATGCATCTTTTGGAGCAAAAATTAATATAAGACCCAGTCTTATATTATATTATGTTAGATAAGCTCCGGTCCTATATTATAGTAAAATAAATCCAGGTCTTATATTAATTTTTGCTCCAAAAGATGCATTAGAGCTGATGGTCCAGCCACATCTTATTTTCAGGGAAACACGGTAATTTACCCTTCCATACCCATATTAATGGGCTCTGATAGGAACAGGGGAAGAAGTCTGAAATCACTACCTAACCAAGGGAAGACAAGTCAAAAAAGAAACTGAAGGAAAAGCGGTAAAGCATGAAAAACCTCAGATTTTAACTCAAAAATCTGTCCTTCATACTACTTTTCCTAAGGGTTACCCCTTATAACGCAACCAGATAGAGGAGTGGGAGATATTTCATGGGAGTCAGCCTCTTTAAACCTCCTTTAAATCACCAAATTGCGTTTGAGCAGCATGACTTCTCTCACATAGGTACATTTCTGTTCTTCTCTTTTTATCCTTCCCTTTCCCCCCTTCCCTCTATTCCCTGAGCCAAGGGTTGGCAAACTATAACCATGGGCCAAGCCCAACTACCACCATTTTTTTTTAATAAATAAAGTTTTATTGGAACACAGCCAGGGCCATTTGTTTCTGTGTTATCAATGGTGACTTTCATGCTCTAATGATAAAGTTGAATAGCTGAGAAAGATGTATGGGCATAAAATATTTATTATTTGTTTCTTTACAGGAAAAGTTTGCCAACATCTGCGCTAAGATATGGAACCCTAACTTCAACCTTCCATGGTATGGCTCAGCCTTTGTGAGCTCAAAAGGTTACTAAGCTTTCATTTCAACTTGCCAATGAGAATAAGCTCACTACCTAAACAGGACAGAACACAGGTTCTAGAAGTTGAACTAAAGTCAGGTTCAAGAGCAGTGCCTGCTGGGAATGATCCATTGATCCAGACTCATAGATTCAGCTTGCAATTTTTTGAGAATTCTGAAATGACCTAAAAATTTTCCTTTAGGCACAACACAACAAGAATTATCCAAATATCTCCATTAAGGATAATAATGACTACTATCATTATATACTTTTCATGTGCTAGGTACCATGCTACGTACTTTACAGGTAATGTATTATCTTCTTTAATTTTTATATCAGTGCCCCTTAGGAAGTGGGCACTATGATTATCCAGAGAAAAGAGACAGAAAGAATAAGAAACTTGCCCAGGGTCACACAGCTGGAAAGCAATGGAACTGAAATGCAAACCGAAGCCTTCTCAAACAGAACTCATGCTTTAAAACCACTAAGCAATGCTTTCCTAAGCCAGGACACCGGAGTTTGCCATAGTCTCAAGTCTATAATCTGAAGGGCTCCTGAGAAAGGGCTGAGTTTTCTTGTTTGGGGCTCAGACTGCCTAGAGAGAGAACTATTGTGAAAGACACAGGAAGGAGAGAATTATGTCACCAAAACTATGAGGTAACTTCTTTCATTAAAGAGACTTCTAGTTAAATATGGCAGCCAGACGACAGACATGTAGCCTTTCTTCCTCCTGAGTCCCCACTAAAATGATAAAGAAATAAAAAGGATATAAGTCTTCAAGGACAAGGAAGAAGGAGAGGAGACATCAGCATATGAAAAATGTAATACATTTTAGAAGGAAAATATATCAAGGAGGAATGGCAACCAATGTAGCTGAGCAGGGAAAGTTAGAGCCAGAATTCCCTGCAAAAGAAGATACCACAATGGGAAGAAAGTGATGATTCTCTACAGAATCCCTAAGAAGCTCAGGAACTAACAGCATTGGATATGTGCAAGGCAGGGGTCAGGCTCAGTCTGAACACAAATTTGGGGGTTGGGAGTAAAAGTCTCCATATAAAGTTGTGAGTCCCCTAAATTCCTTTCCTTACATCACATAATCCCCAGTCAGGAGACTGTAAGTGTATCCTTCTAAAAGGAATAAACTAGAGAGGCTCCATCCATAGCAAAAGAATGGGGTAGGATGCAGAAGTTAAAATTGGAGAATTAAGGAAGCTTTGTGGGCCTGTCAGCTAGCCTACGTTACTTGTCGTGTCTCAAGAACTCTTACAGCAAAGTGTATGCCTCACCCTCAGGGTTCCCACTGTCATATTCTTAGCTGGGGATGGTGAGTAGCTTACACTATGATGACACATGGACCATTCCCCAATGAAAATGCTACTCTCTGTGCAGTGATGTTACAGTGAAACCCACAGGTTAACAGGCCCACAAAGCTTTCAATCACCCTCATTCTTAAATTAGGTACAGATATTCAAGCATTACCAGATTTGAGGAAAGCTCCAAAATTAAAGAGACAAACCAAGAGAGAAGAAGGGACCAAGATGAAATATAGATAATGTAGAAACAAAACAAAAGTTTCACAAACTAAAATTATCCTCAGAGAGATAAGAGAATATTACACCAATAAAACAATTAAACACTAGATGAGGAACAATCAGAGACAAAAAAGAGTTCTTAAAAACTAAGTTATGATGAACCTTTTTTGAAAAATCAGTAGATTTGGAAGATAGAATCATGCAAACCTCCTAAAAGAAAAGAAAATGAAATAATAGCAAATAGGAGAGAAACAGAGAGACATAGAAGATAAATCTGGTTAATCCAACATCTAATTTATAAAAGTAACATAAAAATAAAACAAAAAATGGTGAGATAGAAATTATCAAATAGATACTACAAGAAACATTTTCTGAACCAAAATTATGAATCTTCTGATGGCCCCACACTCTTAGAACCCCAGGTGAACACAAAATATCCAGAAAAATTTTTTTTTTAAAAAAGACTTATACCAAGGCACACCATTGTGAAATTTCAGAATAAGAGTAAACTGAAAAATTCTAAAAAGATTCCACTCAAAAAAATCCTGGTCACAGTCAAAGGTATAAGAATCAGAATGACTATTCTGCCATAAGGAAAGATGAAATAGTGTCATTTGCGACAACATGGATGCATCTTGAGATTATAATGCTAAGCGAAATAAGTCAGACAGAAAAAGTCGAGAACCATATGATTGCACTGATATGTGGAATATAAATCTGAAAACAACAAAAGAACAAGACAAACAAATGAAGAAACAAAAAGTCATAGACACAGACAATAGTTTAGTGGTTACCAGAGGGTAAGGGGGATGGGGTGTGGTAGATGAGGGTAAAGGGGATCCAATATATGGTGATGGAAAGAGAACTAACTCTGAATGGTGAATACACAATGTGATATATAGATGATGTATTACAGAATTGTACACCTGAAATCTATATAACTTTACTAACAATTGTCACTCCAATAAACTTTAATTTAAAAAAAAATCAGAATGACATAGGGCTTCTCTTCTGTCAACAAAATGCAAATGACAATGGAATAATTCCTTCAAAATTCTCAGTGAGAAGTGATCTATTACACATATCTCAATTATTTGTTTTCCCCAAATGTTTATCATTTAATCAATTCCATTTTTTTGTTTGTTTTTTAATGGAGAACTCCTGAACAGCTATTGCACAGCTGCTATATTGGAGACTTCCCTTTGCCGTCCTTTTGGATTGGATTCCCTACCTCAAAGTCTTAACTATTTCTTCTTCTTAGTTTATTCCTTTTCATCAGTGGAGTACTATTTCAGTAGCTTCCTAAAAAAGGGTAGGGAGAGCTTTAAAATGCACAGAATCCAGAATTTTTTACACAGCCAAATTAAAAACTACTTGGAAGTAAGAGGAGGGAAAGACTCCTGTGAAAAACTCAGCTATAACTTCCATGTATTTTATAGCTCTCCCTACCCTTTTTTAGGAAGCTACTGAAATAGTACTCCACTGATGAAAAGGAATAAACTAAGAAGGAGAAATATTTAAGAAGACTTTGGGGTAGGTGATCCAATCCAATAGAACGGCAAAGGGAAGTCTCCAATATGGCAGCTGTGCAATAGCTGTTCAGGAGTTCTCCATTACAAAAAAAAAAAAAAAAATGGAATTGATTAAATGATAAATTTAAACATTTGGGGAAAACAAATAATTGAGAGATGTGTAATAGATCTGACAGACCAATTGGGAAAAATTAAGATTCAGTGGCAATCTTAAATGCTTTCCACCAAGTATTTTTAGCTCTCTGTCTTTCAGACATGTGGTAGAATTGCTCATCAAAGGCATCTTGTGGTTGGTGAAGCCCTGTGACTACTTCTGGCCACCAAATTGTAAGCAAAAGTGATGTGTATCACATCTGGACCAGAGCATTTAAATGCTAGTTTGTTGTCCTCCAGCACTTTTTTTTTTCTGGCACAGAAACTGACTCTGTTCAAGATGGTGGTTACTCCAGGAGCCCAGGACCCTGAGTAACTATAATGGTAGAGTCCCTCCTCCACCCCCTTTGTTAGCCCTCAGTAGACATACCACGTGAACAAGAAAGAAACCCCTGTTGAGCCAATAAGGTGTTGGGGTTGTTACTCAACAAAATCTAGCACAGTCTGACAAGCATATAAGAATCCATACATATGTAAAAATAGGGCAATTATTAGAATCCTAGCATACTACCAGTTCTACAGTGATAATATCTGTATCGTTGTAATAATAGAAATTCCCTTTAATTAAAAATTTTGATATGACTATATCGAGAGGTTAGAAGAAGAAGCATGGTGGTAGCTTACGAGACTTAAATCATTATCATAAAAAAACAGCCAACAGATAATGTATAAAATTGATAAATCAAAAAATAATAAAGAATGTCATTTTAGCAACATGGAGACAAACACCAGAAGAAAGAGTTTGGAGTATAGAAAGAAGTATCTCTGGGTAATGGAAGTAAATGAGAATGGGGGCAAGGGACTGTTCTTTCTCTTATGTGTTACCTAAAACCATTTGATTTTAACTCTGTACATGTATCACTAGAACAAAAAGAGTTTTAATAGGGACTCTAAGCGCTTAGTTGTATTTAATATTGCTATCTTAAAAAGAGCTGAGCATTAGGTTGGGTTCCTCCCAATTGATTGAATTCATGCCACAGAAGGCAAAGTTATATCTCTTCCTCCCCTATCTCTTGAGCCTTCTCTTGGACTGCCCTGGTTTCCCCAAGGCCAGAGGGTGGGGTAGGGGAAGTTGTAAGTCAAGTCTCAGCAAAGGCGTCTGGACTCCCTTGCGAGGGAAACAGTGCCATCAAGTCCGACTCATCTAAAAAATAAACCCCTTGCAGAGCCAAGCCTGGGGTTGCTGCTGGAAAGAAACGAGAAGAAGCCACACACTTTTGTGGATGGATTATTACACAGCAAACACTAGTCTGAAATTAATTCCTGGTATGAGAGTTCCACCTTTGTTCATAAGTTTACCCATGAGTATATATACGGTCAGTCAAGGTAGGGTTTCAATAAGACTCACCGTTTCAGTGGGCTGCAGCTCCAGTGAGGTAAAACTCCAAGGTCCAGCAGCTCAAAGTAGGCTGCGAGGTTATAAGACCTTCCAATATTCCTAAGCTGCCCCCTGGGCTGGGGTCAATTTCTGAAAGAGTGCTTACCCATGTGAGTGAAAATAGTAAGGCTCAACAAGCCACCCCAATAAATGGCTGGAAACACTCCAAGAGTTATAGGTTGTCAGGATGGATGTTATTTCTTCAGTAATGATTGGGGAAAAAAATAGCCTTACAATATGCTAGGAACTGTTCTATGTGCTTTATGTATTATCCCAGGTGATTGGTATTATTATGATCACCATTTTACAAATGAGGAAACTGAGGCACAGAAAGGTTAAATATCTTGCCCAAAGTTACAGAACTAGTAAGTTGCAGAGGTGTAATTTGAATGCAGCTGTTTCAATGGACCCGGGTCTAAAGTGAATCACTGGTAATATTTGGAGGAAAAATTGTTTTCCAAAATTCCACATCAAAGTTCTGCACCAGACAGAGTGAGAGCTGCTTTTCAAACATGCTGTTACTACTCACACTTCCACAAAACACGGCTGTATATGTGAGACAATCACTCCCCTGACTGCATAGGTCTACTATTTATATGAAGCTATTTAACTTAATTACAAATAATTTAGGCTACAGATGGGAGCAAAGCAACATTAAGGATCTTGATTTTGAAACCGTTCTAAAATAGCTTTAAAAATCTAGGAGGCAAATTGTCTTTCGAAATGGAAATGAATGTGTGACACTGTGAGCTCTTCAAGTTATCAGCATGTTTTCCTGAGCCCCCATCTATTTCCTTTGTCATTTATGCGATGTACAGTCTTTCATCTCAGCGCCACGATCACAGAGATGAAACTCAAGAAGCTCACTATTCAAATCAATGGCTGTGTTTGGCGAGAAGAACAGCAGTGATGTGATGCTTGCTTCTCACCTGCAACAAGGGGAGACTAGACTCTCTTATGGTTTTAGTCAGACACCGCCCTAGCCCAAGCTCTAAAGAAGTGTAAAGTCTCTCTCTCACACATACACACACACACACACTGTTCAAAGGAGGCTCAGCCTTGCCTATCCCATTCCACCGTACCTGTGAGGGCTCCATTGCTGAAGGCAGTGCCAGGAAACATGTTTTTAGAAATTCAGAGTATCATGTTTCATAATTTGATTTAAATCAATTATCCCATCCCTCCCTGGAACAGGCACAAGCTCCAAAAATACAAAATGTAAATGGAACCAGCTGCAGCAAAAGCCTTTTGCCAGGATGGATTTCAGTCAATGTAATCAGCCTCCTATTGGAAGCGCATTACTATTGAGACCCAGAGATTGCATGAAACACTTCCAGTGTCCTGGGAGAGACCAGGAGGGTAACCAGTTATGGGAGGGGAGAAATATAAGGAGCTAATCTTCCCTGTCCTGGCCTGCCTTTGCCCCAAACTCTTAGGAAGAATTAATTCACTCCTCTGGGGGATCCTGGGAGACTGAGGTCGTCATTGGCAGCCTTCAAACACTATCCTTAATTTATGGATATTTACTAAACCACATAATCACCCCAAGTTATCCCATTACAGGGCTGAGCAGAGCCGAGGTCTGCAGCCCTGGGTGTAAAGATCAATTGTTAGAGGTTTTGTGCGTGTGTGTGAGAGTGCTTATTAAAGAAGGCATGAGTGTACCCCACAATTATGTAGGCTCCCCACATGCTGCCCAATAAATGGATCCCATGCGTAGGGTTTGGCATCCTTCCATTGAAATCCTTCCCTGTAATTGATTTAAAATGATAATTCAATTAAAATAATTATTCTAATCAAACTTCGTATCTTTTTGGCAGGTTCTAAGGGGGCCTCTGCCCTCAATGTTATTTTAGTATTTTCTTTATTTGTTTTCTCACCGTGCTGACTTTGGCTCTCTTGAATCTTTGGAAAATTTTATGTCATTGGGTAATCACTGCACCTTTCTGGAGCTTTCCACTCAAGACATAGAGAAGGAGGGAAATAAAATATCCTAGGAGATGTTGTACTTTGAATTTTAACCAACTGGTAGCCAAGAAATGACTGAGAACGATATATGGATGTTTCACCCACCCATTCACCTAAAATGCAGGCATCAGAGTAGACGGCCAGCCTGTTAAAGCTGTAAGTAAAGGATGAATGACAGTCAATCTCTATTACTCTAGTCTTTTTTTTTTCTTTTCTTCTTTTTTTTTTTGATGCCCTCACTTTTTTCCCAATGGCTGTTGCACTCTTGAAATGTATAACACTTATATCAGATCTCAGGAATTCTCACATAATGCTTCTAATTTTTGAAGTATTATCACAACAATTATCTCATTTCTTCCACACAACTATGTTGTAAGGTAGGCAGGGCAGATCCTTTCAGGCCCTTTTTAAAGATGAAGAAAACGCAACACAGACAGGGTAGGTTGCTGTACCAATACCACACAGCTAATACTGAAATGGCTGACTGTCACTTTCCAATTGGAGAACCACACAGCCATGTGAGTAAGTGAAAAACAAATTTTTGTGTTTGAATTTCTTTATCATTAATAAAATTGGAAAAAACATTAGGCCAGTATGATTTGTACAATGGCCAATTTTTGCTTTAAAAAAATATTTTGTCAGTCCTGAAAAAAAACTAAAGACTCGGGTGCATTTTTGCCTAAGGGACGCCATCCTCTTGACCTGAATCCCTGATGCCTAGGAATCCAGCTGTGGCCTCTTCTCCTTCTCACTCATGCTAAAAAACATGCAAGAAAGACGTGCAATAGCAGAGACAGGCCCC
This sequence comes from Rhinolophus sinicus, assembly GCF_036562045.2. NCBI lineage: Eukaryota > Metazoa > Chordata > Mammalia > Chiroptera > Rhinolophidae > Rhinolophus > Rhinolophus sinicus. The sequence goes on along the minus strand of NC_133755.1, from coordinate 46,742,733 downwards.
TCTCTGGTGCTGCTCTTAACTGAATGTTGGACCAGGAGCCTGGACACTTGATTCCACAATCTTACCACCGATTAGCAGTGTGACTTTGGAAAATCGTTTTTCTCTCTCTGGGCTTCAGAGTACCCACTAGACCTAATATCTACCTTTAGCCAAAAGAGCCTTGATTTTTTATTCCAATATTAATCCCATTTGAAAACTGTCTCTAAGAGAAAAAGCGGGCTTCAATGAAGCAACAGGCCAGTCTTGATTAGTACCTTCTTGGTTAAAATTTAAACCTCTGGATCCAAGGGAACTCCTGTTTATCAGTATAAGTATACCTTTAAAAACAAAAACAAAGACTCTGCAGTACCTTTGATGAAGTGTAAATTTTGCTTTTTTACAAGTGGCAAAATACAGATGTGGAGCGATGTCTTGAGCATCTCATCCTGCACCTAGAGGCAAGACAGAGCCTGAAAGTGAAGGGAAAGGAGTCATGGCCCATGGAGCCTGAGTGGGAAGCCAGGAGAAACCTGCATTAGGACTGGGACTCTGGGTCCCAGGCCGCTGGCTACTTGGTTTTCTGGTACTTTGCTGTAAATCCTGCTCTGGGTAGAGCCCATCCCAGGATTTACATTAAAAGCCATATGGAAAAATCGGAGGGAGGAAAAGAGGCTGCGGGGAAGGTCATTAAAACATCATTCAAAAGGAAAGTAGGTCAGATAGAAAAGTTTCTTCCAAACCTCCTTCTTTTACAAATTACTTCTAAGAAGGATTATCCATTTTAGATGAGCCATCTTCCCGAGGGAACCCCTTTGCACACACACACTTTCTCCGAAACAACTGTATGAGCTAACAAATTGAAAACAAATTATATTTATATGTATATGAAAACAATTTTATATACATATATTACATATGACCCAGCCCAATTTGCAAGTTAAAGGAAACCAGTTTCATGGAGTACATTATTCTTTTCTTTTACTCCTTTTAAATGTAATGTTAAATGTCCAGAAAGATGAAAAGTAAACAAAAAGTAAGTCCTTTTAAGAAAGTAACTGAAGGGAATGGAATGAAATTGTCTCCTGAAATCGTTTTTATGCATTAAACCTATTCAATAAGTGGTTTCTACTGTAGGAAAACATTTGACCAGCTGTTCCATTAAATTCTGAGCGTATCGCCTGGGGAATGTGCAGATATGCAGAGTCCTGGGCTGGCCTGCAGACATTCTGATTCAGCAGTTCTGAGAAGCCCGGGAATATGCATTTTAAATAAGAACCCAGGCTGATGGCACATGACCTGCAGACCAGATTTTCAGAACCACTGCCCTGGACAGTTTCCCCCGGAGCCTCCAACTTACTAGTGATCAATAAGTCTACTTCTGAGTGCTGTTATCTGCCAGCACTTCTTAGACAGTCACTAACAGAATACTGGTTTAGAGAAACAAGCACTGGACTAACGGCCAGGAGGCCTGGATAATATTCTCAGCTCTGTCACCAAAGAGTTGGATGGCCTCTACTCTCCCACAGTAAAATGAGTTAATAAATGCAGTTATTATTAGAGGGGGTGACCAACCTCACAACAGCAAAATCTGATTTCTCTTTCCTAAACAGCGAGAATCAGCAGCAGGTATCACGCTAATCCTGGTGCCCCCTTTCTGGGCCTGGCATTGGCTCACATGCTCAATATTGGGAGGAAATACCCAAATCTGTTTAATGCAAATGGCATGTCTCACATACCCATTCTGAGCCAAACTAAAACATTGAGCAAGGAATGAAAAAAAATGAGACATGTGTCCTCACCTCCCCTAGAGAGTTAATGTGTAACCTCACAGAAATCATTCTCTAGTAGATCTCCTCAGGAGAATTAGGAGTCATTCCATAATAGAGATACGCGAAGCGCATACAGAAGGACTGGGCGGCAGAGCAAAGACACGGGTGTCTGGCATAGAAGGAGTAAGCCTGGGAGATCTTTGTGGAGAAGGTAAGTGATAATGGATAAGGTCTTAACAAGATGTGATCTTTGAGTTCATCAGAACTCAGCAACAGTCTTGAATTCTGGCTGTTGCTAAATTTAGGAAGATTTCCTGGGACCATGGGACATAATAATTTGTGCCTCTTTAACTGGAGATTTTCTTTTCTCTCTCCTAGTTTATCTTCCAAAACTAGGCTGATGCCAAGTGTAAACATCCAGCCAGCCAGCCAGCCAGCCATCCATCCATACATCCAAAAATTACTCATTTGTTTAAGCTTTCATTCTTCTACCAAGGCCTGTGCCCTTCACTAGGATGAAGACAAAATGCAGCCATGGCGCTGCTCTCCAAGTTTATAAGAGAACCACACGGTTCCCCCATGAGAATTTCACGGGAGCCATAGGGCATCCCAGAGCTCAGATTAAGTAGCCCAGGGAGGTGCCATCTCTTTTATACTCCTCTTTTTCCAGATTAACTCATTCTGTACAGTGGGAGAGTGACTGGAGAGGGCTGGCACAGCATGAGCACGGTATTATGATTCAGGTGGGGATTCTGGAGCCCCATCGTCTGGCAGGAATCCTGCCACTAAGTAACTCATAAATCACTGCCAGCTGTGTGATCCTGCCAGTAACTCATAAATCACTCGACAGAACTTCTGCAGGCCTCAGCTCCTCACCTGGAAAATGGGGACAATAATATATGTAAAGCATGGAGAACAGTGCCCATAAGCTCCATATGGACACGATGTAAGTGTTCACTGTTAAGAGGATGCTTCCTCCCATACCAGGCGTCAGATGCTTGAGATCAGGAAATGTGTAGCCCCCCAGCTCCATCACAGATGGGCACCTCCCCGCCATGAGCATCTACTCCATACGGAACATTCAATGTATATATATGGATGTGGGCTTGCCTGGCAGCTCTTCTCTAAGCAAAACTGCATTTCCTTCTGGCCTAAGGTCTACTGTCTTCAGCAAGATGGAAAACAGCTGGTGAACACCCTTTTACAATAATGCTCCTAGCATTTCACGACCACTCTTGGGTTACCCATCAGGCTCTTCATTTCTAGGTGAAGCCATTCTTCAACATGGCCACACACAGATGCCCTCCCAGCCCTTTAATCATCTGCTTTGCTGGGCCCAGAGCCTGCCCCAATTCTCTGTCTGCATTGCCCAGGACAGCTCCAAATAGGACAAGCCACACACTTTTCTCCAAAAACACCTTCTCCAGGTATTTTTACCCTGGAACATTTACACTGAAATACTTCCTAAAACAAGATTCCATACACTTTTTTACCATCTCCTTCACCTTAACCTGATGAAGACGCCCCAGATGGAAAGGAGCTGAGTGTGCTCATAAGTGAGGAAAGATATGTGAGCTGATGGATATCCTTGCTCACCATGACTTATATCAGAGCTAGAAACTAAGCTTCCTTTCATGTGTCAACTCCAATCGCTCGGTGTAACGGTTCTGTTAAGGGGGATCCTGAGCTTATGTCTAAGTTCAATAAGAAGTGGGCTATGATCAAATAACACTGTGTGCCATGGACTCACGAGTGAGGGACAGTTTTTGATATTTGCGAGACCCGCCCTCGATCCTTCTGTCAGTCTGTGTACTAACCTGGTAAATTCAGGCCTTAGGACGTGCTGCTACTCTGATTTGAAGAATATAGTAAGTCCTTCAGGTCAAATATTTTCTCAATTATTTTGATCTCTCAATAATCACTTTTAGGATTAAACCTCTTCAACAAGGTCTCAGTTAACCTTAAAATATGTTTCTTGGGAGGAATAACCTCCCAAGCTATTACCAGCTTATCACTATTGAATCTCAGAGTAACTAGCTAGTCACCTAACAAGGGCCTAAGGAAATGGTATCCAGGAAAACAGGTAAGTTTTGACTTGGAAGATGAAAAAGAAAGGAATTTGGAGGACAATAAGTCCACAGTTAATGCTGTCTGTTTGTTCTTGGAAACAGCGACTTCCAGCAAAACGATGTATCACGAAAACCAGTTTTCCTACAGGCTAATTGATATGAACAAGAGCTAAGTTCCTAACAGCATAGTTCTGGTCACATGTACTTTACCAAAGTTCTAAAAAAAGACCCAAAATACTTCTAATATTAAACATTGATATAAGTGAGCTATGCATACATTTCAGAAAGATGAATAAAAACAAGAAGATGATGTCTTTCCAACCCACTTATTCCAGTTCAGGGTCACAGATGGCCAGAGCCTAACCCAGCAGCTCAGGGTACCAGGTAGGACTCCAACCTGGACAGGACGCCCTTCCGTCACAGGCCACACACACCCACACTCCCTCAGACTGGGACAATGTAGACACACACGCCAGTTCACCTCACATGCACATCTTTGGGGTGTGGGAGAAAACAGAGTCCCCAGTGAAAACCCACACAGCCATGGGGAGAGAGTGCAAACTGTACACAGACAGTGGCCCCGGCCGGGAATCGATTTTTTTTTCCCTCAACAGTGTTATAAAGAGACTATGTTGAATGAAATGACGTTATTCAAGGACCTGCTATACTTTTCCAAAACACACACACTGATCAAAGTTCCACAGTGTAGTCTTTATGGGATACAAGGGCACACAGTATCGGAGAGAATAATAAATGGAATGGCACAAAAATGAATTGGTTTCAGCAAGATGGAGATGTCTGAAAAGATACACCATCTGTTTCACAAATTTGTTCATCCCTGGGCATGGGGGATAATTCTAACTTTCCAACGTGCGTAAAAGGTAGGCAGGAGGTCAAAGTCACTCCTATTCACCAGATGAAATAGGCCAGTCAAGGTCTATGTGTCCTGCTAAAGAGAATCCCAAGGAATTGCAGGCATCCAGCTCAGTGTTTTAGTAAAGGGTGGGTGAAAGGCTGGTAGTGTCTCTTCCCTTCAGGGATTTGTAGATCTTTTATGACTGTATTTCACCTACCCTAAAGCTGTTTGCATATTAACATCCCTAAAATTAGGATGCCACTTACAATCAATGGCATATCATAGATTGAGAACTTGTTTTCCTTTCTTAATGGAAAAAAAATAATGGCATATATTACATGTGATGACACTTTGGATGAAATGAAATATGGCATATTGGAAGGGGGGTTCTAATACCTGAGAACAGGAGTATAAAAGACTCCTTTGCCCATGGAGCGTTTGTGCGGTCCCTAAGAATCCCAGGCACAGTGATTATGCTTGTGTGGCTACATGAAAAACCTTGTCAGAAAGGGAAAAGGCACGGTGGCCCTATTTATTTTAATATGTCTTCAGCTATTTTAAAGGGTTTTTCCTTACTTCCATGTTGGAGGTCTCTGTATCAGTTTGGAAGAATGCTCCCCGCCCTCAATTCCCCAAACACACCAGTTAAATGTTAAAGCTTAGGCGTTTTCTATGTGGCCCTCTGTTTCTGTTAGATCAGGGAACAGCCACTGAGGAAGGAAGGAATGCTTTCAGAGTGTCACTTACACCCCAGAGGCTCTGTACCACCCACGGTCTTCCCTCTCTACCTCTCAAATGGATCAGAGCAGAATTAAATATCAAAACTCACTCAGGCACTCCCAGTTTCTCCAGGCCTTCAGTCCAGCCTTTGCTACCTAGTGAGGAATACGGCTTCGTTGAGCTCTGGGAATATAAAATAGAGTTGCTATTGGTGCCTTGTCAATCAACATCCAATCCCACGCAAAGGCAGAACGTGCAGCCATGTGCCTGCCACATGTAGAATGTTACTCAGCTACCTGGGAGGGAGGGAACAACTCCTCCAAGGAAACTCTTATAGCCCAGACATTTGACTCAGGGATTCGAGTGGGAGGGAGAGTGAAGAATCAGGACTGAATTCACGGCAAGGATTAATGTAACTCGGACCTCTCGTGTCTTGATCATCCGACTCTGCATGGGGAAGAAAAAGAAGGAAAAAGGACATGATATAAAATAAAAAAGAGAGAAGAGGGCAAAGGTGTTTCCTACTGGAAGCAAAGACAAGGGGGCAAGGGGAACACATTGTCCAAAGGTGGCGCTGCTCAAAAACAATTCTTCAGGTACTATGTTGACATCACTATTGTTAATAAATATAGGTGAAAAGACATGAAAGACAACACCATGAAAACAAGAAGACGCTCAGAGGAACCTACGTGAGAAAACCTGAAAGTAGAGAGGAGGCTTTTCTCTTTCCCATAATGTCATTTGGCAGCCATGACTCTGCTTAGGAAAATGGCTTAGTCAGGAGCCAAGAGATCATGATAAGGAAGAACCTGGGGGTCATCCAGGTGGACTTCGAGGAGTTTGTGCTCAGCCAAGGAGAAAGATCAAGAATCTAGGAGCCATGTTACCTGGCTAACAAAAAGAGATAAATATGTGCTTGTCCTCCAGTGAATATAACAGACGTCTCTTTCTCTGTCTGTCTCTCTCAATGGGTTGGCCTGAATAAGTGTCAGCTGGGGAAGCCCTAAAAGACGACCTTTCTGAAATCCTACTTCCCTGTGTTACTTGCTTTCAAATGACACTTGGTCACATCTACTGAGTATTAAGACACTCAGTGATTTATCCAAGGAACGCCCAGGAATGAAACAATCTTCAAACTGAGACTTTCACAGGATTGACAGATGCAGTCATCGCCTACAGAATACCTAGGACGTGCAGAGGACCCGAAATGTCATTGTCCTCCATTATCTGGAATAAACTGCCCAAGTTCCCCGACTTGAGGCATATGAACACGGCTCTTTCTCTAGGGATTGTGAGAGAAGCAAACACACCATTTACTTGTCTGATCTACTCCTTTGTGGTTTGAAGTAGGGAAGAACAAGTAATGTATCCTCATCAAAAAGACTATTTTTCTTCTCTAACTGAAAAAACTTAAGAAGAATTCCTTACATGTGTAAGAACCTTATACTATTCTAAGTAATCTCAACTGTTACCACATTTGATTCTCACAGGCATTAAAGCCCATAAATGAGATATGCATTTACAATTATCTTTTTTTTTAAAATTCATTGGGGTGACAATTGTTAGTAAAACTACATAGATTTCAGGTGTACAATTCTGTATTACATCATCTATAAATCCCATTGTGTGTTCACCACCCAGAGTCAGTGCTCCTTCCATCACCATATATTTGATCCCCCTTACCTTCATCTCCCACCCCCCATCCCCCTTACCCTCTGGTAACCACTAAACTATTGTCTGTGTCTATGAGTTTTTGTTTCTCATTTGTTTGTCTTGTTCTTTTGTTGTTTTTGGTTTATATACCACATATCAGTGAAATCACATGGCTCTCTGCTTTTTCTGTCTGACTTATTTCATTTAGCATTATACTCTCAAGATCCATTCATGTTGTCACAACTGTTCCTATGTCATCTTTTCTTACCACCGAATAGTATTCCATTGTGTATATATACCACAACTTCTTTATCCATTCATCTATCGAAGGACCATTTGGTTGTTTCCATGTCTTGGCCACTGTAAACAAAGCTGCAATGAACATTGGAGCACACGTGTCTTTATGTATAAATGTTTTCAGATTCTCTGGGTAGATACCCAGGAGAGGGGTTGCTGGGTCATATGGTAATTCTATTCGTAATTTTTTGAGGAACCTCCACACTGCCTTCCATAACGGCTGCACCAGTCTGCATTCCCACCAACAGTGTATGAGGGTTCCTTTTTCTCCACAGCCTCTCCAACACTTGTTACTATTTGTCTTGTTGATGATAGCCATTCTGACTGGGGTGAGGTGATATCTCATTGTGGTTTTTATTTGCATTTCTCTGATGATTAGTGATGTTGAGCATTTTTTCATATGTCTATTTGCCATTTGTATGTCCTCTTTGGAGAAATGTCTCTTCAGGTCCTCTGCCCATTTTCCAATTGGGTTGTTTGTTTTTCTGTTGTTGAGTTTCATGAGTTCCTTGTATATTTTGGATATTAGCCCCTTATCGGAGGCACTGTTTGCAAAAATCTTCTCCCATTCAGTTGGTTGCCTCTTTATTTTGTCGATGGTTTCTTTTGCTGTGCAGAAGCTTTTAAGTTTCATATAGTCCCATTCGTTTATTTTAGCTTTTACTTCCATTGCCTTTGGAGTCAAATTCATAAAATGCTCTTTGAACCCAAGGTCCATAAGTTTAGTACCTATGTTTTCTTCTATGCAGTTTATTGTGTCAGGTCTTATGCTTAAGTCTTTGATCCATTTTGAATTAATTTTGGTACATGGTGACAGATAGCAGTCCAGTTTCATTCTTTTGCACGTGGCTATCCAATTCTCCCAGCACCATTTATTGAAGAGGCTGTCTTTTCTCCATTGTATGTATTTTGCTTCTTTGTCAAAAATTATCTGTCCATATTTATGTGGTTTTATTTCTGGGTTCTCAATTCTATTCCATTGGTCTATGTGTCTGTTTTTCTGCCAATACCATGCTGTTTTGATTATTGTAGCCCTGTAGTACAAGCTAAAGTCAGGGAGTGTGATACCTCCAGTATTGTTCTTTTTTCTTAAGATTGCTTTGGCTATTCAGGGTCTTTTGTGGTTCCAAACAAATCTGATGATTTTTTGTTCTATTTCTTTAAAAAATGCCATTGGGATTTTTATGGGGATTGCAATAAATCTGTATAATGCTTTGGGTAATATGGCCATTTTAACTATGTTGATTTTTCCAATCCATGAGCACGGAATTTCTTTCCATTTCTTTATGTCTTCTTCAATTTCTTTCAAAAATATCTTATAGTTTTCAGCATATAGGTCTTTCACATCCTTGGTTAAGCTTATTCCTAGGTATTTTATTCTTTTTGCTGCAATTGCAAAAGGAATTATTTTTTGTATTTCTTTTTCTGAGATTTAATTGTTAGTATATAGGAATGCAATGGACTTTTGTACGTTGATTTTGTAGCCAGCAACTTTACTGTATTTGTTGATTGTTTCTAATAGCTTTTTGGTGGAGTCTTCAGGGTTTTCCATATATAGCATCATGTCATCTGCAAGGAGTGACAATTTAACTTCTTCATTCCCAATTTGGAAGCCTTTTATTTCTTTCTCTTGCCTGATTGCTCTAGCAAGGATTTCCAACATTATGTTGAAAAGCAGAGGTGAGAGGGGACAGCCCTGTCGTGTTCCTGAACATAGAGCAAAGGGCTTCAGTTTTTCACCATTAATTATGGGATTAGCTGAGGGTTTGTCATATATGGCCTTTATTGTGTTAAGGTATTTTCCTTCTATACCCATTTTATTAAGTGTTTTAATCATAAATGGATGTTGTATCTTGTCAAATGCTTTTTCTGCATCAATTGATATAATCATATGATTTCTGTCCTACGTTGTTTATGTGATGTATCACATTGATGGATTTGCGGATGTTGAACCATCCTGGTGTCCCAGGGATGAACCCCACTTGGTCGTGATGAATAATCTTTTTAATGCATTGTTGTATTCGATTTGCTAGAATTTTGTTTAGGATTTTTGCATCTGTATTCATCAGAGATATTGGTCTGTAGTTTTCTTTTTTGTGTTGTCCTTACCAGGTTTTGGTATCAGGGTAATGTTGGCCTCATAAAATGAGTTAGGGAGTACTGTCTCTTCTTCAAATTTTTGGAAGAGTTTGAGCAGGATTGGTATTAGATCCTCTTTGAAGGTTTGGTAGAATTCACTAGTGAAGCCATCTGGTCCCGGACTTTTGCTTTTGGGAAGGTTTTGGATGACTGATTCAATTTCATTACTGGTGATCGGTCTGTTTAGATTTTCCAGTTCTTCATGGTTCAGCCTTGGAAGGCTATATGTTTCTAAGAACTTGTCCATTTCTTCTAGGTTATTGAATTTGGTGGCATATAGTCCTTCATAGTATTCTTGGATGATCCTTTGTATTTCTGTGGTGTCCGTGATAACTTCCCCTTTTTCATTTCTGATTTTGTTAATTAGTGTCTTCTCTCTTTTTATCTTAGTGAGTCTAGCCAAGGGTTTGTCAATTTTGTTAATCTTTTCAAAGAACCAGCTCTTTGTCACATTAATTTTTTCTATTGTCTTTTTGTTCTCTATTTCATTTAGTTCTGCTCTGATTTTTATTATTTCCTTTCTTCTGCTGACCTTGGGTTTTACTTGTTCTTCTTTTTCTAGTTCTTTAAGGTGCAACATGAGGTTATTTATTTGGGAGCTTTCCTGTTTCTTGAAATAGACCTGTAATGAGATAAATTTCCCTCTTAAAACTGCTTTCGCTACATCCCAAAAATTTTGGTAGGATGTATTTTCATTGTCATTTGTTTCTATGTATCTTTTAATCTCTCCTCTAATTTCTTCTTTGACCCGATTGTTCTTTAAAAGTATGCTGTTTAATCTCCTATGCTGTATTTGTGTGTTTTCCTGCTTTCTTTTTGTAGTTGATATCCAATTTCAAAGCCTTGTGATCAGAGAATATGCTTGGTAGGATTTCAATCTTCTTAAATTTGCTGAGGCTGATTTTATGGCCCAATATATGGTCTATCCTTGTGAATGTTCCATGTACACTAGAAAAAAATGTATAGTCTGATGTTTTAGGATGAAGTGCTCTATATATGTCAATTATGTCCATTTCACAAAATGTGTCATTTAGGGCTGCTATTTCGTTATTTATTTTCTGTCCGGATGATCTATCCATAGCTGTCAATGATGTATTTAAGTCCCCTAGTATAATTGTGTTTTGGTCAATTTCTCCCTTTAGTTCTGTTAGTAGTTGCTTGGTATATTTCAGTGCTACCTGACTGGGGGCATAAATACTGATGACTGTTATGTCTTCTTGTTGTACAGTCCCCTTCACCATTATGAAATGTCCATCTTTGTCTCTTGTTACCTTTTTCACCCTGAAGTCTGTTTCATCTGATATCAGTATGGCTACACCTGATTTTCTCTGGGTACCATTTGCTTGGAGTGTCAATTTCCACCCTTTCACTTTGAGTCTATGCTTGTCCTTGTAGCTGAGATGTGTCTCTTGGAGACAGCATATGGTTGGGTTTAGTTTTTTGATCCAATCTGCTACTCTGTGCCTTTTTATTGGTGAGTTCAGTCCATTTACATTTAGGGTGATTATTGATATGTGAGGATTTCCTGTCATTCTATCTTTAGTTTTCTGGTAAGGCTGTGTCTCCATTGTTTCTTTGCCTTTTTGTTGTTGTCTGTTATTTCTGTGTGGTGTTATGCTATGATGTTTCCCTCTGTTTCTTCTTTTATTACAGTACATATTTCAGTTCTGAATGTTTTTTTGAGTGGTTACTCTTAAGTTTATGTAAAGGAAAATTCGATATTTAGAGTATTCCATTTTCTTAAGCACGCTTACTTTCTCCATTCCCATATTCCAGTTCAGGCCTTTATTCTCCCCCTTTTTATGTTTTGGTTGCCACAAATTGTCCCTGTTGATGGTGGTCGAATAGCCTCCTTTAGTATTTCTTGTAGTGCAGGTCGTGTATTAGAAAATTCCCTCAGCTTCTGTATGTCTGGAAAGGTCTTTATTCCTCCTTCATATCTAAAGGATATCTTTGCTGGATATATTATTCTTGGCTCATGATTTCTCTCTTTCAATAGTTTAAATATTTGGTTCCACTCCCTCCTGGCTTGTAGAGTTTCTGCTGAAAAATCTAATGGGCTTTCCTTTGTAGGTTACCGTCTTCTTTTCCCTGGCTGCCTTGAGGATTCTTTCTTTGTCGTTGATTTTAGATAGCTTCAATACAATGTACCTTGGAGAAGGCCTGTTGGGATTGAGGTAATTAGGTGTTCTATTTGCTTCTTGGATTCGAGGATCCAGTTCTGTCTACAAGTTTGGGAAGTTCTCATCGACAATTTGTTTGACTATATTCTCTGTTCCCTTCTCTCTTTCTTCTCCTTGTGGTATGCCCATTATTCTTATATTGCTCTTTCTGATGGAGTCAGAAAGTTCTTGTAGAGTTGTTTCATTTCTTTTAAGTCTCAAGTCTCTTTCATCTTCCATCCGTGTAATTTCCAGGTTTCTATCTTCGATGTCACTGATTCTTTCCTCCATCTGATGACTCCACTACCTAAGCTGGTTATTTCATTCTTAATTTATTCTATTGAGTTGTTAATCTCCAGAAATTCTATTTGGTTCTTTTTTAAAATTTCAATCTCTTTCGAAAATGCTCATGTTGTTCTTTGATTGTGTTTCTGAGTTCATTAAACTGCCTTTCTGTGTTTTCTTGCATCTTGTTGAGTTTTTTCAGAACTGCAATCTTGAATTCTCTGTCATTTAAATCACATATTTCCATATCTTTAAGTTCCTTTTCTGGAGACTTTTCACTTTCTTTCTGAGCTGTCTTGTTGCCTTGGTTATTCATGGCAATTACTGATTTATTATTTCTCTTCCTAGACATCTACAGGAGTGGTTTCTGCAACAGGTTGATAGGAAGAGGTCTTTCTTTTGTTTTCCAGTACTTGTTGGTAGAATGTTTTATTTTCTCTCCGACTGCAGCCTTTTTTTCTCTCTCACATGGTAGTGCTATGTTTTCTCTGCACTATTCAGCTTCTCACACAATGGGGCATTCCCTGAGAGACGGGCTTCTCCTCTGTTAATAGTCCACCTGGGTCACAGGGTGCAGTGTCTGTGTGGGTATGCGGAGAGCTTTTGAAGTTCCAAAGCTCTTCTTGCACCAGATTCAGATCCCATATGTTTCAGCAGTTCTGTTTACTACTGCAGGGATCCGTCCAGATAGGTGGGGTCAGGGGCGGGGTGAGTTGTGAGAGGTGGCCCAGAGCAATGGCAGTGACCACCACCACAGCCGGTCCTGCTTCCACAGCTCCCTCCCCTTTGCCGTAACTAGTTGGGCTGTGAATCTGTGTCTGAGGTCCACAGTTCTCAGAACAGCAAATATTCTGTTCTTTTGAGCTGACACTGCTACTGTTCCGCTTCTAGCATCAGGCAGGTGGGAGGGGCAAGCTCTGGGAGGGTAGGGAGGGGGCGGCTAGTCTCAGTGCCTAAGGCTTCCATTCTCTGCTCGGCAGTGAGGGCTTAAACCACCGTTTTCAGCCTTCTTCCCTCAGTCTTTTCTCCGAGGTCTCTGCCGTGAGCGTTGGGTTCAGCCGTGTTATATGCTGCCCCCTCAGCCTTGTGGGCCATAAGGGGAGCCCTAGCAGTCCGAGTTCTTCCCTCTCCCACAGCTGCGGTAGTTCCGGGATGCAGCGAGCGCGGAGCACTGAGCTAGGTCTGCGTCCTGTGCCCGCACGGCTCCGTCTCACACTTCTCCCTTCCCTCCTCCCCTGCTTGCGCGATTCACCCACCTTTAGGTGAATTTAGTAGTGGGCCTCTTCGTCTTGCCTATCTGCTGTGCAGGGAGTCCTTAGTGGAGTTATAGTTGTTCGATTAGTTGTAAATTTCAGGGATTTACAGAGGCTCACCTCATGCCGCCATTTTGATGATGTCTCGCTAAATTACCCAATTATCTTAATACCACGAAGCAAACCAGCAATAATTTTATAAACATTACATACCAGGTGCTCATAGCTTCAAGTGACCTTTCTCTCTACCCACTGTCCTGCCCTTCCCTCCTGGTCAGTTCGCCTCTTTTACAACCTTTATTACTGTTGTTATACACATAGGTATTTGCATTTATATTGCTTCTGAGGATCTTTATTCATTAGATGGTAAGTCTCCCCCACTTTCCTTTTTTTTTTTTTTTAAACTCTCTTTTGTATTCCGGTAACCCTGATTGAATGATGCCCACATATTTCACAACAGATTTTGTTTTGTTTCCCCTTTACAACTCTTCTCTTGGCCATATCCTTTAGTACTTATTCTTGTTTCCTTGTAATTTGTTTGTGTATTTACTTGCCCTTTCTCGTTTTTGGTTCTATTTCTGTTGCCACAAAGATAAGCTGATGTTAGTTTCAAGCCATCAACTTCAAAAATGGAAATTATTTATTTGTACAGAGAATCCTTCCAAAATGTTTCTTCTTACAAACTCAGCCTTTATTGTTCACCCCTGCGACAGGATTTGAGAGTTGAAATGGACCTATGAAAACTCATCCAACTGTCTCATTTAAAGTTGAGTAAACAGTGATCCAAATCCAGGTCTCATCAGCTTTGGTCTTTGCAACATATCCAACCCAGTCATTTCTCCCATCTGACTTTTATACTCATACATTATTTGTCATTGTCACCTAGTGGCCCAAATGTAGTTTGATCTCATTCAAATGCCATCGCCGAGCTCCTTACCCTTCCCAACTGCTCCTCTCACCCCAAACCTGCTGCTCCTTCTTGGTGATTGTTCCATCAGCCACCAGATGCTATTCTTGATTTGGGTGTCATCCTGACTCCCTTCCTCATTCTCCCCCCACCCCCACCCCTGCCCCCGACACCTAGCTCCTCTCTAGATCCATCCCCTTCTCTCAAGTCTCTCTACTACCAGCCTATCTCAGGCCATCAATGGCTCTGTCAATCACCACAACAGCCTCCTAAGTGGTCACCCTGACCTCCCTCTTGCCCATGTCCAGGTGCAATCACATCTCCTCAGCAGCTAAGGGGGAGTTATCTAACATGAGATCTGACAGGTGACTACCCTGACTGACACCATAAAGGAGCCCACTGCCATTGAGGCAAAGTCCAGGCTCGGCAGGGTCACCAGGGGGTCTGTGTTTGGGCCTCTCCTTAGCACCAAGCTCATCTTTGGCCATTCCCACATCACATTTGAAACTATACTTCCTTCAGTCACTTGGATAAGCCACGCTTTTTTCCACCTTCAAAACTTGCACAAGCAAGGTTTTTCCTCTTCCATTTTATTTGGATACCTGGAGATGTCCTAGTCATCATTCAGGTGGCAACTTTAGAAATCTTTCACCCTAAATCTCTGCATAGCTCAGGCTCACATCTTGCAGTTATTTGCTCAGATGCCGTCTTTTCAGAGAGCCCTCCCCTCACCAGCCCACCTCACCCACCCCCACTCTCCATCTTCCCACTTTGGTTCATTTTTCTTCATACTACATGTCCCAACCTCACAGATTATACAACCATGCGCTTACTGTTGTCTCTGCCCCTCTCTATCCCTACTCCCACACCCACGTTAGACTTTTCTAAGCACGATGAGAACATGGACTCTGCCTGTTTCAGTCACTGCTGAATCCTCAGTGCCGAGTTAGCATTTGTTAAATGAATAAACATTCTGTGTTTAACATAATGCTTTGTTTACAGTGTAGCTTAATATATATTTGAGGAAGGAAGGAAGGAAGGAAGGAAGGAAGGAAGGAAGGAAGGAAGGAAGGAAGGAAACTTGGGAGTTCATAATGGCTTCCATTTTTTCTTTTTATAAAAATTGCTGTATCTTCCCCTTTTATTGTTTGTTATATCATCTTTCTCCTACTGGCCATTAAAAACAGTTGCCAAACAATGGATCAATCATCAAATGTAATGCAGAATCCAGCAGAGCAGTGAAGCCCTCAGTCGTGAGCACACTTCAAAACTTCTCCAACTCGTGTCTTAAGCTCAGATGTCTGCACTGACTCAACAATTTCTGCATCTTTGAATGAAATGCCAGAGTTAGCCCACAGCCTGGCCCCTTCCCCTGTACGTTCCCTGCAGACAATTACACAAAGAACTCCTGTTCTCTGGTTTCTCTCACACACCATGTCCTAGCTCCCCAAGCTTTGTGGAGGTGGCATCGTTCTCCTTTGGCTTCTTGTCCCTCATCACCCGCGCAGTGTAGACACAGACACTTCTCGATTGTTCTCTGATTTGTACTATTTTTCAGCACTTAGTTCTCCTTTACTTTACAGAGATTCTTTGCTTCCTATTCTGGGTTTCCGTAGAACCTTCCTGTTAATGATTTGAGAAGCCTGCCCACTAGACTGACACTTAAAGACCTCACCTTTCTTCCCCACAAGAGCTGTGCTTGCCTACATCCCATCTGCTGGCCCCTCTCTCATCCACCCACTGCCAGAGAACACTGGCAGTGACCTGCTCTCTCGTGTGCAAGAACACAGAGAGGCAACTGCTCCAGCCAGGAAATTAGAATTCATCCAGAGCAGGGAGGTCCCCGGATCTGCTCATTCACATCGGGCCTCAGTTCCTTCCTACTGATGTTTGTTCTTCCTTTTACAGCCCAGCATCGTTCCTTTTGGCAGAAGAGATGAATGTAAAATAGGACTGACGGATTTTGCACTGTACTAGTCATTCATCAACAGTACCCTGGTGCTGCCAAGCACCCGGCCAAAAGGGTTTCTTTTCTTATTCCATGCTTAGTTTTAAATCCTTTTCCCTCCGCTAAGCATTTTTGAAAGCCTTGGTTCACTTTCAGCTTCAGTTTTCTGGCTTTTTAAATTTTTCTTTTCATTTTTTTTCTCTCTCTCTCTCTCTCTCTCTCCCCCCCTCCCCCCACAACATTCTCTTTTAGACCTTCCTGGTTTTGGGTTTATTCTTTTAAATTTTGCACATTTTTAAAAATCTGAGCTCATCAGAGAAGGACCTGTGGAGCCAACCTGGATTCTATGGGTTTCTTTTTTCTTTCTCACTTAGATTTATTCCTCTAAAATCATTAAAATAGTATCAGAGTGGAATCAAGACTAACTGAGTACAGAGCTTTTTTTCATTTACTTTTAAGGTACTCATTGTAAACTTGACTTATAAAACATTGTAGAAAATACAGAAAATCAAAAAGAAAAACATTGAATTTATTTAAAGCCTGGCCAACTAGGAATAATCATCATTGATATTTTGCAGAACATACGTGCAGGGGGTTCTTTTTTTCCCCTGTACATTAGCAAAAAAGAAAAAGAAAAAAAGGGATCAATTGTTCATCTCAGTTGACTGCTTGCTAAATTCACTTAACATTCTACCATGCACACCTTTCTGTCACTGAATCGTTCTACAACATCATTTTTTAAAGACTATGTAGTACTTCATAACATATATAAGCTATTATTAGTTCAACAAATGGCCATTAGAAAACCTAAGTTGTTTCCAACATTTGGGTTTAGAAACTACCGTATAATGAACACCATTGTAGGGGAACCTTTGTGCATATCAGTGACTGTTTCTTTAGGATTCATTCCTAGAAATGAATCCTGCTAGGTCAAAGGGTCTAAGAATCAAATTTTGGATATATAGATCCAAATCCACTTCCATATGGGCTTTACATTCTCTGTAAGTTTACACCAATTTACATTCTCTGGAGATGAGAATGTGTACTTCCTGCATCCAGGACAACAGCAGGTATCACAATTTTTTAAAAACCTTACCCAGTTTTATAGGTGATCAATGCTACTATTCGTTGCTTTCAATTGCATGTATTTAATTACTAGTAGGTAATAATATTTTCATACATTTATTGACTTTATTTTTCTGATTTTGTGAATTATCTGTTCATATCCTTTGCACATTTTCTTATTAGAATGCCTGTCTTTTTTCTTAAAATATAGGAGTTCTTTAAACTTTATTAGTAGACCTATCCCTACAAATATTTTATTCCTTGTTTTCACTTATTTTTAAAATTTCATTACTTTTTATGACAAAATAATCTATTTAGTAGATGAAATTTATTATTCTTTTCTTATATATAATCTACCTTTAGTACTATGCCTTAAATGTCTCCCCCACCAAAAGATGACATTTTTTTTTAATGGAAATGACAATAGTGCCCTTTTTTAAATTTTTTATTAAGCTCCCATATTTTCTTCTCAAACTTTTATGGATTCTTTTTTCTACTGAAATATTGAATTCACACAGAAATTAATCTGGTATAGGGCATGAGGTAGGATATCTTAATTTATTAAACGATCTTTCCTTCCCCAGTGATTTTAAGTACTATACTTGTCATACACAAATGATTATATTTGGTTTGGTCTATTTTTGAATATTCTATCCCATTAATTTGAAAAGAACTGTCACTTTTACTCTTAAGTCTTCTTACTCAGAAATGAGGTAAATATTTTCATTTATCAAGGTATTGTTTCTCAAGAAAAGTTTGCTGTTTTTCTCATGTAAGTCTTTAACATTTCTCATTCCATTTGTGTGAACACATTTTACATTGCTGGTTGCTATTATTAATGGGGTTGTATTTTTATTGGGTTATCACTAGTACGTGGGAACTAATGGCTGTTGTGATGTGCTGCCCAGACCCTCCCTGGTTTGTGCACTCATCTGCCTAGCTGCTGGGTGCTGATGGATGACAGATGGAAGCTAAGTCCCTCTCCGGAACTTCCCTTAGCAGGAGAGAGTTGCCTTGCCCAAAGTCACACTGCTCCCCCAGAAAGCCCAGGTCCAGCAACTGGTAGGTTAAGGGGTATCCTTGCTTCAAAGCAGAGAGAGTCTCAAGATCCATCCCAGCTCCAGGGCTCCCCATGAAAGTGGGTATAGCTCCTGTGGCATCTGCATGACAGGCTAACACCTTCCTCCACTCCCACTGAGGTATTGATCCTGAGAACATTCCCCAATAAACTTCCGGCAGATACGCCTCCATCTCAATTTCCCAGAGAACCAGTTCTAAGATAGTTGTTGCCAGGAGTGATCTGAGGACTTAATTAAAATGCAGTTTTGGACCTGGATCCCCTGCTAACCAGCTGGCAATGAGGATTCCATCCCTTGTGGTATGTGAAAACTATAGGCTTGCTATAGCAGTGCAATTGCTACAACTTTTCACCATTGACAACCTGGAATAGGATAACCTGGCAAGAATACACTGGCAGGTGCAGTAGCTTAAAGTTGGAGAGGTTCTGAGGAAGTACTAATTATAAGGACAATTGAATCTAATGGTTTGCTGAGTGGCACTGATGCACTGGAGAAAGACAAGAAAAGGCTGAGGATAATTTATCACCAATTGAAGGCTAAGTGTGAAAGTCAGAGGACCTCCCTGGCAGCATGTAAAGAGGCTGTGATTCCTGATCTCCTGGTGGAACAGGGGGTTAAAAATCAAGCCCAACACTTAATAATAAGAGCAGCAAAACTCAAGAGAAAGTTGAATTCTCAGACCTGGTACGTCTGCTTTTCCAAGGTCAGGACCCTGACTGGTAAGGGAACCTGAGACCTGAGATGGATCATTTGGGTCAATACACTTGAAAACCTTTACAGTCCAGATCCCCCTGAACTCTCTGAACCTACAAAAGTGGCCCACTGCTTGCTATTAGTCTAGAGCACCCCCTTGCTTAAAGAGGACACAGAGGCTTCTGTCCTGTAAAACAACATGTACCCTCCCTCAATTCTTCCCCCACCTTCCCTGCTGGGCAAGAGAACAATATGTAGGATCACATCACAAGGTAACCTGGATGATGATATGCTGGGCCTGCAAAGGGAAGAAAGAAACTATATCCCCAAGATGCTGTAAGGCCTAGGAGCTGGAAACACATACATGGGACTGGATGCTGAGGGTGCCAGAACAAGAGTGAGCGCAGAACATGAAGCTGGGCAAGGAAGAGTTTATCAGTATGAAGTCACTCTCCTATGACACGGATCTAATTTAATACCCTGGCCCAGGAAGTGGTACTAACGCACTGCTAGGACTGCTCTTAGAAGATCAGAGAAAGAAAGAACCTACTAAATGAAGTAGAAATGCCCAAACTACCTTAACAGATGGTAGATGGTTTAAAAGCCCAGGGAAGTAGGCATGAGTGAATATACCATGTAGGGCCCAGAAAGTTCACTTGTTGGTTATTTTCTACAAATGGGGTCCAGAGGACACCCCATTTACCAAAACAATAAGGCAACAAGGCATGGGCTGGTGAGTGGGGCTGTAGTCCAGAGCAGAGAAAAGGAGATGCTGTTACAAAACTGGGCCCACTGGTAGGTAGCAGAGGAGATGATAGAACCAAACTATAGAGACTGGATAGTCATACTTAACGGTCAGAAGCAAGAAGGAGACATGAACACAATGAATTGCAAGATCCAAGTGGCAGCCAGGAGGACGTGACTCATGCAGAGCTATGTAGATGGATCCCTATGGACAAAACAAATGGGCAGCCATTACTGCCGATCTACACAGAAATCATGGATGGATGACCAGGAGGCCTAGGGCAGACACCTCCAATAAAAAGGCACGGTCCTTTGCCCAATTGCTGAGCTTGAACTACTTCTCCAAATCAGACACCATCGACTGAAGGAGAGGCTAGATACTCAGAAGGAAGGACCTTGCAACACCAAGGCCAGTAAGCATAATAATTTCCCTAATCCTTCCCTAAAGAGACCTACAGCCACTTATTCTGATAATCATATACTGGGGACCGTGAAAAATTAGCACTTGAAGGACTGCTGAGCAAAGGGTCTGAGCACACAAAGTATCCTCACGGCCCCTGTTAGAGTGGGAGCTTATGGGAGCCATGTAATAAATGCAGTCCTGCGCCCAGTCTCGCAGGACCAGGGCGTCCACAAATCCACCCTGTGAAAATGTCCTCGGATGCCAAATGTATAACTGGAAGAGACATACTTGGTAGCTGATGGAATTCTTACATGAGTTCCTTGGCCTTTGGGGTAAGAGTTACTGTAGCAGGGAAGGTCAAGTGAAAGCCTCTGAAACTTACCCACTGCAGCCAAAAATTATAAATAAAACACACTACCAGGTCCTGGGGAAGTTATCACAGATTAGTGCCACTCTAAACACCACATCGTGACCTAGGATGCAGGGGTGGTGGTGCCCATTATACCCATTTAATTCACCAATCTGGCTACTACCGGAACCAGAGAGATCCAGGGATGACAGTGGGTGGCATCAAACTCAGCCTAGTGGTAGCTCCAATTACAGCTGTTGTGCCAGATGTGGTACCTTCTCTACAACAGATCAACACGGCCTCAAATATATGGTATACGGCCACTGATCTGGGAATCCCTATTTCCATCCCTTTTATCGAAGCATGATCATAAATGGTTCTCTTTCATTTCAGAAAAAACAATAGAATACATTTACAACAGACAATAGAGTACATCTTGCCCCGTCATACTGTAACCTTAGGAGACTAGAAGAATCTACTGGACATTTTTCAGAACATCACACTGATCCATGCTATTGAGCAGAATGAGTAAGAAGTAATAAGCATGTGGGAAGCCTTAGGAAAACACATCTCCAGAGGGTGGGAGATAAACTCTATGAAGATTCAGGGACTTGTCACATCAGTGAATTTTTTTAGAGATCCAGGGATGCTGACTCATGCCTTCCAAAATAAAGGGCAAAATTTTGCATCTCACACCTCCTATCAATAAGGAGGAAGTACAATGCCTGGTAGTCCAGGTTCTGGAGGCAGCATTTTCTGTATTTGAAAATGTTGCTCTGATCCCCCTATAGGGTGACATGATAGTTTGGAGTAGATCCCAGAGTAGAAAAGGGCTCTTGCAAGGCAGGAACAAGTTGCAATGAAGCAGGCCGGCCACCAGGTCAAGATTACCTGGCAGACCCTGTGGCATTGGAGGTACTGGTGTGGGGAAAAGATGCCCTATAGATTTTATGGTAGGCCCCACTGGGCGACTCCCAGCACGGCCCCCTGGGTTCTAGAGCAAGGGCGTGCCACTGTAGTGGTCGAGAGCTCTGTAGAGAAATGCTTCCTGGATGCTACTAGCTCCTAGCAGAAGTGCAGTGCCAGCTTATGGGATATCAAACGAGTGCACGGCCGGAACTGCACATCATGAACAAGTAATAAGGCCGGGCAGGTGGAGCAGGAGTTCCTCCTCAGGTGAATGTCATCCAACAAGCAGGACTGGAGGCTCAAGCAAATAGCACAAGCAGGCAATTCATTCACTGCTATTATGCCAACGTAGTATCCTCAGCTCACATCTAGCATGGCTATACCTAGTATGGCTACAGCCTTTATGACTCTCCCATGGGAAAAAATGACAAGGGGGATAAAGGCCGAGCTGGGGTCACAGGTATGTCTGTTCAATATGTGAATACAGGGTGAAAATGGGTGCCTGCTACACATCAGCCCCACTCAGAGGTGGCCTAGAAAGGCAATGGCACAGAAAATCTTCCTAAAGGGCAGAGCTTCAGAAGATGCACCTGGTAATGCACTTTGCATGGAATCAGAAGTGGCTCAAGGTAAGACTATATGTGGACCTTTGGCCAAGGTGAATGGTTTATCTGGTGTGTTGGGAGCCTGAAGGAGAGAGAATGGAAGATCGTAACAAGAAGAGCTCAAGAAGAAGCATGAAGATAATTTACAGAAGTGGCCCAAAATGTGAGATCTTTATTTCTCATGCTAATTACTCTAATGGAGAGAGTCTACCTCTGTAGGACTAGGCTAACAGGCAGGCAGGACGACTGGCCCAGTTGATGTTAGCCAGCCTCCGTCTGCATCAGCCACCCCGGTGCTGGCACAGTGTGTACAGGAACAGCATAGCCATAGAGACAGGGACGAGGCCTGGGTGTGGGCCTCTCAGTCACCAGAACTGAGGTAGCTCCTGCTGCCTCCAAATGTCTCCCCAACCGGCAACAGAAACCAACCCTGAGTTTCTGAAATGGCACATCAACCCTCAAGGAGACAACCCATGATTACATCGCACCCCCTCTATCCTAGAAAGGGCAGTGATTCCTCTTATTTGAAACTGAAAACATGTTCTCGGGATAGATGGGTTTGCCTTTCCTGTCCACAGGACTTAGCCAGCACCACTATTTTAGGTAGAATATTTGATCTGCTGACCGAGATTCCACAAATATCACACTGGACCGAGGAACCTACTTTACAGCAAAGGAAGGACAACAATGAGTACATGGTTATTAGATCAATTGGTCTTATCACGTGTCATATCACCCAGAAGTTGTCAGCCTGATAGAAAAATGGGATGGCCTTTTGAAGTGCAATTGAGGTGCCAGCTTGGAGATGATACACTGTGAGAATGAGGCACCCTCTTCAGAATGCACTATACACCCTAAATCAATACACACTGTCTGGTGCTAAATCTCCACCAACAGGATATATAGGTTCAGGGAAAAATTAGCTAAAAACAGGATTAGCACCACTCACCATCACTCACAATGACTCAATTGTGGGAATCTGTGACTCCTGTTCCTGAGCTCTGTAGATTTAGTAATCCTGGGTCCCAGAGGAGGAAGGCTTCCTTCAGGTGACACAGCAAGAATCCCATTAAACTCTAAGCTATGACATCCATATGGTCACCTCAGGATCCTCGTGCCAAGAAATGAGCAGGCAATGAATCACTGGGGTAACTGACCTGAGCGTCAGGAGGAAGTAGGGCTGCTGAAATACATGGGGCCAGAGAAGAGTGCTCTTGGAAGCCAAGTGACTTACTGGGGTATCTCTTGGTAGAACCTTGTCCAATTTTGACAGTAAAGGGACAAGTGCACAGCCACTGCCTGAGAAGGGCATTATGACCGGGGGCTCTGGCCACTCAAACATGTAGGTGCCAGTCATCCCTCAGTAAACACCTAGACCAGCAGAGGATGGATGGTAGAGGAGAAGAATGGTAAGAACCAGTTGCAATCTTGAGACCAGCTACCGAAGTGAGAGCTGTCCTTCATTCCACTTACCTTCTTCTTCTGAGGCTCTCTTTTCTTTTTCATTAAACTGTTAAAAATATAGCTATTGATTTCTTTTATGTTTTTTAAGATTACAGTTTATTTTTATTTCTTGAGCTGAATATTTAGTTTATTTTAGTCTTTCTTATTTATTAATTAAAACATTCAAGGTTATACGTATTTCTTTGATTATGTAGCTTTAGCTACACTTGACCAGTGTTTTGCATGTGCTATTCTCATTTAATGTCTAAATAATCTACAATCATAACTTTATTTTTCTTTGAACTAAAATTTAAGAGTACTTAACTTCATTTTTTAAATTTAACTAAAAATTTCTCTTTACCAAATTTTTATAGGGTGCATTTCTCAAATGTTTATATAAATTCTGTATCTTTGATTTCTGCAACCAAAACACTTTACTTAATGGCACATTGCTACACACAAATGATTTCTTAGGTCGTATTTTTACCTTTTAGGTTACCCTTGTTCCAGCTATGATTCCCAACTCCATCATTTAAAAAAAAACTTCCTAGCAGGTATTAGAAAACATCCTCCAACTTGCTACCGCCCAACTTCTCATTCATATTGCCAAGTTCAAACCTCAAACCAAGCTGCTTTACTGGAACTGTTACCACAAGCAAAATCTCTCCTAAACAAAGTTCTAGTGTTTTCTATACTTGCCCTTTCATTCATGAATAGAATGAATAGAGCCTCTGACCCTGACCTGCTCGATTAAAATCCACCGCGTTCTTCCAGCAGTCCTTTTCTCCTGGTAGAACCTCCATGCCAAATCCAATTCCTCTGTGGCTCTGAACTTTACATTGAACTCCTTGCCTGCAGAAATATGGTCCACTATAAAGAGCATCCTTTCACCAAAGTCATAATCAGGGTTCCCACAAAATATTGTCTCTCTCTGAGTAGTTGCTGTTTGTCTCAAAAGGGAGACCCAAGATTCAAATTCAGTATGTGCCCCAAAGGTTAATTCCTGTTGTTTCTTCTCCTTTCAGGAGCTGCGCAAGTTCTCTTTGCTTCTGAAAACTGAGAAAAACAAGCAATGCCCCCATATATTTTGCTTCCTCCCTCCGACTACATTCCCTATATCCTCCCCATTTTGCACCATGCCACAATTCTAGAACACTTTATCTTCAGAGTCCCAATATGAATGACCACTAGCACTACCATATTGCAACAAAAAAAAAGACAGATGAGTAAACCTCAGGCATCCAGCTAAATTCCTATATTTCTTCTCTTTAAGCCTCCCATGAGGAGACCAAGTTGAGCCCAGCCCAGGCCCCAGCAAACAGGCAGCTGCCAAGACTTTAGTACAAGGCAACCCACCATGATGAGCCCAGATGGGATTCCTGGAAGGGGTATGCACAGCCAAGCTGAGAGCCATGTTAAAATGTCAAAGCCAGGACACAGAAGCAGAGCCAATGGTCACATGGACTAGACTGTCATGGGAGCAAATCAGGCAAGTCTGGCCACCAATTGCATTGAGTATCTCCTGCTTCCCTTTGCTGATCAGCGAGAATATGCTGTGTGTGGATGGTGTGTTGCCCTCAAGAAATACTGTTGAACCAAATACCTGCATTCGCCAGCTTATAGATACACAATTTTTGTTTGTGCCAGATTCTGCAGGCATTATACCCACACTGGTTTTCACAGCCACCTCCATTTCCTGATGTATTCCATTTGTACCACTGAGGTATCTCATAGTTTTCCACTCGCATACTTGGAGGTTCTTTTGGCTAGCTGTATCTCCATATGTACTACTCATTCACCGGCAAAGCTCACCTTATCCTTACAAGAATGAGCTGAAATATGTGGAGTAGGTATTGTGCCCATCTTACAGATGAGGAAATCGAGGCATTGAGAAATTAAGTAACTTGTCCTAAACGAATTAGTGTCAGGGTAGCATCTGGGCTAGAATTTGTATCTCCTAACTTCTGCTCCAATTGCAGTTACCTTAGAATTATGCTGAAGTATGCTGAATTGTATTCATGCTCAATGGGCAACTTCAAATGGAAAGCAGTAGATACTGAGCCTTCAGTGCCTACATAGTAAGATGGCACAGACATAGACTCATCACTGTCTCAAATTATTCTGTAGTCATGTATCCTCACGCTATCAGTATACTCCCTCGTCAATCTCAAATGACTATTCTTAGTTTTACTGTTTTACCTTCAACCAGCAGTATATATCAGTCTGCAACCTGGAGCTTCTTTTGAACCTCAGTAGATTTTTCAGCTTAAATATTAAATGTGTAGAGTTCTATAAATCTTAGAGATAAGAAACAGTTACCAGGGCCCCTAGGAACGGCAGCCTTGCTCTATTCTCTACGTTCAACCATACGGGCCCCTTATTCCCTCTAACATTAACTAGGTAAGTTCCATGGTGTTGTGCAATTGGCAGCAATTTCATTTAGAAAGGGGAGAAATTGTTTCTAAAGTTGAGGGTAGAAGGAAGTGGGGGGAAATCAAGCTTTGGTGTTGATCTCTCTTGTGTTTCAGCAATATTTTATGACTATGCCTATGTACAGCCCAAATGCCCTGGCATCTACCCTGTAAGGGAAATGGGCTGTATTTTTGTGTATACAGCAAGGACGTGTAAAGGTGCATACTTCCGGGCACGTCGGACCACTGGGACTAGTTCTGCCCCAGCATAACTCCTGGCCTCAGGGGTGCACGGTAACCTCTGATCGCACACCCATGAGTTTGTTTACACCTTTCAATAAACACCCACTTTCTACCAGTTCTTCTGGGTGATACAAGCATCAAGCAAGGGGGTTCCCAGCTTTGGAAGCTTCTTGGGAGAATCTATTCTAGGGGAGTTCACCTGAGACACTGATCTTAAAGTCACCTACTGATTCCATGAGAAGAAAACAACACAGAAAGCTTTTGTTAAAAAATGGTCAGAAATAAGAAGCCCAACCTCTAGGAACTCATAAACAATAGAGCAAATTGAGATTAGACATGAAAATTATGTGTTACAGAAATCAAGATGAAAATAGTCTTTCCACTTGTACGCAGAAGCACAAACACACATACATACTCACACAGGGGCTCCCGTCTTTCTGCAATACAACCCATCCTATACACCCATTTATCCATGACATTAATACTTTTCGGTGTCACGTTCTTCATAGTACTCTATGAATTGGAGGAAGTCCTATTGCCTAGACAGTAGAAGTGGCAGATCCCTGGCAGGAGGACTGTAAATGTTCTCCTTCTGTGCCCTCCTACCTGACCACGAGGCTCTTACCTGCTGAACGCTACCTTAGTCTGATATTCCTAAAATGCAGTGTTCTAGACAACCACTACCATTAGATCTTAGTTGGCAAGGGAGTAGAGATGTGCTCATCATACCTAGTTAAAACTTAACGGCTCACATTTTGCTTGTATTCACCCCTAAGGCTTTGTTACCATTAACATATTGATTTGACACATGCTGAACTCCTGTTATATACTGTGCACAGTGGGGATAGGGGAACAAAATTGAAGTCAAGCCTGGGTAGAAGGCCATATTAGATGAAGGTGGCAAAGGAGAGATGGGTATGATTTGAGGGTAAAAATATAGGTGGATGATCAAGTTTGTAAAGAAGTTGATGATGATGGGTTTGGCATTTTTTGTTGGAAATTTCTTTCTGATAACTATGTAGCCCTATCCATTACACATTTGGGTAAAAAAGGAGAAAGGTATGGGTTCAATCTATAGATTAGGGAGTCATCAGAGAAATTGTATGAGCGGAGAAGGCTGCCAAGGCCAAACCTGGAAACACAGCAGACTATGAAGGCTGAGGACAAGGTCAGGATGACACTGAGGAGGGTCAGGCAAGTGGGTGAGGACCTGAGAGAGCACGGAGCCAGGGCACCTAGAAGAGCGCGGGCTTCCCGTTTTAGAAGATGCAAGACATAAAACATTTTTCTTTCAATTCACAAATTCTCTCAGTGAAACAATCCGAAATACTTGTTGAGGGTGCACCTTAAAGGAAAAACAATTTCCCAAGAGACTGTCCTAACCTTCAAGGAACTTGAGCCCGGGGAAGGTGTACACATTCATCGATATGACATGCAAGCATCTTCTTTCTCACCAACAGTGAGTTATGACTGTGGGTTGATTACAAACAAATTATTTAAGAAAATGGCAGAAATGAACAAAACACTAGAAATGAATTTTGCATGAGAATGCTGATCTTTTTGCCTTTAAACATGTGTTCCTATACCTTAGCATGATGTAAAGTCAGAGGGAGCATTACCTCCTGGAAAGCATACACTGAGGGTTAAGTTTCTGGAACATGGCCAGGACCAAATGGAGTGTTTACTAAAAGCAGCTGAAAGCAATATAAGTGGAAGGACAGTTTGAACTGTGGTCAAAGAAGGGGAATAGGGTCAAAACTAGAGCAGCAGGGCCCAACCATTAGGTCAACAGGATGAAGCAAGGCTATCCACAGATAACCCAGCCAAGGGATTCGAAATCAGGAAATGGACAAACAGGCTGGGAAGCAGAATGAATACAGCATGCAACGGGGGCCCAAGCCAGGGTGCAGGAAGAAGGCAAAAGTGTCAGAGACGGGCTGAATGTGGGGCAGAGTCATGAGTTAGGAATATGCCTATGACCTAAAGGAAGGATTGGATCAGAGGGTTCACACACACCAGAGCCTGCAGTGCCAGGTACAGCAGAGTCTCCAGGAAAGAAGGTAACTCCATGAGTGGCTGGCAACCAACTCCGCCCCGGGTCGCGGCACCCCATTCCCCCCTTTGGAGTCTCACGTCGGCCTGTGATTGCACGCGACTGTGACCAGCGGGCGACTGTTTCCCTCTATCTTCTCGACTGTATTCACTGTTGGAAACTAGGTATGGATGATGTATTCATAAATGTCCAAGAGAACCTTAAGTGGTTGGAATTTATCTACATAATTAGGTAAGTAAATGAATGAAATAAACCAACACTTTTCAGGACAGCTGAAAACCGGGGTCATTTGGAAATGTTTCTTATTAAAAGAGAGGGTACGGAAAAAGAGAAGGTATGGCAGGGCAGGTCCTCCACAGCTTTTCCCTTCTATTCCTTTCATTTACCTTTAATTTTTTTTTCCTTGCAGGTTAAAGCTGACTCCACATCCTAAGGGACCAACACAAGCCATCAAGTTAAATGATGTCCCTGGTAGCTCTGTGGATCAATAGTTATATGGGCCTATTCTTCATCCGGGCTCTGTCAGGGCCCAAATTATACACTGTACATGAAAACCACCTCCTGGATTTACTGCCAAGGCACCCCCAGCCATGGCAGGTGGCTTACTGCCCTGCCTTTATTTCTGTTGAGCTTTAACTAAGTCTTTGCTACTGATTTTTCAACATTTCCAAAGTGGCAGAGCAGCGATTAGCCAAGTTTTCCTTCATTCCACAAAACAGCAGTGATTTCCTTGACTTCCAAAGAAACTCTTTAATGTCCTCTTTCTCTCACGAAGGTATGATAAATCATCAAGTCAAAGGACACAGAACTGACAAAAAGATTACAACAGGATGAGGGAAACAGATGAGAACTTGGCCGTGTACAGTGTTTTTGATGCCCCTAGGATAATCTGCTAGAATCTGGACCATCAGTATTTGTGGGAGAGTGACTGAGGAATTGAACCCTCCAGTTCTACTTCAGATACTCAGGTGCTGGGTAATCACCTCCCCTCTCATATGCCTTGGTGCTTCTCTCTCTGAAATGGGAATGATTCCACTTCCCCACAGTACCTCATGGAGAGCATATTCACCTAAATCAAATGGAGTATACGTGAAAACATTTCATACTCGGGAGGGAAGGTGTCCTATAAATCCTAGGTTCTATTATTATTTAATATTTCTATAGCTCAGATTGATCTGGTCTCATGAATCACTTTCTAACAAAATGGACTTGAAAGATATTGAACTGTTTTTGAGCTTCCTAATCTCCCAATTGTGTCAGATGTCTAGAATTATAGCCCTCTGAAATAATGTGTGAAGCGCGCTTCAAGAAATCAAGACCAACTCTTGTCTGTGGTTAGGAGACAACATCCCATGACTTTCTAATCAGTGCCCAGGGCTAAGAGGTTCTGCAGAGGTCAGCCTGGAAGCCAGATTAACGAGTGGTCTTACGTCCATGAACTGCAATCTTCAAATTTGTCTCAGTTGGACCCACCTTTCTTATTTTCTTGTGTATGTTCTTGGGACATTTCTGTTTAGTGAATAGCAATACTATCCACTACTTTATTTTTAAAAATAAATGAACAAGAGACCCTGTGTTCCGTTGGTCCAAATATGTGGACATGGTTTCAACGCATATTCTCTGCATGCCTTGCGCTGTTGTAAATATTTTTTTTTTATACTGTAGTGCCCCGTTACCCACTTGCTCACCCAGTTATAATCTGCTTGATGGCTTTAGCTGTTTACTTTAATCATAAGAAAAAGTGATGCACTCCTCTAATTTCAAGCATAATTCTCATTAGCTGTGGTACTCCTGCATCCAAATATACCAACGTCATGTTTCCTAGACCATCCTATTCTGAGTTGGTATAACCTATACTTCATTGTGACCTGTCATTTTTAGCTCATCTTAACCAACATTTAGTTAGCTAATCAAAAACATTTCAGTACTCTCTCTTTCTAAATCTGACTCAGCTATAAAATGAGGGGGAAGTGGTCAGTGCTGCTTTTGTAATTCCAGGCCCAGACCACAATTTTGTGGTCCTGTGTACAGGTCATTTTCTAAATGCTTGAATTTAATCAGTATTCAATTTTTGCAATCTGTGCAGAAAATGAACTGTAGACTTTCACTGATTCTCCTGCCTGTAGGACAGAAGGATCCTTTCCATTGCTCTTCACACAGAGTCAATTCAGATCATTTTCCCAGGACTTGCTGGCGTTTCCTGGGGACCTCGAGATCTGGGTTGGGTCATTGGGTCTCTGCTGTCCTCCACCATGAGTTAGCACACAGCAATGGCCCTCATCTTGTTCCTTGCATAACGTGGACTATATTCCCCCGTTTCCTCTACCTCCCTAGATTGTTGTAAAACTCAAATGAAGTAACAGAACTATAACTAGCATATAGAGCTTTATAGAACTGGAAGTGTCTTTTCATATAAATGGGAGGGGAAAGCCGTGAAAATTTAAGTTCATTTTTAACAATAACAATAGTAAATGAATGTTTCATTCAGTTTCTCTTCTATTGCCGGGTGGTCAGCTCTTCGGCACTACTGGTGCATCCCAGATCTCGATGAGCTCCCCATTAGTCCTCTAAGTTCAAAATATTTCAACTTTCTGACCATGGCCCAGATATCAGAATGGAATCTCTTTTCATCATTTGGATTGACTTGCATTCATGGATACCCCAGTGCAACTGTAGATCATCTCTAAGTTCTGTACTCTGCTTAACAGCTACATCACCGTGCTTTTGAGTTGGCAGGGAGCTCAAAGCTACTCATGCACAGCAAACGGCTTAGGAAGTGATATTGGTCTTGATGTCTGATCTTACACCCAAAGTCAGTGCTATTTAGTTTTATCCTTTAGGGATTCGGCCCACAAGCAGGATTATAATAGACCAAGCAAGTCTCCCTGAAACAGTCGCTGCTTCAGGAGTACAGCCTTTAATTTGAAGGCACCTCCCCCAGCTGAAAGCTGTAATAATGCTTCATTCCATTTGGCAACAAAACAAAGAACTGTAGGATTTATAAACTGACAGATCCTCTAATAACTGCGAATAAGAGATCAAATTTGCATTCTTTTATATGACTGGGTGACACATCTCATCACCTATTCTGACTTTGGGAGCTTATTAATAGCCAATTTGTACACAAGCAATTGGCATGATGACCCAAATCAATCATAACCATGATGGAAAATGCTCCACAGGACAATGACGAAATCCGTCAGCACCCAGGTTGTACAGATACGGCACGCTGGGAGGGTAATCTTCCTGAACATGCCACCTCCTAATTTCTAAAGATTGACTCAGCGTGTCTGACATAGAGGTCGGTGCCCTCCCTCACTGGTCTACAAACATCCCTGACATAGCAGCCTGGTCAATGAACGGAATGACTTTCCCAAATCGAGATTGACAGGAGACAAAAGCCAAGGGTGTTTCTGGTTGCTTTAAAAGGATTCATGGAAAGGCCATGGTGGCAAAATGAGTTCCCAAAAAATGTGGTTTGTGCCCATTAGACCATGTGTGGTTTGCAGATAGGAACTTCAATCCCTGTGTAGACATGTAAAGAGACAGGCACTAGATTAATACTCCTGGTCTCATGGGTCACCCTCTACTCACAAATAGTCCACAGATGGGAGGTGAAAACTATTGGCCAATACTTCTCAGTTAGCAGAGAACTATGAACCCTAAGAATTTGGTCTCTTTTTCTCTTCTCTTCCTTGGACAAGAGTAATGCTGTAATCCCAGATGAGTATACATGCCTTAAAATGAGAATTTTCTTTTAAGTGGGCGATCTTAGGTTCTAAACTGCGGGGCTGGGACACAGAGCATATTAGCAAGCTGATTTGGTTTCATATCTACGTACTCATTAAAGTTTACCATTTGGTTTCCATCTGACTGGCTCCTGCGTTGACCGTCAGTTGGCTCTGAATTCAGGCAAGGAAGAGAGGGGTGTTATTTATAGGTTCCTTCAAATCCCAACATCTTCACTTGGTTGCCATAGGACTTACAGTAACATTAGCTGATCTAACAAACTAACCCCAACCTTTCACTGGCTGGGAACAATAAACTCATGCAACAGTTCAATTTAGCAGTTGAGTAGTGAACCTCCAAGGAGTTAATCAAAAGCCCGACTCCCTCCAGCTCAGGTTCTGTTATCTTTAACATGATTTCCAAAGCCATCATAAAATTCAATGTCATCCTAGCAAGAGAAGGGAGCTTGGAAGATGCACGTAGGATTTTATGAGCCAGGCCTAGAAATGGTGCATAACACTTCTCCTCACATTCCTCTAGCTGAACACAGTCACATGAGCACAAAACGGAGGCTGGGAAATGTGTTTGGACTGTACGCTCAGGAAGAAGAGGAAATGGGTCTGGTGAGCGTCTGGCGATCTCTGCAACAGTGGCAGTCTAGCAT
The DNA here is from genome assembly GCF_036562045.2 of Rhinolophus sinicus. Taxonomy (NCBI): domain Eukaryota; kingdom Metazoa; phylum Chordata; class Mammalia; order Chiroptera; family Rhinolophidae; genus Rhinolophus; species Rhinolophus sinicus. Next base: position 46,710,306 of record NC_133755.1, on the reverse strand, counting down.
AGGTCAGTCGATTAGCTTTCAGATCACTACCAATATTATTACGTTAGATGGAGAGGCCTCAAGAATGAAGGGTGTGAGAATTTTCCAAATAATCTCGTCTCTATAGCAAACACTGTTATTAGACAACCCACCAAATGGTACAAAGATGTGTTAAAGGCAAGCCTTGGGACTTGCATGGTCTACCTCAATCATGCACTTTGAGCCCGCTAACCACTTCTGTGCCATGCCACCAGCCCTGAGTATGTGCAAGAAAGATCCTGGCACCCTGGCCTTCTTCCTGGACTCGAGCTTTTGCCCACCTTGCACTACCCTTCCCACCCCAATCTTGACTGCCCTGCTCTTGACTTCTTGCTTCATCCCTGTCCATGGTGTCACCCCTCAGCTCTGTCCTTATGGCCACGAACTCCTCAGACTGAGGTTTCTAACCACTGAAGCTCACACCTAAGCCCATTTCTGGTCTGAATCATGGGGTCCAGGCTCCTCACCAGCCCACAAACCTGCAGAGGTTTTCCCACTCTCTACAGAAGGAAGAGGACGTGCATGCTTTAAGAAAATATATTATTCATGACTTAGAAAATGTGTTGTTCATTCCCCACCCAGCCAGATTTTGAATTTTATCTGCCAGAAAGCATTCTACATACATTACCTGATTCTGATTTGATCCAAACCTTATAATAATCCAAAGATGTTGGTATCATTGTCATCCCCATTTTAGCAACAAGGGAAATGAGACTTAGTGAAGCACAGTACCTTAGGGACATCACACTGAAGGGTTCCCATTTGAACCCAGTTACTCCTGACTCCTAAGTTTAAGATCTGGGAAAAAGCACTGTGTATAATTAGCAGTGACCAAGATGAGACAGGAGTATACCAGGTTAATAGTAGGCTTCTGTTGATCTGGTCCCAGGCTATACAGGTCTGTCCCCAAAGAGACAACTACTAAAGAGTAGTATTATAGGTCGGTCCATTGACATGGAACCCCAGACCCCCATCATTTTTTAATAACTTCAGTCACAGTTCCAGACGGTTCTGATTGACTTCACTGTCCTTGAACCTTTTGGGGATATGGTGGTTACCTCCTGGACCAAATTATAACATACTTTCTGTTTATTAGTCATGACCTGATTTTTCTGACAATGTGAAGAAATTTTCTCAGCCCCAAATGTCTGCCAGTGATTTGTGGATAGCAGGTAAGCATATTAGCAGGCTATAGTTAATGCAATTTGAAATTTCATTGTCTTTCAGTAAAAGGCAGCTGTTTCCAGATGCCATGAATCAACCTTTATGTCTGAATGACGTGGTGTTTGCAGGAAACATCTTGCAATACTGTCACGTGTTGCTGGAAGCTTCTTGAACTCGTTTATTTGCAAGTCAGAATCTGCTGCTTTCTAGTGAATTGTTATTTGTATTGCTTCAGTAACCTCCTGTTCAGATATGACAATAGTTGACAATTCCATGGTTCGTCTGCCCCATTTGGTTCTCTCACAACCACAATGCTACAGCTATTCAGTATTAGAAACTGCAAACATTTGCCCACAATTCAATCACACATTGCATTTGAGGAACACACTCAGTGAGAGCTAATTGGTTCTATTGTCAAGCCGATGAACATTTTATTTGGCTTTCCTGGAATTACTTATCTTAATTTTTCAAATCCTGGATTTCCTTCTATTTCTGTAATGTTTTGAGTACTGAGTTAATTTTTGTGTGCATTTGTCAATTATTCCCATCAACTTACCTTCACTTAACTCACTCAATGTAAGATACTAATTAGCTGAGCAATTTTATTGTTTAGTCTGTCAGATCCATGGTTATTTTTATACCACATAAGTCTTCCCAGGCTTTTGGTGGCTTTGCCAAAATTCTGTCCCTCTGTTTTACTGTATTTCACTCTATTCACCCCTTTATTCCTATGATGTGGATTAATTTAAGTAATTTTTCCTACTGCTGTAACAATCCAATAGTAAATGCTTTATGCAATTATTTTAGACCTGACATGTTATTTGGCTACTGAGGTGGTGCATAATGGCCTAATTATTGTAGAGTGGAAAATTTGAGCAGATGTCTTTATTAGGTCAGAGTATAAAAGAAATTCAAGGCCACAATGACTGCAATTCTTGTAAACAATCTTTGGGTGCCATGGTTTTCAAACCTATCCGAATCCAGGTTGATACTGATACCTTTCTTTCCTTTTTCTCAATGCTCTCTACCTTTATCCAAATTTCCATTCATTGTTCCCAGATCTGCGCTCTCACATCTGATGGCACATCCATTTCTGATTCAATTGCTAGGTGTCTCTTTACCATGAATAGTTTCAGATTTAACCACATTTTACTCACTTAGCCCGGCTGTCAGTTCAAGATATTTGGTAATAAAATGTGGCTACCTTGTATAGTTCTGCACACCGCCACCTCAATTCCCGATAGAAAGGTCGCCAATAACCGTGCATTTACTGGATCTTCTTTTAATGCCCTCTCAGCACTCCGGCTCGAGTGGATGACTAACTCCGTCAGCCATAACACTTCGGACAGTCACAGCTCGCTGGGCCTAGGTGCACCTTTAATCTCTGGTTCCAGACCATCAGGCCCAGCCGGCTCCTTGCTACTATTTCCAGGGCGCAAGGCCATTCCAGTGAAAAGCCCATCAGTCTCCCCAAGGACTCACCTCTAACTCTCCTTTCCCTGACACAGTGACTACTCTGGCCCCATGATGAGCTACTAAAACCTTCACACGGTGTCGGAGCCCCCAGGAAGTGACTGTGGCACAGCTTGCCTCTCATGCACAAGGACACTGAGCTGGGTTTTGAGAGGCTTGTAATTAGTATAATTACTTTATTTTGATAGCTGAGGTTAACAACATGGGCAATGCCCAAGTATATTATCATCATCAATTGATGAGTTGGAGTTTTAAAAATCTGGTCATGTGTTCAGTCATATCACCCTCTGCGTTGCTTTGGGGGAATTATTAATGCCTTGTTCTTTAAGACGCTGAAATAATTTTGCCCATGATACAGTGCCAGGTGTGAGCAAACCTAAAGAAATGAGCTCTGCGTTGTGGTGTGTTTGTCCTTGCATAAATGCCATTTTAAAATGGCATCCAAGAAGGGCAGGAAGTTCACCATTCCATTATCAGGAGTATGCCACCAGAGTTCGAAATATCTTTGTGACACAGATAGCTCTTCCCTATGTTACTCCCCAGAGGGAACTGATAAACAAATGGTTCTCAACTAGGGTCATTTTGGCTGTCACAACTGGGGGTGGGGGAGCATGCTACTGGCATCTAGTGGATAGAGGCCAGGGATGCTGTTAAACTTTCTACAAGGCACAGCATGGCCCCCCCACAATGAAGAATTGTTTGACTCAAAATGTCAATAGTGACAAGGTTGAGAAACCCTGGGTTAAACCAAAGACGACGACTTTGAAAGGTTAAGCAAAGTGCATAGGATTATCCAAAAATAACAAGCTCAAACAGTTCAGCCATTCAAAATGATTCAATAAGGACTACAAAATTTTCAAAACAGTGAGCTTCATTTGTTGAAGTACCCTAAAAACTGAAAGATCTCAGCTTGCCTTTTCAAAATTAAATATGTCAGGCATGTTGAAAACTCCCTGAAATTAGGACTTGAGATTCAAATGAACAGTCTGCCTTTATTCTAGTCCCAAAGGTTCTTTCTCTCATAAGAAAAGAGAGGATGATGAGTCCGCTATGCCCCCACCCAAGTTATCCCACGCGTGTACCAGCATTCCCTCATGAAATCATGCTGTGGGTGAGATAGCCAACAGGCAGACTTTTATTTCAAGGTGATCATACCCACGGTTATAAAATACAGTCCTACTCAGAGTGATCAAAAATGAAGGGCTAGTCTTGTATTGCAAATTGACATATGGTTTAATTCATGTTAAAATAGGTTACTGTGGCCTAAATTCTGACTCTTCCCAAAATTATTCCCTTCCTTGTGCACTATAACTCAAATAAATGAAATAGAAATTAAGGTTAATTCTTGACAGTTTAAAATATAATACGACTTGCAGGAATGGACTTTTAATCATTCAGATCTTAGCATGAGGTAGTTATAAAACTTTGCTGGATTTCTTACATCTATTTCTAATGACCATGGGGAAGGTAAAAAGATGGAGCTATAGCTAAAGAGATCCCATAATCATCTGATCTTCAAAATTAAGGCATTTATCCAGGGAGGCTCAGGAACCCCAGAATCCTGGTTTCAGCTAGCCACACCACCCTAGGAGTGGTCCAGAAACCTATATGCACAGAGGACAATGGTGAGAATATTTATCCTTTATCAGCACCATGGGGTTTGGCCCCAAATCCTATGGTGGATCTCAAGCCCTGCTGAGCGCTGCTGCCTGCCAGAACTTGTCTTGGCTGGAGTAGAATGCTGAAGTAGCTTTCTTTCCCCAGAATCTTACTCTAGTTTCTACTTACTGTTTTAAAGTGAGCTGAAGGCGATGAGGGGCATCTCTTCCACAGTGGAAAGGGGGCACCTCTTACTTCCGGTCTTCTAAAGGACAGAGCATATAAAGAAAGAATAAGCTATATAAGGGAAAAAGAGACAGATGGACCCTACCGATCCTGTCCCCCAAAATAGCAAGCCTTCATACAACCCTGCCTAACCTCTCTAGGCCCTAAGAAGGAGCTGTATCCAGAAAGATTAATGGGGTAGTGGCCATGAAATGGGCTTATTCATTCCATTCCAGAAAAGGCTCTACCTCTTAGAAAGTGAGACCTAATGAATGCCCTCAAGCCTGACCAATCCATGCACAGCCAAACTCCCCCTCCTCAGAGGTGGGATCCAAGTGAGGTGCGGGGACTGTAACCTCTCTTAAGCACGATCAACTGAAATGATGAACCACAGCTTCGATGGAAGTGTGGAGGCATGCGGAATCAAGTGATTCTGGGTCTGCGGGCTCTAAGAGCAAACAAGCCAAATGAGCAGAACCAGGAGGCAACATAAAAGTTCAGAGCATCAGGAAAATGGGGTCAATGGAGAAGAAAGGAGCAGAGAAAGTGGTTGTGAGAGAGCCAGAGACAAACAAGCTTCTGCAAAATCTTGCTTAGACCAGCCTAACGTCTGAAGGTCTTTTCACATCAATGGCTCTGTCACCAAGGTAGCGCAGCTCTCTAGCGTTGACCCCTCACTCAGCCAGATTTCTTACAGAGATGTCCGCCCACACCCAGAATTTCTGAATCAAGCACCAACAGTTCAAGTTGCCATCCGGGCAAATTTAAGCCGCAGCATTAAATACCATAGTTGGAATCAAAGTCACCTTATGGAAGATTCTGGGCTGTAAATCAGAGACTGCTGAGATAGTAAGATACCCAAAAGATACCCAAATCCACCAATGTGGATTTATGGTCAAAGCTTCAGGAAGTAAGACTGGCTGCAGCAAAAGGTAGGTAGTTTGAGCAGGCTGACGGGTTTTGGAAACATTCAGAACCATTATCTGAGATTAACTGTACAATTATGCAGACTCCACTTCAACATGCAGTGCGGGCTAATGGCGGAGAGGCGTCCACACTTGCTTCACATTTTCCATGGCGCCACGCTGGGTTGGGTGGTAGAGGAGGGACTGCAGGGTATAAGTGCAGCCATTCTTTACTACAAAAAAATTATTTCCAGCTACTCTTGCTTGTTTTCAAAGTCGTGACCAAGCTTGTTGTTGGACTCATTTGAGATTTATAAATACTCAGTGAAGAGGACAAAAACTATGAAATGGCCCCAGAGCAACTGGAAGGAATGTGAAAAACGAGGGGCTTAGAAAATTCATCTGGAACATACACAGCAAATGTTCCGTCCCATTTTTACTGTGGAGGATTTTTGCCTCACAGGAGCTTAATTGGGCAAATGTACCTTCTCCCTGGTATGTCCTTGGGAGAGCTAGTCCGAGAGAGAAAGTCAAGATTAAATAAGGACTTGCAGAATTATTGCATTCAGGCTGAAAAGAGTTAATTTTAAATGGGTTGGGTAAAAGAGTTTGATACCAACAGTAGTTGTGCAGGAAGCTTCCAAAGTAAATTTGCCCTTGGTATGAGGACACAAAATGCAAGGCTGGCTGCTACTCAACAGGAAAGGAACTTCAGCTCTCATCATCATCCCTTCAAACAGGTGAATCCTAGGGCTGTGTCACAGCCCTAAAGGCATGTATTTGTGGCACCAATTGTATGTGGCACCTTGCTGGCAAGCCATGGAAGTAGCTGGCCACCCAGCAGAGCTTGTGTCTGGATTTCAGAACCTGCCTTTATCCTTCTGGCCTTCCTCCCCACCACTGCTTTCTGTCTCACCCTAGTTCACCTCTCCTCTTCTTGTCTCCTTTCTGTGTCCTGAGTCTTTCCCTGTGGGGATGATTTGACAACAGCAGTCAAGCTCTAGCTTCTTAATTTGCTTCACTTGGAGTTTTCTATTATAACGCTTTCAAGAGTTTTATCTCATATTATAATTCTGATTCAATGGCTCCTGCTTTGCCCCCCCCCCCAACTTGTTATAAGAGCAGAGGAGTGTTGGGTTCTGCATATCTGTAATGGGCCCAGAACTCTCTAGAGGGAGGTTTTACATTTAAAACAACAAAAATAACTCTCCTTACAATTAATAAGGAAAAAATGAGCCTCCCCATGTAGACGCTCAACAAGCCTCCAGTATCTTACACATTCAGGAAAGAGATCTGCTGAAGACTCAGCCTGTTGTAACCCAGGAGGAGAACTACAGTTAATGGGGCTGGAAAGTAGATGACACTAGGGGAAGTTCAAGGCCACCAGTTAGTTGCCACAGCAACTTGAAATATCTCCAGCAACATTCTCATTCCTATATTAAAAAAAAAAAAAAAAAAAATTCTCAAAGCAGATAGGTGACAGGGGTCTGATCAGCTTCCCTTTGATAACCAACCTCTAACTCACTGACTCCCCCTCCATTAGGTGTAAGGCTTGGGGAAGCATTTCTAATACAGTCATTATCTTATTTAACCCTAACTCTTTCATTGTGTTAATTGATTTTAAGGGTTTTTTTCAAAATGTGTCAGAAATCCACAAAAAACACAAAGTTGATATTTTGACTATTTTATGCATTTAATAACAATTTGAGCTGCTTTGTATATAGATGACATTATTTTTATGTATAAACATTTCTGATATATTCATTTAAATATACCTGACCAGAGCGGCCAAAGGGTTAAGCTTGCTCTAACATGGGGCATTTTTTCCAAACAATATTATAACTTTGAAATGGGGCAGACCATGGTTTGAATCTAATCTCCCTCTAATGTGCTATTTCTGTGATTCTGGCCAAGCTGCTTATATTCTTTGAACCTCAACAGCCACATTTAGAAATTAGGATTGTGTGTTAGTCAGTTTTTGCTAGATAACAAATAATCTCAAAAACTCAGTGTCTTAAAAAACACTGACTCTCTTGCTCACAGGTCTCCCAGTTGTCGCAGGTTGGGGTCAGCAGAGCTTGGCTCTAGGCTGCGGGTTGGGTTCACACGCTTCCTTATTCTCCTTGGACCGGCAGCACCCACATCAAGCCCCAGGAATACAAAGGGGCAAGCCAAACTGTTCAAGTTCCTCTCCAGTCCTTGCTCAAGTTATGTCTGCTAAGATCTCATTGGCCAAAGCAGTCGTATAACCTAATCCAAAGACCAGGAGGAGAGAAGTGCACCTATCACCCCTCCTCCTGTGAAGTCTTTGTAAAGCCACAGAGAGAGTGAAGAACTGAGATCCAATCTTCCACAATGGAAATAACTATCACATAGGGGTATTGTAAAGATCAAATGAGACCAAAATACGCAAAGTCTGGGACAGAGTAGGAGCTGAATAAATGAGAGCGATTATGGGTTAACAAATAGTTTTTCTGATATCTTTGCCTATCTACACAAAAGTTCCAAAATGAGACAGTTAGACATTACTTTATTACCCTTTAATGAATTCTATTAACTGTAATTACTAAAACATAATCCCAGGCTTGTGTTCCCTGTTTCTATGCAACTCTGATGATGCAAATAAGCCAGGACAAGCTAACAAGAGGTTTGCAGAAACTCAGAAGCGGGAGATGTTTGTCCTGGGAACCCCGGGCTCCCTCTTCTGAGCAGCTTCCTCCAATTGCTTAGCCTATTTAACACCACAAGAAGGTCTCCACTCAGTCCTATGTCCTTGCCTTAATTAGAAAGCATTAGTACCTCTGGAAAACTGATGCCACCTTCTCCCCGTATCCACACAGGGCTAAGGGGAGAACAGGTATGGTGGCGCAGGGGCTAATTTCTATCTAGTCTTTTCTTATACAAATCTCTGTCTCCACTTCCTATACGGAAGGCCCTTTCAATGTGGAGGAGAGGGGTGATCTTAGGGCTCCTTCTCTTGGATCCACGGCCCCTCCCTCCTACCCCATTTCACATACATTCTCCTGTACCTCCCAAGCAGCCGTCACAGGGAATTTCAAGCCAAATTACCTAAAATGCAGGAACCATCAGAGTTAGCAGGGACCTGAGAGGTTTCAGAATGTCTCCCAGCACTCCAAGAATGCTGTCTTTGGACCTAAATGACATTCCTGGGTTGAAATGGGCAGTCCATCACCCCTTGGGTGAACCTAAGTCATGTTATTTGGACAATTAAGAATTCCTTTTTAGCAATTATAAAATGGGATTAAAAACACTCGCTTTGAAATATCACTGATGCGATCATATGAGATCATTTACTACAGAGAAAATACTGACTGAGTGCTTGTGTGGGCCAGGTCCTAAGGATGAAAGACATGGCTACTTCCCTCCAACCTTTACAGGGTCATTGCAGGCACATCCTGGGAGTTCAGTAAAACCATCACTATTATCATCATTTACACTTATCTGGTGGCAGCAAGTGAGTTATTTCACAAGTGGCACAGTACTGAATCCTTACAGAGGGATGAACCACAGTCCCAGACCTGTGCCAGGTGCTGAAAGCCACCTGCTATGCCCGGGTCATGGGGAGTGGTGGTAGAGTGGCCTGGGAGTAACGGGCAGGGAGGCTGTGGCAGCATGGCCACACAGGAAACTCAAGGCAGCAGCTACGCACCACCCAGTGAAGAAGTGTTTTGAAATTTTAACAACTGGTACGGCATTACCTGAGATATTATTGTAAGTCATATCATACATTTTGGATATTGCTTTTCTCTACCTACATGTTACAATAAAGGAATGATGCTCCTATATATGTTGCTTTTACTGGCCAGTGATACAAGGAAAACGTATCCTGGGGGAAGCTGATATTATAGTTCCAGCTCTGAAATGTACATATTATGTGGCCAAGGAGAACCCATCCTGCCCCTGGCATCCAAGATCCCTCCGCAACCACCACACATGGGCCCAAATCAGAATCAAGTGACTCCAGCGCAAGGCTGAAGAAAGCATCATCGTGTAAGGTGTCAGGGATTCCAAGGCCGTGTGTGGGGTGCTCCACCCTCCCAGAAGCCTCCTGTCCCATAAGGACTCACTTCCTCAGGGATGTCTGAGGTTTCTCTGAAGTCCTCAAGAAGAGAAGTGACGGAGAGGGATGAGAAGGGCCAGCTGCAGGAGACAGGGAACACGTACTAAAGAACAGAGGCAGGGCCCGCCACGATGCCCAACCCAACCACCGTAAAACAGTAGCGTGGGGTAGTGCCAGCCTCGGCCAGTATCACGTGTTTATTGGACAATACTCACCCCTCCCCCGAAATACTGGTGATGAATGTAAATGAAATACCGTATGTCAGCAAATGAAAAATATTCCAGTCATTGAAAGAGTGAAGAATCAGAAAATTCCCATACATAATGGAGTAGATTCTTACAAGAAACACAGCAAGTAGTGGCACATTCTTACCTAATTCAAGCTTAGGGTCACGGCAGGTCAGAGTTTACAGAAATCACCCAGTCCACTTACTCTGGGAAACTGCAGGCCAGTGACGTAAAACGCCCTGTACCAACTGAGGACCCTGGATCCTCAGGCCAGGGGCTGCTTACATCATGTTAACATTTCTTTCTCCCAACTACAGGCAACAAGCACACACACACCAAAGGAAGACCCTGAGGAGTATCGACGCATCATGACACCGACATTCTTGGAAAAGATTTGGGATAAAATATTCTCCAAAGAACACACAAACACAGACATTTAAGATTATTATTCAAGTTGCCAAGGCAACAGAAGAACAAAATCAGAGAAAGAAATAACCAAGAAACGTTCCCCCAAGTTCTACACCCAAACCACACTGAGACTAAGGGTCAGGCGCCTCTCACCTTGGGACTGTCAACCCATAAGGCACCCAGGACCGGACACATATGCCCCGCTCATCGAAACCTGGGCTGCCCACAAGCACGTAGTACAACAGAGCAAAAGGACTCCCTGCCAGGATGCTGCAGACCAGCGATCTGACGGCTCATTCCATTAACATGAGCCCAGAAGGTCTGTATGGGGGGAAACAATCCAAAGCCGACTGCAGAGTTCATTTTAATAGCACTGAGGTTTGTGTGCATGTCTAATCATGGGATCAGCAAATTACATGCCTGGTGCCCGAAACATATGACCTTTCTGGGATTGTGGAACAATTGAGTGCATTTGAGAGAAACCCTGAAAACGGAACATCCACCAAGCAGAAGGCTAAGTTGTGAAGCTGCTGCACAGGGCAGACGGGCAGCAGTGGTCAGCAACGTGCTTTTGGGCATCTCCGAAGTCTGGGGCTCTGAGAATTAATTCCCCCCAAAGTCGCTACAGAGGAAACTTCATTGCCTCCTTTAACAAATGGGCAGCCTTCAGAGGACATTCTAGAGGCTTGTCTTCAAAGGCAGACCAGAGATTACAAAGGGAAAGCGGGGAGGGAAAAAAATCTCCTTCCACCCGGTCTTCCTGGCTGTGCCCCCCTCCAGGCTCTGAGAACTCAAGGAATCAAAAGACCTGGAAGCCGTGGAACATATAAAGTCCTAGTAACAGACTAACACACATTAGTTAGACTGGCAAAGCATTAACAGGGTCACTGCTGGTGAGTTAAGAAAGGAAGAGCTAACAGGTACACATCACCCTGCTCTCTTCTGCCTGGCCCTGGTTTCCATACCTCTCCCCACATACATCTTCATCTCCACATATAAACACGCACGCATGTATGTGCGCGCGCACACACACACACACACACACACACACACACACACACAGGAATTAGCAATTTGTGGTAATAAAGAGGCTTGGACAAGAGTAAGTCTTAGAACTTTGCTAATAGGCTACCTTGAGAGATGCTAGAAATGTCAAGAAATTAGAAGATTATACTGTTTGAAAAGCCTCTGACCTGAATTATAGAAATGTTAAGAAATCCTTTCTCCAAGAGAATCCTCTGGAACTTGAAAAAGACCTCAACATACAAACAGTGTCAGCAATATAGAAATCCTTCCTCCTCTTTTTAATGCTTCCCAAGGACACACTCTGTGCTGAGCACTAATTTCAGAGCAAGGTTTTGGGTGCTCACTAGACTCTGAGTTCCTCAAAAGCACAGGCTGTACTTCTGTCATCTGGACATCAGTACCCAGCACATAAGAGATCTTCCTAGACGCCTACAGTTGAAACGGCCCACTCCACATGTGCACCCTACACAGAGGCATTCACTTCCCCAGTGCACACCGCTGCCTCTTACCTGAGATCAGGCAGAGGCTCAGTAAACCATCACTATTACCATTTACGCTGATCCGGTGGCAACGTGTGAGAGATTTAACAAGTGGCCCAGGACAAGGTCCCACTTAAAAGGAATAAATAGCAGCCTTAAAGCTGCAGTGGGGTGCTGGATGTTGCCTCCTATGCCAGTACCATCCACCCATCCATTCAACATACACAGTGTATGCCAGGCACAGTTATTGGCACTAGAAATATATCCGACCCATGTTCTTCCGGGAACAGCCATCCAGCCAGTCCTAATTTTGAAGCAATCAGTAAATAAACGTTGATCCAAAGAGCACCTGCCATAAGCTGGGGTACGTCCTCAGCACGTTTAGGGAAATGATGCAATAGATGCTGACTATGCCGTCAAGCACGTGACCATTTAATGGAGCAGCTGAGACCACACACAGCAAAGGAAAACTGGGTAAACAGCAGAATGTAGAGGTTCCCAGTGAGAGGAAAAGTCACTGCAATTTTTAATGTTCAGCCTACTTGGGCCTATTAGATCTGGGGCCTGGTTGGAGTTGGCTCGCTGAAGACAGACGTACTGCCCTGAGTGGAAATGTAAAACGGGGAAAGAGAAAATAACAGTGATTGAGCATCGTGATGGGCCTTCCCAGCCCTTAGTCCATGCAATTCTCTCAGCAGGACTTTGTCGTGAACTTCTGTCATTTTTTCAGTCTGCTCAACAGCCAAGCCCTCTTCCCTTCCGAGAAAACCTTGCCCAACAGGATGTCCAGCCCCAAGCAGGCTTTAAACGTGGAGTGAGTGGCACCATGAGGAATGCACCTGACAGCTGCAGTGTCACGCACGGCGCCTCCAGGGGTGGCAGTGTCCTGACTGGGCTGATCCTTCAGGGGCACCTTCGCTGAGGGTGAGGTTGCTCAGCTTCCTTCAGTCTCTGCCCATTTCCCCATCCTGCTTTGTCAGCCTTCTCCTCTAGTCTACAAGTTCTCCAGTATCTCTCCAGTGAATTACTTTTCTGTTTAAGTTAACTAGAATCATGTTTGGCTGCTTACTGTGAAGAACGTTAATACATCTGAGATACAGGCCTCATTCACTGAAGTTTACAGATAAAGAAACCAAGGCTCTGGGAAGTGAAGTACACAGCCAGTTAGTGACAAAGGTAGGGTTTAAGCTCAGGTCTTCTGACCTCAAACCCAGAGACATGTCCTCTCATTGCTGCGTTAACTGGCTGAATAGGGGAGATGGAGAAAGCATGCCTGGCTCCACTCCCCAAAGGATGCTGAGTCTATCCATTGCTGGGATCTGCTGTCACCTATGTGGGCTTCACTCTCAAGAATCTCTTTCATTGTGGTGGCTGCCCCGGGCTTATATTCTCATAACCAACCACTAACCCAGTAGAAAAGGGGGAATTACTTTCCCTGAAAGAGTAAATGAAAACTTGGGGTTTGACTCCCACGGAAGCAGCTCAGTGGCCAGATTTATGTTTTGCTGGCCAAGCCTGACTCACATGGGTTGCAAACCCCCCGCCACCCCAAACTCTGAGGCGGGGTCAACACCACTCAAACTTTATAGGCTTAGGTTGGTGGAGCAATAGTTCCCGAGAGACTCACAGTACTTTACCGGAAGAAAGGTGAATGAACATGGAGTGACAAAAACAACAGATGTCACTAGGTTCTACCCCCTCTGGAGTCTGGGTGGCATCACCTTTGCAGCCCTTCTCCACACTGATGCAGCACCTTTCTCCAAAACTGAATCCTGCCACCCATTCAGCAACCACAAGCTCTCTCTTTTTCCTCCCAACCAAACGTTTCCTCCAAATTCTTTTATATACTGTACACATACTAGAATCTTAAATTACCCCTTTCAGGGCCTTTGTCCTTTAAGCCAAAGCAGCAAAAATCTCTGGAGGCCATTGTGAAAACTGTATGTTAAGGGAGGACACTCAAGGACTGCGGAGAACTGATTGGCTCCTCAGGGTTTTGTAAGTCCCCTGAGATCGTATCAGAGAGGTGGCCAGCCACTCCGGGTCCAAGTCAATGGGATTAGGTCCTCGGATCCCAGAGCAGAGGTTCAGTGCCAAAGTGTGTCCAAGGGAGAATGCTACGGGTCAAACTGCTAACGAAAATTATGTCCCAGCAGTTTATAGAGAAAGACAGCCCTGAGGTGGGCATTCCGAGCTGGAGCTTGCAGCCACGGGATTAAAAGGCAATGGCAGACAAGAGCAAGGAGCAGGGAGAGGCACTGGTGTGGGCTGGTGGTGGAAACGGCGGGCAGAGTGACAGCAGCATCTGTCCCCGTGCTGTGCAGCAGGGTGGGTTGGCTCTACGTAAGGGACCAGATGAACAGAGCACGGGCCTGTTGGAAGGCCACCACCAAGGCCAGGCCCACTTTACTCCTTGGGTCTAGATGTTTCCTCCCGGCCCTGGCTCAAGTGTTTCCTAGAATTGAGCCTGTACCTAGCCGCCGATCTTGACTTGAAAACGCAAAACTTCAATATTTACCAAACACCAAGTGTTAGCTAAACCTTGGGCTAAGGGCTGGGATACACAGATGAAGATGTGTTGTTAACCTTGGACCAATTTTCTCAGGGTGGGAGAAGCAGCTGAGCTTTAAAAAAATTATGATAGAACGTTAGTTCGATAATAGAGGTTTAGCTCAGGTTTCCATAGGAACTCAGGAATGGAGCAATTAACCCAAGTGTCTTTAAGGTTGTGGGAGGCAACGATGAAGGTGGAAGGCAAGTTGGACCTGATCCTCCACGGGATGACATGGTTGAAAGAGAAGAAGCAACAGGAAGGTTTGGATCAAAAAACAGTCCACACCGTGATCTGAAGTTCCTCCCTAGAGCGTGAGCCTTCAGCCTCATATGTCCACTGCTGGGTATAGGCCTTTCTACCTAAATGGGACTCAGTAAATGTTTGTGAAGTAAACGGTCAGCACTGCTTTGCCTTTGACACAGAATGGAGACCGGCAAGACCAGAGGACACCGTTTCCCAAAACATGTCACTGCCTTTAATTTCTCGTTACGACTCTCTGAGCAGTGTAATTAATAACTGCTATGGGAAGAGGAGAGCAAAGTGATAATTAATAGGTATTGGCCAGAGCTATTGCTGAACGGAGTCCAATTATGGAATGAAGAAAGCACACCCAAAAAGAAGCATGAATTCCAGGAGTGAGGAAGGGCCTTGGGTACCAGGGGCTCTGAGGGATAGTCGTAATCTGAGCAGCTGCAGGGTGAGGTGTGCTTGAAATAGGAAGAAAGAAATGATAAACAGGAGCATTGGTCAGGAAAGGACTCCTTCATCAGGGTCTGCACTTCCTAGTGGATTCCTTTCCCTCCCAACCAACAGCACAGAATAAAATAAAAACAGAAGAAGAGGAGCAAAGGCCAAAGCAGGGGTGTCCAAACTTTTTCAACGTTTTTCACCAAGGGCCATATGCGGTAAAATACACAAACAGCCGGGCCACTCACTCGAGGTGAAGTACGTATTGCCTCACCTGGTTTACTTAAGTAAACTAAATATATTTTTGGAATTTGCTGTGGGCCAATTAAAAATGGATTGTGGGCTGCAGTTGGCCCACGGGCCGCAGTTTGGACACCCCTGGGCTAAAGCCATCTTATCCAGGGTACCAAATGCCCGAGTTGCCAGCAGACCCTGGCCCCTGGG
The DNA here is from genome assembly GCF_036562045.2 of Rhinolophus sinicus. Lineage (NCBI taxonomy): Eukaryota > Metazoa > Chordata > Mammalia > Chiroptera > Rhinolophidae > Rhinolophus > Rhinolophus sinicus. Next base: position 46,695,016 of record NC_133755.1, on the reverse strand, counting down.
ATTTCAGAGGTCAACAAATCCCCATGAGTTGATGACTCTTTGGTTCCTCCTTTAAAAAGCAGCACGATCATGTTTTCAGAAAGATGACTGACTACAGGACTGCTTACACATAAAGAACCTCAAAAACACTTGTTCTTTGAATATTAATAGTTCGGGTGACTGACATTGCACTGATCCCTGGGGATAACCTGCACATTTGGCCCCATTGTCCCCACCAGGGAGCCTCGTGTGCTGTCTCTTCCACGTACACATACCTTCCTGTACCAGCTGCTCTCTCTCCACAAACCACCCCTTCCCCACAATGTAGGTCTTTCGTTTTCAGTCTTCAGAAATTCATTACACCCAAACCATGAATATAGCTAACTGCTTGTTCCTTTTTTCATGAAGAGCTTTTATGACTATAGGATCCTTGGGATTAGGTACCTAAGAATTTCTAAACTTGAATCATTTAAGCTGCAGGTTAAATAAAACCTAAATACATAGGGTCTGATTTTTTTTATGGAAAATGTGTCATTTATAAAACCTTATGCTAAAGAAGAAATTAAGAAACGCAAGCATACAATTCCTGTAAACACTGAAAATAAAATAATAATAATCTGGAAAAAAAGAGGCTGAAAAGAAGAAAGGAAATTTTTTAAATACCAGTGATATGTATGACGTGGGAACTGCTTTACTCCCGCACTGGCTGTGGTAACTGTACCTTCAAAGTAGCTCCTTTAAGAAAGTCCCTATCTAAAGAAAAGAATAAGTGAATGAACTAATCAGAGACAGTTCTGGAAACATGGAGGAAAAACAGAGGGTTGCTGGAGGGGCGGGGGGGTGGGGATAACGGGAAGGTGAGAGGTTTTGAAAAATAGTCGGTAACCACAAGATGGTCATGGGGGTTTGAAAATTAATTTGGGGAACGTACAGAGGGATAGTGGATGGGGGAGGGGGATTCACACAGTGTGAGGGATATAAATGATAAACGTCTAAGTTTTGCTTTGTCTTGTGCACCTGAAACTAATAATTAAAAAAAATAAAAATAAAACATAAAAGGCACAAAACCTGCAACTCAGCTATCAGCTGGGATTACCCTATACCCTACCATCTAGGTAAGATAAGATTGAACACCCATTATATGTACTGTGGAAAGAATAATGACACCTCAAAGATTTCCTACAGAAGATGAGATGATCACCTCTGGCTGTATTACCTTCATTTATTAAACTCTCTTTCTTTGCAAAAAAAAAAAAAAAAAAAGAAAAGAAAGTCCCTCTTTTTCTTCTCCCTAGGAGATGATGTTATCCTGAGAGTTACGTGATGTAAAGGCGATATTCTGTGGCTGAACCCAGGAATTGCAATGACGTGATGCAAGCGCCCCGGGCTTCCACCTACCCCACCCTTTCAGGTCTTCATTAACTTGTAGGCTGGAGAGTCAAAGTTAACCTAATGAACTATTTCTTTACATTTTACAGACTAAACTGCAACTAGTTTTCAAGTGTGAGCCTATCTGCCTTCTGTGCGGCTTAAGGTCTCACAGTCTACACCAATTGCTGTTAATTACTCCTTCACCAGAGGCATTTTATGTAGCAGAAAAAGAGGGAGGGTTGGAATCAGAAAACTAAGGTTCAAGCCTCAGCTCTGTTCTCCCTAGATGGTGTCTTACCCTCTCTGGGTTGCTCTTGTCTTAGTTGTAAATTATGGGTGGTCATGCCTGCCATCTATAGACCTTGTAAAGGCGTACCTGTGTGTGGAGGGGTGGGGGCTGGGGACGGAGGGGCATGATATGCAATGGAAACGCTGTACCAAGACAGGTTTTCCAGTTAGGAACAGAGAAGCACCTTCTTTGAGGAAGAGAACTCAATCGATTTCTCTTACTCACCAGGTAGACTGCAAAGCACCCTCGCCTTGTGACTTCACAGGTCTCTCCGATCTTCTTGCCCCCATCATAGACGTGAGTACTGGCAATGTCTCAGGCATGTCATGAAAACCCCCTCTTCCCTACAGGAAGCATGTTGCAAATTCAGCGTCTAGTTCACTCCCAGGGCATGGGTTTTCAGGGTCAGTATATTAACAGGTCAGCGGGTATCATGTAACAGCACGCTGAACTTGAATCCAGGTTCCTGAATTCAGCAGACTGGTTCCCCCCAACTTTATATTTCTAGTCACAAGGCAACATTTACATCATCCAATCCTTTTCTTTTTGGAGACCAAGAACTACCAAAAGGCTTGCTTGGCTGAGTATTTTCCAGTGTGGAGGCCTGCTTAGTCCTCCAGCTCATTTTATTTTGACAGGCAGAAGTTTCGTTTTCCAGATGTTCTGTGGGAGCTTAGAATTTTTCTTTTGCCCTTCTGAAGCAAAAACCAAAACCACTAATAGACTGAAACTCTAAATAGATTAACTCCCAACACTACCTGGCTCAAATTCATCTTAGTATTGCTATACTTGTCCTTTCTCCTATTCTACTTCTTTTCTTTTTTTTTTTACTTTTATTGGATTTCTACCTTCCCATCTATAAGAGAAGAGAGGAAAGAGCAAAATGAGGTAGAGAGTGAATATCAAAACCTACGACTTACTTTTGCCTTTTTTTTTTTCTTTTGTTAGAGCACAAAGGTATGTTTGGGGGAGTAGAGAGAAAGAGAGCGATGTACTGGTTATTACCTGCACTGAAATAAAAGTAAAGTGAAAACGAGTATTTTTTAAACACTGAAAATAGATGAAAATCTATAGCCTGGGGGGAGGAGAGATGATAGAGAGATGGTGAAAATTGGTAAGAACTGTGCTGACATTGTTCTTATCTGTTTTCGTGACTGCATAATTTTTGGAGGTTTCAGTTATATTGAGAAATTTTCTCCCTATCTTCTAGAAGATGCCAAAACATCTCACACTCGAGGGTAAGCAAACAGCCGACTACCCAGGAATTCTGAGAATGCACTAATAGAAGCAGCCTATGGCACGGTACAGACGGAAGGATCTCAGAGCTTCTGGTCCCCCTGCGCTGGAGTATGTTTTTCCAAGTGAGTAGAGCTCTACGTAGAGTAGCATCCGACACAAGTGGCCAGTTAGAATTCATTTTACAGGAACGAGACAGAAAAGACTGGTGAAGGCTGGGCCTGCAATGTCCTGGCTTTGAGGGTGTGCACCCCACACATGCAAGCTCTCAGAGGCTGCGTCCTATGTCAGGTGAAAACCAAAAGCCTAACATTTATGCACACCCTGCCAGACCTTCCTACTGCAACAGTCATGCCTTAAAAGATTAAATCACAGAGCTCTCATGCTTTATAAAATTCCAAAGGAAACTTACCATGGAGTTCAAATGTATTTGGCCAGGACGTTTAGGCTTTGAAGGTCATACAGTGTCTGTCACAACTTTTGTTGCAGAGCATAAGCACTTATGGATAATATGTAAACAAAAGAGTGTGACCATGTTCCAATAAAACTTTATTTACAAAAACAGGCAGAGGACCGACCTCGGCCCATTTGCCAAGTTTGCCAAGCCCTGTATTAGAGAACACAGGACTTCTCCAAAGGAGGAAAGAGTTTCTACAGAAGCAGGGGTTTCTAGTGAGGCCTCTTATTTGGTGCTTCATACATTCGTCAGATTCACAGAGCCCCTTTTATCAGTTAGAAATGCCTATAGCTGCAGCTAACAGAAAACCCAACTCAACTGAAACAAACAGCAATTTCTTATTCTCAGGTTACAGGGAGGGTAGGGTTAGATGGCTGCTGCCACTGTCCTGTTTGCCCTCCCTCGCTGCTTTCTTGGATGCAGGCTCTTTCCTCTGCCACTCTCAACCTGTTGGCTACTCATCTCACATCCAACAGATGGCTGAAGCCCCACCAAGCAACGTATTTGAATCTGAGGAAGTAGAAAAGGATGAAGAAAGGAGGGGCCAACCATAATTTCCCCCTTTTCATCAGAAAAGGAAAAGTTCCCAGAAACACCTCTAACCCAGATGAGAAAAGATGTCTACTTATATCTAATTGGCTAGAACTATGGCCTGTGGGTAGCCACCCCTTGATCAGTGAAAAATGGGGGATCTGGTATTTGCTAGATTTCTTGCCTGTAGCATAGAAAAGAGACAGGGAAAGGGTATTGGGGATGAGAAGTGAGACAGCCAAACTACACCTCTGGGTGCAGGACCTTACTGGTGATAGGAAACACATCCTAAGGCAGAAGTTCAAATATTTGCTAACCATGCCGCACTGGCTGAGTCCTCCCTGGTGAGAAGGTGTTGTCGGTTGCCTCTGTGAGGGGAAAGCATGACAACAATTTCACTGGTGCGTTCAATTGTTGATATTTTAGTCATATCAGTAATGATCTACCAATCAACGTTCCCATTGCCAAAATGGGGGACTTTCCTCAGGCATCCTCGATCAAAGAGTATAGAAGAAGATTTGCTCTCTGTGGCTATGTATAAAGACCACTAACACAGGTAACCCTCTCAGACACCATAAAAAGCATTTTATACCATAAAGAGAAAGGCAAAGGCTAGGCATAAAATATTATACTGCATACGGCTGAGATTCTAGGGAGGACTTTCAGTGACTAGAAAGCAGTTATCTCAATATTGGCATAATATCAAGATTAACACTGATTACATTTTTGACAAGAGGCAGTCCTGACATTTTAATGTCTGTAAGAGGTCTGTAAGCACTTTGGTTTTCAGTCTTTCGCCTTGAAAATGGTATGATACGTGGCTTCAAACCACAATCTCCTAGTATAACTCATATTAATTTCCAGGCATGGCTTTTCTGTGAACATTCTAACAGGTTAAGGTTCAGAGACAACCTTCAAAATAGTGGAATTGTTCTCCATGAATTTGTGATTCTGTTGTTTGTTTTCAAATTTATATATATCATAAAATGAAATATATTTTCAATACCTACTAACCAAAAACCAAAAACAGTGAAGTTTTCTGGGGCGGGGGGAGGAGTTGTTCTGTGGGAAATAGACCAGTTTAAGAGTAATTTTTGGAAGAGCAATGGGAAAAGAGAGATCTGACCATATAACCGTAATGCATGCACATGAAAAGCCACCCTATCCGAGCTACACTCTTATTTTCAATGCGATGAAAATACACCCATGGTCATGAGAGTTTTGCAATTTAACTATAAAGTATAATCATAAATGTCTTCAGTCTGTTTTGAATAATGCCTTTTACTTCCAAAGCAAGTTCATCACTATCATCTCATCTGATCTTTATGGTAATGTTTGGAGTCTACCTGTTTATGTCAAAGGAGAATCCTACATAGAGAAGGAAAAAGATTTGCCCAAGAACGCCCAGATTCATCCTGTGCCCCCGAGTCCTATGCCAATGGATTCCCTATTATTTACTTGCAAAATACAGAACTGGTTCATCTCCTTTACAAGATCACGCTGCATTTCCACGCCAGTTTCTTACCACTTTATGTAGCCTTTTGAAATATTTAATTATAAGTGCTGACCTTGCAATTTGCCACCTAAGCGCCTGTTTTCCTTTCATTCTGTAAACAATGTGAGTCTGAACTGGTTCTACCAGCTCTGAAATACCTCTACTGGGTCCCCATGACACTAATGTGCTGTCACTTTTAAAAAGAAACAAGTTGATTCACCTCCTGCAGTTTTGTAGTCTTCAGGTCCCAAACCCCCCAGATTAGATGAACTCACTCCTGTTTAGGGGAAAGGGAGGTTAAGTTTCATGTCTCAGTGCACCACCTCAGTGGAAAAATACAAAAGAAAAGGAGAAATCCCAAGCAGGTAAAAAGAAGAAGGCAAGACCAAGTTTCAGGGCCCCAGTCACACCTCAGAAACAAGCTGAGCTGAACCCAGTAATGGCTCCTTCCTAAAAAACTCAAGCTGCTTAAGAGGAACAGCCCTTTCCAATGGCAGCCCAGTTCCTGGGCCTCAGCCTCCCAAGCCGACCTTCCTAGCTGGTGCTTTCTCTGTGCATTGCATCCCCTTTCTTTTGTTTTTATGTGGGTCCATTCGGCCCAGTAAAGCCAGTTTTTTTGCATATTAAAACTCAATTTGTTTAAGGACAAACAACTGGAGGTGTGCTGCTCCACCCTCGTGGGCTAGCACATGAGAGGTGCTTTGGACTTGGGCCCTGCTGGTCTGGCAGGTCCCCTACTCAGGAGAGACCAGCCGTGAGCTACTCACTGTCAGGACTCCAAAAGGCACTGCCCTGAGCTCCGAGGTGGAGCTGTTTACCAATATCATGATCTCTCCCCAGATGCAGTTGCTGCTGCAGCTAATTAAGAGAACAATTAAGACTCAGGCAATCAGTCAAGTACACAGACCTCAGTCATCTTCGCAGCTCTCGGATGCTGCGCTGATCCCAGAGGGCTAAACTGTATTCAGTCATTCAGAAAATGACAGGAAGAAGCTATTAAATATCTGAAAACCATAAAAACGCAATCATACTGTGCTTTAGCTGAGCCATCCACCAGAGACCAATGCCCAGCAACTTTAGAAACTTAGCAGTCCTCTCGAATTCACACACTCACAAATAAGATTAATCAAAAGCAGCTCAAATCAAAATTTAATTATAAGGTGGGGATGGGAGAAGCTGTGCTGGCCATTCTCCTGTTTTTGGTTTATGACTGATCAATATCCCTTGTATCAGCCAAATGCATGACAAAGTCCATGGGGTATCTTTAGAAAGGAAGTAACAGATTAAATATTGAACTAAACAACTTAATCTTCTCCTGGAAGAATTTTCAGATATTTGTAAAGGTAAGTCCTAGAGGGGAACAGTCTCCATGTGCTGGATTATACAGCCTCATTGGGAGAAGTTCATAAACACAAATACACAAGCCACTAAAACAAAACTTCTATTAATAATATAGCAAATGGAGATGGTGGGAGGGGGAAATTGCCCTTAAAAGGAAACACGCACACACACACACACACACACACACACACACACACATTCACACATTTTTAACTTAGTAAACTTATTGCAGAGCATGCTAAGATTTCTCCTATTGAATACTGGCTTTACCTCTGAAAAGGTAGTTATTCTCTTTGAATTCCCTCACAAGAGAAATAGAAATTTCTGGTGACCTGGAGCTAAGAAATGAAGTTGATCATCTTAGAAAGAAGTACCATAAAAAATGTTATCAAAACCTTTTTTATTAAACACATACTATATGCCTGTGAGGAATACTGAACGAGTAAGTAGAAAGTGTTGAGATATATGGGCATGCACTTTGGAGTCAGACCTGGGTTCAGAGTCGAGCTCCCCACTTGCCAGCTATATAACTTCAGACAAGTGACTAAACCACTCTGGTTTCCTCACGTGTTAAATGCAGTTAATACGCTCTGTTTCAGGAGGTTGTTCAAGGTTGAAATGAGATAACACATGCAAAGTTCTTAGACCAGGTCCTGAAACAGTAAGTATTCAATAAAGCTATGGCGATGATGATGATGATGATGATGATGATGAGTTCTAATAGCTACCATTTGTAGATGGCTTGAACAGTCTGTGATTTCCATGTGTGATCTTATTGAATACTCATTCAACTTTATACTGTAATTACTATAATAATAATAATTATTATTATCGGCATTGTACAGATGAAGAATTAGATGTTATGAAGGATAGCCTCTCAGGGAGGAAGTAACTGGAAGTACCAAGTGACCCAGCCTTGCATTCACAAAAGGCTTCAATTTCGGACTTGTTTTTATCTTCAAATGAGGTGATACCATCACGAATAGGAACCAAGACCATGGGAAGTGAGCAACTTCTTTGTCTGGTTAAAGTCCAGGAGGACACATGTTTTAGTGTACTGTGAATTAACATTTTTAAAAATTTTAAATTATCTTGTGAATAGCAGAATCATAATATATTATGTATTAAAATTTTTCATTTGTCCCACATAAATATTTAAAATGATTTTTAAAGTTATTTTGGCTATTCATCTTTTTTTACATATCTAAAGCTTCAAAGAAAAAAATGGAAGTGTCCTGGCTCATTGTTTACCTGATTTCAAGTTACCAGATGGATGCCACTGAATGCAGACTTGGGAAGAGATGCCCAACAGATAACATTACGTGGTGCTTCCACCATACAGACACAATAGCTCCAAGTATACTCAAGAGTATAGAGAACAGCAGAATTTAGTAAATTAATTAGAAAGGGACAATCTTGGAGCATTTATTACCTTTGCTTTTTTAACATAATTTATTTAATTATAATTTTATATCATTTAATTTTTACTAATGTCTGTGTTGAACCACCAGCTTGCAAAATTTCTGAAACTCTAACAATGGGCTCCAGAAGGAGCCAACTCTAGTACATCACTGATTCCATAGAGAATTCTTCATGTGTACAAACATGAATCTTTCAGCAAGTGCATACATCAATATAATGACACAACAAGACACTTCTGAATAGTTACACGTGTTCAAAAACATGTGTCCAGGTAAATTTTATATATACATATAAGAATATGTGCCTCACACCCAACTCAGGTGAGTTCTTCAGACATTGATTTCTCTCTCTCCCCAATAATATGTTAGTCCACGCGCACATGTGCCGTCTGCTACAGACTTTTGGTGGGATTGGCCAGGAATGAAAAATAACCACATCCATATACAGCAGATGGAGTAAGATGGGGTTCACCTTATTAGCTCTTGCCAGAACCATCCCAATGTCACAAATGAGCTGGTGACTTCTGGGTGGCCAATTAGGGGGCTACTTTCCCTCCTCATCTGATGTTACAGATCAGAACACTCTTGGAACCTTATTGTAAAATCTATTCAATTCTCAGACTTGAACGACCAACATCCACTCAGATGAGGGATTTTTTTTTTCTTTTGCATTACTGTGTGCTTACAGGCATACACACACCTACATACATCCATTCGAAAGAAAGCTCATGTTTTAAGCTAAATATGGTAGTACTATTCTGAAATGTATAATAGCTATAGAATGATATGCTATAGTCATTTCCTGATATAGAATGAGAGCCAAAAAATACATCCTTTTAAGAACGAAATTCTGCACCAGCTACATTTCTTCTATGATATTTTAGTGCACCCATGTTACTATTAAGAATTTTTAAACTACTACCTCAAATATCCTTACAAACTGCTACTATTGGAAAGCAATTTGTCCAACTCTTATTGCTTCTCTTTTCCTTTTGAGATGGGAAACCAACTGATCCAAAAAATCCATTGCTCAGATCTCCACTGTGGCAAGGAGATACAAGTTCAAAGCGTTTCATGAACACTCCAAATATGAGAAATGTCCACAATGGACAAAACTGTAGGAATTCGGGGGGGGAGGGGTGACAGAAAGCAATGGTTTTCAAGCTCTACATTTTCCCTGAGTAATTCAAAATGATTTTATAATGATTTTTTCCAGGCCGTTAGTCCAAAATGTTGTCTGATACCTATTTTGAAAAGGAAAAAGAAATTAACCAGAAATCAGCCACTGAATTTAGGAAAATAGCTATGCCTTTACATAGCAGCCTTTTCATCTCTGCCAGCATTGTAAATATATGTATGTGTGTGTATTTTTTATTTTTTAAATATATATGTATATTTCATAATTATTATTATTTTAATCAGAAGAACGACTGGTCTCTACTTGTAAGGTGCAATCTTCCCAGACAGGATCTTCACACAAGAAAATCAATCCCCTGTCTCAAACAGGATCCACTGACCTCCACATTTCTTTGTGAAGTATCTTCTTTACCTACTATTCAAAGAAATCTTGAACAAAAAGGGAGGAAGTAAAGAATGTCCTCTACAACAAAAGAAAGTATTTCATAATAGACAACAATGAACCTTTCTCTCCAGAGTGGCAAAGACTTGTTCACTTATATTTTTAAATGGGTTGTTTAGAAACTAGACAGAGAAATGTCAAGCCAAACTCAAGTGGTGAGCCTCCACGAAATGCAAAATGTTCCAACAATTCTTGAATAGCAGACAGAAGAAAGGAAATCTCCCTACACATTTTTACTTATCCCCTTTTTGCCAAAAATATTCATACAGAAGCTCTCTGGAAAGCCATTCCTCTGAAAACTGAATTCTTAGTCTTCTCATCACATATAAACCAATTTTGTGGTAGAAAATGTAAGTCCAGACTATATTTAGGCAAACTCTTCACTATTTCTTTATATTCAAACATAAACTGAGTTCATCTACTTGTTCTGAAACTACCTAGTAGGTGTTTAATTGAATGCAATTTTTCATACTTCTCTCAACATTTAGAAACTCACAAGATTTAGAAGTATTATCTGAATACTTTTTGGCAAAACAATAATTCACTTTGAAGATTGTTGCTTGGATATTCCTGGAAAAAAACTGTTTTGATATGTAGCTTGCTTTGACTAACTCAAAAATAAGTCCAAGAAAGTGTCAAGCAAAAAGAAAAAAGAAGAAGAAGAAAAAGAAATTTCTAAGAGAAAAACTGTTATTATAAACCTCTGGTTTCAGAGCTTAATGAGATTTGAGCAAAAACTGGGTATCTATATTAGTCAACATGCATTTTCTGACAGTATTTAGTCCACTAATCCATTCTGTATTTTCTAAAACTCACAAATGAAGAGTAATGAAGGGTATGTGCCGAATCATGGGACATGCCATGCAAATCTCATTTCACCCTACATCTCAAAACTCTCCCAGGTTTCAGGCTTCCACAGCAGTTATATGTGTGTTTATATAGGAAAAACCAAAGAGAAGTTGGGCGAGTCCAGAATCAGCTCCGGGATTCAAGGATAGACCAAGCACCAACCTGCTTTTTTGTCCCACACACAAATTATGATCAAAAGCAACTGCATACACACACACACACACACACACACACACACACACACACACACACACCATCAGTTACTGTCTTTCCTAAGAATTGATTTTCCTCTCCCAACTGTCCTGTTTGGGTCAGTGTAACTGTCTCTCTCCCAGTTTCACAAACTGGAACACTGAACTCATCCCTGAAACTCCCCTCTCCTCTGCACTTTGACTTACTCCTTAGTCTTCTCATTACCCATGCAAGTCATGTTTCTGGTTTAGCCCTTTCTCACCCTTTCCACAGCCATCTGCCTACTCATACTTGAGCAACTAAGACAACATCACACCTAGTTCCCGACCTTACTCCAGCCTCTGCCACACTAATCCAGAGGCCACACCTCTGTTAAACCAACTCCTAAAACCCGAGTGCCCTCAAGTCTTTCTCTTTGCTATCAATAAAGGTCCATGATCTAAATTTTCCCCTTACTTTCATGTTACTCCAGCCTTCCCAATTGTGGGGAACACAACTAGATGGCCCCAGTATCCACAATCTTCTTTCTCCCTTTAGTAGGAGAACAGCCAATTGTAGCTGGGCACATTACCACCTGAATAAAGGCTAATTCTTCTATACTCCTTTGCAACCAGGTGTGCCCCTGCAATCAAGTTCTGGCCAATGAGATATGGACAGAAGTATTATGTATAATCTCAGGGTCATGCCCTCAAAATGTAGTGTGCACTGGTGTCCCTCTCTTGTCCTTCACGTTGACTGGGAGGCAGGTGTGATAGGAGGGGCAGGAGCAGCCATTTAAGTCAGAAAAATGAAAGCCACATATAGGGGGCAGAGACACGCCACTAGCCTTACCAGTTCTCTGATGTCAGATGGTTAAGGAAAGAGAAAAGAATGTACATGTTGTCTAATCCATTGTTAAGTTGTGTTTTTGTGACAGCAACCTAACCCATATCCTACCCTATCTTTTATCCAATACATCCTCAATTCTTTGACAAAATTCAGCAGTACTAATTTTCTAAATGTATTTGTAAATACATAAAACCACAGAAACTGCTAGAAAGACCTGGATTTCTCATTCCAAATTGCATTTACTTTTGGCACACAGCCCAACACACACCAGCAATATGGCAATATCCTCATCGTTCCAAATCATTTTTTTGAATCTCTGGTTGAAATTAAAATATTTCTTTATACATGTTATATTTTCTGAATGCAGTTGTTAGAAACTTAGCTCAAAGAAATGTAAGAAAAACATGAAAAATTCAAAAACAAGCATAGTGCATCTAATGACCCCTGTGGCTCACAGGAACATCAGAACCTGCCCTCCCCCCACTTCTCAAGTTCACTCTGTATGTCCGTTTCATGCTCTTCTCTCACTACAAAACAGCTTCCTATGCTTCTCTGTTTGCAGGTGGGACACCTTCCCACCCCTCCCAAGTTTTACATATTATAATCCAGGCACCCCAAGAGAGAAACCCTTACTGTCCCGTATTAAGTTTTATCATGTGTTAACCCAGGCAGACCCTGAAAGCAGAGCAATATAAAATAAAATTCGCTAACCACTGTTAGCACATTTGCTTTAAAAAAAAAAAAAAAAAAAAAAAGCGTGCTGAGCCTTGGGAACCTATAAAGAAAGAGTGACTAATAACAATTACATTGCATCTTGGTCAGCGGCTGGGGGATATGCACTGGACCTATGGTAGAACTGGGATGCTCATCAAAGAGTTTGATGAACACAAATTCATTCAGAACGAAAGTTACAGTGAGATTCACTCCCTTCCCTATTCTCCCTAAGAACCATAAACTCAGTGTGCAAACGGAAGGAGGCAGCCGGCTAGGAGATATCAAGAAAAGCCCTAACAATGTACTTAGTGGCCAAACATCCAATTTGCTAACATATATAATGTTGCGTTCTCAGAATCTTGAGGGACAAGGCATTTCTTTGTCACTACAAACCACATAAAAACTAGTGTGGCCGTAAATGGTCCATTTCATTCAGATTCTGATACTCGCGCTACTGGATAACAGGTTTCACAGAAATGGCCAGCTGCAGTAAGCCAGTTATTTACTTATAGCTTGGTTGTTTTGTTTTTGAAGGTCCTTCCAAGCAATCAACACACAGCTGCAAAGTCTTCTTTTTCTGCCCCTGATTTTATACTTTAGGTTTTATATAATTGCTCTTAAGCCCCAAATCTCTGGGTTCTAATGAGTGTGCATGTATGCTACACACTTTTGTTTTAAATCACACTAATGGTTACCTACTTTTTCTCATCTAATCCTTTCAACAGATTTGAGATAGAAATTATTATCCCCATGTTTTTAATCAACTTTATTAAGGTAGTTTATGCACAATAAAATGCATCCGTTTTAATTTCACAGTTCAGTGAATTTTGATAAATATACATCTGTATAAGTATGATCAAAATCAAGATACAAAACATTTCACCACCCCAAAGAGTTCCCTTGTACAAACCCCATTCAAGTCACCTGCCCCCTCCAATCTCAAACAGCCTTGGCCTCAGACAACCACTGATAACTCGTTCTTCATTATAAATTAGATTTGTCTCTAATGTTTCATATAAACGGTACTCTTTTGTGTCTGACTTTTGTACTCCTTTGTATGACTTTCTTTTGCTCAGCATTATGTTTTTGCAATTCATCAATGTTTTTGCATATATTGTAGTTTATTCCTCTTTATTGCTGAGTAGTATTCTGGTGTACAGAAATACCAAATTTGTTTACCCATTTCATCAGTTGATAGACACTTGAGTTGTTACCAGTTTTAGGTTATTATGAATAAAAGCACTACAAAGATTTGTGTGGACACGTTTTCATTTCTCTTTGACAAATGCATATAAGTGAAATTTCTGCATCAAATCATAAGGGTATGCTTAGCCTTATAAGACACAGCAACACTTTTTTCGCATAATGATTACCTACTCTATATTCTCAGCAGGACTTAGTATGGTCAGTCTTTTTTATTTTAGCCATTTTGTGGATCTGGACTGGGATGTCACTGTGGGTTTGCTTTTCTTTGATGAATGTAATGATGCTGAGTATCTTTTCCTGCTCATACCAGCTATTTATATATCTTCTTTTGGAAGTAACTGTTCAAATCGTTTGTTCGTTTATAAATATTGTTTTTGCCCTCATTATTGAGTTGTAAGAGTTTTTACATAATCTGTATACTTTATCAAACATATATATTTTGACCATTTCCTCCCAGCTGTGCCTTCTATTTTATTTTTTTAATGATGTCATTCAAAAATCATAAATTTTTAATTTTGATGAAACCCACATTTATCATTTTTTCTTTTATTGCTCATACTTTTTTCTCCTCTACATAAGAAATCTTTGCCTAATCCAAGGTGAAAAACCTTTTTCCCTATTTTCTTCTAGAAGTTTTATGATTTAGCTTTTTAAAATTTCCATAATCCATGTTGGGTTAATTTTTATGTATGATGTAAAGCAATGAACAATATTCATTTTTCCACATGAAAATACATTTATACCATAATTTTTCAAAAATATTCTCCTTTCCTCTATTGAATTTTCTTGGCATCTTTATCAAAAATCAATTGACCGTGTATGCGGTAATCTATTTTTAGAATTGCTGTTGTGTTTCTTTGTCTGAACATATCCGTATGTCTGTCCTTATGCTAATAGCACACTGTCTTGATTACTGTATCTTTACGGTCAGTCTTGAAATCAGGTATTATTTCTATGTTGCAAAACTACTTTAAATTTATTAGGTATTTTCCATTTCCATGTCAATTTTAGAATCAATTTGCCATTTTCTATTTTAAAAGATGCATACTAAAATTTGAGAATTTACTGAATCTATAGATTAATGTAGGAAAGATCAACATCAACAATACTGAGTCTGATACGTGAATGAGGTTGATCTCTCCATTTATTTAAGTCTTCTTTATTATAAATGTCTTGAACTATTTTGTAGCTTTTCATTTGTAAGTATTATACATATTTTGTTAAATTTTTTTCTAGTTATTTCATAGGTTTTGATGTTATTCCAAATGATATCTCTAAAATGTTAATCTGCAATTTTTTGTTGTTAATATATAAAAATACAATTGATTTTTGTACATTTACCTTATGTCATACAACCTTACTAAACTCACTTATTAGTTCGAGCAATTTTCTTGTAGATTCCTTTGGATCTTCAACAGATATGATCATGACACTTTTACTTCTTCCTTTCCAATCTATATGTGTTCTATTTTTTTCTTCTTGCCTTATTACACTGGTTATGATATCCAATCAAATGTTGAATAGAAGGGAGGAATACAAATATCCTTCCTTATTCCTGATCTTAGGGAGAATGTCGTCAGTCTCTCACCATTAAATACAATACTAGTTGTAGGTTTTTCACAGAGGCTCTTGATCAGGTTTAGGAAGTTCCCTTTTATTACTAGTGTTCTCAGAAATAGAACTGATTTTAAATTTGTTAAACTATTTGTTCATTCCTTGGAATAAATCTTACACAGTCATGGTGTATTATCATTTTTTATATCCTATTTAACTCAACTTACTAAGATTTTATTACGGAATTTTTGTGTCTATGTTCATAAGGGATATTATTGGTCTATAGTTTCCTTTTCTCAAAACAGATTTTTCTGATTTTAGTATCAAGATAATTCTGGCCTCATACAATGAATTGGAAAGTATTTCCACTGTCACTATTCTTTTTAAAAGACTTTGTGCTAGAATAGCATGATTTCTTCCTAAAATGTTTGATGAATTCTTCAGTGAAGCATCTTGTTACAAAGTGCCTAGAGTTTCCTTTGTAACAAGGTTTTTCATTGGAATTTCAATTTAAACTATTAGGTATAGAACTGTTAAGATAATCTGTTTCATGCTGAATCAGTTTTGGTCAGTTGTACATCTCATTTAAGTTGTTGAATTTATTGACATTTAGTTATTCATAATATTCCCTCATTGTCCCTAATGTATGATTTGTTTTATGTTTCCTTTCATTCATGATATTGATAATTTGCATCTTCTTCCAATCAGTCTAATTAGAGGTTTATCAATTTTATTGATCTTTTTATAGAACGACTTTTGGCTTAATTGATATTTTCTATTGCTTTTCTGTTATCTATTTCAATTACCTCTGTATATTATTTCCTAACTTCTACTTATTTTGGGTTTAACTTCCACTTTTTTTTTTTACTTCTTAAAATAGAAACTTAAATCATTTATTTTGAACCTTAACATAAACATTTAATCACATAAATTTCCCTCTAAACACTGCTTCAGCTGCACTCTATAAATGGTGATAGGCTGTGTTTTCATTATCACTTCATTTAAAATATTTTCTAATTTCCCTTGTGATTTTTTTCTTTGACCCACATATTTTTAGAAATCTGTTAATTTCCAAATATTTAGGAATATTCCAGATCTTTCCATTAATGATTTCCAGTTTAATTCTGTTCTAGACAGAAATTATACACTATATGATTTCAATCCTTTTACATTATTTACATTTATTTTACAGTCCAATATATCTTGGTTAATGCTCATATATACTTGAAAAGAATGTGCACTCTATTGTTACATCAATGTTTTGATGGTTTTATTCATATTTTTCATATATTTACTGATTTTTCTGTCCACTTTCTCTATCAATTACTAAAAGTGGAGTGTTAAAATCATCAATTATAATTGAAGAAATAACCATTTCTTCTTGCAGTTTTGTCAGGTTTTGTTTCATGTCTTTTGAAACTTTGTCATTCAGTGCATGAATGTTTATGGTTGTTATATGCTTTTGGTGAACTGATCTCTTTATCGTTATGAAATGTCCTTATCTCTGGTAATACTTCTTTTCTGATGTCTACTTTGCCTATTAATTCAACTACTCTTAACCTTCTTGTGATTGGAATTTGCACAGTATATATTTCCCCTCATCCTTTATTTATAACATATCTCTGTCTTTATGTTTAGAGTGTGTTTCTTTTGCACAGCATACAATTGGGTCTTAGTTTTATATACAATCTTACAATCCCTGCATGCTAGAGCACTTATATCATTTACATTTAATGTAATTAGCAATGTGGCTGGGTTTAAATCTACTATCTTGCTATTTGCTTCCTATTTCTTCTAATTTGTGTCCCCATTTCCCTCTTTTCCTGACTCTTTTTAGATTAATTCAACAGTTTTTATTCTGTTTTATCTCTCTACCACTGTCTTATTCACTATAACTCTTTGTTTCGTTTGTTTGTTTGGTTTGTTGGTTGGTTTTTGGCTCTTGGGTGTGTTTTTATAGATTTTTCTAGGATTATTCAATGGCATCAAAAAGTTATACAGTCACCTTCAAAAAACATTATAGTACTTCACATATAATGTAAGAACTTTATGATGAATACTTCTATATTCTCCCTCATACGCTTTGACCATTTTTGTCATCCATTTTACTTCTATATATTTTATAAGCCTCATAATTCAATACTGTTATTTTTGATTTTTAAAAAGTCAAATATTTTGAAAAAAATTTAAATATGAGAAAAATGTGTTTTATACTCCCCACATTTTTACCATTTTGAGAGCTTTTTATTTCTCTGTGTAGATAAAACTTTCTATCTGGCATCATCTTCCTTCCACCTGAAGGAATTCCTCTTACATTTCTTAACTTGCAAGCCTGCTGGCAACGTATTTCCTTGGTTTTTATTAGTCTGAAAACATTTTTTATTTTGCCTTCTGTTTTGAAGGATTATTTTCTCTGGGTAAAGAAGTCTACATTCACAGGTTTGTTGTTTTTCTTTCTTTTAGAACTTTAAAGATGTACATTGCTTTTTGTAATGCACTGTTTCTGATGAGAGGTGTATGATCTTTTGTTTTCCTTTGTGATCTCTTTCTCTGGTTGCTTATAAATGTATTCCTTATCACTGTTTTCTTCAGTGTAATTATAATGTGATTTGATGATGTTTTCTTTGTTAATTTGGCTTGAGGTTTAATGAACATCTGGAAACTGGGGGTTTATAGTTTTCCTCAAATTTGAAAACCTGACCATTGTTTCTTCAAATAATTTCTTCTGCATTCCCCCTTTCTGGGAGTCTGATTATATATGTTAAAATACTTGATAGTGTACCACAAGTCATTTTGGAAATTCTGTTCATTCCTTTTTTCCTATTTCTGTGTTTCATTTTGGATCACTTCTATTTTTATGTCTTCAAATTCACTAATCTTTTGTTTTATTTTATTGTAAGTATATAATCTGCTATTAATATCACTCGGGGAAATTGTCATTTCTGATATTGTATTTTTATCTCTAGAAGTTCCATTTGCTTCTTTTAAATATCTTTCATTTCTCTCATCAGGTTCATATTTTTCTTTAAATACTTTAATATAGTGATAATAATATAGTCACCCCTTGGTATCCATGGAGAATTGGTTCCAGGACCCCATGCAGATGCTCAAAATCCAAGGATGCTCAAGTTCCTTAGTTAGCCCACTATGTCTGTGGGTTCCACATCTGTGGAAATGAAGGGCCAACTGTACTTAGTATTTTTATCTGCTGATTCCATAATTTCTTTCATTGACTGATTATTCTTCTGGTTTTAAGTCACAATTTCCCTTCTCCACATGGCAAATAATTTTTTATTGCTAGACATTGGACATTTCACATTTTTGAGTATCTGAAAATGGTTGTCTTGCTTTAAAGAAATTTGGGGTTTATTCTGGAAGGCACCTAAATTACTTGCTAAGTCTGATGCTTGTTTTTTTTTAAGACTTTTTAAAGTGTATCTAGAGAAGTCTTTATTCTAAAGATATCTTAACTCCACTACTAAGGTGTGACCTTTGTGGAGTTTCCACTGAATGATCAACAAAAACTTTTCACTATCTCTAGTCAGAACCTGAACACCTCCAAGTCCTGGGTTATCTCCAGGAAATATTCAGCTCACAGCTTACCAGTAGCTCTTTGTGGTGTTTCACCCTACGCATGTAGATCAGTTTTCACAAAGGAAACCTCTGTATATATTCCAGGGCAGCACCTTCCTCTCCATAACTCTGCCCTACATGTTACAGATGCTTGAGTTTCCCTGACCTAAAATCTTTGCCTCCTCAACAACACAGAATCAGCATGCTTTGCTCACAATCCTACTTCCTTTTCCAGGGTTCAGAGTATACCTAGAGGCAGAAAACTAGGGCAATCATAGGGCTCACCTCATTTGTTCACTTCTTTCAGGTATCACAAGCCTTTCCTGCTCATTATCCAAATATAAAAGCAGTTGCTGCAAATGTTTTGTCAAGACTTTTGCTGTTTACAGTAAGGGGATCACATTTGTCCCTCTTGTTCTATCATGGCTAGAAGTGGAAGTATGCTACACATGTTTATTCTAATTCTTTATCATTTCCCTTTTAGATTCTAGTTGGGGAAAAATGAAGAAACAATCATGACAGACCTTTTTTGGAGTGTTTACTGTGTTCCAGGGCATTAGGCTAAAAAGTTTTATTTTAATTGTTTTATTCAATCTTTACAATAACCTGTGTACCATATACTACTCCTATTTTAAAAATGAGGAAAATGGGACTTATGGAAGTAACTTTCATAAAGTCACATAGCTAGGAAGTGGTGGGATCAGATTTTCAATCCAGTTCCTTTGGACTCTATAGCTGATCTCTAACGAACACATGTGGAAAACCCTTTGCACAACCCAATATACTCAATCTAAAAGACAGTATCTCAAGCATGTACACCATTATATATATACATTAACACTAAATGTCACTATATACCCTGTTTCCCCGATAAGACCAGGTCTTATATTAATTTTTGCTTCAAAAGATGCATTAGAGCTGATTGTCTGGCTAGGTCTTATTTTTGGGGAAACACGGTAATGCCAAATGTTTACATCAATGCCTAAAAATTAACTGCACATTTTTTGCAAAAAAAAATATATATTTATATATTTATATAGATATATTTATTTATTTATTTATTTATATTTTAATATGTAAAGGTAATGTGTGAAGTGGGGAGTAGGTAAATTTTGCACTTATCTATTGGTCAAGGATATTGAAGTTCTTAAAAACTTACTGCTCTGCAATTCTTAAATTATAATATACTTCCTCTTGTCATTAACTTCATATAATTCTCTTTTATCTCCTCCGGGAGATTGTACACAAGCTTCATGAGAGGAAAATCTTGTCTTAGTTCTCCTTTGCACACCCTGCACTGTGGAGAACAATGCCTTCTGTATAGCACACGGATTATCTTTTGATAATTGATTCATCAAGAAAAGCTTTTTAGGGTAATTGGCTTGATTTGTACTTTGCTTTTTTAAGTGCAGGTCCCAAAATATGTCACTACTATATAGGATTTCTGCTAATTCTTTCAAGATTACAAGCTCCCTGGGGGCAAGAATATGTTTTATGTATCTGTGTCTGTTCAATTCAGGGTTTGAACCCAGAGAAGCCACTACTACACAACCAATTGCCGGCTAATGTACCTGGCTTGTATGAATATACAGGTACAGGACCCAAAACTGAAGAGCACACTAGGCCTAGAAGCCCACTGACCAGCACAAGTTGGACCAAGCTCAAACCACCACAGTATTTTGCATCCCTTAATCCTTTTTGCCTATATTAATAAAAGTCCTAAATAGTTAATAGCCTGAGCTAACATATCTATATTTACATCACAGTTTAAAAAGCACTTTCATTTCACATATTAGCCATGATCTAGTCAGGAAAATAGAAATTGCTTGTTCTACAGATAGAGGAAAGTTAATATAGAAAAATTGGGTACATTTTGTGAGGGAAAGTTAGGAATACTATCATGGTCATCGAAGGAACCCTGGCATTATCAACAGTAGGAAGCTACTGTCACCCCTAGGCCTGGAGGGAAAATGGGAGGAAGCGGTGAAACAAAGCCCAGAGGTTGGAGCCATCCCGCAGATGCTAAAGCGATGAAGGAAGGAAAGGATGCACCAAGGGCGCCACAGGAAGCCAAGAGGAGGAGCGCCCTGGCTGCTCTCCACTCATGCTCTCTAATATTTTGCTGCTGCCTCTCATCGATCAAATCAATCTGGAAGTCAAAGGCAGGTAAGTCTGGGAAACAAATGCAGCTTCCTGTATTACAGAGCAGAACAGGGGAAGGCAGAGAAAGGATCTGAGAGCAATCAGGCAGTGGGGTCTACATTTTATTTCATTCTACGGAAGAGAAAATGGAGACTTGGAGAACTCCACTGTCTTACTCAAGGTCACACAGCCAGCAAGCGGTGTAGCTAGAATTTCTTTAACTACAAACTAGTTCCATACTTTTTTTTCTATAGACTATGCTTTTCTTTTATAATAGAATAAGAGAGGGGATAGAAAACTGTATTTACCTGCCTGGACTATTGTAACTGCCTCCTAACTGACTTTCCCATTTCCTATCTCATCCCCTTCTCTTCTCTATTTTCACTACACATGACTGAATTTCCCCAGAGTTTTATTTAAAGTGATATTCACTATAGGAATCCTAACCTCTAAAGAGGATTGTCCTCAGGACCAAGAATGCTTGCGCCCCCCCCCCATTCCCCAGGTAACCCCCTGTGCTCCTAGGTCTCCTTTTGCTTCATTCTCTTCTAGCACACATATGTGTCTCTCCTCTTAGACTGATGGGGACCAATCCTCAGTCATCTTGATATTCTAGGAAACTGACATAACATCTAATACATCGGCAGTGCTCTCTGTAAGTGCCAGTACTCTGTAAGTGCTTGACTAAATGAACGAATATAACTAAAGACATCCTCCCACCAGATCTTGAAGTATTCAAAAGTGAGGTTGCTAATCTACCCTTAAGTCTCTGAAGACAGTAAGATGTCCCAGGTGACAAAAGGATAGAGTCACTGGGAGGAGAAATGTTTATTCCTTTAGTCCCAGTGTCTTAACTTTGGTGCTTCAGTTTTACAATCATCCAACACAAGGCTGCTGGAGCCATGCCATTTCATTTAGTCACACGGATTAGAAGAATGAATACAAGTAAGTGGCTGCCTAGATTGAGAATCCATTCAGATGCTGATGTAAAAATAATCGAACAAGAAAGCTCCATTTTAGCACTTTTTCTACAGTGAGACACAAGAGGCATTTGTGGACCCACAACAATTTTGAAAGCGGAGTTCTAGGGCATAGTGCTATGTGATCGTAAAAATTACACTTGAGATAAGATTTAATTATCATTTTCATCTTTCCAACACCTTTTTCAAAGTAATTCTGAAGCTTTGTGAGACAAAATATTATGCTTAAAGTGGTTAACACGCAACAACGAAAGCACAAGAAAAACCAAGCAGCAGGCCAGGCTCGTAGGAGAAGTTAGGTTCAGGACATTATTCAAAATTATTACAAGTGACTGCCATCTAAGGGAGTTTATAGATTGGCTTCAAAGAGGGAAGCTGTTGGGAAAAATAAATGGACTTTGTTTCCTAAAAGAGATATTTTCATTCCTCTAGAGAGCAAATGAAAGCCTCTGGCTACCACAATCAGCAGTCACTGATCACAACGTAAGAACTATGTCCTCAAAATCATTCTATTTTCACTATAAATCACAATACACTCAACATTATCACTGAAAGAAATATGCAAGGTAGAGAGTGGAGGAAGGCAGAGAGTGGAGGAAGGTAGAGGCGCTGACCTGTCTTCTAAGGGAGGGGACTCATACAATAACAACAACTACTTGACAATAATTCTCACCTGTCCTAAATAGAAATAGAGGATTATACTTAGTGTCTTAATCACATTCATAAATTTCCAGCTAATTGTAAAAGTGATGAGCAAACTGTCAAGATCATGAAAAATATAAAAATCTAAGGAATTGTAGCAGATTGAAGGAGACTAAGGAGATCCAATGACTAAATGCAACATGGTATGTTGGGTTGTATCCTTCACCAGCAAAAGGATATTAGTGGGAAAACTGGTACAATCCAAACAAAGTCTAGCGTTTAGTTATTAGGAGTATGCCAGTGTTAGTTTCTTAGTTTTGACAAATTGCCATTGTTATGTAAAATGTTAACATTAAGGGAAACTAAGTGAGAGGAATGTGGAACTCTCTGTACTTGATCTGGAATTTTTCTTAAATTTAAAACTAATCTTTAAAAAAAGTTTATATTTTGAAGAAGTGATAAGCAAAGTCCACTGGCTATTCTGGTGGTTTTATCACTTGGAAAACTACAAACTGAATACTTCCTTCTAGTTTCCAACTTTCCAAAGACGAAGATGTGGATCCATCCAAGACATGGAATGTGGAAGGACCAGGACAGGCATTAGCTCCTAAATGGCCCTACAGGTAGAAAGAAGCGTCTGCCACCACGAAATGCTGAGTGATGCCCTGAGCTGCTGAGGCTCCCAGAGGGATGTAGCTAGCCCGGGGTTCTTGATGGGCTTCCTACTTTTATTGATCAATGCAAACCACAATCAGGGCTTTACTTGGAAATGAGGCCAAAATATTTCTTAACTCATTTGCATACGTGTATATATAATACACTCTTTTCTGTGTAATGATAACTTGCACTGCAAGTTTGTGGGCTCACTTTCTTTTCTCAGAATACTGAAGAACAAGCAGCTAAGAGGTGTGTCCCCAAGTTCTGATAGGGTGTTCTACCTTTCGGCTTAAAGGAGAAGATTGAGACTGAGTTATAGAGGAATACAAGTCCTTGCAGGAAACAGGAAACAGGTGGTCTCATCGATTTGAGGAGAATTTACTAAAGGACTGATTCCCAAGATATGGACTAAATTTAGAGAAATCAGCTAGGAATAATGCAGCAGCTCAGAAACAGCCAGCAGTTGTGAAGAGCTATTGCGACAGCTCTTGTGAAGATGTCCTTACCCTGAAGGGACAAGGAGAGAAGTTACTGGAAACTGAGAGATAGATATATCTAGGTGGCTATCTGTAGAGCACCCACAGGATGCAAACCAGAGGAGTTAACACCCTGATTCTCTCCTGATGCCACCCATTGGCCAAATCTAACTAGCAACCAGAGCACAGAGGAGCCCACTGTATACCCCACACAGAGCAGCCTTCTGGTGGCTCAGAATAGGGTGGAAGGTAGATATAGAGGGCCAATTGTATCCAGACTACTGCCTCATCTTAAATTTTCAATGCTATTGCACTTGTTAATAATAACGTTAATCTAACTCATTGCTCAGTTGCAGAATTTTTCTGAATCCAATACAGCCAAATAATTTCGCATTTTTTAAACCCTCTGATGGAGGTCAAGCCACACACTGATAGAATGCAGTCACCTCTGAAAGAAAAGGCATTATTTGACAAATAACTCAGGCCAGCAAAGCTGTAAGCTAGCAAATTACTCAGAGGCTGCTGTGTGCTTTCAGCAATGGGGTGGACTTGGAAAGGACCACACCCAGATTCCCTTGGTGGCCTCACCTCACTTCAAGTAATAGTCTTCTGCCCTCTTTTAAATCTGTCCTTTATATTCCCTTTTTCTATGAAACCCTTTAAAGAAGCCAGCAGCAAAGACTTCCCACTAGAGACAAAAAGGAGAGATGGGGCAGAGGAACAGTGAAAACACCATTGGAACACAGAAGAAACAAACACCAACAGCTGCTGAATTCTGGCACTTAGAGATTCACTGGGGTTTGGACTTTTTTTCAATCACCTTTAATTTTGAATGACGTGTGAGAAAAACTCCAGAATGGACAAATACATATGGCAGTTGGAAGAGAGAGGAGTAAGGCCCATGAGCTGAGGAAAAGATGGTCAAGGAAGAAAAAAACTGGGTAGGATCAAGGGGGAGGACACAGAAAGGTCAGGTGAAGCCTCAGGTTTGATATGGGGTAATCAAATTCTCACCTTCAGGGGCAGTGAGGCACGGGAAGATACGTGCCAATGAGCCGGCCAACTGGCAGGACTGGGGTGCCCAACACATATACAGAAAACACGTGTAACAATATGCTCTGCTTCAATAACTGAGACGCCGAGAAAGGCACATTGCTTTACTATCCATGGGATACTAACTGCAAAGCTGACCATCCCAGGTTAGTAGTGCTTCTCTTAAAGAAGCGGTATGGGTCAGAACATTCCCCAGACATTCCCCAAAACACACAGGATGCTGAGTCCGTAATGTTAATCTTTTTCTTCTTTTTTTTCATTTCACAGCAGAATCTATATTCACTCCGTCACTCACGTATTCATTCATTCATCCAATAAATATTTATTGAGCACCTGTTTTGCATCAGGCACTGCCGTAAATACTAAGGATGCAGCAGAGAAAAAGAAAAACAAGATCCCGTACTCTCATGATCCAAACACTCTAGCAGGGTGAGGGAGGCAGACCAAACGAACGGATGAACAAGAAGTTCAGAGATGAACACACACTTGAAGAAAATAAAGTAGGATGGACTAGTAAAGAGCGCCTGCTAATGGAAAGGAGATCAGCTTAGATCGAGTGGTCTCAGAAAGCCTCACTGCTAAGGTGGCATTTGGGCTGAGACCCTGGATGACAAGCAACAAAGTGGGGCATGAACACTGGAGGCTCGTGCCAGGAACAGCAAGAGCAAGGGTCCTGAGGAGGAATGGACTTAGCTGATCTTACCAGGAGTCAGGGTCAGGAGGGGTTCAAACCTTGGCCTATGTCTAGCACTGGCCCTTCCTAAGGGCAACGTGGGTCCTACGGTGCTAAGTCTGCATCAGGGGTCCAGGTCCCTGTAGACACCTACTCTCCTCAAGAGTCTCTGACCTGTTCCCATTAGGACACAAATTTTAGTGGAGTGTGTAGCCCTGACACAGGCCACCTGGGAAGAAAGGATCACAGAGTCCTTGGAAAGGAGTTCCCACCTCTTCCCAGCACAGTGAAGGGGGGTCTGCCATATGCTTGGATAACTCACTTCATTTTGAGGATTGTTTTTTTCAAAACAAAGGAAGCTGATCACCAAGTTAGTTGACCTTCTCCATCACTAGAAACTAGACTATCCCCAAAGCCTCGATGGACTGTCTTTCTTAAAACAAAGAACTTAGGTTTCACCCAAGTAGATTCCCTGCACGGCGCACCTGGTGTGGTCCTCAGCCGGGGAAGGAGCGTGTCATCAAAGTAGCTGCAGCTCCTAGATGGAGGCATCACAGCACCATTATCAGTACCGGTGGGAAGTGGCAAGATCTTACAATACAAACAAGAACAAACATTTCATTACAGAGCAGGTCACAATTAGCAAGAGGGTGGCTTAAATATGTCAACAAATTCTTTGATACTCCTGTCTTCACAAGATGGAGCCTAATTTCTGTTCTTTTGTGTCTAAACTGAACGTGGTGAGCTGAGGAATAGAATGTGGAAGAAGCGAAGAGTGTGACTCCCCGGATGAGAGGATATAAAAGGCAACGTGGCTTCCTCCTCGCTCACTCTCGGATCACTTGCTCTGGGGACATCCAGCTGCCTTGTCAAGAGGACACTCCAGCAGCCATATGGATAGGCCCATGTGACAAGAAACTGAGGCCTCCTGCCAACAGCTAGGGGAGTGAACCATTTGGGAAGTTGACCCTCTAAGCCCCAGTAAACCCTCAGAGGACTGCAACTTCAACTGATATTTGATTATAATCTCATGAGACAACCTGAGCCATCCAGCTAAGCGACTCTCAGATTCCTTACCTACCGAAACTGCATTTTCTGAGGTCATAGATGTTTGTTGTTTTTAGCCACTAAGCTCTTAGGTAATTTGTTATGTGGCAGAACAAGCAGTGAGGTCTGGAAGCATTTATATGGGGCTCTACAGGAAGGCACCAAACCTCAGAAAAATGCTGTGCTAGTGTTTAGTAACCAGATTCTATCTTCAGGCTAGCATGGCCCTGGGCCATATCTATTATGTATGAAAGCAAGGGGAAACATATCTGGAATTATCAAATGTGTCTCAAATACAGGAAATACCATTTGTTCCTATTTGGGATTGCTAATAATCATACCATGCTTACATTGTTACTTTGTTTTGTATTTTCACACACTACTAAAAGACAACTTATTAGTCAGCTGACACACACACACACACACACAACTCTGATATCAAACCTGTCTCAAGACTAGAAGTGAATGCAAAAAACTCAACCAAGAATAAAAGATGTCAATCCCTGTGACAGAGGACTTCAGTACCTTTAATTCAAGCTTCCTGGTCTGGTGGCAGATAGAATCCTACCATCTTGAACCATCTGATTTATTAAGCCCTATATTGGCAACATCTCTGCATGTGGCAATGTCTCTCTGTAGGTTAAAAAATTAAGAGCATGCAAACAAGCAATATTATTTTTAAACCAAGATATGTTATTCTTAAGCTTAAACTTCTTTACCCTCATCACATCTGCTTCCCAAAATATCAAAAATATCGAAAATCAGGAACTGTCAAAGGCAAATCAGCTCAGATGTGCCTATTCCGAGACTAGCATGTCAATAGTGTTTATATCCCTTCTTACACCACATAGTCTAATTGCTTCTGATTATATATTTAAGGAAACTTCCATGCACTGTAAACACTGCAAAAATATATCCCTTCAGGTTCATATTTCCTCCATCTGGCAGAGACTAGGAGTCCCTCAGTCAGCTAAAGTACTTGACTAGGACACTTTACCTATAGGTTAAGGGTTAGGGAATAAATAACAACAGCAATCGCTCATGAGAAATGCCATATTTCTCTTTTATTGCCCATCTCACTATCCTCTAAAATCCTCCAGCCTAGGAGAGGGTGCAATGGTAAGCTGAAAATCCAGATGGCACCTGCACTACCAAATATGGCCTCCCCACTAACTGACTTGGGTACCAAGGGTGCTACGATTCTTTGCCAGATTCAGGAGCAACTGTTAAGGGTGGAAATGAAAAAACTACAGGCAAGGAAATAAGTAATCACGGTGCTAACACCAATATGGCCCTTTGTAGGGAACTATTCGGTGTTGGGGTTGTTTTCCTCCTTCTTGAGGTAGCTTTCTAGTGAGTCCTAAGGAATTCTTGCAATTCAGATGCTGATCTATTTTTCCCTGTGTTCCTGTCACCATAGCTTTAGAGTCAAGTGGTTTAAATTCCCCACTGGCAAACTCCAACCATTTCAGCTTGGGTTTTTATTCCCAAAATAGACTGGGCTTCAAAATCACCTAGTAAACAAAAGCAGCATTCTTAGAGGGCTTGTCTCATGGGAGAGTTTGTGACTGAAGAGTGGAGCCACTGAAGAGAGCTGGAGATCTCAGGGAATTTAAAGGAAAGGCAAAATATCTTCAGAGGGATGTTATATTTTTATAGAGAGAGACTTTCCTTCGAGTCCTCTCAAACAGAGAATAATGATTGTCATTTTTTCCTAATATTTAAATGATGCCTATGGTAAGCCCAGCAGCGAATTCAGTATTTCAAGAACACAATAAAAAACAGACAACTGGCATTGGTTCCCAAGATGGTTTTATCTTCCACTCAGTAAGAATGAATTATCAAATCATACAGCCACCCATACGTTTGTACACTTATTCACTTATTAAGCATCTTTTACATGGCAGGGACTAATGCTAGGTATTAAGTGAGCATTGCTGAACAGTAACAAAGAAAGACATGATTCCTGTATGCATGAAGTTTATAGTCTAGAGGGGGAAATAGAAATTATATGGATATGTGGGGGGGGATAAAAAGATAGAAGTAAATAACTGATAACTAGACATATTTATATTAAAATGGCGCAATTGATCCAGTCAGCAAGGCCAAAGAAAGTTTCCATGAAGGAAGGCTGATGGAACTGAATTTTGAAAAAAGAATGTCTGAATTACCTTGGGGTTAGGGAGTGGAGGTAATATACCAGATAAAGGGAAAACATGCACAAAGGACCTGTAGCAGAACAGAACAGCACATTCAAGAAACTGAAAGAGAACCATTGCAGCTGCATTGCAAAGACCGAGAAGCCTGGTGTCAGAGAAAGCTATAAAGATGAACAAGGGGCAGACCACGCAAGTCCTTCTAGACCACGTATGCAAAGGATTGGTTCATACTCTAATGTAAATGGGAATCTATCGGAAGGTTTCAAGCAGCGTCACAATTAGATTTGAGGGTTTTCTGTTTGTTTTGTTTTTAATTTTATTAAATTTATTGGGGTGACATTGGTTAATAAAATTATGTAAGTTTCAAGTGTACAATTCAATAATACATCATCTGTATATTGCATTTTGTGTTCACCACCCAAAGTCAAATCTCCTTCCGTCACCATGTATTTCACTCCCTTTTCCCTTTTCTACTATCTCTACTCCCGACTCCCCCGACCCTCTGGTAGCCACCATCCTGTTGTCTGTCTATGAGTTTTTGTCTGTCTTGTTTGTTCATTTGTTACTTTCATTTTATGTTCCACATATGAGTGAAATCATATGGTTGTCGATTTTTACAGTACCCTTCTGGCTATGGCAGAGAGTAGATGGCAGAAAAGCTGTAAGGAGACCAGCTGGTGCTATTACGGTTGTTCAAGAGAGAGGCGGATGTTTGTGCCAGCATGGTCTGTGGGCCCATATGCCAATTATTGACCTTTACATCTCTCAGCCCCACACCTGTCTTTAAATACTCTGCTCAGCCCTGAGCTGGGAGTCTGTGACCCACATTTCCCGGGTTGCCTTGTCTACCACCTTCCTGTTAGGTTTTGCCTATCGGAGGCCCTGGCAGGAGGCCAAAGGGTCGAAGAAAGAAAAGATTGCCACTTCTGGTTCTGACAGGGACGCCACTGCCGTCAGCTGCAGGTGGCTGCTGTTGTGACAGCAGGGATGGGGTGACCGCACTGCAGCAGCCTGGGCTGAGGTAGCTGCCTTTCAGGAGCTGCAGGCTTCTCTTCAATACATCGGACTGAATGCCCAGAGATGCAGAAGATGCGGTTATAAGGCTTCACCCGGGACACTGACAGCTTCTTATACTTGGGTATCTCTCTCTCTCTTCCAGGCCCCCTCTCCACCTCCTTTTTACTCTTCTAGCCTTCTCTACAAACCAATTCCCTGTATTTAATTCCCATGGTTTAAAATACCTAGAATGTTTGCCTTTTCCCTGACTAAACTTAGACCAAAACTGCTCAGAAATTAAAAGTTGGAACAAATTTACTAAATTCAACCCCTTGTTATCAAATCATCCTTTCTAACAGAAGGCTACCTATTTGACCCTGTTTGGAGAATTTCAGTGACAGAGAGCACACTTCTTAGTAGGGGTCCAGGCCATTGATGGTAATCTCTGTTATTAAGTCTTCCTGAGAATGACCCCAAATCTACCCATCCACTCACTGTTGATCAGCTGACACACACACACAGCTAGTCAGCATGAGACCTTAGTGTACCTGACACTGCTTCAGTTCACTAAAAATAGGAATCATGACTTCTCATGTGCAATATCATCTCAGACACACCTGGATGCCCCCAGCACCTCCAACAGTTCCTTGTGATTTCTGAATTTCTCATTTCCTTTACCATGCTCCTTTTAATCTTGTTCTACCCACAGAACTTTATCCAAATGAAAATGCATGTAACAGACTTCTGGTAAGGTAGAACTGCTCTTGAAAAATTGGGAATCTGGGTTCCCTCCTCTCCTGACGTACCAATCTCCCCACTACTGTGGAGGCTCTGGAGGTACCTCCTCCAAACCTCTATTGCTCTAGTACATTAATTTCCCCATAGTACACCACCCTCCTAGAATAGTGCACAATGCTCATGATGGGGTATGAATGGGACAGAGAGTTCCGTGGGATGACTCTGGATCCACACACGCTACAAATATAATATGGCCTAAGATTAAATCAGATTTTGTGTTTGGTCTTGGTTTTGGGAATTGTTGTTGTTGTTGTTGTTTTGCTCTTGGCTCATAATAATAAACAAAGGGATTTTGAACATATGCTATATACCATAGTCTCAAGGAGAACTAAAGAATGAGAAGGAGAAGAAAGGGGAGGATAAGAAGGAAAAGGAGAATAGGACCTGGTCCCGGCCTAAAGGACCTTAAGAACTAGTTGGAGAAATTATACATAAGCTCATGGAGAGATGACCAATCTTTGCAATTGTTAAATATTGAGGGCTATGTAAGTAGCATAAGGAATGCATTATATTGGCTCTCAAGGTAAGAACAGATTGCTTAATTTGGGGTAAATAGGAAAAGCATCAGCAAGCAACAACACTCAAACTTAGTCTTTTAGGATGAACAAAACTTGAATATGTGGGAAAGTGTATGAAAGATATGTCTACCTAGGAGAATGATGTCATTCATTTATTCACTGATTTGTTTTTCAAATATTTATTAAGCAACTCTATATTCTTAGCACTGTGTTAAGTCCTGAGAAAATATGGTTGAAAGAACTATTCAAGAATCTTACCGTAGGCAAAGATGTATAAGAAGGAAAATACGACTTTTGCTGTAGGGACAAAAATAAGCAAATTTTCAGCAGTGAGTTCATAAAGGAGTAGTGGAAGAAGAGAACAGAAGGTTAGTTTGGGGCCATGATGGAGAAGGATCTTTAATGTCAGATTAATAATCTGGAGTTTTAACCTTTTGTTGCAATAACTATGGCTGTGTTACAAATTACTTCAAAATTTATTGCCATAAAACATCCAATTATGCTCAGTTTCCATGGGTAAGGAATTCAGACAAAGCACAATGGGGACAGCTTATCTCTGCTCCATAATGTCTGAGGCTCACCTAGGAGACTCAAAAGCTGAGATGTGGAATCACCTGAAGTCTCAGTCACTCACATTCCAGAAGTCGATGCTGATTGTTGGCTAGGGGTCTCAGTTCCTCTCCACAGAGGCCTCTCCAGGTGGGCTAGTGCAGACTTCCTCGCAGCATAGGGCTGAGTTCCAACAGACAGCATTGAAAGAGATGGAGATGGTATACATGGAGATGATGGAGGTGGAGACAGGCAGAGATAGAGAGAGGGACAGAAATTGTATCTTTTTTATGACTTAACACTGGAAGTCACACATTTTTGTCATACTGTTTTGGCTGAAGCAGTTACAGCTCCATCCCATTTTCAAGGGAAGTCGTCACTTCTTAGTTGGAGGACTGTTGTCAAATGTAAGAAGAGTATATGGAAGAAGTATTAATCACTTGTAAGAAGAGAATAGATGCTAGAAAGATGACAGATAGACAGTTAGATAAAGATTAATCTTTGAAAAATGTCACCTGCCACACCTTTAGATAACAGAAAGTCATTTTAATAGAAGAGCAATCTGAGAAAAGTTGTATTTTACAAAGATTAATCTGACATCAAGGGTAGTGGGTAGACAGAACACAGAAATGATGAAACAATTACCTAAGGAGAATTTGGCGTCTTGTCTTTTTGTGTATGAAGTCCAGTATTCTGAGTTTCGTTCTTTTTCTGCCCCACTATTCTCTATTGGTTATCTGAATGCTGTATGTTCCAGAATGTGTCCTACGGAATATCAGTCCCAAAAGATTCTCCAACAAAAGGGGACCCTGTGTTTGAAAGGAGGTTGACACACTGCACCCTTTTTCTCCCTCCTGAAAATTCTCAATGCTTCTTAACATATTAAAACCTCTCAAAAAGTCAGCAGCAAAAAACATATCTGTTTAACACTGTTTTACTCAGAGTGTCTCCAACCTTTCTGACCACTGGACATTTTTTTGCTTTTCACTAATTATTATCCTATGGAACTGGCCTACAGGCCGGTGTCCTGGTTGCACCTGGGTGGAACAGTGAAAGGTCAGGCAACTAATCAATCAATAAGTACTCATTAAATGTCTGGTTAGCAATAAGACTCTGAAAACAAAAGGAACGTGTATTACATTGATAATAATTTTTAGTCTAATAAAGTAAAATTTTAAAAAATGATAAAAGCAGTAGAAACTCTGGTGTTGTTTCAAGTAAGTCTAAGGAAGATCTCGGCAAAAGACACTCACAAGATTTCCTGAGAACTTAGCTTTGGCCAAATGAGGCTGGTTCTTGCATGTTTTCATACCTCTAAAACCTCACGCAGGGTTAAATTATTGGGAAACTTTTTTAAATGAAAGATGAAAAGTGTTTCTCTTCCAAAGGCTGCTTTGTTGACATGTGTTGACATTTGTTGACATTGCTTGCACACAAAGAAAAACGTAAAAGAAACCGTGGCACCAGCAAAGAACCCCAGGTACATGGAGTAAACTACTCGTACCAAGGTGGTCAGGAGATAAATCACCATCGGCGTCTCCTGACGCGGCTTCAGCTGGTAGAATGGCGCTGTTCTGGAAGCGCAATCTGTGCCACGGGCCGCTTTGTTAGCGTGATGGGCCACAGGCAGAATCAGCAGCGTTCCTATTGGAAAGTCTCCTGTCTTCTGACCTGTTTCCTTTCAACTTTTCCTTCTCTCTTTTCTCCAAGATCCCTCCTTTTGTCCTTCCTAACAAATACTTCTGTCTGAAGAGGGTAAACCCACTCAAACAGACCTCCTTAATATCTCCTGGCCTGCCAGGTGCCACATCTAGAACTCAGGTTGCTATTGTTAGGTGAAAAAGAAATTAAAACTCTACTGAAAATTAATTCTACAACTGCTTTTCAATCTCACGGAGGATTCCTGATCTCTCCCTTTTGCCTCAGGCTGTCATACCCCTCTCAGCCCCTTCTCTAACAGCCTGAGCTCTATGCCGGATCTCCAAACTACTTACCCACCTGTACTCTCATTTCTTCTGTATCTTTATCCTTTCTTCCAAATCCATTCTGAGAAACACCAATCTCAGATCAATGCAAGAATCGACCTCTTCTGCTCCCATATACAGCACAGCTGGAATGATGAAAGCCACTACAAATTCTGATCCCAGATGCACAGGGGCCAGAGCCCCACCCTCCGATACCTGTCCTTGCCTTGGGTCCCTCCATTCACCTCAGTGACTGTTCCAAAATTCCCCCCTCTCCTTGCCACCTACACAACACCTACCACACACCCTGAGATGTCCTTCAGGAAACCGGGGCCATTAAGTGGAACTTCCTGAACCTACAACTTCCCAACATCTGCAATTCTACATCCATGTGTACCTAATGTCATGCTTTTCTGTTGGTCTAACTTTGGAACATGCCAAGCCCCACCTAGAAAGGGAGGTAATAGGAAGAAAAAAAAATGGCATCCTACTGGGTATCCATTAAGATGCAAGTTATTTGTTACCTTCTCATGGAAGCTTCTCCCTGACACTTCTCTCTAGTCCCTAGTCAAGATTAGAGAATTTGCTTATGCATCGGAATGTTCAAGACCTTTCTTTATTGTGCCCTGTTCCATAGCTTCAAAACATCTATGTATGGGTCTGTTTTCCCCACTAGACTTTGAGTCACGTGAGGGCAGGACAATATTTTACTCATCTCTATTTCCCAGCACAAAGCCCAGGACTCAGCATTAGTAAGCAATCATGAACTGTTGTTCAATCATTTAATGGATAAACAAGTGCATAAACTATTTCAGGGAAGGGGAGTTGGCATGAATGCTATAACAACACATGCCAGGCAGGCTCCCAGGGCATTTGGTAAGGACCTGTAAGGACCAGGAGTCAAAATCCTTCCTCCTCACCTCTGCCCATGGCACCCCTCCCCTCTGCATAACACTGAGTGTCAGACAGAGAAGAAAGTCCCCTGTGAGGTGATTTGGACAAACATGGACACAGAGGCAACCTCTAAAAAACACTGAGTCCTTTGGCATACACTGTCTATAAACACAGGTATTATTAATGAACTGATATTTGCTCAGTTCCCAAAGGTCCTTGGGGAAAATAAACTCTAGGAAAGTTCAAAGTACGATTTAGCTCAATGGGAGGCAGCCCTATTTGTTTCTCTAGAAATAGGTCTCCTGCTCCCACTTGAAGTTTGAATTATAATTGCCAAATCATTACTTCCAGTTATAAGCATGTATTGTGAAAACTAATGAGGTGCCTCCACAAAAATATTTTCACAACTTGCTTGTGGACATTCTGAGAAGTTCTTTCCTGAATGCTACAATTGGGGTCTTTGTGCGAGAAGCTGCCTCCTGCCCCGGCCAGGTGTGCCGGGCCAGCTCCGTGCTGACAGCGGCACTGGCCCTCCAATAAGGGAGATCATCTTCTTCCCAGGCCTGAAATGAGTACTGGGAAAGGCAAAGTCACAGGCAACTCCTTTTCTTGGAGAGGGGAAGACTTGCCTCACTGTTCTCCAGAAACTCAGCCTCTGCTACAATTCCCTGGAAGGAAGACGAGTGGTCATGTCAAGTCGGGGTGACCCTCTTAGAGCTTCTCACAAACTCAAGATGCTTTCTAGATCTCGCTTCCCCACAAGGGTGTCTACACTCCATTTTGAGGTGAGAGCCTGGACCAAAAATTGGAAATGTGTGCTCTCATGTTTCTCAACCCAGAAGCGGAAATGTTAGCAAAACCTGGAGAACTTTTTAAAAATATACATGTCTAGTCTCCCTCCCAAAGATTCCAAAACACCTTCCTCTCATGCTGATAATCATAGGTGCATAATCCCCTTATCCGCCGTTTCACTTTCCAAGGTTTTAATTACCTGTGGTCAACCTCGGTTTAAAAACATTAATAGAAAATTCCAGAAATAAATAATTCCTAAATTTTAAATTGCTGCCGTTCTGAATAGCGTGATGACATCTCATGCTGTCCTGCTCCCTCCCACCCAAGAGGTGAGTCATCCCTTTGTCTGGTGTATCCACACTGTACATACTCCCTGCCCATTAGTCACTTAGTAGCCATCTGGGTTATCAGATCAACTGTTGCTGTATCACCCTTACACTCCTTAATAATGGCCCCAAAGTACAAGAGTAGTGATGCTGGCAATTCGGAGATGCCAAAGAGAAACAGTAAAGTGCTTTTTATGTGAAAAGGTGAAAGTTCTCAACTGAATATGAAAATTTAAAAAAATAAAATATGCTGAGGTTGCTAAGATCTACAGTAAGAGCAAATCTTCTATCCATGAAATTGCAAAGAAGGAAAAAAAAATTCATGCTAGCTTTGCTGTCTCACCTCAAACGGCAAACACAACTCATTGCGAAGGTACTGTATCATCTCACGTATCCTAAGAAGGGTATGTGCAGTACAGTGAAATATTCTGAGAGAGGGAGAGACCACATTCACATAATTTTTATTACAGCATATTGTTATAATTATTCTATTATTAGTTTCTGCTGTCAATCTCTTAATGTGCCTAATTTATAAATTAAACTTTATCATAGGTATGTATATATGGGAAAAAACATAATATACCTAGGGTTCGGAATTATCCATGGTTTCAGGCATCCTCAGAGGGTCTTAGAATGTACCCCCCACAGATTAGGGAGTCTTCTGTATTCTTCTAAGTTTCTGTTATATTTGTCACGCTAATTATTTTAAAGGTTATGGTGGGCACAGTAAAGGTAGTCGTCAGCAGGAAATTATTCTGATTAGTTGGAGATGACAAAGAAGTTGTATCCATGGGTCAACTCCAGGCATCGGCAGTGGCTGCCAGAAATTAAGAAGGGCCCTGGGGGCGTGTCCAGACGTAACATGAAAAAAAATGCCAAGTCTGATTATTGATGTCTGTTAGGGAAAACGGACAGTGATGGCCCATGTACCTCATACTTGCCTCCACAGACTAGATGCTCTACAAAGCCAGAAGCAAGGCTCAGGCTGCAGCCTCTTTGCATTCCAAGTAAAATCCCTTCCATAAAGCTAGAAACAAGTCCAGGCGCCCTATCTGTGGAACAGTACTTATTTAAAGATGTAATGGATAGGGCTGGGATGAAGTTTATAAAAGAAGTCAAACCGCATGCTTCCTAGAAATAGACCCCAAATACTGAGCAGAAATTATCCTTATAACAAGGAAAAGGGAGGTTTCTTAGGAGAAGCACAGCCAGGATGAGCGAGAGAGTGTTAGCAAAATGATGTCTGCCAGTTCACAGTATTTTCTTTGCATTGCTCAAGGGTAAAGTGAAAGATAACAACAGTGTTTTGAACATGTTTAGATGTTTTGTTACCAGAGGGAGCTGCAGAAAGCCTCAATTCTCTGAAATGGAAAGAACAAAAAGGCACGTTCTGCATTTTGCTTATTGTCAGTTACTTCACAGCATTTCTTAAACACCTGAGGCGTGATTGGTAGGGAGGGGTCGGAGGATATCATTTTAAATGAAGGCAGTTTTCAGATTTTTAAAAAATGTCTTCAAATAAAGGTTACTGGGGATACCCCAAGGTCAATGTCAGACACCGGTCCACGGGGGTCTTAGCTCATTCGGAGTTTGCTGGACCTGAGAGACCAACTGCACCCACCTTTTCCCCAGGTGGACACCTCTGAGGATCCATCCTTTCTAGCATTCCCCCTCAGCATTTAGCAACTTTTCTGTGTGAATTTACACCCACGCCGGCATCTCTCTTGGGTGCACTGGTGCGTATTTACTGGCAGCTCTGATTTATGGTGCGGGAGTGAGACACTCCACGTGGACTGAGGCGGTCTGAGTTAAGGCGTAGCTCTGAGCTCGCTCCCTAGTCATTTAACTGCATGCGCTCAGTTGTTTCATCTGAAAGTAGGGATATCAACATCTTCTTCACAGGGCAGTTGTGTGAAAACTGAATGACATGCTAAGGCACTTTGTGCATTAAAAAGCAAATGCAAAGCATCCAATGCCAAATTTCCCCAGCTCGTTGACTGCAATCTCAGCTCCAACGTTATCTCCTCAGAGAGACCAGCCCTGACCACCTATGAAAATGATCATGCCTCTCCCTCTCTCCCTGCTTTCCTTTCTACCGCTTACTACTCCCTAACTTACATTATAATTTATATAGTTAGTTGGTTATTTATTTATTTGTTTATTGTCTGTCTCTCCCACCAGAAATCTATGGGCAAGGATTTCTGTCTCATCACCCACTATGATTCCAGGCCCCAGAACTGCACCTGAACTTTTGGGCACTCGATAACTATTTTTTGAATAGACGAGTAGCTCTTTTCCCCCTACACCACCTCGCTGATGAGGACAAGGGGCAAATAACTGTTCTTGATCGACAATCTCCTAGCTAGCCACCAGAAAACAACGTAGACACCTACTTAAAGACAGGAACAATGATTCTGTTTAACTATAATGTATCTGGGACATTTTCAAGTAACAAGGAAACATAATATTCACCTGAATAAATCCCCAAATGAATGGATTTTAGTGTGCCACGTAGTTCTAAGTTCAACAACTATAAAATCAAAGAAATTTCTCCCTAGCAGGAAAAAAGGAAAAAAAAATTTTAACTAGAGCCAACTCTGTTTATAAGTTTGTTACATAAGGGAAAATTCACTAAGAATGAAAGAAACCTAACTCAGATCAAGCTCAATTTAAATACTGGCGGTGGTCTTATAACATTTGACTGAAGCTGGCCTCACCTGGTCCCTAAAGATGGCAGCCTCAGAGAAAGAGCCCTCTAGAAACCGGAAAACATGACGTCAAGCAGCCTGCTAATTGCTTGCTGATGTCACCGATGTCTTACTCAGGCCCAGGAAAGAACCCCATTCACTGGGCCAAGGCCCATTAAAAGTCTTCATAATGTCCCTCAGCCATTTTAAGAGTTCATAGTTAAATATGCTCAGCTTGGAGAGCAAATGGATTTTAGTCAGGAAACCTGGAAAGCAAAATAGTACAAATAATAATGAAGGACAGTTATCTTCAGAAACCACTGTGCCGACGATTACCTTCTAATTGGCCTTCCACACATAAGAAAGAAGATGAAGAATTTCATCAATTTTCCTTTTTTCTGTTTTAAAGCTGTCTGCATGATTGTAATGTGCAGGGCATGTTCAGGAGCATTACGGTAGGCAAAAATGTAGTCAATTTTCTGCAAAACTCAAAACCTACTCCCTCCGTTGAGTGGAGCAATCGCTATGACTTCACATTTCTTGTTTTAAATAAATGTTTCAGGATTCAAAAGAATCCATTTGAATTGCTCCTGAAATATTTACCAAGCTCTATCACAATTCTTAGAGAAGTGCCCATCCTTAAGTATTGATCCTGGCAGACATGAGAACAGAAATGGAGAGGATGCAAACAAGTGTCATATTTGTATTGGCTTGAAGGCAATTAAGAGGCAAAGCTCCTCTTGGGAGAAGCCTAAACCATTACTATACGTCCATGGTCCTCTAATTGGATCTTCATTTCCCCTGACAGTCCCTCAAGCCCACCCCTTCTCACACCCACAATACCACCATGTGAGACGTCCAGGCACCACTGGCTCCGCATTTCCATTTCCAGATGTCTCTTCCAAAGCACCCACTAATCCATATTGATGATCCTTTCAGCCCTGATTTACCACCATCCAGACCTGCAGAACTTCAAAAACCTCATCCCCATGCTACTTCAACACTTTCTCAGCCATACCCTCAGTTATCCTAATACTGGAAACGACCCCAGCTATAAAGTCCAAAACCCTGCAATTCCCTTCTCCTAATAGTCCTTGCTTCCCCACGCTCTCTTCTACTAAATATATTTTATGCCTTATCATGCAAGCCAACCATTCACCCTCTCCCTGTTCTCCGAGACCAGGGCCTCAGGCCTATCTACCATTCATCTGCTGCCCAGGCCAGACCCCATGCCAGGCATTTCAGCCTCCTGCCTTGCAAACACCCTCCAGTCCCTCAACTCCTTGGTCTCCTGCTCAAACTGCCCCACCACTCTTCAAGTCCTGGGAACGCTCACCATCTGCTTTCATCTAATAAAATTCTCAAACCATGCTGACTGGATTCACTTTCAATGCTGTTTCACGCGAGCTGGCCCCTCACTACTGATGAACCTCCCCACCTTGGCTCTTCTGAACTTCCACTGACAGCCCATTGTCATCTGCAGCCCTCTAACTCCCAGCAGTGGCATTGCCTCCTGCATGTGGAGACATGCAAGGTAATATGACAGGAGCTATCAGGGCATCTCTCTAAATGGACCTGCTCACTTAAGAGTCTCTGGTGACCTCTAATAGCCACATCCTCCACCACTTCCCAGCACTCGATCCTACTGCTCACCACTTCCTTCTTGAAGCTCGCTCTTTCCTTGCCATTCTTTACACTGTACTTAATTCTCCCGTCTCTTTGCTCATTGGTTCACTTCCTCCTCTGAACCCTAAAAGCATAATTCCCACCATTCTGAACCACAGGCCTTGACCCTCTGCCCTCGGTACTCTCATTGGAAATCTCATTCATCCCCATTACCTCCAAGAAAGTACTTCCAAAGTCCATGCCTTCGATCTACCAAACACTCCTGAGGATTCTGTCAGAATAGTCCATGGGCCCCTCAAAATACAACGTCTCAAAAATTTGTCTTGATCCTTTCTCCCACTATCTTTCTCCTTTTCCTATTATTACAACACTACCAATTTGCCATTCATTCGGTCATTCTTTACTCCTCCACGTCTCTCTTCCTTGACAACCCAATCAGGCCAAATCCCACCTATTCCAACTCTTGAGTCCATCACTACCTCCTATTCCCATTTGCACCTCTCTGCTTCAGGCCCTCAGAACTCTCTCACCTAAGAGCTTTCGAACTGCTTTTCCTTCCTCCTAAGTCCCAGGGTTCCTACCACCAGATTAAGTGGCTAACAAATTAAATATAAATCAGAGTTTAGCTTGGAATTCCAGAACCTCCATGATCGGGCTGAAACCTAGCCTTCCAGCTTAATCATTCTCTACTCTTCTCAGTGAACCTTAAACCAATCTATAATTGTCCTCCAGTTCACTGTTCCCCAAACACATGCTTATTTTTCCAGCTCTGCACTTTTGTTCTCATCATTCATCCCAACCCATTTTGTTCTCATCATATCATTTCCCTCAGTGTCTGGCTGGGGAAAAAAATCTTTGCATTCTTCTAGGCTCTGCTCAAATGTCACACACACCCTGAAGTCTCCCCCGACCCACCATCAAACGTGATCTCGTTTCTTGCTGAGCAGAGCTCTTTGTCCTTCCATTGCTCACGGGATTTAAAACATTTTGTAGGACTTTCTAATGTCTCCTGCTATAGAAGTGTCACCTCAGCAAGAGGCTCATCTTCCCGTTGCTGCCCCTCTCTCACATCCTCTATGCCTGTCCCATCTAAGCTACACTACTGACTTGGGCTTTGCCTTTCTCTTTTGTCCTTGCTTTGCCCTGCTACTTCTCTGCAGCCAAAGGCTCCAGCCCTCACTGTTACTACCATCCATCCCTTTCAATTAAAGAGTTAAGTCCCCTAATTCCAGCCATACTGACCCTGAAATATGTTTGAAAGTCAAAGGCATGCAAGCTAAACCGTCAACTTGCATGGAGGGTCTGTTCTCAGAGAACTGAAATAAGCTGACAGAATTCTTAACTATACGTTGCCTTTTATCCGCAATCTTTAATAATCTATTTCTATCATATTGTATGTCATCATTTTCTTCTTTCCTTCACAGCTGAACACTCATTTGCCTGACTTACCAGGATGAGAGGCTGGAGTCCCCACTTACCACACACTAAAAATGATTCCACCCATCTCATTTATATTCACTTGGTGAAACCTACACTTTGAGTCACCAAATTAACATTTTCATTTTCCTGTATTGAATTCGTTTTTTTTTTAATAGTCGGGAAAACTCAATATAATATTTAAATAATTGCAGAGATAAGTGTATTGTACAACTAAATATTAAAACAATGCACAAACAATTAGAGGCTGGCAGGCAGTATCAAAACTTGGAAATATCCTATTGGCTGTTGTAAGAAAGCCTAAGTCTGGCCCACAAAAGACAGTTCAGGAGTATCAACCACAATGTGCAAAAGTGAGGGGTATACAAAAGTTGGGACCCACTGGCATTCCTTACCTAACACTCAGGATCGAGTCCTGACACCTTTGCAATCCCACTTCAAAGTGAAGTGGGCAGAGGAAAAGCTCAGAATCCTAATGGTGGGAGTTCTGGGTTTTAACAGAACTGGTTTCTAATTGCATTGTTTCAACTACGTAAGGAGTTAAATAGGCTTTTGTTGTCTTGCTGGGATTATGACACTATTTGGTAAACAATCAAGTATTATATAATTGCAATGTGTTAGAACCTTGTTTATATGGAAAATTCATTCCAAATTCCAAATGACTTCAAAATATACTTTAAAATGTGTCTCACTGTAAGCTCCTAGAAGGCAGGGTATATTTCTTACTTATCTTTGTATCTTATCTCTCAGAATATTTTTTAATATCAATGCTCAAAAGTTCTTATTATAAGCATGATTAGATGAATCAATATAAAAGAGAAGCCAGAATTAACCAAAAGAGGTCTTTAAAAATGTAATCACTTGGCAATGTGTGAGCCCCCATAAGTTACTTCAAATGGGCAAATTTAAATCAGACACTTTCCAAATAAGAAACAGAAAGCCTACGGATAAGAAAACAATTGTGTACATTTACATCTTCATCAGATTATATTTCCTCTCATGCAAATCAGCAGAATCAGCTTGCATGGAATTTGACAGCAAGTCTTTCGGCAAAGGCAAAGAAAAAGTGTTCAGCTTCCTTGGTTCAAAAGCAAACTTCGGCTGTGGGTAGAACGGAAAGGAAATAAAAGGCAAGAGAAGGCATCCATAGAATGTGGATCCCTTTCATTGCGGGTTTTCATTCACTCCCTCACCCTGGCCAATATGAAAGCAGGAAAATGTTTCACTTATGCCTGTGCTTGCTATTCAGGGAATCACCTAGCTTGAGACCTCTGTATCCTCACTGCATGGCAAGTGTTCAAACACACACACACACACACACACACACACACACACACACATTTAAACTGCCACTGGCTTCCTCTGAATCCAGAGTTGGCGCCTCTACTGAGAATCTCTTCCCTGGGAGAGACATCAATGGAACAAGGAAATTGTCTCTTCCTCTGGGTGTGTTACCAAGGTTCCCGCCACAGCCATGCTCTGAGAAACACTGATCTGTGCTCCCCACATTGTCCCGCTGCACCAGAAACAAGGAACAGCAAAAGAACAGTCATTATTTGTATTTGGCCAGAAAGGCGTCAGTGAAAACTGAGAGGCAGTGGGCATGGAAATGTCCCAGTGAGGATCTGGATGAGGCAGGGCCAGCAAGCACTGAGGAGCAGTCTCAGTGGGGAGGAGCCTCCATGATAGAGAGGTACCATCTACCTATGATGGAGAAGGAAAGAAGGAGAGAGAGAGAGAGGGAGGGACAGAAGAAGGGGAGGAGACAGGGGAAGTCCACTACACCTAAGAGCAAACAAACTCAGGTTCAAACGTTGCTTCCACCTCCTGCCGTATGGAGCATAAAGGTTCAGGAATACCCAGACTCTGGAGCTAAATGCCCACAGTTCAAACCCTGGCTCTGCCACTTGCCATTTACATGATATGTATAGGTCAATTTCTTAACCTCATCTGTAAAACAGTGATGATGATAAATAACTACCTAATAGAACTGTCACGAAGCTCAAATGAGCGAATGTTTGGAATGGATAATGTTAGAACGGCATCTGACACATAGAGAGTTGCTATTATGATAATGATAATCTGGTAAAAGGTATTTCCACACTCCTGACTTTCTTTTCTTATTTAGAAAAAAAAAAGCTAAACCAGTTATTTTTATCTCTAATATTCTATCATTCTACCATCAAATATGTATTATTTGCCACATGCCTTGGGAAAACAACGGCCTCATCCTGCAGATGTAGGTTACTTTGTGTAGATGAACATACTGCCAATCAGGGCTCCTGCTGTTGTTGTCCTCCTGTAGCCAACACTGTCTTCACACAGTCGGCGTTGCCTCAAGGGTCTCCACTGGACTCCTGCCTGGGGGTTGAACTCCCAGCTCCGAAGGGTAAGATTCTAGGAGGAGGCATCACTCCCCAAATAGCCCTCAACTTTCAGTAAGGGAACATGCTACTCTGCAAGACTATAAGCCAACATAAAGTAAGCATTGGGTGTTTTATTTTTCCTTCCAATTTGGCTTCAGGATGGGTCTTCAGCCAAATCGAGCAGGTGAAAATCTGTCCTCGATAAACCTTCTTTGGTACTCTACCCTGAGCCCATTCCAAGCAGAGCTGGACCAAACAGCAGGGTGGGTG
Source organism: Rhinolophus sinicus (assembly GCF_036562045.2). NCBI lineage: Eukaryota > Metazoa > Chordata > Mammalia > Chiroptera > Rhinolophidae > Rhinolophus > Rhinolophus sinicus. The sequence continues at coordinate 46,651,349 of NC_133755.1, read as the reverse complement.
AGTGGGAAGTTGTACAGGGACCAATTTGTAAGGGGCACTAAAGCATCACCAGGACACAGAACATTTCAAACTGTCATGAAATAGTGAAAGATCTGCTGGTCAAAATTCTCCTCAGGGAGACCACTGAATGTGATTGGAAGAATACAGTAATTCAGGGGATCTTATCTGGGATTGTACTGTTCTCCAGGGGTGTCTGGAAATGAGTGAAGAGGGGGATTTGTGTACTTACAACTGTTGGGAGAGCACGACTGGCAATTAGCATGTAGTGGGTGGGGCCAGGAACAATAACCCATGAAACAGAACTTGTCTGTCTAAAATGCCATTGGCTACCTTGCCAAGAAACAGCATTAAGTACTCCCAGAAGAGCACGTACTTTCTAAGGACCCAGCTAGCCCCTGGCTCCTCGTTCCTGCCGCAGGGCAAGGCAAGTGGGCATGCCCATGGGGGCCAGAGCTGGACGTTTAGGTAACAAAGATAAGGCGCCACCAGCAAGCCTCCTCCACACTCTGACCACTCATGGCTCACTGCCCATCCCCTGCTCTTGTTAGTGGAATGGAGGAGTGCATTTTGACTGATTTGCTCTGTCCCCCATACGGTCTCATGTTTAATTCTCACAGCAAATCCTTGATGATGAGATATTAATTTTCACAAAATCTAGAGGACTAGAGAAGGACGATGGGAGCTATGCCTCATGGACCCTGCCCTGGGCTCTGGATCCCACCGCAGGACCACCATCCATGCTGAACCTGAAAACTGTACACAGCTCGGCAGAGACCCCACTTCTTTGCATACCCAGCTCCCAGCCAAAGTCCTTGTGGGAGTGTCTGCTGGGCAAATCAGGGTCACATGTCTGTGCCCGCATGCAAAGGGAGCTGAGAAAACTCAGATTGGGAGACAGCCTCTGACTCCTCACAAGACCAAGGAGCTGAATTCCTCAATACAAAAGAGGCTCAAATGCCAGGCAGCAGAAAGGAAATGAGAACACCGGACTCTGATAGGAGAATTCACCTGCAGGGACTTGATTGTAATCCTCCCCTCAGACTAAGCTGATCACATGTCCTGTAGCCAGGGACTGTCTCACTTACGCCCTGGGTTCATTATTAATAGCATCCTTTTCACTCTCAGAAGGATTACAGTTTGGATATGAACTTTACTGTCACCCTCCCTAAGACTCGTGTCCTGCACTGAGCCTCAAATGAGGTGTGCAGGGATTTGCACGTATGTACGATTACATGTGTGCATGTTCCCAAAGTGCCGTGAATTGTACTGCAGAAACCAAGCTCTGATGAACTGGACGGACACTACCTCCATTTCCAGGAACCACTCAGCCCAAGTTGAGACTCAAACTTAAGAATGATTCACAAGAACCACGTCCCTAATAACTGAATTGCCTTGACTTGGTGTATGATTTGTTGCTTTGCAGTTGGAAAACCGGGAAGTGATAATTCCTGGAAAAGATTCTTTCCACTGTGTCTGTTCTGTTAAGTGCATTTCTCTGACTCCATTATTTTATCTCACTTCCCTCAGGACTCTGCCCTTAGCTGCCTTCCAAGTAGCAATAAAATTCACCTTTTTTCTTCAACTTTAAAATGCCAGCATATTTGCAGTATTTTAGTCTTTGGGGGATGAGTGGCTGGCGGGAGGAGGAAGAAAAGAAAAAGAATTGATAGGAGAGAGAGAAAATCAGAAGAGAAAGGAAGTAACACGAAAGAAGAAAATTAAATGAGAGGAAAAGGAGAAGAAAGAAAAGAGTCATCTTACACGATATATTACTCAAGTGTTTATTTCCCTTGGACTGGAACATGTGTTGGTAAAAGCTAGCAATTCATCAAGCATGGTGGTCTCAGCCTGATTCCAACGGGTTTCTCCAACTAAACTCGCTCCCAGTGTCTGAGCCAGGAAGAGCTTCTGCCACACATCGCAGGACCACAGAGTCCTCAAGAAGAGCAAGAACCACCCAGCAGACTGCCGTGCAGTGGGAGGGAAGGCTATCTGGGGTTCTCCAAGCTAATGTTAACAATAAACGGTGAACACAGTCCCCTGTGTTGGTGTTGGTAATCCTGAAGGGAAACACGCCCAAATATTATCCAACCTTGATTTTTAGTTCCAGCAAAGTAAAACTGAGAAACCCTTCCCAAGCTACATATTACCTTTACCTGGAAATAGAAGCTTCTTGAGAAAACCCTTCCTCGTCTTGAAAATCCTTAAGTGAATTGCGTTTAAATCTTCTGTTATTCCCAGCGTTGTTTTAAAACGATGCTACCCACATACATATTCCTGAACTAGCAGACGGGAAATCCCACTTCACGAATTAAGACAATGCCACTTCTCAAAATAAAACACACCTTATAACCCTGCTACGTTACTGGGTGGCAGAGCTAGCACTGTCTCTCCCTGTTTACAGGTAATTTAGACCCTGCGGCATGTTACGATCACTAAATACTGGAAGATTTTTAAAGCTTCTGTCTTAACCAACAACCTCATTCTGATTTGTACCTGTCTACAAGGATAGAGATGAGGAAAATATCACTTCTCCTGAATGATTCAGCCTCACAATTAATAATTGAGAATCTCTTTTTCTCTTTCTCCCTTGCCTTTTTCTCTCCGAACTAAAGTGCACTCTTCAGCTTGTTAAGCTCAGCTCACTCCCACCGATAATTCACTAGAGATCATAATTTATGGACAATTGAAGCTGCAGAAACATCTCTTAGAAGGAATAGAGCAGATCCATAGCAACAATTCTTCAGGGGAATATTAATCCCCGGCTTTATGTAGTGCTAAGTGTACAATAGTAATCAGAACTTGAGTAGAAGCTGCTAATCATTGAGGGAAAAGGCTGTATAAAGAATTCATAATGGAATTAGCCTGCGGCAAACAAAGAAAGACAAAATTAAATCAGCCATCAAATTGCACCAAGGAATTTTAATTTACAGGTTAATGTAGGATTATGTAACTAATCATAGCTAACATTTTCAATGAACAACCAATAAAATTCTGCTCTTTTTTTCCTCTCTAATCTTACTAATGGTATTCCAATAACATGCTTTTATTACCAGATAATATGTTAGAAATGATTCTCAGAAATTCTAACAGTCTTTCCAATTGTCAGAATTAGTATAGAATGGTAGCTTTGAAATAATCAGTCAGAAGTGTGGATCTAGGAAGATCCACTCACTCCTCAGTTCAGTCCAGATCCAATAATATCTGGGTAAGTTTACATAAAATAGATTTACATAACCATATAGCTTTAAAGTATCTGTGTGTTTTTCATGCAGCGCAGGGAGCTAAAATGGGACAAAAGAGATTAAATTAAATATGTGAAACTAATTTGGAGCACAAAGTATATCAGCTAATTCTAAATAAAACCACTGCCATAGATTTATATGTCAATATTGCAGACATATCCAATGACATACACACCAAGGACCGCTCTAACAGAGTTTTCATGGTTTATAAATGTGAACATCATAAAAAGAAATAAGGTTTCTAGGATAAAAAGTTGATTAGCATTTCCCATGAGGGGGGTGGAATCTTGTATCCTCCCCAGTTATAGTTTGATATCAACCAATGCATGACAAAAACAGAAAAAAAAAACCTCTACACAATTTGAAAAATTATATGAAACCCACTGCTTCATAAATATAAATATATTAAAAAAAGACAGCATAACTCTTTGCACATTGGCAAGGAGAAACTCCAAAATTATACTGTATGCTTAAAAAGACATCAGTTTAATCAAAAAGATCTTTTTCCAACATATGGCAGAAGGAAAATTATTATAAATGGAGTAAAAAGTATGTTCATAAGCTTTACTTCACAAGGGAAGAATGCTGGGAAGAAAGGCGGCAGCATTCTTCTTGCATATGTTTTTCTTGTCGAGAACAATGTGGGAAAGTCTCATTTTCCTTTAATCTAAATGTTCATTTTATGGAAGCAGCAACATTCGGCCCAGTTATTAGCAAAGGAGTTTTGTTGCTTTATAAAGTCTAATTTTAAGATGCTCACTTTCAAAAAAAAAAAAAACATTATGGTGTCAATTGCACTACCCTTCAGCAATCCTGTAATAACTTTATTCAACCATTTCTAATTATAATTATATTTTCAATTCCTTTTAGCTATAGAAACTCTTTATCAATCAGAGCACAAGACAGAAAATTACTTTATTACAGCTACAGCTCGTTAGGCTGAGTGCTCTTAATGAAGCAGCCTCATAATCAGATGAAAATCATGCTGGAGAAAACTTGCATCATTAGTCTGGGCCTTAATTACCAAGAAATATAGTCACTAACAATGATATTCCATTTCATGATATGGTGCATGCACCTTCTACACTAGTTGCAATTAATAACTCCACTGACTGCTACAGAATCTTTTCTATTTATTCATAACAATGGAGGGGGGAAATTCTAAATTTAATTGAGCGCTTCAGATTGCACTCCCTTTCTCCCTCTCTCTCACATTCAGATTAAAATGTCACAAGGCTAATATTCTATCTTACAATAATTCATCATTTTAATTACATATTTTATGTATGTGAAACGTCTTTTTCAGCTTTATAGTTGAGGTTGACATTTTTGGGGGACGCATCTAGGAAAATGTGTGGCTTCTTGTGAAAGTAGTTCCTACCACCCAGGACCACATCAAGGAAATTTGAAGGGAAAAAAAAAAATATATATATATATATATATATATATATATATATATACACACATACACACACACACACACCACTGCCATCAGTCCATCAATTCCATCCATGTTGGAAAAAGCTGCCAACAAGAACAGGGACATTCATTTAAATTAACGTCGGCGTCTTCTGATAGGCTTTGGATGGCAGAATGGCAATGTTCTGGAAGGAACAAGGCCCTGTGTCAGGGGTCTCTTTGTTAGGCATGATTGATCACAGACAGAATCAGCAACTTTCCTTTGTGAAAGCCTCCTTTCTTCTGCCTCCGCTCCTTGCACCCTTTCCTTGCCTCCTTTCTCACCAAGATCCTTGCTTCTGTCCTCCTGAGAAACGCCTTCAGCCTGGAAAGGAGATCCGGTCCCTGGCCCTCCGGCTGGGTCCCGCACACTGCCAGGTCCCGGCAGAGACCCACCTGATCTCTCCATCCTCTCTCCAGGCTGGATTAATGCTGGAACTCAAGGTGCCGTGGCAACTGCTGCTCTTTTTCAAACGCAAATTAGGTAAGGGCAAAGAGCAGCTGGGAGAGGGCAGAGGGCAGTGGGGCTGGCAGAGATAAATGAGCTCCCCACTTGACCTCAAACCCAAGTTTCCTAGAGCTGGACTTCCCGCCTGACATCAGTCTTTCACAGGACTCATTGCCAATCAGCTGATTTCATTAATCTGTGCTGCACTTTTCCCAATCATCTGCCTTATGAGCACCAAACAATTTGATAAATGAAATTGATAGAAGAGAACAACTTGGAAAAATCCACAGGCCACAAGATGAAGCGTTGGCTATAATAAGAGAATGTGCATTTTTTTAGGAACTATGTAAGCATTCAACTTCTACATCATGAACGATCCCTGACTTAAAGATCATTGGCTTCACACTAATTAGCAGTGAGCACGCAGGGGCACAGTTCCTGAAGCATTAGAAGGAGACAGACATTCTCCCCACCCAGTTTCAGACCCCAAATAAACAAATGTCTGAATAAGAAAATAAATGAAAACCCGCCACACACACACACACACACACACACACACACACACACACACACACACACACACCAGATGACAATTAGCTTGAAGATGGTAAAGAGCTGACAGTGTCATTGTCATTAGTCTTTGTTCTTTCTGGCATTGTTAAAGTTTGGAGGGAAGTAGTGACAAGTAGTAACATATTTCACACAGACTTTACAGGAAAAGGTGCTCAGAAGAGGGATGCGGAAGATGAGAGCCAGTAGAACGGGAAGGTCATGAGGCAGAGCAGGAAAATGCGGGCTTCCTGGAGAAGGCTGCTAGGTGAACAAGAAGAAGTGGACCTGGACCAAGAAAAAAACAACAGGAAGCAGCAAGAAACGAAAGGAAGACAGGAGAAGATGAGGCATTAATCAGAACCACACAGAGCACATTTCCATCAGAAAAATGCTTGGCATTCTGGACAGCCCAATGGCTTGCCAATCAATGTGAGATGTGCAGGGATTACCAAAGACAACTGGTTTGCAAGGCCCAGCCTGACACCTTTAGAAGCAGCCAGAGGACAGCCAAGTAAGAGTTAAAGGGAACTGGCTGTTTCCACATTCTCCCATTAATGCAATGTCAGGAAAAGACCTCAACATTACTGTCCTCGCCTTCAATCACTCCTTAATGTTTCCTTCTAACAGCACTTCAGGTAAGAACAGAAGTCACTGCAGGTATTTCCACCTGGCAGCGGCCACCCACATGGACACAGGACCGGCCCCAGGCAGCTCCAGGCTGTGTCCTACATCCCAATGTTCCCATGCTCTGAGCCGGCAACGTCCACCTCCAGTTCCACAATGAGACAACAGCACCAGAGCTGGATCTGAGGAGGCTGGCGGCTCTTCCGCCTCGGAGGGTCTTCAGAGGGAGCTGCGTAGTTCATCAGTACACTGGCTTCAGCGTGAGCTCTTCCTGGGCCCTGCCACATATGAGCTGGGTGATCTTAGGAGACTGACTTAACTCCTCTGTGCCTCGGCTTCCACATCCCCAAATAAGGGCAAAAATAGCATCTGCTTCATGGGGCTGCTCCAAGGTAATCTGAGATGAGGCATATAAAAGTGCTCATAACACGATCTGGCACATAGGAAGTTTCAATAAATGCTAGCTCTGATCAGCGTCATCAGCGTCATCATTACAGTCATGACCACAGACAGGAGGCAGGCACAGCTTGCTCTGAAATAGGCTCAAGGATTTCAAACGGTGGTTTTCAAACCTGGCTACGCATAATCACCTCCCATGAATTCCCCCACCCCAGACCAGTTAGATCAGAGTCTCCTGGGTGGTAGTTTTAAAAGCTCTTTGCATGATTCTGTGTGCAACCAGGACTGAAACCCACTGTTACTTAGTCTCAGCGCCGATGCGTGAGATTTAAAACGTGATGTTGCCAGCTGAAAAGGCCTACATCTTGGCAAGTGGCAAAGCCCTTGTCTGGGTCTCCCAGAGAGCAACATGAATACTGTAGCTACACTTTGAGACATTGAGGGTTTAGAGCATTTATGGCCCATGAAGGAGCAACCACAGCCTTGGCTGAAGGAATGTGCCTGTTGTCTTTTCCAGCTGGCAAAGTGGTCCATTTCCAATACACAGAGCATAATACATGCAGCCAAATGTTCCCACAGGACGACCACCTGTGACGTGAAAACTCTTGTCTGGGGCCAGAACGCGCATGTGCCAAAAAGCAAAAGGTGGCCAGTGAGCACCAGTAAAAAGACCATGTTCCCCAGTGGTTTAGGAAGGGCAGCCTCTGCGAAACCTACCCAGAGAGAGCCCAGTACGGCCCCAGGGGGAAGAAACGACCACCATTCAGGTTTCTGAGAGTGAATGGTAACCTGTCTGAATGGACAAAGTTAGATTCAGGCTACCTCTGAGTGAATGTGACAAATCTAACAGGTTAAATCCTTTGCTGTCTTGATGACTTTGGCAGCTGTTTGACACTTACATTTACAGGATCTAGGAAACCTAAAAATTTCAACTACTTAGACTCCTCAAACTTAAATAAATCTGCCAGGCACTCAAAAGACAATCCTTTATTTATTTATTTGCTTTTAATACTGAAGATACTTCCGCCACAGACAGACTTCCAAGACCACGTACAAAATAATAGAAAAACCACAATTAAAAAAAGAAAGAAAGAAATTAAGAACATTAAGCAGCATCTAAACTCATCCTTCATTTCAACCCCTGTGTTTCTTCCGGCAGGAAGGGATTTACGTTGCCCGTGGTGGTTACTGGAAACCTGAAACGGGATCTGCTCATCCCAGCAGTACAGGTTAGCACAACCCCCCTGTCCTGCAGGGAGTGGGAAAGTCTAGAGGGTTCTAGTCCCCGCCCCATCAGAGACATCAAAGCCCCTTGGTGGCTCACGTCTGGCTGCTTTTCCACCCTACGAAAGGATCATGGGAGAGAGACATGCTAGCAGAGAAAATCATAACAGTTGGTTGTAAATGGAAACTTAAAACACACCGGCACACCAAAGCACTTACAATCAAACACTAAAAGGACAAATACTGTATGATCCCACTTCCATGACATACCTAGGACAGCCAAAAATCATGGAGACAGAAAGTGGAAAAGTTGTTATGAGGGAGTCGGGGGAAGGGAGAACGGGGAGTGGTGTCATGGGTCCCGAGTTTCAGTTTGGGATGATGAAAATGTTCCAAAGATGGACGGCGGTGATGCAGAGCAGTGTCAGTGTACTTCCTGCCACTGACTGTACACACAAAAATGGTGAAAAGGGCAAAGTTTACATTATCCATATTTTACCACAATAAAAAAAAATCAAACACAAAAGAACATTTATCTTGAGGTCATAAGGAAATTATTTAATATGTCCTGGGTTTTTGTTTCAGTGATTACAAGAAAAAAGCAAAACTGAAAAAAAAAAAAAAATCAAGAGCATAACTTCTTTGAAATACTGGAAGCAGAGCAGAAGATCTGAGGTGTGAGAGACAGACTAAGTCAGGAGTCCTGGGTGGAGAACTTCTATCTGATCTGATGGGCTGGGCGACCTTGGGCAAGTTACTGAACCTCTCCAGGCCTTGGTTTCCTCATCATTAAAAGCAGGGAGTTAAAGATGATCACTCAGTCCATGCCAACTCTAAAATCGACAATTCTATACTTTCTTTCCTTTGCCTCATTTTTCGAGTCCATCTCGGTATTCATGCAAATATTTTTTAGAGGAAAACCACAGCAGTCACTACAAGCAAATATCAGTATCCTCCTCCCTACTGGTTAGACAAAAAAAAAAAAAAAGAGGCAAAAAAAGCTGGGGACAATTAAATAAAAATAAATTAACTGTCAAACCTGCAGGTAAAGAACCCACAAAACATGCAAACCCCAGGAGTGAATTTTTTTTTTTTTTTTTTTTTTTTTACTATTTCACTCTTTTTTTAGGAGATATTTTTATCTAATGAAAATGCCCTTTTCTTCTTCCATGATTGTAAATTACCTGGTTAGAAGTTGTTGAGTCTAGCCTGCCCTTGAATGAATGGCTGAGCCCGTCCTTTACGACTGTGGAGACAGTGGTGTCCAAATTTCATGAACAGCCGGGTCACCACAGCAGAACTTGAAGTATTTCTCTTATCACTGGGCTGTTTCTAAACTCTCACTGGCTCCTTCTTCCCAGCAATCATGACAATCAACATCATAGTTTCAAGGAACCAACATCCCAACCATAATTTGCATTGTTATCTTTTCATCTGACTTTGTCCCTTCTTTGTACTTTGACTCTAAAATGCCTGAAAAGCAGGAACTCTGCTCTGCATCTCCCTGCTAAGCCCGATGGCATCTGGGGGAAGGTAGGAGTTAGCATCGAAGTGCCACAAACCATGCAATCTGTGTTCCATTCTTTAGGCCAGTGAGGCTCAACAACGAGCAATTTTCCCCTTCCCCACTCCAGGGACATGTGGCAATGTGTGGAAACATCTCTGGTTATCACACTGAGGACAGGGGAGCTACTGGCATCTAGTGGGTAGAGAACAGGGATGCTGGTAAACATGCTACAATGCACAGGACAGCCCCACAACAAAGAATACGCCACCCCAAATGCTAATAGTGTTGAGAAACCCTGCTTTATACAATTGAAAATTTCACAGAAATTATGAAACAGGTTTTCTCATCCTCATTGTATAGATAAAGCTCAAAGAGTTTAAGTAACTTCTCCAAAGTTACCTAGCAAGAAAGTAGACAGGCCAGGAATGGATCTCAAGTCTATCGGTCCAAAGAGCCACTGTCTCTCCTGAATGAATGATGAGAGAATGAATAAAGTCAGCCTGCTGCTCTGTGCCAGGGAAGCCGAAGAAGGGCAGACTGCACAAGAGGCAGATTCAGGCTGGCCGGAGACCACCTCTGGGTGTCACTGGTTATGCCCCAGGCCAGATGCTCAGGCAAGACGTGCTCATGACCTCTCCACCACTGCTCATTGGAGCTGCTCACCTCAATGGAGGGGAGACAGAGAGGATGAAGGAGACCTCACGTCTCCACGACACTACCCAGCTCTGGGAAGGGCATGGCTAATACGCCCCCGAGTGGCTCACAAAAAAGCTGAGAACTGGGGCTGCAGAGCTGTATATGCAGAAACTGTAAGCCAGGACTGGCCGCCTGGGGAGATGGCCCCGACCAGCTGAATTGCTCTCTTAGGTCCTTTCTTTCAGGAAATGGAGATGGATGGGAGAACAGTGATTGGAAACGGTCCCCGAGTTTCCCCTTGTGGGAAAGCCACCTCTCTAGTGGCTAATTGCTTTCAGTTCCTTTGAAAAGTAAGCCATTCACTCAGCAGAACCACACACAAGATGGTGGTGGTTTTAAAAGATAACAACTCCCCCCTCCACCACCCCCCTCAAGAGCCTGCTTAAAACTACTAGGGTTTCCAAAGATCAACGACAAGTGTCAACCTTCATGGTGAAGTGGGGCGGGGAAGGTTTGTTTCTAAAACCTAGTCACTGGGGCCCAAGCTTGGGGGGCCTCTCTCCTCCCAGTGCCCCCTTGATTCTCTACCAGCCCCCTCAAAACAAGGGCCCACTGTCTGAGGCACTGCGACTACAGAGCTGGATGGAGTAATTAAGGGCTGCTTCAGTCAACCATTTGTGCTAAAAAGTCTTAAGGATATTTAACGCCCTCAGGCCCCATGCATTAATTAAATCCTTTTTACCTGCTCTGATTTTTCTGGAAGTAGAAGACTTCCAGGGGGAGAAGAGAAGTTCTAAGGCACGTCACACTACACACATTAAAACCCATCCAACAGGGGTTTGGAAAGCACCTTTGAGGTGCCTAGCACCTTGCCCACTGTTAAGGGCCGTTCTGCCAGGTAACAGACCGTAGTGACAGAGATGGGTATAAGCCTGCAGGAGCCTACAGGGTTACTGTGGTTCTAGGGTCATTCCCCAAAGCACCCACGGCTGCTGGAGCTTTGTTTTCCCACTACTGAGCAGAAGAAACAAAATGTATTAGATAATACATGACTCGTGTGTTATTTTTTATTATTCTTAATTCAACTTCAGACTTGATTTAGATGTCAATACTTTTTCCATTCCTGTTATTTTTCTGTTCCCAGATCTACTTCTGGATAATGCACTGCATTCAGTCAACTTAGTCTCCTCTCATTTATGTCATTTTCTCCGTCTTCCAGGCTTTTCATGACCTTGACACTTCTGAGTACTGGTCAGGTAGTCTGTAGAAAGTCCCTCAATTTAGGTAAGTCTGATATTTTCCTCATGCTGAGACAGAGGTTGTATGTTTGGGGGAAGAAGAACACAGAGGTGAGGAACCCTTCTCATCACATTGTATCAAGAGGTATGTGATACACATACATCCACACGACGTCACTGGAGATGGTCACCCTGACCGCTGGGGAAGGTCGTGCCTACCAGGTTCCTCTACTACAAACTTACCGTACACCCTTTCTGTATTCTTTTGAAGCAAGTCGCTAAGTCCAGCCCACATTCAAAGGGCGAGTAGAGCAATTTCATGACATAAAAAAAGAAAAAAGCACAACTTGAAAGTCAGGCCCTCGGGTTCCAGTCTCAGCTGTATGGCCCAGGGTCTGTCCCTTTGTTCAGAGCGGCTTGTTGCCATCTCTACTCTGTAAATAGGCAGGGTGGCCCTGCCTTGCCCCAGGGGTTGCTGAGGGATCAGACAGGGCAAGACAAGACATAGGAAAGGAGTTTCAGCTGCCACGCTCCACACCACGGCCGGCCACGAAAGTTAAATTCCTGCCACCTTCCTCAGTTTCCCCCCTCCCCACCGCAGCAGCTACATACTCTGCCCTGCTATTCCTGTGCATACCCAGCACTTGCCCTCTTCTGGCTGCTGCTCTCCCTACTGGAAATGTCCTTCCCTAGTATCCGCAGAACTTTCTCCCTCACTTAGCTTCCCTCTGCTCAAACATCCCCTCCCCAGGAAAGTCTTCCTTGACCCTGATACTTAAAATAACTTTCCTACACATTCTCTCTATCCCTTCACCCAGCCTGGTGTTCCTTGTGTCTGTCAGCACTACCTGCCATTATAGTCTGTACTTCTTTTTCTACTGTTTGTCTTTTCCTCCTTGAACAGCAGGGAATTGGTATGTTTCATTCCTCCGCTGACCCCCAGTGCCTAGGACAGAGCCTGGCCCATAGTAAGCTGAGCCTCAAGAGACATTTATTGAATGAAGGAACACCTGGGAGGTTTTTTTTGTGTGTGTTTTTTTTTTGTATCTTTATAGTGCTTGTTGTCTTTGTAGATTCATAAACCCTTACAATAACTCTACAACTGTACAACATCACACAACCCCTCCCCCCAGCTTAGAACTGCTGTATGATCTATTAATGATTATGATTATAACTTTGGATGGAGAAAAACTATGATACAGGGATGGAAAATGGTTTTATCTGCCATGACACCTGTGGTCCATGGGCCATGGCTGCCTGGAAACAGTTTTGAGAAAGATTCTGAGACCAGATCTGAGTGCAGAGGGAGAATGCGCTAAGACTGACTTGTCATTTTGTAATGTCTGCCATGGATAAAAGAACGGGAGCAGTGATGCACATGATATATGAAAGTATGGTATTCCTGGTCCTTAGATCATTCCACTGGGAGTAGGTCTGGTTTTCTAATTAATACAAAATAATTGCCACAGAAACAAACTCCTGTAAGGTCATTACCTACATCAAGTTTTATACAGAAAGGGTCAGACAGTAAATACTTTAGGTGTCATGGACCAAACAACAGTCTCTGTGGAAACCACTCAACTCTGCACAAAAGGGGCCACAGACAATAAACAGTGGGTGTAGCTGTATTCCGATAAAACTGTACTTAGAAAAACAGACTTCAGCTAGATTTGGTGGGCCATAGTTTGCCAATCCCTGACCTCCATGAATTTCTCTTCAAAGAACATCTTTCACCATCCTACTCTCCCTATCCCCCCAGAAAGCAACAAGATTGTTAGAAAAACCAAAATTATTATTCAGCCCTTGTTAGATCTTCTGACTTTTTGCTCTAGAGTCCACAGAGATTATTTACATATCAACATCTTCTGGCACTTTAAGAGTTAGCAAAAGTGTCACCAGTCACCCAATGTTTCATTAATGATTGCAAACATCTTTAGAAAAATGCCACAGTGGGTTTCTTTCACCAAGTGATTTGTTTCAGATATAATTTCAGTTTAATTAATAGGGGATTTCATTGTGACCTGGAGGGTGTGAAAACCAGCAGAGTCTGTGGTTTGGTTAGGAGACAACCTGTCTGTGCCTGCAGAAGGAAAATTTTACAAATAAAGAAAACAAAACTGGCATTTTCTCAGCTGTGAACATCCAGCCGATACCCTCATTAAAGACACCAGTGGAGCATCTTGAAAAAGCAAATTAAAAGGAGGTGGGGAAGGATCTAAGAGGTACAATGGTGGGAGTGGGTGGGTGGGGGTTGGCTTATTTATTCCCTGAAAATAACTCTGTTTCTTAGCTGCATTGTAATCTGTATCTGTGCCATATGTCTTTACTAAATCCTAAACCAGCAAAAGCAACAAATCAACAGTAAGATTTATTAGGCTCCGCCTGGCATTGGATAGCAAAAGTCAAGAGACACAGTCCTTGCACTTGAGGAGCCAAGTCTTCTTGAAAGTGGCTTCATTAGAACTTCCTGGCATTCTGAAAATGTATAATCACTTATCTAAGCAATAAAGCTTATTTTTTGAGGGGTGCATTTGGAGGGGAGATGTTGTTTTCAATTACCAATAAGCAAAATGCCTCGTCCACATATCCCAAAACACCAGGTTACATTAGTTTCAGTTTTAATATCCTGCCAAAGAGGAAAAAAAAAAGGTCCCCAAATATGAAACAAATACAGCTGTCTAATATTGCTGTTCAAATGCCACTGCATTAAATAAAATTCCATGCTGTAAAATTTTGCAAGGTGATAAAACAAAAATGATATAATAAATATAAAACATCTGCATTTTTTTAACAAGACATTTGGAAACCAATTCCATTTATATTTCAACTTGTTTTGAAGTGTTCCTAGTTTTGAAAAACATCCTAGTTACAGTGTATTAGACTTTTTTCCCCAGAAAAAAGATTAAAGAGCTGATGCCCAAGTGAAGGACGACGATGCGAGGGGAGGAAAAACCACCCTTGTGTTTTCCAGAATGAACCTTGTGTTTGAATCTTCAGCTGGCTTTCAGTCGTAAAAAGGGGGGGTGAGTGCCCATCAGCAGTGCTGGAAAATGGATTCTCACACACGCACAAAAATGCGTTAAAACAACATTAAGTTTCTGGCAACAGCTCAGGCACATACCCCAGGAAGTGGAGAGTTTAATAGCATCTCTGCCTCTCTCTGTGTGCCTAGGTGGGGTAGTTCCTAAAACACTGGGAGAACAGTAAGACCACCCAGGGCTTTTGGCTCAGACAGGCTTTGGTGTAGAGGGGTAGGGCTCAAATATGAGAGCTCTGCCCCTACGTCAGGCTGGGAAACCCAGTATCTGAGCATCTGGGCATTGGACCTATAACAGCTCAAAGAGGTCTCACATTTCCTTTGGAAAGGAACAAAGGCAATGATATTTTGGGGAGAGGAAGAGGGGACAAAACGTGCATCTGTTTGCTACGATTTTAAGCACCCTCATTCTCCATTGCTAGAGAGAAGAATGCATGGATACCTGAATTCAGAGATGAGAACTCCGCCACTAGTCACCTACGCAAACACCATTTTATCTACAACACCCATCTTTTGACCCAAACACCATCTATAGAGCTGCAAAATTAGGAGCAAGTTCTTTGTTTATTTCATGGCTCACAGCAGACAGATGAATTGTGCTTGGAACGATCAAGGGAAGAGAATCTGGCCTGAGGACTGCTCATAAATGAGTTTTCAATACTAATGGTAGCACTTTTCTGTGCATTTTACAGACACTGCCACATTTCATCCTTATGGCCACTGACTGCTATTGGAGGTGATCATTATTGTCACCTTCCAAATGAGGAAATGAGCTTCCGCAGGGCCAAAGAAATCGCCCAGGTCACACAGCTGGCCAGTGGCAGAGCCATACACTGAACCCAAGTCTGGAGGACAACTCAGTCACCACAGGACATTCCTGAGCATCTGGTAAATGAGGAGTGGTGTGTAGCCCAAGTTTTATAAGAAAGTTTACTGATTTCAGCCACTAAGGAGAGGGCCTCTGAATGGAACAAAATCTGCTCAACAGAACAGTTGAAGAGAAATGCAGTTAATATTTTGGGGGTAAGACTGCATTTAGAACGAGGTTAACCACATGTCAAGCAGAACTGGAGAGCCCTGCCTCGATGCACAGTTGGTGGTGGTGTGTGGACAGCACGTGTCACATATGCTCATGCATAAACACATCTCCCAAGGCCATTTGCACAGAATTCACTCTAATAAACAAGCTTTTCTACAATCTTACTTATTAATATGTTTGGGAAACTTTTTCTTCCTCACTAGTTTAAGAGCCATCTTCATCCCATCCCCGACTTGATGCACGTAAATATGCTTCAGGAACTACTGCGAAAGAGGCCTTCTCGTTTCCCTAAATTGATAGAATGAAAGCCTGAAGTAGCTAGTGGTGTTGGGCACTGCACTGGGGAACACATGCTTATGAGAAGTCAACCAGCAGGAAGACAGACGGGAAAGGACAGATTCCTGGTTGCCCTGCTGAGCACGCGGGTCCTCGGCATATCTGAAAGGGTCATCCCTGAACTTTCCAGTGACCTGAGCCAGTGAACTTACCTTTGTGTTCAAACTAGTTTCAGTTGTTCTACAGACATATACCACCTAAGCAGTTCAGCTTATATATCATTACTACATGCTAAACGCATAAGATTAAAATGTGATTCAGGGAGAGTGTTTCTGCAAAGAGGACTAGTGACCAGACTTACTGGTACCAGTATAGGCCCAGAATTTCCAAGGTCTATAATTCAAACATACTTGCAAATCTGCTTAAATTAGGACGCTACACTGCACCCCTGTGCTTTGAATTCAGTATAAATGAGCCCCAAATTGCAATACACAAATTCACCTTTGACTTTTAAAAGGCGTTTGTCACACACATCAGAACTGAGAGCTCACCCTCATGAGAGGTTATCAGAGATACCGCTCTGTCTCCATGTGGTCCTGCCCTTAAATCACCCCCAAAACAGAGATGCCTAACACTCTTCAAAAAAGAAACTGCCTGACCTGCTGAAAAGTGTTTGAGCGTTCAGATGGTTTCATATCAGTTTTGTTTTGTTTTTTTAATGCTCAAAGATACCCGTGCAAGCCTATGAAATATTGAAAGGAAAGCCTTGAGGGCAAGTCAAAAAGCATCCAACATCATTAGATAGCTTGCCCTATTCTCACTAAGGTTATGACTGTGGCTTAAAAAGTGAGAACTTCTGCCAATGGTTTATTTATTTACTGCTACAGGAACACCCATTGTCCCTTTCCCATTTACTCACCTCCCATCATACACAAGGTTGGATGATTTAAGATGTTTTGTGGAATGGTGGTTGGGCTTTCCATTCTTTTCCTGGTCCTGGCACATAGTTGCTAGGTGACCTTAAACCCATTAATCATCTTCTTGTGGACTCAGTTTCCTCTGCTGAACAAGTGGGGCTGCTAATAACCCACAGACTCCTGTGAGAAGAGAAGGAGAGCCCTAATTCAGAGCACCCTGCACAGCATCAGGAACAGAGCAGATGCTCCAAACACATCGGTCTGCTTTCTTTCCACTAAATTAACTGTCTTTGGCAAAACCAACCAGATATTTTGGTATGAAA
This sequence comes from Rhinolophus sinicus, assembly GCF_036562045.2. Classification (NCBI taxonomy): domain Eukaryota; kingdom Metazoa; phylum Chordata; class Mammalia; order Chiroptera; family Rhinolophidae; genus Rhinolophus; species Rhinolophus sinicus. The sequence goes on along the minus strand of NC_133755.1, from coordinate 46,634,426 downwards.
TAGGGTAATTTCACTACTTCCTGCTTGAAGTGCTCCCTGGCTAGTAAATTCCACCAACATCTAGTCACTTGCTAGGCTAAAGGTGAAGCACTATCTTGAATTTTGTTTCCCTCACACCCCACATTCAATCCACCAGCAGGATCTGCTGGTGATACCTCCAATAAACATCTCAATCTGACAATCTCTCCCTTCCTCCTACTTTCCTGTCCATTTCATCACTATCTCTCAGCTGGTTATGACAACGGCCTCCTAACTGGTCTCCTGCCTCCCCTCTCATCTCCCTACAGCCCCCACCTAGCAACCAAAGTGACATTTTCTGAAGTGAAAATCAGATCATGTCACATCTGCTAAAATCCTTCTACCCTTTCCAACAATATTAATAGCAATAATACTACCTATAATTTATTGAGCACTTACTGTATATAAGGGGCATAGGTCTAAGCACTTTGCACATCTTAAATTATTTAACCTAAAGCAACTGTCCAGTGTCCATTGACAGATGAACAGATAAAGAAAATGTGGTGTGTGTGTGTAAATGGAATGGTGTTCAGCCATGAGAAAAAAGAAAATCCTGCAATTTGCTACAACATGGATAAAACAGGAGTGCATTATGATAAGTAAAATAGGCCCGACACAAAAAGACAAATACTGTACAATCACATTTAAATGTGGAATCTAAAAAAGTCAAACTCATAGAACCAGAATGTAGAATGGTAGTTGGCAACAGTCAGAGGGGTGAGGGAAATGAAAAGATATTGGTCAAAAGGCACAAACTTCAAATTAGAAGATGAATAAGTTATGGATCTAATGTACAGCATGATGGGTATAGTTAATAATAGTATATCGTATACTTGAAATATGCTAAGACTAGGATCCAAGATGGTGGAGTAGATAATCACTATGCCTGCATCCTTCCATGAACACATTAAAATTACAACTAAATTATAGAAAACTACAGCTAAATTGGAGAACCATCTGAAGTCTAGCTGAACAGAAGTCCTATAACTAAAAATCTAAAGAAGCCATGACGAGACTGGTAGGAGGGGCAGATATGAGAAACAGGCCCCAAACCTCCCTGTGGCAGTTAAGAATCAGGAGGGATATCTTGGCCACAGAGGTTCCCCTGGGAGGAGTGAGGGACCCCATACCCCCACAACACGTTCCCCAGCCCAGAGCACTGGTACCAGGGAGAGGAGCCCCCACAACATCTGGCTGTGAAAAAAGTGGGCATTCCAAACATCCTGGTAGGACAGAAAGCTATGAAAAACCCAGACATCCTCTTAAATGGCCTGCACACAGACTCACTCACTCACAGGCACTCACCTTGGGCTCCAGCAGAGGGACAGTAACTTGGAAGGAATCAGAGACATACAGGAATGGGGGGGGGGGTCATACTGAGGTATGTGGCTATGGGAGGAGGACTAGAGGACAGTTGGCATTTTCTCTGTGTGGGGTCCTTCTTCCCTGCAGCCAGCAGGTGGGCGCCATCTTCCCTGTGTTGAGCCCACCCCCAGCACAGCCAAATCTGAATCTGCTTGGCCTGGTGAGCTCCACTGCTCCACCCAGCTAACTCACTGGGACCCTGCCCTACCCAACTCCTGCAACACTGGAGGCACTTTCTTCATGAGCAGCCAGCCCCTCCCGCATTGCATTTTCCTTGGAAAATTATCAGACTCAGGCAGGTCCCCAGTGGGTGGCAACTGGCTTCAGTGTGCTCTGAGACTTTTTCTGAGTAGCTCCAGGCTCAGCACTGGCACCAAACCAGAATTTACACTAACCTGGTGACCACAACTCCTCCCACTCTAGTGACTCCCTGAGACCCTGCCTCACCCAACTTGCATACAACACGAGGCTCTATCACCGGGTGAACCTTAAGGCAGCCAGCAGGTAGCAGCAGGCCTTGGGATGTCCTGGCTTTTTGTGGAACTACCCCAGGCTGGGTACTGGTGACACACATCCTCGGTTCATAGCATGGCCTCTCCCACGCACCTCCTGGTTTAGCCCAGGCAGAGAACAACCTCAAATTGCTCTGTAGCTCCCATCAGGTAGTCCCCAAACAGGTAGTGGGTGCCCTGGGCCTGCATCAGAGTCCCTCCCAAGAGGCCCCAGAACCAACATACTTGGAGGTTGGCCTCAGACCACAGCAAAACACTGCCCAATTAGCCCCACAAGCAGCACACACAAAGGGTGGTCTCAACAGGCACCAGAGCCCACTCAGTGGGGTAAGTCCCCAAACAGGAACCCATAACCTATGGATGTAGTCCAACCCCACAGCCGGTCAGCTTAAAGGTCAACCCCACCCACTGATGTACCAATAGCAATCAAGGCTCAACTACTATAGGAGGGCACACACAACCCACACAAGGGACACTCCTGGTGCACTCAGAGCAGGTGACCATTGAGACTGTGCCACTGGGCCCCACAGGACACCTATTATATACGGCCATCCAGCTAAGACTGGGAGACATAGCAGATCTACCAGATACATAGAAACAAACACAGAAAGAAGCCAAAATGAGGAACAAAGAAATGTTTCCAAATGAAAGAACAGGAGAAAAATCCAGAAAAATAATTAAACAAAATGGAGGTAAGCAACCTACCAGAAACAGAATTCAAAACAATGGTTATAAGGATGCTCAAAGAACGTAGTAAGAACTTTAACAAAGAGGTAGCAAGGATAAAAAAAGGACATAGAAACCATAAAAGAGAACCAGTCAGAGCGAAGAATACAGTAACTGAAATAAAGAATACTCCAGAAGAATCACCAGCAGACTAGATGAAGCAGAGGATCAAATCAGTGATTTGGAAGACAAGGCAGCAGAAAACACTCAGCTGGAACAGCAAAAAGAAAAACAAATCCAAAAATAATGAGGAGAGTTTAAGAGACCCCTGGGACAATATTAAGCAAACAACATTTGCATCATAGGGATACCAGAAGGAAAAAAGAAAAAGCAAGAGATTGAGAACCTACTTGAAGAAATAATGACTAAAAACTTCCCTAACCTGGTGAAGGAAATAGACATAAAAGCCTAGGAAGCACAGAGAGTCGCAAACAGGATGAACCCAAAGAGGCCTAAACCAAGACACATTAATTAGAACGGCAAAGGTTAAAGACAAAGAGAAAATCCTGTAAGCTGCAAGAGAAAGGCAACTAGTAACTTATACAGGGGAACAGATTAAGAAATACAAATTGGTTGTTACAAAGTAGTTATGAGGATGTGGGGATACATTGTCAATAATATTGTAATAACTATGAACGGTGTCAGATGGGTACTAGATTTTGGGGGTGATAAGTGGGAGGGGGTTGGGGCAGCATGACAAAGGTGAAGGGATTAAGAAGTACAAATTGGTAATTACAAAATAGTCATGGGGATGTAAAGTAAAGCACAAGGAATATAGTCAATAATATGGTAATAACTATGTATAGTGCTAGGTGGGTACTAGACTAGTCAGGGGGATCACTTCTTAAATTATATAAATGTCTAACCACTATGCTGTACACCTGAGATTAATATAAAATAATGAATGTCAACTGAAAATTTTAAAAAGGGGGAAAGGGAAATAAGAAGTCCAAATTTCCAGTATAACACAAATAAGTCATAGGAATATAATGTACAACATGGGGAATATAGTCAATAATATTGTGATAGTGTGGTACAGTGTCAGATGGTTTCCGGACTTATTATGGTGATCACTTCTTTAGGTACATAAATGTTGAATAACTATGATGTATCCCTGAAACTAATATAATATTATACGCATATATTACCTATATTTTTAATAAAAGTCTTAATAAAAAATATGCTAACGGTAGATTGTAAGTATTCTCACTACATGCACAAAAAATATGGTAACTATATGAGGTGCTGGATGTATTAACTAGCTTGACAAATTGTGGTCATTGCTTCACAATGTGTATGTATATTAAATTACTACATGGTATATCTTTTAAAAAATCACGTTGTACAACCTAAATATATACAATTTTTATTTATCAGTCATAGCTCAATAAAACTAGGGGTGGGGAACAATACAAGGTAGTACTGTCATATCCTCCCCTGTTGTGCATACAAAGGTCACGCAGTTAGTGGCAGGGGCCAGGATAAGGCATCCACCCTTTCCCTTCCTAAGAGACCCTAGAAGACGTAGCGCCCCTCCCCCATCTGCTTCCTCACTTCACCTCCTAACACTTCCCCTCCCTCCTTGCTCCCTAAGCTCTAGCCACTCTGGCTTTTTTTTGTCCCTCAAATATACACTAGCTCATTTATTTCTCAGGTTCAAAGACCCCTCATCCAGGCTCTGCTCAAAAATCACCCTCTTAAAGCCACCCTGGACCACAACTGATGGCTGCAATGGATGTGAGCACTCGTCACTACCATTATAACCACCACCCTGTCATGAGTCCAAAAGGGCACCCCTTGAGGACCCCTTCTCGTTTTTGCTGGGGGGTTTAAAACACGGAGAGGATATTGACTGACAGTGCTCTGATTTATCATTTAGTGTATCAGGTAATTCATAAATCTCCTTGCTTCTGAGTTTGATTTTGAACAGAAAAATGCCCATGAAAAGAGAGGAAAGTCTATGGAGTGTTTTTGGAAATTGCTTCTTAGAACACTGCAAGTTTTTTTGCCCCCTCAGTGAATGAACTACTCTGAAAAACTCTGAAGGCCGAAAACTGATGGTACTGAAAACATTCTCTCACAAAAAGAGCTTATTTTAACTTTTCAAAAAATATTTGTGTTTCTTCAAATATTACTATGGTTCTTTTTTTTTTCAAGGCAATTCAATTTGGGGGGAATATTATGACAATATGCTTCTTCATGCCAAAGAAAGCTTTTCATTGGCCTCTCTCGTGTTTCTGGCTTTCTTTTTCCAGCTGTTATATCAGATATAATCATGCAAAACTGCGATTTGTCATCCCATCAAATTTGGCTTGTAATTCTCAATGTTACAGTTTATATGAAAACATTTATAGATTAAAACTCAAACTAAAATGAAGACTGCACAAATTAGGGACAAGGTTAATATTCCTCAGAAGGTTGGATTACAAGCAGACCTGAAAAAACATTCGCGTTTATTCCAGAGGTCAGACATGCAGTACTGCCTGTTCTACTGAAATGTGATGGAGCAGAGACCATCCACACTTCGAAGACAGCCTAGAGATTTGGTTCCCTCCTACAAGTCACTGGACCACCTCAGGGAGGGTGGTGGACAAAAATGAGTTCTTAGATCACTTGACCTGTCAATCTAAACAGAGGATGGCATTTAGGCCCTTGATTAACACGAACTGAATGGTTATTACATACTTCCAACCCACAATCACTGGCCATGGCAACAACATATTGATCAAAATAGCTACCATTTATTGAGTGATTACTATGTACCAGGCAGTGCTAGGCTAGGCTATGTGCAAGCAGTGTGCGAGGCAGTTTGCATACCTTGTTTTATTGAATAAATGTCTTGTTGAATAAGTAAAGGTTCTTTTAGGATGAATTACGTAACACTGACATTTTTGTAGGTAAAAATGGTCCAATAGAAGCAATTTTATGTAGTTCATTCTAATACTTGTTCTGTGTCTCCCACCTGACCCAACAAAATGCTTACCACACACAGTAGAGCTCAGTAAGCTCTTATTTATTAATAGTTTTACATAGAAACAGCCTCTAAGAGGAGGGAAAATAGCAGTAGTTAAAGTAAGATTCAACCTTCCATCTCTGCTGTGTTGATCTCAGCCATACAGGTTTCATCTGAAATGTCTCAGGCCGCCCACCTGCCTCCACCCCTCAAAGTTTACTTAGTAAAACAGTGACACATACCTGTGTGCCCCCACCCTGGGTAATTCCAGGGAGCTATGGGACATTGCTGCTGGTACACACTCCATTACTGATTTTCCCACCCATCTCCAGGCAATCTGCTTTTCCTCTCTCAAATGTCACCATAGAAGACATTTTATGGTTACATTGCTGCAAAGGAGCACCCTAGGATGATAATTTTGTACTGGGGTTAACCTTAAAACCTGAATTCTGAAGCCAATGTGTATCTCAGTAATATTTACCATTCTTAGGAGGTAAAATGAGATCACTAGAAATGAGTGACAAGAAAAAGAATCCACTCCTAAAGAAGTTGCAGGGGTGGGGGGGAGGGGAGAGAGTTTTCAAAAGCCTCAACCAAAGCCCTAGAAATGTAAACTAAACGAGAAAAGAAAAGCAGGAGAAGCCATTCAAACAAGGGGACATAAAGTTGTTCCGTTCTGAACCACTGCCTGAGGGAAGGTGTTTGCCCAGCCGCGTCTCACCAACACCTCCACACCATCACCACCAACCAAGAAATTACACCAAACACGTTACAATCAGGTGCTACCATTTCACCCAAAGTTAAATTTAAACCAAAGACCAGTGGCTGAACAGAGCACATTTCCCCTCCTCCCACCATTTACTTCCATAATTACAGCTCAGAATCACAGAAGATCAAGGTGATAGTCGAGATTTGGTGGTGTTTTGCACAATGAATAATTTGCCCTTTGGGGTGAGGGATGTCAAGAACACCCCTAAGCCAATCTTTCTAGACTATTCATTATGGAACTAACAGACAGGGAAACATCTGCTTGACAGATGTGAACATGAACCAGCTGATTTATCTGTAGACGTCGGACACTCAACTGTCCCAACTTGGTGTGCAGAACTACTGGAACAAGGAGGAAAAGAGAGGACAGGAGGGGCGGGGGAGGACAGGGCAGGGGACAGGATGAAAGGGAGGGTTGCTGAGAGAAGGGGAGAGGAGCACTTTTCAGAACGTGCCAAGGGGCCAAGGGATTACTGTGGCCCACATGTGTTTCTACCTCTTTTCTCCCCTGCCCTGCCCCAGCCCCTTATCTTCATAGGTTAACCAATGAAATTAGTATTTTCTAGGATGTTAGCCACTAGAATACCAAATAGGAGATGTGTGCTCAGGCCCAATGACAACGATATGCATGGCCATAATGGTACTATCATAAATGGTACTATCTTAATTTTATGAAAGAAAAAAACAAATGGAGCTGTTATGGCATAGATCTATGTGGAAATGCGATATAGGTTGAAAGCTGCCTGGTGCGCATTAAGTGGTACCCAGAGCGCCCCATTCTTCTGTAAGGAGAGTGGCCATTCCCAGCCCAGACAGGGTTCAAGATGGTGCATATTATGATACAGTCTCCCCCACATGGACACAGAGCTGATGCCACATGGGCAGGGCTACGTCCTCTTTGACAAGGCATTCTGCCTTGTGAGACAGGAAGTGCCAGTGCAGGAAGAGGGATGCAGCATTCCTGCACAGGGCTTCCTACTGCAGCAGCTATCTGGAGTGAAAACCTGTTCATACCTCCCTGCTTTACAGCTTCTGAAATTCCTGAGCCATCACCTCTGAACTCCATAAGGAAGTCACGTGAGGATAGCAGTAGAGGAAATCTTATAAAACACATAGGTCTTGCTCTTTTCTGCCAGCCCAACTCTATCCTGTATTCTATCCCATCCCTCAAATGGACAAGAAGTGCATGTTCCATCTTGGTCTCCTCCAGGTTCAAGAAACCCATGGCCTATTCTAATTATCATCAAAGAGACTGACACTGTCATTAAGAACATGAGTTTCAGAGTCCAATAACCTGGTTTAGAATGCCGGTCTGCCTCTCGCCTTAGCAAGCTGCTTACCTTCTCTGTGCCTGATTTCTTCCTGTGTAAGACCAGGGTAATAACTGAATCTAACTGTTACGGTTATTGTAAGGATTAAATGATTTAATCGATTTAAAGGATTTAGAACAGTCCCCAGTATGTAAGGAGCAATAATAAACGTTTGCTGCAACCGTCCTCATCATCATTTCCCAGGTTCCATTTTTAAAGAAGTGAAGAACTCTGTTTGGTCTCCTGTAGTTTACATTCTGGTATGGAGATAAAGTTGACACCAAAAACAGGAAAATAAAACCAACCTGAATTGAGTCGAGCACTGATGAGGAGACAGACCATACACTTTGCAGGGGTCAGAATAAGGAGGGAGGAGCAGGGCAGGAAGAACTGGGGATGGTTCATGGAGGAGGCAGGGCAGGGTGGGACCTTGCCCAATGGCAGAATTTTGAAAGATGGGAAAAAAGAGGGAGACTGTAGAATCCATTTGTTTTGAAAGATTCTTGGAGTGAAGGGGTCCAGTTATTACTAAGGGGTGAGAACTGCTTTAAAAGCTCTTCTCTCAATTACCTCTCTGGAAAATTCTTAATTGTGGTAAAACTGCACATTTAACACAGACCCAAGGGCAAACAACCAGGCTAAAGTCCCACAAAGCTGCTCCCTTCCCCAATCCAGTCAGCAGTGTAAACAGAACTGCCATGTTATTACTGAGAAGGGGAGTAGCTCCCATGCAAACTACATATTTGATTAGGACCTGAACTCTTTGCTGAACCATGAATTCAAAATAATTTAGGTGATACATATAAATTTAATTTCTTTGTTCAAAAACTCCACTTCTGAGATGATACCCTGCAAATGCGGAGCTCTCACTGAGGTCTACAAAATGAGTCTCCTTCTAACTCGTCTATACTGTGTGGAAATAATCTTCAAGGAAAGGAATAAACCTATTTTAAAAACAGCTGAGTCCTTTAGATCATATACCCTAACCAATTTATGGAGATAAATGGAATTCAGTATTAAAGAAATATTTTTTTCCACTCCTCCAGAAAATGTAAATGCCAGCTACCAAAGTAGAAAGAGGAAGAAATCAAGAATAAAGCAGCACAGAAAGAAAGCCGAGAAAACAATTCAAAGACAACTGAAGAGCCTGACTTATCATCCTTCCTGCCTTACCCCTCTTACCCCCACTTCCCCCACTGACCCAAAGGAATTGTGTACAGGAACATCACAGAGTAGAGGAACCCGGGGAAACACAACTGCTGAAGAAAACAGAATTCATTTCTGCCATCTGCAATCAGAGAAGGCATAGTTCTCTATGGAAACAAATCCCCCTCTTTCTACAAGGGGGCAGTGTCCACTGTTGGCTATCTTTCCTGCACTGCACACTATTTCAGTAACTTCCACCTTAACCCTGCACTAATTACTAGAACAGATGAAAAAATAACAAAGGAGAAAGAGCAAGAAAGGGAAAAGAAAGTAACACTGTGAGTGATTGCTTGTGTCCTATTAATATAAATGAATACAAAATACTTTTTAAAAAAATGCATTAGGCAGATATTGGCTTCTGATGGGGTCAATATCACGATTTATTTAACTCTGGGGACAATAAATCTTGATATTGACTAAAAACATACGTCAATATGTGTACTGTTGTGTGCATTCTATTACAAAAATAGGTTTTTAACTTTAATGGGCCCTTTTGCAAAGAGGAAAAATAAAAGAACTCTCTCAAAGGCCCTTAATTCCCAGCCACACCAACATCTGCTGGGAATGGACTCACGGTCTGGTCCAGCTTCTCAGTATCACGTACGATTGGTCAGGAAGTCCACTGATGTGGTAGATTGAGTTGCTGATCTGATTTGTCACCCTTCCTGTATCCACAACCTTTGGTGTGCATCCTACACCAAGCAGAGACCACCACTTGACTTGGAGCTTAGCTTGTGATACATTAGCCAATGAAACATGGGCAAAATTGAGAGCTTGCCAGTTCCTAGTCTAATCTTTAATAGACATATTCTGCTTGTTTTCTTGTGACTCTCCCATCACAATTAAAAGAATTTCCCTTCGTGTAGATGCTATCCCTTGATCCTGAATCATCAAACAAGTCCACAAAGAACAGACCAGAGCACATGACACAGTGCAGATCCAAGCCCGGCTGCACCTACAACTGGAAGCAGAGTCACCCATTCAAACTCAGCCCAGATCAGTGTCTTTCAAGTCAATCTGCAGATATGTGAGAGATAAATGCTTACTGTAAATAACACTGAGATTTTGTGGTTGTTTGTTATGCAGCAGTAGCTGACTGATACAGTTAGCAGTCACTAAGTGATCATTCCTTCCTTGTGGGATCCTCAAAGAAAGTTGGAGATACATGACCTGACTCTAAGGAATTCAGTATAACAGGGGATGCAAAACACCCATACAACTGAATGTCTCCCTTTAGGGTATGTTTCATGTAACCTAGACGACTGTCAGACATCTCCCCATTCCCAGAACCAGGGGTACAAACTTCCTCAGATCCACACATATCCAGAAGTTAGACATAGCCCTCTTAACAGTTTCCAAAAAAAACACAGTAATTCCAAGCATTGGGGATGTTTGCAGGTTTGTTTTCGTTGTTGTTGTTGTTGTCTTCCTGAAGGTCAGGGAGAAGTCAGAGTGCTATATAGGGCTGCACATAGCATTCTATTAAAATTTATATTAGGCATTTTATTTTCCCCAAATGTCTCATCAGTCATATCATAACAGGGTATCTCTCTTTCCTCTTTGACCCAGTGGCCAACCTTCCTACTTAGTCTTTTCTCCTTCCAGATTACTCTCGAGAGCTTCAAGTTCCTCTCCCACTGTACTGTGCCCTAACTTATATCCCTGAACTTGTGTTATCCAACTCATTCTGTTATCAGCAAATAATGAACCCTTCAATGAACAGCACTACACTGTTTAGAAGGCAGTTCAACTATTTGAGAAGACTTTTTGGTGTCTCGAGCCCCACTCCAAATTGCTGGTCAGTCTTTTTTTAAATACATAGATGAAACCATCTGAAGTTATTTTGATGAATGAATTTGTCCTTATATCATTATCACTCATTAACTTTCTCAGTATGTATTTATTGAGCCAGTCACTGTTCTAAAGGCTGAGAATACAGCAGTGAACAACAAAAGAGAGAAACTCCTTGACCTCATGGAGAATAGTCTTCAAAGCAGAAGACAGACACTAAGAGTTAAACGCATAGATGAAGTTGTGCAGGACAGTTATAAGTACTGGGAGGAAAATAAGCCCAGGGTAAGGGCATCCACATGCTATTCTAAATGGGGTGGTCAGGAAAGACCTCCCTGAGATGGTGATATTTGAGCAGCAACCTGAACGGAACCTAAATCTCCGATTGCTTACTTCATTCATCCATCCAATAAGCATTTATTGTGTACCTGCTGTACTGAAGGGATAGTGTTTGGTTGCTGAGAGGCACAGAGGAGAATTATACATGGATATTCTCCTCAAGGAGATTTAGTCAAACAAAGAAATAACAGCACTACCACTGTTTAGACAAATTATAATTTAAGATAGACAATAACTGTGTTATATAGATAGAATACTGGGAATTTTGGAAGAATGAAAAAGCACATCATGTGACATCAACAGGTCCTTTTAAAGTTGTAAATTTTATATAAAGATTTTTCTGAAGAAGCTATGGTAATTTTATCAACAGTGAGGGGATTATTCCATCCCAAATTTCCAGATGTTTGTAGATCCTTTACATCCAATATATGCCATACATGATCATTTTATGTGTAAACCAACAACTCTATTTTATGCCTAAATCTTATGACATATAAAGACATGTGAAAAATTTCCATTTCCTTGTTCTTTCTTCTCTTGCTTACTGAGTGTGAGGAGAGTGGCAGATGATTTAGTAAAATAGGATTTTTCTACCCTTGTTTTCAAAATTATTCTTACAATATAAGTCTCTATAGTTGGAAGCACAGAATAAATCTTAAGTTAGGGATTCAGCAGAGGTGGGCTGATGACTTCTGAGAAGTCAGTACCTGCTCATCTATCAGCTGGTGGCAGCCCGGATGCTCACCTAGGTCCATGACTGGTCGACTGATACACAAAAAGGTAGAGAGACCACTCACAACCAATACAACTGTACTCTGAATTGTCCTTCTACTGATTTCTCCAGATGTCTAATGATTAGTCCTATCTCTTGCTCAGTTCTCCTTTGCCCTTCTAAGAAAGGGTTTACGTCTCCCTGCAGAATGGATTTGGAGTATGTAGGTTATGGGGTTAGAGTGGTTTTAAGAAATGTGACAGACACTGCTAATTATCTGTCAACATCCATTTTCCCATTTTTTATTTAATAATAAAACTCCGGAGTTTTAGCTGAGTTCCTGGCTGTCCAACAAAACAGTACATTTTCCAGACATTCTTACATCCGAGTGTGGCCATGCTGACTATGTCCTGCTAATGACAGGTGAGCAGAAGTGATATATCCTAACTCCAGGGTGTGCCCGTAAGTAAAACAGCCATGCACTCTTCTTCTTTATCCTCTCACCCCACCCCTTCCTACTGGATGGAAATGGCACAAGCTTTGGACCCAAAGATGAAAACCATAGATTGAGGATGACAAAGGCATCTTACCAAGTCCTGAATCTCTGACTACTGACTGCATTAGAGAAAAATAAATTTCTATCATAGTTAATCCACTATACTTAGCCATCTCTTTGATACAGCAGTTTACTCTGTACCGTAAGCACTATAGAAGCGATAGTAATATGGGGGCCACTGAACCCGGCAAAATAACTAACCCAAATGAGTATGTTCTTAGTCAGGTTTGTGGAAGTAGTACTCTCAACAGAAGAACTATTTTGCCCAAGTCTGGACTTTGCATTAATCATCTGGCTATTTTCTCCCTTGGACATGGCCATGTACTCCTAGTTTCCACACATGACTTGATGTGGTCATGCTATGTGGTCACTGACATAGTACTTTCTGGACCAGAGGACTCAAGTCATTCAGCAGCACTGAATGAGAAAAGCTACCATTCCAGGAGCCAGGATGTGAGCTTTAGAGATTCTAATAAAGAAGCAACCCTTCTGCTGCTTTTCAGCTCTAAAATGTAATGCTCGAGCTTCTTAACTGATATGCTCCTACCACCTTGTTTCCTAAAACAGAAGAGGAGTTATTTTCTAAGCTGTGGTTTCACAAAAACCATTTTCCCTTCGATGTGGAGGAAAGCCGCAGAGAGCAACTCAGGGCAACACGGACTGCTTTTCCCTGAACATAGCCGCTCCAGGGGGCAACCGAAGGAATAGAGGGTTTCCAGATTTAATTACTGAGATTGCCCAGATGCTTCATTTAGAAATCTAAATGAAGTTTTATTGCAAGAAGTATTTAAATTAAGAGATCTGAAATCTGAGGGCAGGAAAGTCAGTAGAAGTGGGAGGTGGGAGAAGAGCTGGGCACAGTGAGTGGTTCTAGATTAAGGGTGGTTTTCGGGACCCCATCAGCAGATACATGTGGGCCTTCATTCTACTCTTCTCTATTAACCTGAGTCAGTTACTCCCAAGGAATACCATTGTGTTTTGTCCTGCTATCAACCAACTTGGGCTCTCAATATCCTAATTCCTACCTCCTTTCCACAAAGACTAAGAGTGCTAGCAGTTCCCAGAGACGGCGGACTAAGGGTAAACAATCAATCCCAAAACAATCCCACTCCCCCCAGATACCTGCAATTTTCAGGATAAGTTGGGGGCAGAGTGCTGAATTCTTGAACTGTTTTCTAGCTCTATGATAAATACCTTTGGCCAAGGTCATCGAAGCTAACAGACCTTAATTCATCTGTTTATTTATTCATTCAAATATGCATTCAATAAACATTTATGAGCACTTGCTCTGTGACACAGACTAGGAAAACAAAGTTAAATAAAAAGGATCTCTTTCCTTCAGAAGCACACAGGCAAACACATAAACAGCTACTTCCCAGAGAGCTGTAACATTTGAGAAAATTGGGGGAGGAAGATCACATATAACTCAAAATATGAATTTAAAAGTAACTGGCTGAAATATGGTTTAAATGGTTTTAATGTAAACTGATGTTTAAACTGAATGTGAACTCATTTACATAAGTAAACTGATTTGCACAAAACCATCCACATTGCTTAAAGAAATCAGCCCACAGTAGATAAAATGTGCCAGGGTGATGGTACTTTTGCTAGGTAACCTCTCGTTATTGCAGATGAGACCTGCCATCCACCCACTATATCACTGCTAATAAGGGTCTCAAACGCCTGATTTTAATCCTCAACCCCTATTTAATACTGTTGAACCAGTAAAAGGTAAATCAAGGATACCTTCTGTCCTAAGAATGTCAAAGAAACATTTTCCTTGTCCATCGGAGAGCAATCCAGATGTATTCTTTTTGCTCACTGCCAATGGATCTAAACCAGCATTGCCTTATCAAGATTGCTGTTAGGTTGGTGCAAAAGTAATTGCGGTTTTTGCAATTATTTTTCACCTGTTAAACCGCAATTACTTGTGCACCAACCTAATATTATAGGACCTTCGTCATGGTTTTGCCCTTTCGTTTTCAATCAGCTGCGTGGATTCACTGAGGATGCAAAAGAAATTAGTTTATCGTTTTTAAAAAACCGTAAGCCACTTACATTTCTTTGATACATGCAACTTATTTGATTTTGATTTTATATTCTACCCTTTTACACTTTGTTCCATATTTTAACATTTTTGTGGTATGTTAAGTATTATGTAGGATTTTTTCCCATGCTGATGTCTTATTGGTTATCTTCATTATATTTAAACATACACCTGTTCACTAACACTGCACTATTAAAAGTTGCACAAGTGCCTGGTCGCAATGTACATTACACATTCAATTGGAGAGAGAGAGGAGTATTGCTAAGTTACAGTGGACAGTTAAGCACCTATATAGTTCCAAACAGGAGATATCTACAGATTCTTGTTAATTACTGTATTTTTATAAGAGTAGTAAAAAACACAATCTACAAACTGTTCAAGAAATCTACAGGTTCTTGTTAATTGTAATATTTTTACAAGTGTAGTAAAAAATACAATCTACAAACCTGGATGACCAAAAACAGACAACATGCATATGACAAAACATGTACTTAATACATTTCCAGAACAAAGGAGGGAGGGAATGGACAGTGTCATGGAGAAGCTGGGATTAGGTGAGATGCTCTTGGGAAGGGACAGGTAGGTGTTGAGGAAAAGCTGCACAGAAGTAACTCCAATGATATAAATATTAATGGAAATCAAGGAGAAACTATACTTTCTTAAAGCTGAGGTAGGTAGGATCTAGGATTGTCTACAACTGGTCTGAAAAATTGAGAAGCTCTTACAAAGAAGAGATGGTGTCCATCTAACAATCACTGTAAGGTCAGACTGTCTCTATGCCAACCATCTGATAGCAATAGGATGTGTCCTGCTGTTAAGGCGTATTTAAGACAAGATAATTTCCATAAACTCTCCCTCCAAATTGTCAGTGCTCAAAAATACCTTAAAACATAATAATAACAGATGGGCCTTCAATGAAACAAATCCAAAGGTTCATCCAACCAACCTTTATCATCTTCCTTTAATAACAGGATAATCCATCAAAGCAGCCCCTGTCAGCCTCTAATACAACCTAGCCACACAACTTTCAAGAAAAAGTTACAAGTCAAAATACTGTCAGTTCCCTTTAAAGAAAAAAAAATAGCCCATTTAGGATTTTTTTCCAAATAATTGAGGAAAAAATTACAAAGCAAATGAAAAAAAAGGGAGAGAGAGAGAGAGAGACGTAAAAAAAAAGCCAACAATCCTTTTAATACTTTTTCTCACATTAAGGCCACGACTACTGATTTTTAAGTCACCACTAACTTAAATTGCCTTGCAGAGCATTTCAATTCGTGTATCAGTGAACAGATGCAATGCAAAAAGAAACACAACATAGCAACTTATTTATCCCTCTTGCTCTTGCACTATAATGACCTGGGCATAAGAGGTAGTGAAGAAAAGCCCCTTTTTATTATCTTCTCTGTTTTTTTCCTCCCTGATACCTTTAAAGACTTCCCTTAGAAGTGATATGGGACTCATCATTTGGTGATGAATTTGCATGTCGATTGGCAGCCAGTGTAGCAGCCCTCAGATTAGGGACATTCCGCTGCACACTAAAAGGCACAAAGCACAAGAAGTGCATTTCCATCTGCCCTTCCTTTCCAGTCAGTGCATTCCCAGCCGTGTCTATTGATGAGCACTTGGAACAATACCAAAATGCAGTGTAAGATCAATCCTGCTGTTTACTTCGCTGAGCTAGACGAACAAAGAACAGAAGAAAGGCCTTAAACCCAGCCATCGTAAAGGAGCGGGAGGAAGGATGAAAAATGAGTCTGATGGGCAGTTGCACAGAGTAAACGTATTTGGAGAAGCAGCAGCTCCAGCTGAGATAAAACCAATGATGATTTGTATTTTGTACTGTATCTTCAGGGGATAAAAGCACTTTCATCAGATAGCATTGGAGGCAAACTTGAAACACTGCGGTAAAGGGCTATGTTCCCTGCCAGGGAGAGAATAAAAACTCCCATAATTGCTGAGGAGTGTTAAATACCGGATTGAGCATGCCTCTCTCCTCCCATGGTGAGGCAACTCAACCAGGTCCTCTTTTTAACTCTACCAGCCCCGCGAACCCACCGTTTGGCTGGGGCCTGCTGTCAACAAAGCAACAGGATACTGGGTTCTATGTAGGGAAATACCAGTAATTGAGATTATTTGTTTTTAAGCCTTTTTAAAGTTTTTCCAAATGGGAAGCTCAGCAATTTCACCGCTGCAAAAATAAGAGTTGCAGGGAAAGGGGGTGGACGGAAGGAGGGCGGAGAAGCAGGGGTAGTGCTCAAATGCAAGTATTTTGAGAAACAGAAGGCAGGGTTACAAGGAAGGCCATTATAGCAAAGGTGGGAATTTTCTCCTTCTGCATAAAGAGCAGATGCAACACACTGCTTCACCATTTGGTGAAACCACATGACACTGGCCAACCACAATGCAGGGGCACCCCAGGTAAAGGGCATGTGGGAGGCAAAGGCCAGAAATACACAGGCCAAACTGGCATCTGCCTCCTCAATACTCCTCCCAGAGCTGGATCCAGCTCATCCTTTAGCCTCGAAACTCAAGTGTGACCCAAAGACCAGCAGCATCAGCATCACCCAAGAGCCTGTGAGAAATGCAGAATCTCAGGTCCCACACCAGACCTGCTGAATCAAACTCAGGAGGTGAGGCCCAGTAAGAATTGAGAACCACAGCCTTAGATGATCCCGAAGAAAACTTTCCTGACTCCTTCAGGACTCAACAAACCCTCCCTTCTCTGAATCTTGTATCCTTTGTTGCTCTGCCAATCACAGGCATTAACATATGCCTTTGCACATAGCAGGGATCCAACAAATACATATTGATGTGCTTTGGCCTTGTTGCTGTTTTCATTTGTATTTATGTGTCCTGACTCGCCCATTAGATGTCAAGTTCGTTGGGGACAGCGACTCTCTTGATCTTCTTTGAACCCTTCTCAATGCCTGGCACACACTGGTGCTTATTCATTGTTGAAGGATTGATTTGGGCATTGGGTCTCCTGTGCTATCGGGGGACATTATAGTAAATGGTGTTGAGTGGATTCTTCACCAACAAAGAAAGGTCAGCATTTTTATGCTTTTGTTACTTATAAGGATATGGCAGCCTAAACAGAGAGCAATTGGGCTCTCTGACTATCTCCAAGTGACTCTGTTTCCCCCATTTGCAAAGCAAGCACCAAAAATCATAAAGGCATAAGTAAATAAATATTTTGTAGAGATATTAAAAATTAATAGCGAAATATTTATCCTTGGGGGAAACAAACATAATCTGTGAATGTGCAAAAACTCAAATGCACCCCTTACCAGCTTTTTATGAAAAAGTATTTCACTAAGTTCTAAGCACCACATGGAGGCTAGCTAATCCTTAAACAACTAGGTAAGCAAGCTAGATATAATTTACCCTAAAGCAGGGTAAGACAACTGAGGCCCAAAGAGATTAGATTATTTGCCCTACCCACCAAGTTATGCAGCAGAGCACAGATTCTAACCCTGGTAGATTCCAAAGCCCACACCTGTTCTTTCACATCCCACTAGAGGAAAGGAAAAAGAGGAATTAAATAATACATCGAAATGCAACCTGAAGGTCTTACTGTACACTCACAGGGAATGGGAATGCATGCAACTCTAGGCACCCGGAAGTTTTACCTACCAGAAGACACATATGCTCAATGCAGCAACTTTGTATGTATATGGGTAAGGGAAAGAAATATCATAGCATAAAATCATGTCTATATAATATCAAATAACTGGATTTTTAAATGAAAATATTCCACCAATCATCTAGATATTTAAATAGTGGGTCCGTGAATTTTCCACTTTTTCCTAAAATGTTTGGGATACATACAGATGTAACTTAAAAGTCCAAAATTTCAGACAGAGATTTTCCTCCAAAGAAGACATTAACAAAATAGACATCAAGAATCTAAGATGTTTCTTATTGTTCAAATTATCTGAGCATAGAAAACATACTAGACACCACATAGAACATTAAGGGAGACTCAATTTCAATCGAGAGGGTCATAATATAAATTAGAAAGACACAATCTAAATTAAATAGACACAGTCTAAATTAGATAAACAACATCATCAGAGTTCTGATTCCTTCCCAGCAGAGACTGTGAAAGAGTAAGTTACCCAGAGTCTCTGATAGACAGAAACGTCTGCATTTCCCAAGTCGATAGGCCATTACATTAAATTTTATTGTGCACCCACTGTGTCCAAATACTGACCTGTTATTTTTCTGAGTCTAGCATAAGGTAGGGCAGAGGAGTTAAGGGTGAGAATCATACAGTTTGTCAGTCTGTTGCATAAGAATCAGTTTTGAAGGGAATTTCAGCTTAACTAGAAAGTCTTAATTATTGTCCTGTTAGCCACAGAAGGCAGAACTTCCTGCCTTCCTTTTTGATTTCTATGTTCTTCCATCGAAGAGTGAGCCCTCAGTGTCTTCTTCTCATAATCAGGAGGGTGTGGCTGCCTCCCAAAGTGGCTTTAGGAATGAAAACAGGACAATTAGCATATTGTAAGTGTCCAGTTCCCTCACACTGTTTTTTCCTTCTGAACTATCAAAGCCTCTGAAGAGACTGCCTCATAAAGATCTAAGGTGCAGAACGGTTAGATAGCTCATTCAAGGTCACATATTGAATAAGGGCAGAAGCAGGTCTGAGATGAGCTCTGGACACTGGCTCATTGTTCCTTCCTCTGTCCTGCCCCGAAAGTGTACGCTTTCTAGCAGCGCTGGCCAAGGGAAATACAACGCAAGCACAAGTGTGAGCCACATATATCATTTTAAATTTCCTAGTGGCCACATTTTAAAAAGTACAAAGGAAAGGAAAAACTGGTTTTACTAACACACATTACTTAACCCAATATAACCATTATTTCAACAAGTAATCAATATTCAAAATTGTTAATGAAATAGTTTCATTCTTTTTTCATATAAAGTCTTCAAAAGCATGTTCAGAACACCCCAGTTTGGACAAGCCCCATTCCAAGTGGTCAGTGGCTTCATGTGGCCACCGTACTGGACATGACAGCATTACAACGTCTGCCCGAGGTGGTTCAACAGGAAAGCCCTGCCAAAGCCAACCCTGGGTCAGACAGCTTGTTTGCAGTCAGAACTGTCGAAGTGAGACCTATCCAACAGCCCCACTGGGGAGGTGAAGAATGGTTCCCAGGCAGCCTCCAACCCTAAAGAGACTCTCATCCCTGATATAAAGCCCCAGAAGCCTATTAACCCCTCCCCTCGCGACAGTGCCTAATAGACAGCATTTTCACACAGCCATCTGGCAAGCCTTGGAGGGGACACTGGAGAGGGGAACTGTATCACATGTCTCTTGCAGATTATTATTTTGTTAAGAAAAATAAAGGAAGCTCATTTAGTGTTTCAACAAGTATCTACTGAGTGACAACTATGGACATGGAGCCACGTTCTGAAGACACAGCAGTAAACCACATCGATGAGCCACTTGTGAAGCTTACCTTTTAGCAGGGATGACCCTGCTAAATAAACAGGATAAAGAGGAAGTGGCGTTTAGTGAATGTCCACTACATGCCAGGCACTGCACTAGTTTCCTTTACCTGTGTTAGTATGGCCACCATTTGTTAGTGCATAAAACATACCAGAAAATACGCTAGGCTATTTATGTGTATTACCTCCTACCCTCACAGTAACCTTGCAAGTTATATCTTGTGACCTACACTTTACACATAAGAGCCCACTGCTCAAAGAGGTCACGGCTGAAGGTCACACTGCTAGTAGGTGGAACAGCCAGGATCTAAGCTCAGAACAGACGACACCATTCTCTTTTTAGTCTTCCATGCTGATGCTCATTTTTATCATGTGAACTTGTGGAACAGCAATAAGGAACAGAAAGTGCACCAACCTTGCGTGGACTAGCCAGAGCCTTAACTTTAAGAATTGAACTCCAAGCACTGAGAACAGGATTTCTAAGAAGCTCTGAAATGAGGACATCAATTCCAGCCTCAGGACATGGTGGGCCATGGATTACCAGTGGGCTGCGTCTCCCAGGCCAACGCTGGACGCCACCTGGGAACAGCGGCAGCATCGGGGCTCAAGGCCAAGTAGGCCATGATCAATTAGTTACATATACCATGGCTGGGCAAGTAGAAAAGACATACTTGCTGTGCATTTATCATTCCTGGATCTGACTCGAGACCCTCACAAGACCCAGGAATCCTGCACTGCCTAAAAAGTGGACCCAACCTGAGACCACGCTTCCTTAAATATTGGGCAAGATCAATGAGTTCTGTCTGCCCTGACTGAGGATGTATTTAGCATTGCTGGGCCTGACCATCAGACTTGAGGCCTGCGCAGGACCCAGGAGCAAACCCGTGGACACGGGACTGCCTACCGAGGTAGATCCAGCCCCAAACTCTCCTGCTGGCATCTTACCCAAAGTCCAATGAGGTGGGTTTAGCAGTTGACAACCAAAATACACTATAGTCATAACTTACGATTTGCCAATGATTTATTTATTATAAAGTTACTTATGTATACATTGTGTTTAATCTATACCAAAGTGTACATTTAGTCCTGTCCCACTAATCATTTTGTTGTATTTTAAAAGCCTCTGGTTAAAAGCACAAACACCTAAGCAAGAAGAGCCAACAGGTATTTCTATCCTAATTCTAATGCCCCTAATTGGTAAGTCTAAAGGTCAGCAGTGTCCACATGGGACACTGAAGTGGGAACAAACTAATTTATTAGTGCCACTTGTCTCTCCTGAGACTGGTTTGCCTAGGTCACACATCCCACTGAGCCAGAGGAGGATTTCCAAGGACTAGAAGAATCACACATAACAGGACAGCACCCCCTATGCAGCTCCTCTTCCTCCCCCCTCCTCTCTAATCCCGGAAAATGGCTATACCACCTTTCAATGGCAAAGAGACCACCTCAAAATCTTCTGCGACATCTACCTCGCCAGCCTAAACCCTGATATTAGAATGTTTTCCACAACAGTCAGTCACAGGGAACATGAAAATCTCTCTCCCTTCCGATCATGGCACAATCACAGGAGAACATAATCTTTGGATGAGCAAACTTCCTCTCCAAACAAAGGAATATTTCTCCCTGTGCGGCGAGAGACATTTAGCCCCTCTAATATGCCCTGTTGTGGAAGGTGAGCCTTCCAGGCTTCGGTGATGGGGATAATTACAAGGGGATTTGCAGTCAGGGCCTGCAGGTGGGAAGGAGGGAGGGAGAGAAAAAGGGAGGAGAAAAAGCAAGACTCCCAACAGCTTTTTCTTATCAGTGAAGCATCTCCACGCTCAAAGTGAGCAATGCTTCCTTATCACTGAGCGCTCTCACATAGAAAGTCTCCTTAGCTATGAAAAGATGTTTGTAAATATGGTTCCCACAGTCTGAAATGTTGAAACGTCTGAGAGATTTTAAAACTTCTTGGCTAAAATCATACACAGACGTGCAACTGCCAGGCAGACAGTCTCCCAGCCTCTTCCATCTTTACTTCACATTGTCATGCAAACAGCCAGGGTATACGTTGACAGTCATTTTATAAAGCTGTTCGCCAAAAAGAAAAGCAGAAGGCCTACCGCTTGGAGAGTCCAGGCAACCACCAGTCCATCTGCTTCAACTACCAGGCCACTCAAAAGCCTCATTTCAAGGGCAAACATCAGAAAAGAGGAGAAATGTAAAAGGCAAAAAGACAGCTGACTCCCGTCGAAGGTGAGTGTCTCTGTGGACAGGCTCGTTTCCAGTTCAGTGATCTGAGCTGGAAACCAGGGCATGGGCTGTCCTAAAGAGCTTGTACAAAGCCATCTGCTCCAGTGAGCAAAGGGACACCCTGCCCTTGTCTAAATGCTTGGGGAGATCTTGTCAACCTCTCCACCACCTGGAACGTCTGCAGTGCCCGGGTAGATGGTAGGCATACCTCCCAACTATGAAGAGAGTGAGACTGTATTAGTGGAACAGTTCACAATTCACCTAACACTAGACATGTTTCAAACTGCACTGGAAATCTCCATATTCCTTTATTTTGGTTAGCTGGTGGGTAGATTGGCCACTTGGTTTATTTAACTCATCCTCCTTTATATCTTTTATAACCAGATATCAAGACCCTCCATGGCAAAAACGAGAAGGAGAGATGACTCTTCAAAGAGTATGTTGGGGATTATTATTTCCGAAGTAGAGCAATGTTGAGTAATTACATGCAATGTTTTTGTTTATGTTACCCAGAATAAATATATTTAGCCTCTTTTCTGAGAGAAAAACCCCTCCCTGAGCCCTGCATCTCAGAAAAGGAATCAGACCTCACACCCATCCCGACTGCTCCACTTCCAACATGTTAGTCACGTGGTACCATGAAGTGACCAGGAAAGAAAGAGAACTATCACTGAACTTTCGCTATTTTACTACACATTTTGCAATACCTTTAATTGCTTGTAGTTCTGTTTCTCAGAGTATTCACACATACACCTTGTTTAACAACACAAATAATTTGTACACTCAGTTACCTTCCACTGGCGTGCATGGTCTGCAGGGCAATGTTTCACAGGTACCAGTGATTCATTGCCACCGTACAGACGAAGGCTCTCAGAAGCAGGGGCATTCAAATGTGTGAGCTGTGAAGGAAAGGAAGGAAGAGATGACAAAGGAAGCTAAAAAGGGGAAGAAAGGAGGAGAAAGGAGAGGACGAAGAGAAGAGGAAGAATGGTCCGTGATGCCTTGGACCCTTTTCCCACTGTCCCACTTCTTTCTACATAAGTTACTAGGAAAGGCAGCAGGTCAGGGCGAGGGGACAGAGCCGGCAAATTTGCAGTCATACTCCTCCTTCCACCACAGAACCTTCCTGGCCACTAATGCGCTTCCTACCAAACCTCTCTTTCTTCACCTCGCTCTTTCTCCTTCTCAAAAATGTCCTCTTGTGTCTACTATCCTCCTTCTTCTCTCCACATTTATATTACCTAGTTTCTCTTCAGATTCAATTTTCAAAATTAGTTGCTTTTTTTATTTTCAAAACTGAGCACTAAACATGGACCCAAAATAATCTTAAGAATTATCCATTCCTCTGCAGCCTTTTACTCCTTCACACCCAAAGTTTCCCTAGCGTGTCTCCCCTCCACCAAGGAAATCCCAAATCTCTGTGGACTAAAAGCCTGCCTGCTTTGCTCCTGAGATTTCCTCACATGCTCAACAGAATGCCAATCAGAACAAATGCCCCCCAGACAGGTATGGTAAACACATGCTGGGATCAAAGATGTTGTTAATAATAATATCGTTCAACAAGCCCTGGCAGGCCGGGGTTAATCTGGAAACACGCATGCTCATTACACATGAAGCCCATAATACATGGATAAGGGAGAACCTTTATTCTACAGCTCACTATATTCCATTCATTTATATTCCAAAGTCTCCACCTCTCTCCCGACGGAATCATTCAGCACAATAGGATTTTCTCTGCTCAAACCCACCTCCACTTTAAAAGAACAGAAAAGGATGGGCTTAGCTCCTGTCGTTGCCATCAAGGCTTTTTTCTTTGACAACTGGCCCAGGGATCTATAGCTTCATCTCTTCACTTTTTTTTCCCCCTATACATACATGCAAAACTCACAGCATCTTGAGTGTAAGCGATTTAAAATTCTATTGGGTTCACATTGACCTCGCATTCGATGTTCTTGCAAGCTAGAATGATGGGATATTAATTTTTGACCAGTCTGGGTTAAAAAGAGCTGGTGCCCCCTGAGAAAGCACCGAGAGGCCTGGTCTATCTCACCTCTGGTTTGACTTTAACAGAAGCTGCTTCCACGTGAAGATAAGGGTAGTGACAAAAGCTTGGCTCCACAGCTGCCGCTTCTGGAAGCAGCTGTCCTTAGCCCTCCTCCCAGCCAGGAGCAGCAGGGAAGAGACATGTGAAGTCCGCATGTGTGATGTCAACAGGAGGCAAATGCGCATGACAGCCAGCCCAGCAACCCAGAGCTGAACATGTTGAGCCTGCTCTGTCGCCCATGGTTACCGAATCCCACCTGGAACCCTGGAACCTCCCTGAACCCAGGCAGGAACATCATCTTCAAAGGGTCCATCTATTTTTTTTTTTCCAAAAAAGCCACAACCTGTAAAAACAAGTCTACACAGGAATACCCAGCATCACCCCCATATTACCCAGAAACATTCCCCACCCTACTCTGTTGTTTCCCAATACTGATTTTGCGAAACTGCAGGTGGCTCCCCTCACTTCAAAGTATTTTGAGAAATTCTCAGATATAATTCTCAAGACAAAACTCATCCCATTCCCTTTCAACTTATTTTTGCTCTTTTAAAAAATGTTTATTAAAATACAGCTAACATACTATATTAGTTTTGGGTGTACATTATACTTATTCAACATTTATATACCTAAAGAAGTGATCACTGTAAGTCCAGCACCATAAGTGTCACCGTAAGTCCATCTGACACTGTACTGCCACCACAATATTGACTATATTCCCCATGCTGTACATTACATCCACGTGACTTATTTGTTTCATACCTAAAAGGTTGAATCTTATTCCCCTTCACCATTCCCCAACCATTTTTTAATTTTTCAATTACAGTTGACATTCAATATTATTTTAATATTAGTTTCAGGTGTATAACATAGCGGTTAGACATTTATACAATTTATGCAGTGATCCCCCCAATTAGTCTAGTACCCACCTGGCAATATACATAGTTGTTGCAAGATTACTGGCTATATTCCCTATGCTTTACTTTACATCCCCATGACTATTTCGTAACTACCAATTTGTACTTCTTAATCCCTTCACCTTTTTCACCCTCCCATCTGGTCCCCCAACCAACCTCCCATCTGGCAACCATCAGCTTGTTCCCTGCATCTATGAGTCTGTTTCTGTTTTGTCTGTTCATTTATTTTGCTTTAGATTCCATACATAAGTGAGATCATGTGGTATTTCTCTTTCTCTGTCAGACTTATTTCACTTAGTAATACCTTCTAGGTCCATCTATGTTGTTGCAAATGGCAAGATTTCATTCTTTATATGGCTGAATAATATTCCATTGTATATGTGTACCACATCTTCTTTATCCAGTCATCTATTGATGGGCACTTATGTTGCTTCCATATATTGGCTATTATAAATAATGCTGCAATACACATAGGAGTGCATATATCTTTTCGAATTAGTGTTTTCCATTTCCTCAGATCAACACCCAGACATGGAATTGCTGGGTCATAACGTAGTTCTATTTTCAATTTTTTGAAAAACCTCTATACTGTTTTCCATAGTGGCTGCACCAATTTGCAATTCCACCAACAGTGCATGAGAATTACCTTTCTCCACATCCTCGCCAACACTTGTTTGTTGATTTATTGATGACCGCCATTCTGACAGGTGTGAGGCAATATCTCATTGTGGTTTTATTTTGCATTTCTCTGATAATTAGTGCCTTTGAACATCTTTTCATATGTCTATTGGCCATCTGTATGTCTTCTTTGGAGAAATGTCTATTCAGATCCTCTGCCCATTTTTTAATTTGGTTTTCTGGTGTTAAGTTGCATGAGTTCTTTATAAATTTTGGATACTAACCCTTTATTAGATATATCATTGGCCAATATCTTCTTCCATTCAGTAGGTTGTCTTTCCTTTCTGTTTATGATTTCCTTTGCTGTGTAAAAACTCTGTTTATTTTTTTTTCTGTTTCCCTTGCCCAAGGCTACATATCAGGAAAAAAATATTACTAAGACTAATGTCAGAGAGTTTACTGCCTATGTTTTCTTCAAGGAGTTTTATGGTTTGGGGGCTTACATTTAAGTCTTTAATCCATTTTGAGTTTATTATTGTATATGGTGTAAGAAGGTGGTCTAGTTTCATGTTTTTGTATTTATCCAGTTTTCCCAGCAGCATTTATTGAATAAACTGTTTTTACCCCATTGTATAATCTTTGCCTCCATTTCTATAGATTAAATGACCAAACAGGCTTGGGTTTATTTCTGGGTTCTCTATTCTGTCCCATTGATCTACATGTCTGTTTTTATACCAGTATCATGCTATTTAGATTATTATAGCATTATAGTTTGTAAAGTTTGATATCAGGTATTGTGATACATCCAACTTTGTTCTTCTTTCTCAAAATTGCTGTGGCTTATTTGGGCTGTTTTATGGTTTCATATAAACTTTAGAATTATTTGAGTTCTGTGAAAAATGCCATTGGTAATTTTGATAGGAATTTCATTGAATCTATAGATTGCTTTGAGTAGTATGGACATTTTAATGATGTTAATTCTCTCTATCCATGAGCATGGTATGTGCTTCCATTTATTTGTATCTTCTTCAGTTTCTTTCTTCAGTGTCTTACCGTTTTCCGAGTACAGGTCTTTTACCGCCTTGATTAAATATATTCCTACATATTTCTTTTGATGCAATTGGAAATGGGATTATTTTCTTAATTTCTCTTTCTGATAATTTGTTATTGGTGTATAAAAAATGCAACCAATTTCTGAATATTAATTTTGTATCCTGCTACTTTACTGAATTCATTTATCAATTCTAAAGGTTTCTGGTGTGTGTGTGTGTGTGTGTGGAATCTTTAGGGTTCTCTATATATAGTATCATGTCATTTGCAAATAATGACTGTTTTACTTCATCCTTTCCATTTGGAAACCTTTAGTTTTTCTTGTCTGACTGCTCTGGCTATGACTTCCAATATTATGTTGAATAAAAGTGATGAAATTGGACACCCATATCTTGTTCCTGATCTTAAGGAAAATGATTTTAGCTTTCCACCATTGAGTATGATGTTAACTGTGAGTTTGTCATATATGGCCTTTATTATGTTGAGGTATGTTCCCTCTATTCCCATTTTGCTGAGAGTTTTTATCATAAATGGAAGTTGGATTTTGTAAAACACTTTCTGAATCTATTTATATGATCATATAATTTTTATCCCTCATTTTGTTTATGTGGTGTATCACATTAATTGATCTGCAGAGATTGAATCAAACTTGGATCCCAGAAATAAATCCTACTTGATCATGGTGTATGATCTTTTTAATGCATTACTGAATTTGGTTTGCTAATATTTTGTTGAAGATTTTTACATTTATGTTCATCAGCAATATCAGCCTGTAATTTTTTTTTTTTTTTTTTGTAATGTCTTTATCTGGCTTTGGAATCAGGATAATGGTGGCCTTGTAAAATGAGGTTAGGAGCTTTCCATCCTCTTGAATTTTTTGGAATAGTTTGGGAAGGATAGGTGAACATTCTCTGAAAGTTCGATAAAATTCACCTGTGAAACCACCTGGTCCAGGACTTTTGTTTGTGAGTTTTTTTTCATTACTGATTGGATTTCGTTTGTAGTAACCAGTCTTTTCAAATTTTCTGTTTCTTCTTGATTCAGTCTTTGAAGATTATATATTTCTAGGAATTTATCTATTTCTTCCAGAATGTCAAAATTGTTGGTATATAACTGCTCACAGTATTTCTATAGCATCAGCTGTTACTTTTCCTCTTTCATTTCTGATTTTATTTGGGCCTCTCACTTCTTTTTGATGAGTCTGGTTACAGGTTTATCAGTTTTGTTTATCTTTTCAAAAAACTAGCTGTTGGTTTCATTGATCTTTAGCATTTTTTTAGACTCTATTTCTACTCTGATCTGTATTATTTCCCTCCTTCTGCTCACTTTGGGCTTTGTTTGCTGTTCTTTTTCTAGTTCCTTCAAGTGAAGTATTAGATTGTTTATTTGATGTTTTTCTTATTTCTTGAGGCAGGCGTGCATTGCTATGAATTTCCCTCTTAGGACAGCTTTCACTGTGGCCCATAGGTTTGGGGTCATTGTGTTTTTGTTCCCATTTGTCTCGAGGTGCCTTTGATGTCTTCCTTGAAGTCACTGTTAACACAGTCATTGTTCAGGAGCATGTTATTGAGCCTCCAGGTGTTTGTTTGTTTTTCAGTTTTTTTCTTGCAATTAATTTCTAGTTTCATACCATGTGGTCAGAGAAAATGCTTGGTACAATTTAAATCTTCTCAAATTTATTGAGACTTGTTTTGTGGTCTAACATGTGGTCTATCTTGGGAAATTTTCCATGTTCACTGGAAAAGAATGTATATTCTGTTGTTTTAGGGTGAAATGTTCTAAAAATATCAATTAAATTCATCTGGTCTCATGTGTTATTTAAGGCCACTGTTTCCTTGTTGATGTTTGGAAGATCTGTTTACTGATGTCAACAGGGTGTTCAAGTCCCCTACTATGACTGTATTTCTGTCAATCTCTCCATTTATGTTGGTTAATATTTGCTTTATGTATTTAAATGCACCTATGTTGGGTGTATAATTGTTTACAGGGGTTGTATCCTCTTGTTGGATTGATCCCTTCATCATTATGAAATGTCCTTCTTTGTCTCTTATAGCTTTTGTTTCAAAGTCTATTATGTCTGACATAACTACTGCTACCCCAGTGTTTTTTTAATTTCCATTTGCATGAAATATGTTTTTCCACCCCTTCACTTTCAGCCTCTGTATATCTTTCAATCTGAAGTAGGTCTGTTGTAGACAGCATGTGTATGGGCCTTCTTTTATTATTCATTCAGCTACCACATGTCTTTTGATTGGAGTGTTTAACAATTTACATTTAAAATGATTATCGATAGGTACGTAGTTACTGCCATTTTATTATTCATCTTTATGTTCTTCCACCACCCCCTCCCCATACTTCTTCTTCTTAAATAATTCCCTTTAAAATTCCATGTAATGCTGGTTTGGTGGTAATGAACTCCTTTTTGTCTGGAAAGCTCTTTATCTCTCCTTCAATTCTAAATAATAGCCCTTTTGGGTAGAGTAGTCTTGGTTTTAGGTCCTTTCTTTTCATCACGTTGAATAGCTCCTGTCAATCCCTTCTGGCCTGCAAAGTTTCTGTTGAGCAATCAGCTGTCTTATGGAAGTTGCCTTGTAGGTAACTGTCTTTCTCTTGCTGCTTTTCAGATTCTCTGTCTTTAATCTTTGACATTTTAATTATGATGTGTCTTGGTGTTGATCTGTTTGGGTTCATCTTGTTTGGAACTCTCTGAGCACCCAGGGCTTGTATGTCTATTTTCTTTGCAAGGTTAGGGGAGTTTTCAGTCATTATTTCTTTGAATAGGTTCTCAATCCCTTGTTCTCTCTCTTCTCCTTCTGGTACCCCTATGATGCAAATGCTGTTAGACTTGATGTTGTCCCAGAGGTCCTTTAAACTATCCTCATTTTTTTAAATCTTTTTTCTTTTTGCTGTTCTAAGTGTTTTCCGTTACTTTGTCTTCTAAATCACTGATTCAATCCTCTGCTTCATCTAATCTGCTACTGATTCCTTCTAGTTTATTCTTCATTTCAGTTAATGTGGTCTTCATTTCTGACTGGTTCTTTTCTCTGATTTCTATGTCCTTTTTTATGTTTACTATCTCTATGTTGAAGTTCTTACTAAGTTCCTCAAGCATCTGTGTAACCAGTGTTTTGCACTCTATATCTGGTAGATTGCTTGCCTCCATTTTGTTTACATGTTTTTCTGGAGTTTTCTCCTATTCTTTCATTTGGGACATTTTTGTTTGTTTGTTTCCTCATTTTGGCTGCCCCTCTGTGTTTGCTTCTATGTATCAGGTAGGGCTGCTATGTCTCCCAATCTTAGTAGAGTAGCCTTATGTAGTAGGTCTCCTGTGGGGCTGAGTGGTGCAATATCCCTGGTCACCTGAGCCAGATGCTTCAGGAGCCGTATGTAGGCTGTGTGTACCTTCTTGTTGTAGTTGAGCCCTGATTGCTGTTGGTACATGAGTGGGTGAGACTGACCCTCAGGCTTACTGGCTGTAAGAACAGGCCATGACCACATAATATAAGCTGCAGTGCAGGGGTTGACCCAACAAAGCGGGATTCTCCCCAGCAGGCTCTGGCGCCTGCCGAGGCCACTCTTTTGGTGTGCCACTTGTGGGGCTAATCAAGTGGTATTCTCTTGTAGTTTGCAGCTGGCCACCAGGTGTTCTGGTTCTGGGGCCTTTTGGGAGGGCCTCCTGCGCAGGCCAAGGTCAGCCACTGCCTGTGACTGACTGGTCTGGGGCTACCTGGTAGGAGCTATAAAGCAATCAGTAATTGTTCTCTGCCTGTGCTGGACCTGGAGGTGTGTGGGACAGGACAGGCTGGCCATCACCAGTACTGGGCCTGGAGTAGCTCAGCCAAAGGCCCAGGTACCCCAAGGCCTGCTGCCACCTGCTGGCTGCCCCTAAGGCTCAGCCACTGAAAGAGCCTCGGGTGGTATAGGAATTGGGTGATGTAATGTCTCAGGGAATTAGCAGCATGAGGCAAATGGTGTTCAATGGGTTAACGCAAATTCAGATTTGACCCCAGTTCTGAGCCTGAGTCCCTTCCACAAAAGTCTCAGAGCATACCAAGGCCAGAGGCCACCCACCTGGGGCCCATGGGCCACTGAGAGTTGCAGAAAGGTGGCAGTCCAGGTCAACACCAGCTTCCAGGAAGCTGCAAAAAAAAAAAGCATCTGGCTTTGTGCAAGTTGGGTGGAGTGGAATCCCAAGGAGTCACCAGGGTAGAGTGAGCAGAGCTCACCAAGCCAATGAAAATTCAAAATTGGCCATGTGCGGGGAGGGCTAGACACAGGAAAGATGGCATCTGCCCACTGGCTACATGGGAGAAGGGCTCAAGACAGGGACAATGGTGGCTTTCCCTCCAGCCCTCACCTTGAGGCCGCACAACTCAGGCTCTCCCTGTATGTCTCTGGCACCTCCCGAGCCACAGTCCCTCCACCAGAGCCCAGGGTGAGTGCCTAGAAGTGAGAGAGTCTGTGCACACACCCTTTAAGAGGATTCCTGGGTTTCTTGCTGCCTTCTATCTCACCTTGATAGACAGAATCCCTGCCAATTCTCACAGCCAGATGTTGTGGGGGCTCCTCTTCTTAGCACTGGTGCTCCAAGCTGGGGAGCCTGGCATGGCGCTGAGACCCCTCACTTTTCAGGGGGACTTCTGCAGTCAAGATATCCCTCTCAGTTCTTGACTGTAACACATGGGTGTGGAGCCGGCCTATTTTGTGTCTGTCCCTCCTACCAGGTTAAAGTTGGCTTCTTCTTTATATCCTTAGTTGTAGGACTTCTGTTCAGCTAGTCTTCAGATGTTCCTCTAGGTTGATCGCTCAATAATTTAGTTCTAATTTTAATGTGGTCACAGGAGGAAGCAAGCACAGCATTTATCTACACTACGATCTTGACTGTAACTCTCCCTTTCATTTTTGAAAGTGTCTTATACCACATTCAAGAGGAAACGGAGAGTAAATTGTGTTAAGATTAAGCAAAGGACAGCTAATACTATTGTGTCCCTGAAAATAATGATATTATTAATGTATTGAATGGAGAACAAAGATATTCGGGTCACTGGGGACATTTTTAACTTTAAAGAAGTAGTGGACCCAGGGGTTTTTAGGCAGCTCTTTTGCTTTGTGCATGGAGATGAACTCTGCTGCATTAAACTACATTTTCACTAAGCCAAATCCAGCCATTCCTTCACAGACATAACCTCAAACTGGTGAGGACTTGCACCATTGTCTTCTGTGTTCCTTCTCCACACCGGCCTCACATGAAATGCAATCATACAAAGAGATTTGCTCCCCAGTTATGGCCACTGCCTGTATGCAACAGTGACCATTTCAGAGATGAAATATAATTTCTTAGATACACCAATTTTGCATTCATTCACCATTCAACAAATAAAAATGGAGCCTCTATTTTCTACCGGGTTGGATGCTGATGTGAATAAGTGCAACTGGTGACTCCACCTATGAAGCTAATATTAATTAATTAACAATAAAAGAATGAAATAATTGTTGATTAGAATAAGTGACATGAAAAGCCAAACATGGATCTAAAGTAGAAACTAACAGGCAGGACCAACTTTTGAACTACCTCTGCAAATGAAACACTTAAGCAGAGACTAAAAGGATGAGACAGCACTTACAATGCTAAAATTCAGGGCATTACCTCCCAATTATGTTCGAGAGGAAATAACACTAGCAAAATCTGTGAGGTTGGAAAGAACTTGGTGGGTTCAAAAATTAAAAGGAGCCTAATTTGCCTAGTACATAATAACCAAGGGAGAAAATAGCACAGGACAAGATGATTTCCACCAACCTGTTAAACGTGTGCCCAATTCCCTGTCAGAATGCAAGTCAGGAGGAGGAACGACACAGAGATGCCCTTGAATCAGCTCTAATGTGTAAAAAGAAGCAATCAGAAGCTTTGAGATTTTGCCTAACCTGAACACCATGTTTGAAAATCTGAAGTATAGAACACAGGCTGTGGAGTCCCACAATCCTGGCTCCTAATTCTGATCCACATAACTTAACCTCTCTGAGACCCAGTCCCCAGCTGACACAGACTCGCTAATGGGACTGACTTAAGAAGACACATCTTCACTAAATGCTACTCTTAGTAGTAATCCTTTGGGTATTTACTTAAAAGTCATTCACTGGTCAATACTTCACCAAACAAATAGCTGATGCTTAATCCAGTCTTATATTTCACTTGCCCACCAAACACAAAAATGGATACTCCATAGTAGTGCTGTCCAACAGAAATAGAATGCAAACCACAAAACATGAGCCACTCGTATAATTTTAAATTTTCTGGTAGTCACATTAGAAAAAGTTTTTAAAACACAGAGAAATTAATTTCAACAATATATTTAACTGAGTCTATCTAAAACATTATCATTTCAACATGTAATCAATGTTTTAAAAATTACTGAGATATTTTACATTCCAGTGTTGTTCTGGCTTTGAAATCGGGTGTGTATTCCTCACTTAACAGCATATCACAGTTTAAATAAGTCCCATTTCAAGTGCTTAATGGCCACGTGTGGCTACTGGCTAATATATGGGGGTAGTGCAGTTCCATAGAGACAGATTTTTAGACATGGTGCTCCAAGATCTGTCTTCAATATAATTGCAAGATTGATGAAGGTTAAGAAAAATAAACAAGGCAATAAAGCTAAAGCCAATCCCATGCTTCAGGAGCCCATTCTGGTTTCTGAGTGTTGATGAAACTTTCAACTTTCCTGCCTCCCTGAACTCTTTGTGGAACATTCATTTAATCATCTATTCCTTGGTTCACTCAACATTCACAAAGCATCTTCTATTGTCTGGGTACCGGGTCCTACAGATGTAGTCATGAACAAGCATAATTCCTGCCCACAAGATGCTCAATATTTGGGTGGGACTCTTCCAACTCAATGAACAGTCAGCATACCTTCAGGATTTCTCCCACCCCAGATAGAATTTGGGACAAATGTGTTCTGGATTTTACTCCTTTACTAACAAGCTAAGAATCCTGAGAAAACACTTTCCTCATTAGAGCCACTGCTTCCTTATCTGCAATGTGAGTGAGTTGACTGAGTAACTATGAAGCATCTTTTTAGTCTGAGATTGCAGCTTCAGCCTGAACTCCATTACCCTGTGTCTTATCCTAAGGATGTGTGGGAACACGGGAGAGCAAGCTAAAGAAAGCCCCCTCCCCTACGTCTACTGAAGAAGAAGATGCAGCTTTGTTCACTTCTGAATCCTTTCCTTCCTGGGCCTTTTGTGGTTTCAGGAGTTGTCTAGCTTTGTTTTACTTTGCTTTGTTTTAATTACAATCAAAATTAGCAAAACAATCCCCACAGTCCACCTAGAAGAATAATTGGCCCACTTGGTACATCTGAGTGTGTGGCGAGACCCCCTTGTCATCCTACCAGAGCGCCACATAGATTCCGCTCCCAGGTAGATGATGTCTAAGAAACCCAGAGAGCTCATCTAGCCCATCATTAACCTCATTTTGAGACAGCCCCAGAGGCAGTCCTTTAGCCACCGGCACAGCCGGCTGTCAATGGTGTCAAGCCAGTAACATACTAGTTAGCAGGGGAGCATTCCAAAGAGGTCGCCATAGATCCAAATGCCTAAAAGATATTCTGGAATGTGGTAATTATGTCCTGCAGCTGCCAAGGGTGTCCTCTGTGAGTTCACAGATAGTAGTGGTACCATGAAAAGCAGAGGACAAATAATAGCAACCAAGCTGTTAGTAACAACAGGTCTTGGTTCTAACTCACCAAGACAGTCCTCTACATTTAAGTCATGACTCATCCTCAGGTTCCTAGACTGTTCCCAGGAGATGCTGGTCCCATTCCTGCGGGTGCTGTGCATCCATGTCCCTGCACAGAGGCGATAAGGGGCAAGGGAAAGAGGTGGTCAAGTTAAGAATAAATGATAGAAGAATTAAAGAGGAAATACACTTGGTGTTACTAAGCATTCTGTAGCTCTATTTTTACAAGTGAAATTTCCTAATTTCCATATTTTTAAAAAAGATGGAAAATTTCTCAAACAGCTTTTGCTTAGTTTGCTTTTCCATTGGCAGTAAAATGAAATAACAGAGCATCAAATGACCCAAAGTTTCACATCAATCGGCTCACTAAACATGAGCGGAACCAAGGGCTCTAAAATACTGGAAAATTTGAGGAAATCCAATGACTTTCCCCTAAGAAACTTAGCTGTGCTGTTCACTGAAACTCCCATATCTGAGCCATCTCCAGTTGAGTCAGTGCTCAGTGTGAAGCTCATCTCCAGAGCTGTACGGAAGATGTGCTTGGTAGGCTTGCAGACTCTGTTCCAGTTGCCACAAAAAGATTTAGGTCTGAGGCACAGATACGCCTCCCGCACCTAAGGCAATATCGCTAATTGATCACAGTAATATTTTTCACTGAGACCACCCAGACTCAGTCTCAGAACCATTCTCAACCCAGAAGCCTAGGTGCCACCTACTATTAATAGTTGATCATGTCATCCTAGCTTAAAGTCTCCTCTGAATTATAAATGGACCACATGTATTAATTGCCTGTGACTGCTACAAAAAACTACCATGAATTTAGTGGCTTAAAACCATACAAATTTAGCTTACAGTTCTAGCGGTCTAAAATGTGTCGACATGGCTGCATCCCTTCTTCAGGCATTAAGGAAG
This sequence comes from Rhinolophus sinicus, assembly GCF_036562045.2. Lineage (NCBI taxonomy): Eukaryota > Metazoa > Chordata > Mammalia > Chiroptera > Rhinolophidae > Rhinolophus > Rhinolophus sinicus. Next base: position 46,599,161 of record NC_133755.1, on the reverse strand, counting down.
AATTGTTTCCTTGCCTTTTCCAGCTTCTAGAGGCCACCTGCATTTCTTGGCCTGTGGCCCCTTCTTCCTCTTCGAAGCCAGCAGTATACAGCACAGCATTTTCCCTCCTCACTGACCTCTGCTTTCATCTATACATCATCTCTCTCTGTCTCCTTCTCATAAGGGCCTTTGTGATTGATTACATTGGGCCCATCTTGAAAAGGCAGGATCATCTTCCCATCTCAAGATCCTTAACTTAATCACACCCACAAAGTCCTTTCTGCCATGTACGGTAATATCCTCACAGACCCCGGGAATTAGGATGTAGACATCTTTAGGGGGGTCATGATTCCATCGACCACATCACGTCTTGTAGAAACTTCCTTGTGGAACTTCGGAAGTCTATTGGTAAGATTTGTCTGTGGGGTTTGAATACATGAACTGAAAAGCTGATTCACCAAAATCTCTAATTATTAATAAACCAAATTCATTAATGATCCTTTGACCAAATTCAGTATCAAAATATGTCTTTGGATCAATCACCCCTGCAGTCTACTAAGATATACCATTAAAATATATATATATATTTTTTTTTTTTTTCTTTATTTCCAGGGTATTAAGTTTGATTTTCCATTTTTCTGGTCTTTTGGCCTTGTATTCTATATTAGTTATAATTGTTCTTTTAGTGTATAGCATTTGAAAATTAAACTGTAACTGAGTCACAACTGAATGTCTTGTCTTTGGGGGCATCCATAACTACATGACAATTTGCCAGGACCTGAGGCAAGAGGGATACAGCCCTTCCTGTGCCCTTCTCTTATTTAGCTTTTTATTAAGATTCCTATTTTTATTACATGTGATGGAGGTCAGTTTCATTACTGCCAATCTGCAAGCTGCTACAGTCACTCTGGGAGACATTAGCCTGTCACCACTGAACCAGCTGGGTCGCAGAATTCTGCAATAGGTCTCACTTTTTAGCTTTGAGAACAAAAAAAAATTACCACAGAGAGCACAGCATTATCTGTCTTTCAACACCACCCCCAGGACAATGGCAGTGATAAGTTGACATTATCCAGTGCCTGCAGAGGTGTGACACCATGACCAGAGGCTATATCCACTTGGCAGACCCAAAGAAACTTCCCAAAGAAACACCCACCACTAAAGTTGAAGCTGGGCTAAAGTTCCCTCTAAGAAGATGCTTGTTGAACAAGACTAATGTGACCTGAGAAGACTTGGCCAGTGTTCCACTGTAGGAAAATGATGCCACTTTTGCTTAATATGCGTATAAATAATGAGAAAGAAACATACCAAAATATCAGTGATGATTAGCTCAGGGATGCTGTACTACAGTTACTTTTTCATTATTTTTGCTTGTTTGTATTTTCTAGGCTTTCTGCAATGAAAACATTGCTTTTTTTTAAATTAAAAAAGGTTTTTTTACTAATAATATATAATAATCTATAGCACTCATCTTGGCAACAACCTAACCAAGTCATGTATGAGCCTTGAATAAATCAAAGAGGCAAGATTGTGTCTGAACTTTCATAAGCTTGGGCAAATTTCTTAATTATTTTGAGCTACATATCAGGCGTGTACTAAATGGCAGACACTGTTCCTAATGATAAGAATACAGTGTTGGACAAGGTAAGCAAAATCCCTTAAGGGGGCAGAAGGAAAACAATAAAATACACATTTGAAATGTTATATAGTTCTAAGTGCAATGATAAAGACAAAACAGGCTGCCGTGACAGGGAGAGAGAGAAGGAAATGATCAAGAATAACAAGCATTTATTCAACAAGTATCAGTGAGCACCTAATACATGCTGAGCACTCGCCTGGTAAGAACAGCTGGTAGATGGTGACCCCACTTACTGAGGTGGGAAAGAATGAGGTGGGAGCAGGTTTGGGATAAAAAGGAATCAAAAGTGCTGCTTGGGGTAGGTTAAGGTTAAGACGCTATATTCATTAAGGTAATTCTAGCTGCTCTTACAGACAAACACCAAAATCCAATGGCTTAATACAGGAAGATTTTATTTCTTGCTCAGTTAAAATCCAAATCAGTTATTCTTGATTGGTAGGCAGCTCTCCTCCGAGTGGTGATTCAGAGACCCATGTTCCTTCCATGTTATGGCCCATTCATCTTCGACATTTGGCTTTAAAAGTCACTGTGCTCATCTGTATCCATTTCAAAGATAAAGAGTATAGACAATCACAGGTGGGAGGTTTTAATGGGCCGAACCTCGAAGTGATGTACATCACTTCGGCTCACATCCCACGGGCTAGAAATCTGTCGCGCAGCCACACTTACTGGTAGGGGAGGCTGGAATGTGCAGTCCTGGTATGTCTGCGGGAAGAAGAAATGAGTTGGGAGACCTCACAGCAGTGTCTTACAGATGCCTACGCCTAGCCATCCAATAGAGAGGTTAAGGAGCATTTGAATATACACGTTCAAGGTAGTAATCTGAGCTAGAGATAAAAATTTCAGCATAACCACTGTATATGTGATGAGATTATCCATCTATAGTAGAGAGACAGAGGAGTGAAAGACCTTGGTGATGTCATCCTTTGAAGGCAAAGCAGAGCAGAAGGAGTCAGCATAGGAGGCTAAGACTGAGCTTCCAGGGAGGTAGGAGCAAAACTAGAAAGCACCTATCATGGAAAAGATGAGAAAAATTGTTTCAAGGAGGGTGGTCAGTTGTATCACAAGCTGCTGACAAAATGCTGACTGCCGGATTTAAAAATATAAAGGTTACTGGTGACCTTGGTAAGAGCAGAACTGGGAGGAGATTGGAAGGGAAAGTGAGGTGGGGAAGTATAGAAACTATAAATAACCGTATCAAGACATTTGTTGTGACGAGAAGCAGAGAAATGAACACGGTGTGAGTGAGCTCATGGGTGTGCTTTCCGATAGAAAATGTCAGAGCATGTTTAGATGCTCATGGGAATAATGTGGTTTGAGGAATGGTGATACAGAAAACAAAGGAGAAAATTACATAACAAACTTCTTCTTGAGAAAGGATGGGGATAGGATCTAGAACACAAGTGGATGGGCTAGATTTAAATAAGGACAGAACACTTCACTATAACAAGAGGGAAGCTGGAAAGTATGACTATAGGTACAGAGAAGGAGGTAGATTTGGGTGGTGGGAAGTAGCTTATGAAAGTTCAAACACAATCTTGCCTCTGATTTATTCAAGGCTCGTACGTGACTTGGTTAGGTTGTTAGCTGATTGATTTTGCTTCCTTAGTAAAATACAAGGAAAGCTCTTCAATTGGGAGTGAACCAGGAGGAGAGAGTATAGGCAATGTGAGGAAGGAAGGCATTAAGTAACTCAGTGAGAAAGATGGCATTACCCTCCTAGGGCAATGCAGTAGCAATGACTGATGGGTACAAGCTCATTTGAGACTTGTGGTCTTGTTTGAATATGAGGTCAGTTGGCCCAACTGTATGTTTTCTCCAAGAAGTTTTGGTTACTGAGGTACAACCATGGAGGAGGTAGAGGAGGACGCCAGGGTCAGAGAGGGGCAAAGGAGTCAGGGATGGTGACCACCATGCACCAGGGAATCCTAACCAGTAAAAGCAGGAAGAGTGGACATGCGAATAAGAAGGGACAGTGAAGTGGGATTGTGCCCCTGGCCTGGAGGGCTCAACGAAGGAGGACACAGGTGATGCATGATAAGGTCGGGAGGCTGGGTAAAGAAACTGGGAGGAGGAAAAGATTTTGGAAGTGAAGGGGTGAGACAACTGAGAAGCCACAATGTCCATGGATGAAATACCTGAACACTGAAGTCACCATCTCCAGTAATGGAGAGAGGACTGAAGGAGGGAAGGAGAGCAGGCAGCTACATACGACACGTATCGAGGAGTCCAGCAGATGTGCTAGATAGTTTCCATTTGCACCCGCATTACCCTTCTCCACCTGGCACTACATGGAAATGTGTACAGGTTCCCCTGCCCTCTGGCTTCCAAATGGAATATTGGATTAAAAAAGTGTGACCTTATAATATTTATCTCGTTGTTCCACTAATGCAGGATGGCTATGGACCAACCTCCTCCTTTAACAGACCCAATTCCTGTAGACAGTATCCTCAAACAGCCTTCCCCACCCTACACGCATTCCCTCCCCTCCCCTTCAGTCTGAGACTTGTAACAAAGGAGCTCAACTGTTACTAGCCCCAGGCACGTTATGCTTGGGATTTCCCTCACCCTAACCACACTGCTGTAAATAGTCCCTTTATTAAACTCTTCGCAAATCATCCTCATTTGAGTGGGCCATCTGTTTCCTGCTGGGAGCCTACTGATACAGTAGATGACAACAATATGAATGCCTACCTTGTAGGCTCATTGTAAAGACTATAGAGAAAAATGTATGCAAGGCATCTAGCACAGCATCTGGCACATTACAGACACTCAGCTCATAGTGGGGTAGAAGGGAATAGCAGTTGTGTTAGTTGTTGTTAGTATGAAACTATGTACTCAGGTCCAAGTAGGTCCTCTAATTCATAAATCGGCATTACTCAATTCACCTGGCTTCTGCTAGTACCAAGGAACTCTCAGACAGACAAGTCATTCAAAGCAATTATGTGAACAAATACACCCAGAGAGAGAGACAGGAGGATTTCAACAAAGCAACTAGCTTCTAGAGTGATCTCTGTAGACAGGCCGGCTGGCGTGATGGTAAATATGACTATCCTGTGCAAGTGGGAGAAGTCTCTGGAGAATCAGAGAAAGGAGCTGCCCCCACACCTTGCATCTTGCATACACCTCCCTGGTACCGCACTCTGTAGCTGCAATCTCCTTCCAGGGCCCAATAGTAGAATGGTCACCTTAACATCATTTAGTAACAGATTTTATTTATTTATTTATTTATTTTGGGGGGCGGGGGGGGTTACTGAAGTACAACCATGCATTGTAAATGAAATTATATATTTCAAACCAACAAAATATACCTAAATTTTGCTAGAACAGGGGACCCAGGACCAGAACAGAGCTGTGTGTTTCAAAAAAGCTGATAGCCTGGATTAGTTGTTTTTCCAGCTGCTGTCCAGATGCTAACTTTACAGAGAGACAGCTGCCCCCTCCAAAACTGGTTTTCCACCTCTGAAATGCGGAAGGTGGAAGCCACCAGCTCAGGACTTCCAAGTGCAAAGCCCAGATTCGAGCGTCCTTATATTGGTGACAAACTTGGATGAGTTTAAGGAAAAACATATCGAGAAGGAAAGAATAAACTCAAAACTAATTCAACTCATTTATCCATCTTGCAACACAAAGGGAATCATGGTCAATGTAAATCAAAACATACAAGATTGCTCCCTTTTTGTGGCCCAGCTGATCAGGTCATACTCTCCTGCTTAAAACTCTTAGTGGCTTCCCATCGCCCTTTGGGTAGAAACCAAAACCTTTCATGTTGCCTCAACTTGTATCACTCATTATGACCTACCCACACTTGACTTCATTTGGTTTTTCAGTTCCTCTGAGTTCCTCAGTATGCTCTCTCTGGCACCAGAGCAAAACACTTTGCACATGCTCTTCCCTCTTACTGCTCCCTTTCCCTACCATGCCCAGTTACCACTAGGTAACTCTTATTCATACTTTAGGACTCAGTATACTTTATTTCCTCCAGAAAGTCTTCCATGACTGGTTATGTCAGCCTGTAATAGCCTCCCCTAACACTCCGTACTTAAAAACAATTCAGCATTCTCTAATTACTGCTTGATGTCTGCCTTCCCCACTAGACTACCTACTCCATGAGGCCAAACAATGTGTTTGTTTTGCTCTAAACGATATCCCCAGTATCTGATACATACTAGTCCCTCAGTAAACATTTGAGAGACTAATGCATGTAGAAAAGTATTATGCAGAATTGCTAAAAATATACAAATCCCCAACCATGTTCTTTTAAAAAAACAATGTTGTACGTTGTAATCTAGAGTATACAATATTGGAAACTGCTTTTTTGTTTTCAACTTAGGTAAATTTGTTGGTCTGTAAGTAGATCATTTCATTTCATTGTGATTTTAAAATAAAATCCATTACTACATGATGGTAAGAAAGTCCTTAAGAAAGAAACTGGTGAGCTCTGGGGGTGGCCAACGGATTCACCAAGAACAAATTATTCCACATCAATCCTTTATTATTTAATGAGATTAATGAATGGTATTTCAGAAAAATATTACAAAATTCAGAAGGCATTTTATTTAGTCAACACATGTTTACTGAGCCTTCACTGTGCATTAGAAGCTGGGACTATGGCAGTGGGCAGGATCCCTGCCTGTGTGTAGCCCGCCAATGCTTTCCTGTATGTAGCACCAAATGGAGAAATTAATGACATTACACTGACCTGAATCTGTAATGGCTGAATCAACAAACAATAACTACTCTTGGCTCTGCCATTACTAATGAGGTTGAAAACCTAGATGGTTTGTCACATTTCTAGCAGGAGTAAAATTGGGTTTTAGAAAGCACGGCATTTCAAAAACCATAAAAACACTGCTTGTCTTTGACCTAGCACTTTGACCCCTGTCATTTATACAAGGAATTTATCATGGAAAAATAGTACAAATCAAGAAATGAAAAATATGCAAAAATATCACGATTGCAGCATTTGTATAACGGTTAAATACAGAAAACAACCTGATTGTCCAACCACAGCATGATGTGTAGTAATATTATGGCATAACCATGAAAGGAACTATTATGGAACGGCTGTACATTTTCATTTTGCAGATTGTTACAATCTGAAAAATACTTAAGATGTATTCTTTTAAAACCAGACTACAAAATTTTATCTGTTGTAAGATTACAAGGTCTATCACACTTGTGGTGGACGCAATCAGGATTCAAAAGGAAAAAAAAATTAAGACTTATTAAGGATTCCCCTCTTACTGGGGTTCAAAACATTAGTTGCACAGTAAGACAGAGAAGTGGTTTCCTGTCATTGACATGAAAAAAACCTGGAAGTTTTCATCCTTGCAGGTTTTAGATAAGCAAACAGTGCAATGTGGCTGTTAACATGAGAGTAATTCAGATTGTGCTAATAAAGCAACTCGGGATGAATTTGTCCCCTGCACTCCCTGACAATCAGATTCCACCTTGGGAATGCTCTAGCTTTCTGTATCAAGCCTTGAGAGGAACTCTGTTAAACCAGATTAGCTCCACAGGGGATAAACCAACATGATGAAATAGAGGTCTGAAAACTCCTCTATTTCAATATGAAGAACTGCTGAGGGAAGAGGAGAATATTTACCTGGAGAAGATGTCACATTTTTATGATTCTCATCTTGTGGATGGTAGTTTCTTTAAAAGGTACTTTTTTTTTCATCTGGTTAAAAATGATGAGGGATGAGTGCCTTTTCTTTTAGTCAGAAAGCTTAATTTCCTCAACCAAAGTAATTGTGGCACATTTCCAACTAGATCAAAATGTCCAAAACTGGACTCCGACCTCCCTTGCTGCAGGACTTACCCACTCTCTGTATGCCAGCCCTCGCCAATATGCACGGGCAGCCTGGTCTGTCCAAGCCATTCACAGATCCTTAAATGCACTACTCTTCCAGCCCTCCTCGTTCTTCCCATTCTCCAGAACTTTCCCCACTGCCCTCCTGATCCCTTTTTCATGACTCACTCCTCTGACCTCCCAGGATAGCTGTCCTTTCCCTTCTGTGCTCCCATGAGACCCGTGGGTGCCTCCACTGCAAAGTATCACCGTATAATGGAGTGATCTGGTTAGATATCCACCTTCACCACTGACTGAGTTTCCTGCAGCCAGGAGCCTGCCAGTTCAGTTTCATCCCCAGTGTTTGGCACACAGTCTCATACTGAATAGATGCTCTGTTACAACTGGTGAATGAATTAAGCTCCTCTGCCTTCGCAAAAATCCCTTTTAACCATTTTCCCAGGGAACAGATGCCTCTGATTGCAGAATACCTTGGGCAAATACTGGAAAAGCACTACCTTTGTTAAACAGGTACAAGATTGTTTCTTTCTCCTACCCTGTACTCCTTGAACAAGAGTCCCTCCAATAGCATAGCCCCCGAAACCACTACAAATGTGTGTAAATCCCATCAGCTTAAAACACAAAACATAGCCAGGCGCTGTAACTCGCTCTATGAACTCTGCCATTGTTGGGTTGTTGGTTTAAAAAAAAAAAACCATTCCATCTGCCATAAATCTACATTCCCCCCAAATGAAATATAATACCCCCACTTTCCTCTAGCAGTCAGATAATCATCTCCTTGTTTTACGGGAAATGATTTAGAAGAGAAAAGAATTGGTCTGACAGTCTCATAAGTTTCAGAAAGTGCTTACCCTGACAGTCCCTTTCTTGCTTGTCCTATTTCTTCTCATCCCTATATATAAACACATATGCACACACACTCACATACACACGTACACACTCTTGCACACATGCATGCACACATTTGCACATGCCATTAATGGCCTATCTTAGACCTAAGTCTATTCTATCTCTAAATTGCTTCCTGCCTACTCTTTGTCTGATATTTTTCCAGCTCTCTATCGCTGACTCAAGTCCAGGAAAATAAAGAGGAGCTTCGATATTATGCAGCCATTCAACCCTGACAGGAGAAAACACTTGCCTGGTACTTTTACTATGTTTGGGGGGCAGGGGAACCCGCCATCTTACTCTGTTGTGACCCTGCCTTCAATGTCTCCCTCTGAGGCCACAGACACAGTTGCCCATCTGCCTCGCAGGCAGCACGGACATCTCTTTCTAACGAAGAGGCAGTCATTTCCTTAAACTCCCCCAAAATCATCCTTCAGCTGATGTTTAGCAGTGTTCACCTTGAGAAGGCAGGAGATAACACCATGTAGGTGAAAGGAACATAACAAAGGCCACCACTGCTCATCAGTTCCCCGAGATGGAAAAGCCCTCGGGGTACTCAAGAGAATGAGAAACTTTTTTTCTTTACCACTGATGTTTATTGATTTGTCCGGTTCATAGGGAGCATCCCTTAATGTTCTGCTTTCATGTTTCTGCTTTGTTGCGTGGGTGCAGAAAAGAATATTGCAAATTGATCTGTCTTCCCAGCCTTTGTTGGGAATGGACCCCTATTACTTTAGTTTCTCAGGCCTGTCATCACATGCTCACATTCCAGGGCATATATAATCAGCCTGGCTAAACACTGAGACCCGAGCTGATTAATTTCTAACATTCTCGCCTGAGTCCATTGATGGCACGCCTGTTTGATGATCTCTGCAATAGATGGCCACTTCTGATTGTTTGACCTTCGCCCTTCACCCCAGAGCAGTCTATTCTACTACCTGTTTAAGTTGACAGCACGTACACTGCGTCTACATCATGCCTGAAGAAAACCGTAAAGTCTTGGTGCTGTGAAAGCCTAGAAGAAGGGCTTTTAAGGGAAACCCATTTCCATTACCAGCTGAACAGCATTCGAGAACCAATCATATGTCCATTAAACAAAAAGAAAAGACATTATCCATAACCTACAATATTACGCCTGTACTTTAGAATCTAGCCACTCATTCTAATGTAGCTTCTGTGCTAATTATGATCAATGGATTTCCACAAGAACGTAAAACTAATCATAGCTTTTAATTTCTCATTTCACCATTTCCCAGAATTCTGTTATTTTAATTGCTTTATATTCCACTTACTTCTAATAGCTCAGAACAAAAGGGTCATCATCACCATCACGAATATATCTCTCTCTGTAGTTTGAGGCATGTTGGTCCATTTCTAATGTAACCCTAATATTAGGTGAAAAGGGTTTTAGTTTTAGTTTTTATTACAGAAGGGGAGCCTCTTTAACAATTTCAGAGACGTATTTCATTTATCTTAAAATACCTTTGGTTGTAAGATAGGTAGGGGTCTATTTATAGAGCCAAGTTCTCAAAAATGCACATAATTTACATCCTCACTCACTAAGAACCAAGTAGTTAGAGAGCTGATGCAGGTGCACTTGGCAGCCATTTTTTAAGGTCACACCAACTCTTATCCACTCCACAGGAAAATGGAAGGTTATGAGAACACCAAGGTCACCCAAGGATAAGTCACATATGCATTTAGTTTAATGAATCAAATACGTGTCCTGGATTGAGTGTGCATTGAATAGCAGACTGAAGTGAGAGAAGTCTTGAGTAGAAAGTAAATACGCTGAGCATTCCCCATACTATTAGGGGTCAGCATAGAGAGGTGGGCATATAATTATGTCTCCTTTTCAAAATGGCACAGAAAAGAGCATATTTTGTGTTAGTAGAATAACAATTTAAGAGCTTTAATGGACTGTTGAGACCACAGCCCACTCCCCACTTATCAAGGAGAAATAAAGACACAGTGGGAACAAACAAGATGGGTCCAGCCCTAGTACCTCCTGAAGCCAGCACAGTATTTTTGTCACTGCACCAGGCCACTACCCTTTCCCCGGCTCCCTGAGCCCCTTCTCTCTTACCCCAGATCTCTTCATGAATCGTTTCCCATATTTCAACATGGAAATATTAAATACTGCAAGTTCATAGTTGTTCGCTCAAGTCATCTCCATGACAGCCAATGTAAGGAGCTTATGGGTCAGTTCCTAAGGACTGGCCATCGTTGACACACAAATACATTTTCCTTTAGTTTGTGATCAATCTGATTAGTGAGATTCACTAATTATGTTAAAAGAAATGATGATTTCAAAGGGAAAAAAATGTTTAAACAGTTTGGTTGTTAGCTTTTATTCTGTCATGTGAAGTTACATGTGAGCTTTAACTTAATGTTACAATGTAAAGAGCCAAGCTCTAACATTATCTGTCACTTAGACGTTGCTCTTTAAAAATGAATGTACAAAAAAAATAAAAATAAAAAATAAAAAAATAAAAAATAAAAATAAAATTTAAAAAAATGAATGTACATGCATGCATACATATATATTTGAGTAAATTTCAAATATTGGTTTTCTTTTTGTATTTTTATGAAATATTTCAAACACACAGGAAAACACAAAAGAAAAATGGCACAGCTCCCATCCCCCAACTTGAACATTTATACTTTGTCATATTTGTTTCAGATTTTTTCATTTTATTTCAAAGTCATAAACAATAATAGATATACTTCAAACTACCTGTGTACCCATATCCAAATGCATTGCTTTATTGCCCTCCTCAGAGAAAACCAGTATCTTGGATTTGGTGTTTATCATTCTCAGAAGTTCTACTTATGAATATAACCATAAACAGTATATAATATCGTTTTACATGTTTTAAAATTTTATATAAAGGGTATCTAACCTGTGTATTAGCTTTAACCTGCTTTTTTAAAATCCATCTCTAAGTTTTGAAATTTATAATGAGATAAATGTAGCAATAGTTCATTTTAGTGATGTAGTCTGCATTTTATCATATGACTATATAACAATTGATTTATCCATTCCCCTCACAGTGTATATTTCGGTTGTTTCTGTTTCTTCACCACTACATGCAAGACTTTAATAAACATTCTTACATGCATGTTCTTGTACACGTTGGCAAGAGATTCCCTATAGTGTATTCTTAGCAATGGAAGCTCTGAGTCGTAAGGTACATAAATTTTCAGATTTACTAGATATCACACTCTCTCAACTGGTAACGCCAATTTTGAAAATTTACACTTACACCAGCAGTGTCTGAGAGTTCACGTGGTTACACACGCTTACAATGTCAGGCTTCTGGATTTCTGTCAATCTAATGGGTGCAAACTTATACCTCACTATTGTTTTAGTTTGCATTTTCCAAATAACCAGGGACATTGAGCATCTTTTTACACGCTTATTAGCCATACAGAATTCCTCTATTATTAATTCATTCCACTGTTCACTTGTCCACTGGTGTGTTAGTCTCACTGATTTATGTCCTAAAGGGTAATTTTTATATATTCTGAATAATATTAGTAAAAAATAATATTTTGGGGGTGCTCACTAAACGCAAGACGTAAAGCCCTAATTATTATTAGGGCTTTATGCATATTAACTCCTCATGACAACCCTACAACACTGTCAGGTAGGTAAGATTGTTATCCCTGTTTTTAAAAATGAAAAAATTGAGGTTAAAAAAGTTTAAATAACTTGCATAAGGTTACATACAGTTAGTAAGTGAAGCCAAGATTTAAACCCAGGAATCTGAAGCAGAGTGTCATGGCCTTCTCCCTCTCTATTTCAAAAGATGCAAATTCTTTTCAGCTTTATAAATTGTGAATATCTTCTTCCAATCTGCAGCTTAGCTTTTCAATTCATTCACTGTGTAATTGTTCAGAAATATACACACATGCAAATCAAATACATACACACACACACACACACACACACACACACACATATGCCTCTGTGTAGGTGTCCGTATATTTTTTACATACATTATACAGTATACGTCAAATTACCAAGTGTTTATGATTTGTGATCCTTGAGTCCAATATAAGTGATTTCCAAACCTCAAAGCCACAAAGATACGGTCAAATATTTGTTTAAATTTTCAGGATTTGTTTTTCATTTTTTTATATACATTATAAGATAAAGATTTAATTTTACTTTTTACAATATAGATAACCACTTGCCCTAGCACCATTATCTGAATATTTCCCCAGTGATTTGAAATACGACTTCTGTCAAATGTCAAGCATCCATATATGTGTTGGTCTGTTCTGGTTCTCCATTCTATCCCACTGATCTGTCTGTCCCTAAGCCAATAACACACCGTCTTATTATTATAGCTTATAATAATTCCTGATATCTGATAGGCCATGTCTCCCTACTTTAGTCTTCTTTTTAAATCGTCTTTGACAGATGTAAGATTTTATTCTTCCCTATAAATTTTAGGATCATACTGTCAAGTTCCATCAAAAATCCTGACAGAAGTTTTATTATAATAGCATTGAATTTATAGATTAACTTAGAATAAATTAAGATCTTTATGATATTCGATCTTCTCATCTCAGGACATGGTATAATGCTACATTTACTTGGATCTTTTATGTCCTAAATGTTTGGTAAAATTCTCTGTAAAAGTCATTTTTTGTTTATTCCTATATATTTATATTCATTCTTAATTCATTGTTGTTGCTTTTGTAACTGGGAGCTTCTTCCCATTATACTTTGTAATTGGTAGCACTGCTATATGATCTCTACAATACACGGCTTCTTCTGACAGTTTGACTTTTGCCCTTTACTCCAGAACTGTCTCTTCTAGTACCCATTTAAGTTTACAGCTTAATATTTTAGCTCTGTGAAAACTTAGGAAAGGATGGAATTTAGGAATATGACTGATTTTCTGTATTGATCTTTGATTCCACAATTTTAACTCTCAATTGTCTGCATATTGTCTTAAATTTTCAATGTAGGCAATCATGTTGCCTAGAAATAACAGTTTTACTTCTTCCTTTTTAGTTCTTTTTTTTTTTTCTTTTTCTACTGCATTGGTTATGACTCCACCACGATGTTAACAGAAGCCAGAAAGTTAACATCACTTCCCTGTTCCTAACTTTGATGGAGATATTTCTAAACTCTTACCATTAGATAATAGGTTTACTGTGAGTTGTTTAAAGATAGTCTTTACGAGGTTTAGGAGGATCTCCTCTTTCCCTAATTTTCTTAAGATTCTTATCATAAATGAATATTGAACTAACTTAATAATTCTGTATCTATGGAGCAGATGAAATGGCTCCTTTTTTTATCTGATAATCGAATATTACATTAATAGATTTCCTAATGATTATTATCATACCAAAGACAAACCTTACTTAGTCTTAATGCATTACTTCTTAAAGATTCTGTTAAACTCAATTTGGGAGGAAAAAATGCTTCTATATTCTATGATTTTATTTTCTCGTTATGTCCTTGTCCATTTTTTACTAGCAATGAGTTCCAAATGGATTCAGTAGCATTCTCTATTTTATTAACTTCTGAAATAGCCATATAAGGTAAATGGATATTTATAAATGTGACATGTACTTTTCTTGTTCTTCATGTATGCTGTTACTGCCACTAAAATTGCCTCTTTGTGCTGTGGAGAAAAAGAAACCCTTATACATTGTTGGTGGGGATGCCGATTGGTGCAGCCGCTATGGAAGGCAGTGTGGAGGTTCCTCAAAAAATTACGAATAGAATTACCATATGACCCACCAATCCCTCTCCTGGGTATCTACCCAAAAAATCTGAAAACATTTATCCATCAAGATATATGTACTCCAATGTTCACTGCAGCTTTATTTATGGTGGCCAAGACATGGAAACAACCAAAGTGTCCTTCGATAGATGATTGGATAAAGAAGTTGTGGTATACATACATAATGGAATACTATTCTGCCATAAGATGAAATATTGCCATTTGCAATAACATGGATGGATCTTGAGATTATTATGCTAAGTGAAATAAGTCAGACAGAAAAAATCAAGAGCCGTATCACTTCACTCATAGATGTGGGATATAAAACTGAAGGCAACAAAGGAACAAGACAAACAAATAAAGAAACAAAAACTCATAGACATAGACAACAGTTTAGTGGTTACCAGAGGGTAACAGGGGAGGGGGGTGGTAGAAAATGGCAAAGGGGGTCAAATATATAATGGAAGGACAACTGACTCTGGGTGGTGAACACAAAATGCAATACATAGATAATGTGTTATAGACTTGTACACTTGAAAACTATGTAGTTTTGTTGACCATTGTCACGCCAATAAATTTTAACTTATAAAAATTTCCTCTTTGAAACATGAGTTTTTAAGAGAGAATTTCATTGTTGCTATTTTTCCTATAAGATTTCTAATTTAATTCCGTTGAGATGGGAGAACATGATCTTCTGATATCAACTCCTTGAAATTTGTTGAGTTCCTTAAAAATCTAGAATGCAGTTAATTTTACAAATGCTTGATGTGTACCTCAAAACATTTGAAGGGCATAAATTTGTGATTCTAATTTTCCATATTCAATAGATAAATGTGTGATAAAATGTGTAGACATCTACAATTGTATATTTATTAAATTTCTCATATATTTCTGTTAGCTTTTGCTTCATATGTTATGAGACTGTATTGTTAGGTAATACAAATTTATGATTCTGATGACTTCTTGGTGGATTTTTCTTTTGGTTATTATGCAATGTCCATGATTACATCCATCAGTGCTTTTTTTCTTAAATTCTACTTTGTTATTAATATTGCTACACAAGACTTCATTTGGTTAGTATTTTTTCTAGTACATACTTTTTTCCCATCTCTCTACTTTCAACATTTCTGTATGGCTTTACTATAAGTTTCCTACATATGAATATTGGTTTTGTTTCATTTGGTTTTATTCCAAGCTCATGTGTAACTACAACTATTGAACAATCCCCATATTTTTATCCAGTGTTCTACTTTGACTTGTTTTAAATATACACACACACAAATGAAGATTTTATTTTAGTCAATAGTTAAGTAAATTTACCAATTTTTTTATCAATTTCTGTATTAATCAATGTTTCTTTCTACCTATGTCTTTCCTCTGATGCATTTTTTGTCTTGCTAAACGACAACCTTTAATATTTTATAAGTATAACATTTTCTCAGCCTTGGTACATGTAAAATGTCCTTGTTTTGTTTTCACTTCGAATGACATTTTAGCTGTATATAAAATTATAGATAGACAGATATTTTCCCAGAGCACTTTGAATATAGTAAGTGTCTTCTGGCACCTAATTTTCCTAATAATAAATGTTCCTTTAGTCTAATTATTCTTCTTCTAAATTTAATATTTCTTCTCTTTCTCGCAGTGTCTAAAATTTTCTTTAAATCCTTGATGTTCTACTAAAGATGTCACTAAATGTGTGTTTATATTTATTTATGTAGCTCAGTTCTTAGAGTACTTTTTAATCTGAGTACTCCTGTCTTTGCTCAATACTGAAAATTATCAGCTATTATCTCTTCAACTGTTGCTCTTCCATCATTTCTTCCATTCTCTTTTTTCTGGAAATCTGATTCGATGTATGTTAAACTTCTCAATCCATCCTTCATGTCTTCTCTGCTTTGTTTTATTTAACATTCTTAATTTTTTATTTCTCTTTGCTATATTCTGGATAACCACCTCTGTATTGACTTCCAATAAACTAATTCTCCCATCATCTGTCTTACCTAGAGTTTATCTCACCTACTGAGCATCTTATTCTATGGTCATATTTTCATTTCCAAGATTTACTTCTAATTTTGGAATTGATTCTTTTTTGCATACAATCTTTCTGGTTTTATTTCTGCCTATTCTTCTTATACGATATCTTACTCCTATAGCCACAGTCCTGAAGCTCACCACGAAAATAGTTTGAGGTTCCTGCTCCTCAGTGATTTAGGGGCACCACAACACAAACATCAGCCAAAAAGTTTGATGTAGTTCAGGATCTCAAGATTCCAAGTCTCCTATCTTTCCTAGGTATGTAGATCCTTTTAAGCTTTATTCCTAGCAGCAGTAAGCCTGGATCCAACCCTCTTCCCCCGGCCTCCATCCTTACACTGATCATTTTTAGTCTAGCTTTCGGCCAAACTCTCGTCCACCCCTAACTGTTTCTCAGCCTAAAGCCCAGTAGGTATGGATTTCATCCAACTCTGTAAACCATCTTAGGTAGGTCTTCTCTCTCTGATCTACAAGACTGTTTATCTTGTTTTTGAAATTAGCTATGTCTTTTGGGTTTTATAGTTTACATATATGGTTACGAGGATGGGTCAAAAGCATGAACTTATTCTGCCATCTTGGCCTGTGGTCCCAGCTTCACCCTTATAACCCACTACAAAGTACGCAACATGAGCATAGGGCCCTAACTGGCTGATTCACTACTATATCCCTCATAGTACGTGCTCAAAAAAGATGCAAAAAGTAAATGAATACAAATCATTTTCCTAGAAATACAGCAAGGCCTTCAGACATTGTGTTGCGGTTTTCTTTCTGCTTATGGTAAATGGTCCATGGATTATTGAAAAGGGCCAACACATTTCTCCTGTTGACTTTCCATATGGCAAAAGGTAGTGATGTCCAGGTACATGCAGTATTGTTTCAGAAGATTAAAATGCCCATCTTCTGAGTGGTTTTCTAAGATAGTCGTTCTTCCTTGTAAACTATACTACTTAAAAAAAAAAGAATGCTTCTAATGAAAAACATTTCCTCTAAAAGTAGAGAGGGTCAGGTGACAGTGAGATATTTTCACTAGAATAATATAAAAAGGGACATGTCTGACTTTAATTAATCAAGAAATCAAATGAAAAACCTTTTCCTACTATCTCACAACAATATCAGGGACTAAATGCAGAGAGAATGCTAAGCGAACACAATTCCTCTAGCTGAAATAACATTTTTCATACCACGGACCAAAGGACAAGGGGACAAAGAAAATGTCCTTGTTGATTAATTACCTTTGGAACCAGGCCCAGCATGAGGAAAGAGTATAGTCTAGTGATAAAGCTATAGGTCTACTCTTGATATCCTCTGCCCTCCTAAGAAACAATTCTCTGGTTTTCTGAGAGACAAATGCACTTAGATCATTTAAACCATGCTTACCCATAAAAAGGAGAGATTTCCATACATTTTCAAAATGAATTCACAACCTCCCAACTGACAACCATTTCATTTCTATACATATTGAGCACCTACTGTATGCCACATACTCTGGTAGTTTCAGATTGTTAGGGAAAGAAATCCATTAAGGGGAAAAAGCTATACTCAGACAAACCCTTCCACATAGGCTGTAGCTTAATAAGTGCTTCAGGCCAGTAAAGGAAGAGCAGATCTGTCGGTGCAAACGTATGTGGAGAACTTCACGAAGAGGCTTGAAATTCAAAAGGCCTTAAAGGTGGGTAGGATTCCTGTGGGAGACACTTACATCTCTGGGCCTGGATTTCCTTATCTGTCCAGGGAGGGGTTTGGGTTAAATAATTGTACTCAGGGTCTTGCCGGTTGGAAAATTAACTGGTTCTCTTCTTTCCTCTTCACAACAACTGATACTCCTTCACTGGTCATTGCTAACGTTGCATACAACCTCTACCGTCTAGAAACGCCTTTAGAACAGAGTGAGAAACTTCAGAGACATTTGCCTCCAGGCGAAGAGAAACTTCTCTCCTCCTTCTAAAGGCTGAGAGAAAAGCAGGGTTAATCAGAGAACCCAGGGGGCCAGTGAGGGAAAGGAAGCCAGCACAGAGCAGAGCCGCAGCACACTTTCAAATGTGTATGTTGGTCACTTGCTTCAAATCTCTGGCTCTGATATGGCTGCATGGAAGGTGCCATCTGAAGAAAAATGGCATTCAGGATTGACAACTGAGTTAATACACAAGCTTGATTATATGCAAATTATCACTTTCTGCTGACTTAATTGTGATCTGATGTAACATGTATAATTAACACATGTATTTAAAATAAATGTATATTTAATTGATATGCATATTTATAAAATGAATATTTACATTTATACGTTGTCTTTTTTTAATTGGGGGTGAGTTTCTTTCTCACAGAAGTGAGAGGTTATCGGATCCTATCATGAACCAAGACAGAAAACAGGAACAAAGGATTAAGAACTCGCCATCAATATGTGTTAAAGACAGCAATGACCTGGCCATCACAAAGCCTGATTCTAGACCTGGCCGTGCCATGCTCTGTGACTCATCTCTGAGCCTGGTTCTACATCTGTGAAAGGAAAGACTGTACAGAAAATTTCTAAGTCCCCTTCTAGCTCTGTAATTCTATTATAAAAATCACAGAACCACTGTCAAAATGACTGGACTCCGACCACTGATAGCCCACATCCTCTCTTGTGGCAATTAATGTGCCTAAAAATGTACTCGAAAGGTTCCGGAAGGATTCTGGAGGCTGAGGTGCCCCATGCAAGCCCTCAACACTCAGAGAACAGTAGTCCTGAGAATAGACTATATAAACAAGCATCTGTGGAACAAGAAGGACGTGGAGAATTCATCAACAGAGGGCAGGACCCTCAGCAAGTGGGCCCTAGCCCTGCTCCATTTTGAAGGGAAGAGAAAAGAAGGAATTGGATGAGGCACAGGCATTATCCTAGAGACACTATCTAAGTAGATGAGAACTTTGGTGAGTGGCTCTATGAAGAACAACTTTAAAAACAGTGGGCAAATGTATAACCTCATGGCCTTTGGCAGATAAAACTGTGTGTTACATGCCACTGAGGCAGTTCCAACTCCTGGTGACCCAATGAAGAAGCGATGTCTACAAGGTCCTGTGTCCTCAACAGACAAAACTGCACAGAACAAAATGAACTTCACTTTCATCATTAAGAAAATTATTTCTCAGACTTTCCCAAGAAAAGTGACTTGTCATAAAATATTGTAGGCCCAAATAACTTGGAAGCTAGTACTCCCCGAAAAGCTCTCAGGATGCTATGGTTCGGGACATTGATGGCAGCACGCTATAGGAAAAGACTAGGTGTGCCTCTGCTCCACTCCCAACCAGGTCGTGATCTTGAGTAAGTTGCCTTTTTCCTCTCTGACCTGTCTTCCCTCCTGCAACTACTTTCCTTTTTGGAAAATGTAACTTGTCTCTCCTCAAGCACATGAATCATAAAACTGTCCCAGGTTCAATCCTAGAATACCAAACATGAATAAAACATGGTATCCGAGGAGATTATAATCCACTGAAG
The DNA here is from genome assembly GCF_036562045.2 of Rhinolophus sinicus. Lineage (NCBI taxonomy): Eukaryota > Metazoa > Chordata > Mammalia > Chiroptera > Rhinolophidae > Rhinolophus > Rhinolophus sinicus. The sequence goes on along the minus strand of NC_133755.1, from coordinate 46,579,581 downwards.
GAAACAGTGGAACTATACAACTAACTATAATGCAAAGAAAAGAGCTACTTTTGCAGTATGGACGGTGTTTAGGGGGAGAGAGGAAGAAATAAATTAATGGGGAAGGGCTATTTAGAAAGCTGGGGCTTGAAGAGTGAGCAACTTTTCAAAAAAGGTAGAGGGGAAATTTGTCAAGATGGTACAAGTAATAGTCATTTTTGTTTGTCTTCTAGACCCCCCTGTCCATGATGCTTCTACAACTGACTGAATAGCAGGCAAGTTCCCTCTGCTCCTGGGTCAAATAAATCTAGAAAATGAACTGCTGAGGCCTCTAACCCAGCCCCTCTCTGTACACTGCACTATTGTCTGAAGGTATTTGATCCTTGGCCCAGCCCTTTCCTTGCTTGCTGAAATGCATCGGACTCATTAGGTACAGAGAGACTTTTTTCATGACAAATGCCCACACACAATGAGAGTTCCATTTTAGCCACAAAGCCAGGCCACTGTCTGTTAAGGCAACGAGGGTTTCAAATCAAAAGAACCTTAATTACAAAGTTTGTTGATCAGGTGAAATCTGCATGTTCCTAATTGGCATGACCTCCAGAAAAGAACTGCATACCAGCTCATACATGTGTACACACAACATTTTACTGTATGTTTTGACACATGCACTTCATCTGGGTAATAGTGCCTTTTGCAAGCAGATGAGGGAAAAAGAGACGTTCAAAGGTAGACTCCTATTGTTCCACCAAACAACTTAAAACTGATCGAACTCAGAGGAGAGGAAAACAAAGCCAGGTCTCTGAGGCTTTCCATCTACCCGTTCAGAAAATCATTGGCATCCCGGGCAATACTTAGAAAAGTATTAAAATTTGAGCAACATTGGTTTACTTGTTTATATGCATCCCCATAGAATCCCCCGCCACGTCTACAGAAGCTTCAAAGGCTCCACAACGAACCCGTCAGGATGTGGAGACAGGAAGAGAAAAAGACACTGTCGAGCGTTTGGAGACTCAGCCTGGGCATGCAGGCTCTCAGGCATCTGGTGATATCAGCCTGACACCGCGCCCACAATTTCAGACTGTTTAATTAATTCTGATAATACCACATCGCAGGTGCTGCAAGGAAGTATGTTAATTTAAGACCACATCTTACCAATTCCCACAGGTTTCATTCAAACGTAATAAATGAAATAATCTCCACTGTGAGTGCCTTGCTTACCTAATTAGGCATAGGGCGACGAAGGAGTCACACTTGGGGTACATCAGTGCCACTGGTCACCTTAAAAGCGTAACTGTGACCTGCCTACGGGCTCCTTCCCCAGGCTTCTATCATACACAGATCAAAGTCAAGAAAACAAGGGACCATATTGCCCTTTTCCTACCAGCAACTCTGTATTTTTTCTTCTCTCAAACAACTTTTTTATCTTTTTAAATGCCTCGACAAGGCTGAATCCTATGAAATCTTACCATGTTTAAACTAAACTAAACTTAGTTTTAATCACATATTTAATTTAATAATTACCATAAGATTCAGATTGTTTTTAATCATTATGTCCAACCAATGCGTTCTTTCCACACTGATGAGGCATTGAAGGGAACTAATTTTATCTGAGCCAGTGTGCTAGAAGCAACATAAATGCCATTATGTCTCCCCCATCTCCTCACTTACCGCCCCCCCAACACACACACACTCTCAGAAACGCGCCTTCTGTTGTGGGATGGGTACGAAGCCGCCTAGAATGCTCTCACCTCCACCCCCGCATAGCCCACCCCTCGCTTCCTTCATGTCCATACTCACGCGTTATCAGATGCGTTACTCAGATGCTTATCTCATCAGTAAGGTCCCTCCTGACCATCCAAGTAAAAGAGCAACCCCATCCCCACAACTGTACGCCGACCTCCCTACACAAAATGAAGATCTGGCAACTGCGAGGCACCTGGCTGATGTGAACAGCGTGGACCAAGGGATATTAGCACCAGCTGCTCATTAGATTCACCTGGGAGCTTGGAAGTCACTGCCCAGCTGCCCTCCCGCTCCCCCATCCTAATTCACTCGGTCTGGCCGTGGGCTCCAGACATCAGTATGTGTTAAATCTCCCCCAAGTAAGAGTTGAGAACCTCTGATGCACAGTCAGATGGACTCAGTCAGTCATTTAATGGAGATGGTCTATTTTGAGCATCTACATCATCAAATAATGATTCTCTAATCATAAGTGGATTAAGGCAAAGGCTATTTTCACTTCTTTGTTCTACACAGACCCCAATGTCAGACCCCCACCCCACCCTCACCCCAAGGTGGAAATAATTTATCTTAATTCCCGGTTCCTAGGCTGGCTTCCCAGTGGTCAGTGACAAAAAGTGACATCTGACCAATGAGTATTTTCCTTTGCCCTGATGTTAAAACTCACTAGATTGAATAAACTAAGACAAGATATAAAAATATGGCCCCCAGCCCTCAGCAGCCTTGTTGTGGAGGGGAAATACAGCAAAGGAGAAGTTGCCCTGAAGACTTTCTGGGCAACTTCCGGTTTCTGAAGTGCCACTTTCTCTCAACTGCTAAGACATGGCTCTCTCCCCTTTGGCTCAAACACTGATTCTCCCTACTTCTTCCCCCAGCACACCTGAAGTGGGCTTTGACAGAAAGTCAGCCTTTCACAGGGGTAGGGCCCCAAACAGTGGTCTTTCCACTGCGGAGAGGATCTGCAGAGGGGCCGCCTCAGGCAGTGTCCCTCCCTAGAGAGCTGTGTCCTCCTGGTGGGTGTTGAACTGGCCTCAGCACGGCCCCTGTGCACACTGTTCACGGGAGCATCGCCCAGGACTGGTCCAGCTCTCAAGTTTCTACATTCAGTTTGCTTCTCCCATTTTCCATTCTCCGAGCTTGGCTTTGAACAAAAGTTGAACAAATCTCTAAACCTCAGAGGGGAAACCCAGAAAACACTGCCAGGTTTTTCTAACCCCTGCTTGAAATAATCAAACCCCCAGCGTATGCCTGAACTCAGCCAATGCTGGCTCAGCCGCCAGCCCCAGCCTTGCTAAAAAATTCATAAACCACAGAACAGCTGGGCCACAGTCTGCTCTCAGAGAAAAGCATCCACTATCAGGTTTCATCTAGGCACTACTGAAGAGCTGAGTATTTATTCCTGACAGAGACTTGAAAGAGGAAATCTTACTGGCTGTCTGCTCAGAGTCACATGAGGACAGATGTGATGGAAATCCCATGCATATTCCAACTAGATAAAAGATATTATTCATTCCTAAAATGTCTTCAGAGACTCCACTAATGGAGAAATTCCAAGTGGCAGAAATAACCCAAAAAATTCCCCTAATATCTACATACAACTGCATTAGGATGAATCAGGAGAAGGAATGCTTCAGATTGAGGCCCTCCCTAAAATTATGTTTCTTTCCTTTTCATCACAAAAGGTACGAACTGGCTGAGGGAAGTGACAGGGGAAAGAGACGCCCCCTGGAAAACATATGGGACCAGTTAAACACTTCTTTTCCCTAACAGGAGAGATTTCATTAGGAAGTTACCATATTCTGACAATTTCTATGGAGACTTGTCGTCCCATGAATTTCCTCCATCGCGACAGGCTGTGGTAAGTGCAAAAGATATCTTGCTATCATGCCATCAATATTCTATGCAGGGTAATATGCAGCTTAAATAGGCCATTTTGAAAAATTTATTTAAACTTCATCCTTTCTCCAAAGAGTTTGTATCAGCAAGAAGTTGGAGAAGTCAAACCCCTGAAATCTTATGCCCAATCCAATGGGGAGCCCAAATCAAGATGCTCACATTCAAGAAAATGATTTTTCTGATACAAGGGGTTTTTTTGGGAGGGGGTGAATAATGAAAGTGAGTTTTCTTGAACTCACACCAATCACAACTCTCTGTTAACTAGCACAACTTTACATTTGTAGAGCAGTAATAATTACTGCTCATAAGTCCCATAAGACTCTTCACAGTCCTAAGAATAAGATAATGTTCTGTGCTTCTGATTATGTCCTCAGACTTTGAAAACAAATTATTTAGCAATAATATAAAATGTGATCCTAAGTTAATTGCCTTTAATTCCATTTTCTTTATATGCTAAATAGTGTGTCCAACTAACAAATATCAAATGGCTGAATGGCTGGCTGGATAGATGGATGGAATGTAAGGAAGGCAGGAAAGAAGACAGGGAGGGAGTGGGGGTCACTACAGCCTAGAAATACACTCCCTGCCTTACATAAACTGGCGCAGGGGAAAACTGGTTAATTCATGGATCAGAGGTTCCATTCCCCATTTTTCATATTGCTAGTAATCCATGTGAATTTGTTGTTTATTTTCACAACCTACAGAACAGCTCTAATAGAAAAACAAAAAGTGAAGCAAGCAGGATACAAGATTTAAATTAGACCAGCCCCAGTCTGAATGCCATCGATGGTGCTTTGCATTTTCTATCAGATTTTCATGTTTGAAAACATCTTCAGGAACACTACTTTGGATCCTTACAACAGCTCTGTGAGAGACGCAGCAGGAAAATCACTGCCATTTTTAGATGAGGCAGCAGAAGCCAGGAGAAGTTAAATGCCTCACTCACAAAACATGGCTTGTTTGACAGGGGATCAAAATTAGACCCAAGAATATTTTCATCCCAGAGTCTTCTCCATCCTGAGGAAGTTCTCATGTTAATTAGAAAGTATGCCCTCTGGCCAGGAATAAAAATAGTGATTGCACACCAGCTGAGAAGTCTACAGAACCTTAGGCACATATAAAGCTGACCAATTTCCCAGAATTACGATACTATCGCTACCTTGCTCATCCCTCCCCACGGCCACTGTTCTGCTCTTGCTGTTCTGCTTCCCTCTTCCCACATCCTTCACCACCTTCCCAAATTCTTTCATGAAGTGTTAGTCCAGTCACTTCTTTCTCCTTCAAGTTTTTACATGTGTACCTCTCATGGCACTTGTCACACGTAACGGTTACCTCTCTCACCTCGCTGTCTTGAATTTTACTTGATACCTGGAATTGCCTTTTATGTAATTATGGGTATGCCCACAAATACGCTTCACTTCCTTAAGCACAGGGAGGATGTGGAGTGGACATCTGTTGTTTCCAGCACACAACCAATTGCTTTCATCTTCACCAGCATCCCCGTCCCCTGATCCTGGTGTTTGCTTTGTTGGGAATCACCCCTCTCCACTCTCGGTCTCTATGACTTGGGGGTAGTCAAATCCTCCATTCTGACCAGGGATGGATACATGATCCAATGAACCCCATGCAGCTCCATTCTGAGATTGTTGATGACAGAGGCAAGGAGAAGCTCAATTTCTGCTGAGATTGCCAACAGGGAAGATGATGGAGCTTATAGGAGCCCAAGTTCAAATCCATCCTGGAGAAAGAACCAAGGGATGCTCAGTTCCAGGTCCTGACAACATTTGAGTCGCTGCATCCCACTAGACCTAAGCCCCGGACTTTTGGGTGTACATGAACTATGTGTTTCCTTGCTTTGTTTAAGTCAGTGGGAATCGGGTTCAGTTAGGGGCTCCTTATTTCTTTGTGGGAGAGGCTTTGGTGGGCACTCTCTTTCCTAAAAGAAACTACGGAACTTTCTGGGAACTGAGTATTGAAAGCAATCTTGTTTATTGCAGATCAATAAAAATAGCAAGATTTTTAAGATGCTTTTCCTTACACAAAGTAATCCACATAACACTACACTACCCAAAGCAAAGGGAAAAAAATAATAATTATATAAAATTATGTCAAACATGAAAATCATTATTATACCATTCTTCATTATTAAATGCACATTATTCTCACATTTTAACACCCCCAAAATCAGAATGATCACAAAATCAATGGGATCATATAATCTCTGGGCTTGAAGTGAAGTTGAATTCTTCCTCAGAGGATTGGCATTTGTTACTGCCAATCCGAGTTTTCTGAGCCTACTTGAAATTAATTTCTACACCACTGGTACTCCTAAGAACTGTGTGAGTACCAGCTTGTGGCTCAAATTCTCAGAGTTCTGGGATTTCTCCTCTCCATAGAGGCCCAGGGTTGAGACATGTATGTTTCCGTACTGGCTCTTCCAGAGAATTTTCCTTTACCCTTACACTGAGTAACTCTTCGATATCCTGCCTTTATGTAGAGATCTCCTATTAGACTTCCTATCTTGGACACGTTTTCATTATGCCAGTGGTACATAAAATAATAGTACTTTTTACAATAGATGGTATCTTGATTTTCACAAATTATGATGTTTTTAATATTAACATTGGCTTGGGAAAGCAATGGTGATAATGAAATCAGAAGAGGGAGAAGTCCCTTGAATTACCTCCTTTTGCTTCCACTGGATGTCTGTCTCTCACTGGGAACCAAAGAGTCTGGACAAATGGAGACTTGTAAATATTTACCTTTCTAAACCTTAGTTAAGTCCAGAATAAGGCCAGGAACATAATAGCTGCTCAATAAATAACCATTTAGTCTCTGAATTAACTAATTTAATGACTTATTGGAATTTTATGGACCTAAATGGAACTACAGAAGCAGAGGAAAATGCACCAGTACAGCCCTGAATGGCTTCTAAACGTGAACTCAAGATGCGGTCCCTATTAAAAGGGGCTCCCCTCTCTGAAAAACCCAATTAAATAGCCCTCTATATTGTATCGCACAACAAGGGAGGTTGTGGGAGGTTGAGTACCCACATGTCTGGAGGCACTAGATGTTGCAATTAAAATGGTTTTCTGCTTCTGCATTTGAACTTTACTAGATACTCGGGTGGTTTTCTAAGTACCCACTTTGGTAACAGTGGTTCAACTACCAAATGAGATTTATTTGCATTCAATTGAGCTTCTAGAAATGCCACAAAGTTACTCTCCAGTATTATAGAAAATGATTCCGGAGAAGGTTGAACAAGATGCAACCTTTCACCCTCTAACTCTATTACCGCTGGGGTGAAACCTTTGTTAAATCCAGATTTATAACCCTTCTCAGTACATATTGCCTAGTGGTTCTGCGAGCACGAAGCCTGCATTTGTTGCCAAAGAGAAAACATTTGCTCAGTGAATTCTCTTGGTCTTTATCTCCTTTCTCTTGAGGATTGTTAGAAAATAGAGCATTGACTCCCGATCTCTTTCTTTCTCTCTCTTTCCCCTCAGAGCCTCTTGCCATATAACAAGATTGTTAAAGACAAATTGCTAACCATCCCTCTTACACACACACCTCATTAAATTGGTTGCACAATTTTCTTTCATTCTTTCTCCAGGGTTGCTGTAGGAATATAGCCATTTATAATAACCACTACTGTTGAGTGTAACTGCTGGGCTCAGGTGAGAGCGTGTATACACTCTTTGTTTTGCAAAAGGCTTTCTTTCAGGTACAAGTAATTTAGTTCTGTTTCCTTAGATGAATGATTGGCATATTAGAAGACCTTAGGTCACCTGGGGTTCAGGTTGGTTTTTAATGAATTCTGTTGAAATTCCAGGAACTACATGAGAGATTTCTGAATGGGCACATCTTATATGATTTGTCATCATCATCCTCCTCCTCAGCATTATTGAAAAGTTAATGTAAAAGGACAAGTAAGCCTCCCTCACCACCTCCACTCACCCAATTAAAATCCCAGGTTTACTCTCTTAGAATCCAACAGAGAATCCAAAAAGAGAGCACATGCGTTAGGCAAGGCACATGCCCACAAGTCAGGAGGTCTCCAGCAAGATTTACTTTTGCTGCTCTCCTGTTTTACAGCTTTTGAACCTCAGTGTCCCCATGTATGAAATAAAATACCTCCCAATGTATCTAACAGGGATCCTAAAAGCATTCCAAATAATAATTCGTGTGGAAATGCTTTGAAAAGTGTACATCAGAAATCATGTGGAAGGTATTATTAGACATATTAATGGGCTCACGCAACGATTACACAAATGACATTTTCTATGTGACCTAAAGATACAAAAAGAACAGGAAGGTAATAAAGCCAGGAGCCATGTGCTTGCTAGGATTCTTGGGGGCTCCAGAACCGAGTTCTGAACATCAAAGCCCATAACATTTAGCATCTTCTACAGAGCTAGTAAAACTATTGGGTCATCAGCTGAGCCACTTACCAGGAAGGTCATGGAACTGAAAAACAGTCACTACAGTTTATGAAAAGGAATCATCTCAAAATGCAAACATGGTAAATGCAGGGCCCCTTGCTGATGAACACTGCAGTAAGAAAACACGGAGGGAAGTGAAGCCTCTCCGGGCTCAGCTCAGTAATGGAGACTCTTGGCCATACGGGCCCTGCCCACCAGCCAGTACTAAAGCCCTTCAACCACCCATCTCAGCTCCACCCTGGGCCTGAGCCAGTGTCTCCTCTCTGACTAGCTGGTGAGGCTCAGGTTGGTCTTGCTGCCCTGGAGTCCCAAACAACCAAACCACATTCTCACCCAACGGCAGCCCTTCCCAGATCTCGTCACAATTGTCTTCCACATGGTTGTTGTTAAAGCCAACAATGGGCCTAACCCAACCAAGGCCAAGTTGACTGCATTCTTTAGACATTCCTGTGAAAGCCAGCCTACAACTGTTAGTCCCCGTGGTCAGCCCTTTCCCAGCCCATTTCCCCCGTCCTCCTCAGCTTACCAACAAGATGGCCTGGTCTCACCACCAGTGCAGTCTGGGCTACGAGAGCCCACACCACGCTTCCCAGCCAACGTCATTTTGTAAACAACTGTATTATGGGAGAAAAACACTGTTCTTTGAGTCAGAGAGCTCAGGTTCAATTCTCAAACCCCACTATTTATAAACTGGTGGGAATTCAGGTGTGGGTTAGGAATCCAAACTTCATTTTCTACCCTTGGAAAAGTGCAATAACAGTAGCTACCAACAGAGTTATCCTCAGATTAAGTGAATGTCTGACAACACTACGTAAACTTAAGAGGTTTTCTTATAAGTTGTGCAGAAGTAAAAACTGTAAAATTTATATTATTGGAATCTCGGCTCTCAGTGAAAGATTTGTTAAATGAGTATATGAATGAATAAAACCTATATTTTACATATTTTGTTGAAATAAAAGCTATAAGTTGGATTAAAATATACACTAATCTTAAAAGAGCTAAATGTATCTAACATCCTAACGATGACCTAAAGTTTGTTATAAAAACCTTTTTACATACTATGGTAACTGGAGCTTCCTCTAAAGCTCCATTGTCAGCACCCACCATCGGCCACCTCCACTTGTGATCTATTTTTTTATGGCAATTACCCCCTACCTGGCCTCACTGGCTCTGACTGGGGTTGATAAGGCCCACAGGCAGGGGAGACCTCGAGGGTTGTAAACCGTGAGTACCAGATGGAGGCAGGTTCTGATCGAGGCCAAGCCAACCCAAGAAGTGGCCAGAAAAGCGAAGGTAAGACACGAGGCTAAAAGTATCCGTTGGGGCAGGAGATAACCAGGAACATCAGAGAGAGCAATCAGAATGGGAGAGGAAGTCAGGATGCAAATGTACAACATATAGAACATGAGACTGAGAGCCGGTGGGGGCTGAGGCAGAACATACAGTCCCGGTTTCACGGGCCCCAGTCATGAGACCATGTCATCAGCCTCCGTGTGATGCTTTTGAAGACCTTCCCTCTACCTCTCCCCAGGGCGAATACTGCCTGCCTTTTGCAGGGGGTTCAGCGAGCAGCACTCTGACATCACCGGCCTCTCTAGTTTGTCCTGTGATCAACTCACCCACGTCAGGTCTGCTTTGCTCAAAACCTCCTTTTGCACAAAAGCTTCCAATGTCTTGCCCTGGCCCCTTATACAATTCCATTCTCCTGGCTTTACTGCTCAAGGTTTCCACATCTGGCCCCAAACAACCTACTGGCCCTTTCTCCACCCTGCCACAATCCCACGTCTTCTGTTCCACGCATTCCCTAATTCATCTGACTCCATCCCAATTCCATGATTTTCTCACAAATTCTTCCTATCAAGCAAACCATGTCCCTTCTCTCAATCTCTCCCGATCTTATACTGGTCTTCAAGACCCAAAGCAAAATCCTCCTCCCCATGAAGTATTCATATTCCAGGATTGCTGTGCCTACAGTTGCTGACTCTCCTCTGAATTCCTATAGCCCCTGCCTTCTAGTAGCTGTTTGGAATAAATGTTTTTTGTATGGTGGTGTTACACTGTTACCTTTTATCATTTCCATTATTTAATTTTTCTGTTTATATCTTAATGAAAATCTTGTCATTATTTTTTGTATCTTGCAAGTGGCTAAGAGTGATGCTTCAATTAGAGCAAGCCTTTAATAAATATCTATTAATTGCTTTATTCTTATTCTAAAGACTTCCTTCTTTCTGTCCTCAGAAAGGCAATTCTAAGGCAAGAAGTGTCACAGTGGTGGTAACAAGCATGCTCAAGTCAGACCCCCAGGACTCAAAGCCTGGTGGCCCCGTGGACCACTGGTGTGACTTCAGGGTATTACTGAACCTCTCTGTGCCTAAACCCAACCCACAGAGCTGCTATGATGTCTAAATAAACTAACCCACATAAAGCACTTAGGTTCTCACTTACATGCAGTAAGCACTTAATAAAAGATACCTAGTGCTTGCTTCAGCAGCATATACACTATAAAAAAAAGATAACTATTATTAGAGTAGAGGTCAAAAAATATATTTGCTGTTTGCAAGTTTTATATCTTCTATTGGGCTAGTACTATGAGCTGAGAGAACCTGTAAAATGTGAATAATGAAATGTATTATGTTTCCTTGAATGCCTAAATTAACTCGAAGTGTTTTTCCTGTGTATAGACTGATGTTCTGTCATTTCTTGAGGCTCATTAAACATATTGTGCTTGGCTCTCCAGGACTTCGGGTTAAGTTTTGCAGTCCTGGAATCTTTAAAAGAACTAAAGTCCCTTTGGTTCAAAAAAGAAGAGGGGGGGGGAGAGAGAAGGGGGAAGGAGGGAGGGAAGGAGAGAAAAGAAAGAAAAGTAGTTTGCCCTCCTACTATCCTTCAATTGTTTTCGTTCCTGAAAATGGGGTTTGATTATTTTTAATAGGGAAAATGTTGCCATAGAACAATTCAAAATTGATTTATTAAAATTGACAGATTATCCAATCCTTTACCATAAAAGGATGCACCCACACTCTCTGCAAGATTTTCTCCAAGAAACCTGGGGCTGCGAACGCCTTCCTAGAATGCTATCAATTTAAATGATTGAAAAAAACAACACATAATAAGTGACAGATTTTTCAAATCAGATAAAGATGGGAACCAGATTATCTGTCTGGGGGTGATAGATTGCAGCAATAATAAATTCACTTGAAGACACTGGATCAATTTTTAATCAAGCCAAGAATTATTATTGCAGAAAGATAAAATGACCCATGAGAAGATGCCTTAATTTTCCACCAATCAAATTACAGCCTTTCTAACTAAGATGTAATGAGATCCATGGAATATCCAGGTTACACTTCCCACCTAATTACCCATGTTCCCTGTCATGTAGTGATATACTAGTGGTAAACTGACCTCTGAATTTGCTCAGACGAAAAGGTAATTAGTTTTTCCACCAGGCTGTAGTGAAAATAACAGCAGTGACACATGTCATCTCCTTCCACCAAGTCACAGTCTCTGAGGTGTTTGTTCTTAAAATATACAGGATATGACCTACTGGGTAATAAACTACACAGTCATTAAGTGAAGCTTGTGTCTGACAGAAAAACAGCCACCATCTCTAAGTTGAGAAAAAAGGGCCTGGAGGTAAAGCAAATCAGTCCACACTTGACATTAAACTTTATCAGCAGGGAACAATGCTTCCTCCCAACCCTCCCCCAGGAACCACCTATCAGGAAATGGAACTTGTAATTACTGACAATTGTGAAGACCCTGTAGAGAGAGCCATAGTTCCATCTGCCCCGCCGGTTCCCATCTCTCCTTTCAGGACTTGGGATCTCTACCAACTCGGGTTCCTTTCCTCATCCAAAAGCTGCTGAGAGCGGCAGTATAAATCTAGGTCTTTCCCTGAACCAATCCAAGTCCACATTCCCTCACTACTTATTCATTCAACAAACACCTGTATACACCCTTTGCTTTCTCCAATTCTTGAAACAGATCATCCCACCCACCCGGATCAACCTTCGTCATGAAATCCATCTGTTCTTCATCCCTGTCACTGAACACACAACTGAGCTCTTCTATATGTATCGGAAATCATTCAGTTTATCACTTATTTCAACCCACTCTTAGCCCCCTCCTAATGCTTATATGTGTCTGTAAAGAGACTATCAGTATATTAGTGCCCAGGGTCAGGCTTAGACTTCCAGTGTTAATGATAATCAGTTGTTGGTTTGAAATGAAGTCTCTTTAATTTATTCCTGTGATTAACTCCATAGAAGAACTGCTTACATTTCACCAAAAGTAGGAGAATTGCAAAGATCTTGCATGTTCAAAGAGTGCAAGGCCAACCCGGAGTCCTACGTCTGACAGCTCCCAAAAAGACAGGATGTGTTACGCTAATGAACAGTCATCCTTCGTGATGGGGTTTACATTTGGAACTCAAATGAATGCAATGACTACAAGATTTTTTTTTCCAAACTAATGATGTTTGCCCAAGTTTCCGTGTTTTTAAACAGTACATAGACACTTAACCCATTTTGGATAATGTGGGATCCTTCAAGTCATCATATTCAAGGCATGCTCATGGCGAGGGCCAAATAATGACCCAAAAGATGTCAATTATTCTAATGTAATATCACGTGTCATTTCATTCAATTGCAGATCTCAACACTAATAATCCCAAAATTTAATAACTAGCAAATATTAGTTGTTTTGTTTTTATTGTTCAACATATATATATATATATACAACATATATATATATATATACACAACATATATATATATATATATATATATATATATATATATATATATATATATATATAGTGGGCTGAACGTTTGTGCCCCCCACACACACAAACACACACACATAGGTATGCTGACACCCTAACCCCTACTGTGATGGTATTTGGAGGTGGGACCTTTAGAACGTAATTAGGTTTAAAGGAGGTCCTAAGAGTAGAGCCCCCCGTGATGGAATTAGTGCCCTTATAAGAAGAGGAAAAGACACCAGCGCTTTCTCTCTCTCTACCATGCAAGCCACGAGGAGGACCTTCACCAAGAACAAACTGACTCTGCCTTGATCTTGGACCTCTCAGCCTTCGGTACTGTGAGAAATAAGTGTGTTGTTCAAGCCATCCAGCCTATGGCATTTTGTCATAGCAGCCCAAGCTAAGACAATACATAAATGTATTATGTAATACGATAATTGTTATATCATACATTACCTTAAGATGAACATATAACAACACATAATGATGAAATAATATCAACCAACACTCTTTCAGGGACTCTGTTAATGTTTTTATATTCATTGTCTTAACCCAACAGCTTCAACAGGTAACTCCTGCATTCTAATTTTACAGATGGAAAAATAAAAGTTTGAAGAGGGTAGCTGACTTGTGCGAGGTCCCATGAGGGATGAGAACCCAGGCAATCTGTCCCCACGCTTACCCACTAAAATACAAAGTGAGCTTTCTGGGAAATTGGCAAGTTCCTTTGCAGTTACTCTTTAACCAGGATTATAATTCCTGGACAACAGCCCCTGCTATGAGGTACTGCTAGTGATTTTTCTCCATTTTTATGATATCTTGGCTTTGGATGTTACTGCCTCCTCTGAGCATTTTGTCTTAGAAATAATTGGCTCAAGCACAAAAAGTTATCCTCAATTTAATGAATTCCAGCAATTTATCGTTTTGATACCCCTTCCTTGCTAATTTATTAATAACAATTACAACAAAATTGGCATGCTGTATAAATTCTTATATATTCTCTTTACCTTAAAATATTGTCCCTGATGGTCTTAAAAGGTGATGCATTAAGATTTATAGGTTATTACCAGCAATATAGCTAGAGCCAATTGACCATAAAAGCCAACTATTCTTAAGTAATTCAAAATGCCCATTGTAGTGAATGGAATATTTGCTTGAATATGTCTTTGGAATATCAGTATTTCAAATATCCCTTTGCATCCTTGCACTTGGTCAAACCAATGCTTACACATTACATGAATATATGCTGCTCCCTCAGAGCATATTTTTATGGATGAAACTGGACAATTATTTAAATACAGACAACTGTTCATGGATTTATATTACTTGTCGGTATTAATTGTCTGAACACTAGCAAGTAGCTCATGGATTCAACAGTAAATACCTTCACAAATCTTTATCAATGAAAACAATTTTAAATGGTCCAGCATTACAAATCTATTGATTTTCATAATCTAAACAAGTTAATAAAAAGATAGTACTTTACTCTTACGTGTTGATATGGCACAAAAGACTTGATGTTGACCAAAAGATTTTCTACACATCACTTTCATTGACTTGCTTCCTATTATTATACAGTATTGAAAAAAATCCCTTCATGGGGTGACCAACTGTCCCAGTTTACCTGGGACTGTCCTGCTTTCAGCACTGCAAGTTCTGTATCACAGGAAACTTCTCAGTTCCAGGCTCTTCCTAAACCTTCCTTCCAGCCACCCTCCCCAACGCTAATTCATTCTGACACCATAAAGCCTACTCTCAAAATGTGTTGAAAGCACCACTGATATACAATGTAAATGACTTTTTCCAAAAATGTATGATTTCCCAGTATGCATAGCTCTTAAGAAATTGCTTCCAGCACACAGACCAACACAATGGGACCTGCTAGCCAAGACTCTAGGTGCTGAATTCCTTTCACCTGAAAACTAAGACAGGATGGTAGCAGTGAAAAGGATTCAAACTTGTATAGACATCCCTTTTCTTATCTTTTGCTTAAGAAAGCCCAATAAGTGAAGAACGTTTTAGCCTTTCATCAAGAAAGTAAAACTAGAAAGGTATTAAAGATTGGGAGAAAGGGTAATTAATTTAGTTTTGAATAAGGTGAATTGGGACAAACATACATCCAGTACATATTCAGATTTAAGTACCTGGGGCTGAGATAAGAGATGGCACGAGAAAGACAGGGTTAGGAGCCACTGGGTTACAGGTAGAAGTTGAAATGGATGAGATGAAATGGGGCAGATGAGATGTCCTAGGGAGAATGAGTGAGGACAGAGGAGGCAGGGGATGAATATCCTGCCTGGTCCCTTGAATCATATTCTTACAGTGCACAGCTCTGGATTCCACTGATCTAATTTCCTGTCTCTTCACCTTGCTGATTTTGAACTGGACAGTTACTCTTTTGCTAGATGGACTATTCTGCACCATTCCCAGAAGCCCAGTTTTCCTGACCTCCTCAAGGCATCTTCTCTGCAAGCACACTCTAAGGTTTGTCCTGGGAGCCCTACGGTAGTTAAACCTCTTATCTGAGCAATTCATTTTCTTTCTTTTTTTCTCCTTTCTCTTGCTTGCTTGCTTTCTTTTCCACAAATATTTATTTATTTTCCACAAATATTTATTACGCACCAATCATGCACTAGGGATTACTCCAGACACTATAAGCAATGAACCAAAAAGCATGGTATTACTATAGCATATCCTCAATGGCTAAGAGTTATTTTTACTAATTTTTAAAATTTTTCCTTGTTAAGAAAATAGTAGGAGGGCTTTGCCATCTCTGGAACTTGATGTTCTAAAGGGAAGCAAAAGTGCACCATATAGTTACTGAAGGTACAGATGATCTTTCTAAGTCACCGAGCACTAGAGCACTGGGATAATAAACATGGGATGTGTTATTAAAGGGAGACACATTAGAGTTTGAAGAAAGCTCAAGGCTCAGAACTATGTATTGACAGAGCTGCCAGCCCTCACCTCTTCCAACATAACCATCCATCCACTCAGCATTTCATAGAACAAACCTGTACCATCCTTTACAATATCTATTCTTCATTCAGTGGTTTGAAACTTTCTATCTAGTGACAATAAGTGTTCCTGGGAGCTATTGTGTCAAGGTCATTGGGACACTTTCTGAAATGCCTCTAATCGTTAATGGGAAGTTTGCTATGATAATAAGATAATAAGCATATGGTTGGCTCTCTTTGCAGAAACTGGGCCGTTCAAATTACATATTACAATGTCCTCCTAACCTCCAAAAAGGCAAGAAAAATCATTCTTAATTAAATGTTTAATGTTTAGTATAGTTAGAATATTAGTTTTAGGTCAAATTTATGATGCACTAGATCTGTGCTTTTTATGTTATTATATAGACTTTATAGTTCACTGAGATTTCTTATATAATCAATATGTATAGTATATTTGAGCCCATATATATGACAAAGCGTAATTTTACTCTTTAAAATTATTACAGGGGTTTATAGCTGTTGCATATTCGCTTTTATGACATATTTTTGTCACATGTACAGTTTTTTGTTTTTAATTTTTTTATATTGGGGAACACCATGTTTTTCCAGGGCCCATCAGCTCCAAGTCATTGTCTTTCAATCTAATTATGGAGGCACAGCTCACCAATTCCAGTCACCGTGTTCAATCTTAGTTGCAGGGGGCACAGCCCACCATCCCATATGGGAATTGAACCGGCAACCCTGTTGTTCAGAGCTTGTGCTCTAACTAACTGAGCCTTCCAGCTGCCCCTACAGCTTATTTAATGGCAAGTCCTTGGTCAGGAATGCAATGCCCAATTATGACATTGTTCTTATAGGAAAATGTGACTGCTTTATGACAGAGTTTCCAGGAATGGTTTGTGATCAAAGGCAGAAACTGTGCTTTGAAAGAAACAATACTTAAGAATGAGAATGAGTGTGTATGTGTATGCACATGCACGCATGTGTGCACACACTACACTGTGCACATATAAGACCCCTCTCTAAACAAGACATATCACTATGTACTCACTTCCTCCACTCAGGCTTGGAGAAGACACACTAATCCCTTTGAGATGTTTTGCACCATTCACACAGGTTTAGTGATGGAGAAGGAAGGGCTACATGTAATTATCCACACGTCCAGTACACATCCCAAGAACAAAAGTCATACTGGCACCTCACATACCATTTCCCCACTGCAGGTAGCAGGAAATCTCAGTAACTTCAGTCCCTGGCTTCTCCCCCTTTTTAGTGAGTCAAGAGTAAGTTCCGTTGCTTCCTCTGAGATGGACTTAGGGAAGATCGTGGTATGATGGCACAGAACCCACCTGAAGACGCCACAACTCCAAAGTCCACGTCACAGACTTCATTATGACTCTGGATGTCCTTTGACTATTTCCGATTCCTGAAATGTCTGTATTTTTTCACAACGTTTCTTATCTTCAGCACATATGTTCAATTCTTCTTCTAAAAGGATTCACTACAGGATACTATTTGATTACACCTAGAAAACTGCATAAACAGCAATTTTTGAAATGAAAAGTGCCCTTGTCATTCACTTCAGAGAGTAAGTTAAGTGTGGCAAATGAATGAGTGAAAAATTCCAGATGTCTGGAAAGGCTAGGATACCTAATAGGACAAAAGGTGGGGAGAATTTCTGATCGGCCTCCAACAAACCAATGCATTTGAAACCAGAACAAATGAAACCAGGCCATAAAGCTATGTAAACTCAATATAACTCACCCTTCTGCATCCAAAGTTTAAACAATCTCAGTTCAGTTACATTTTTGATGACGCAAGCCACAGGACATACCTTGACTGGCTGTGATAGCAAAGAGTTCATGCCAAGGAATGTACCTGGAAGTAAAGGGATGAAATGACCCCTAGCTGACTGGGATAACAGGTGTGGCCACTACAGTGGCAAGGTTGGCTGGGCAAGGACACGGGAATGAAAATTGCTGAATCCTCTCAGGGACAATGGCAAACGCCCAGTCAGGGTCTCAGTTAGGATCAGCGGCAGCCAACAGAAACCACACTAGCTAGTTTCAGTGTAAAGTGATTTACTGCTAGGCATTAGGTGGCTTAAAACACCTATGCAGAGCTTCCAGGAATAATTCCCAAGGCCCTGTCACAGTGGAGGAAACCATCACCACTGCAGCTGCAAGCTGGTGAGTGGGACATGACAGCCTGTGGCCTGAGAGGTGGCAGCAAAGTGAACGCCTCATGCCCAGCTTGACACCATTTAATGCAGCTCTGAAACCTAGCCTCACATGGAGGTAGAACCGACACAGTACCGAGAAACTGAGCTCTACAGAAGTTTTTTCAAGCAGCTTTTTGTTTTCCAGTATCTGCATCCCAGGATGTTGAAATGGATGTTAAGACCACAGATGGGAAGCTTGGAGTTTACACTGGAAAAGTATATCAGCTATGGAGCAAGGGAGGGTCAGGGACTTGATGGGATGTAAGAAAGAAGAAAATCTGGCTTCTTATCCAAAGAGGTAGACTAGCTCAAAGGGGGAAAACAATCAAAGATGGGAACTTACAAAGGTAGCCAGGAGTCAAGCCTGGAGAGTACGTGGTAGAGACCATATTCATCACAGTCAACAGCTCAAATTTCTCCCTATGAGGAAAAGCTTACTAACAGGATTTGCTGGCAAATGTTGTTCTCAGTTTGTTTGTTTGCTCACCGATTTATCTAACCAGGCATCGAAGAGCTTCCTGGTAAGATCCTTTAAGCAGCTAAGGCTGTCAGAGAGACTGGATGGAAAGGGAGGGTCTTCATTGAATTCAACTCATGTCATCTTCTTTAGCCCCTCACAATCCCCTCTCTCTATTGGACAACATGCTACAACCCTCGGGATGCAGCCAGGGCTTTGCATGTAGCGGCAAGTTCCAGCACAGGGGAGATGAGGACAAAGTCACTTGTTCAGCCACCGCAGGGTTGACTACAGCTGTCATGGCCTCGGGCTTCTCGCAGTGTTTCACCTGCTGGCCACTGAAATGAGGTTGCCAGCTTCCAAACTGCATAAATTAGAAGCCACGCCCAGGCCTTCCTCATGCATGTGTATGTCCAGTTTTTACGGGCCAATGTCTCTAGGAACACTTTGTATAGGCTTCCCCAATCAGAGTATGGAGAGCCGACCTCTGACACCAGGGCACACCAGTTACCTGAAACCAGCTTTACTCTTGAACGCCAGGAATCCCCCAAGTGACAATGAGCTGTTGTTATTCAAGACAACTCTACATACTTTATTTGTTCCTCACTCCAGCCTTGACATAAAGGCAGAAAAATTGTAAGGATTTCCACTTAAAGATGAGGAAACTAGAACTTAGTGCAGGTGAGGAATCTGCCCAGGTCCCAGGCCAGACAGCAGGCCCACTAATTACAGACCCAGAGGTGATTCTCGTGACTGCAAGGTGCCTACGGCTTCTACGGTTTAGACCCAGAGCCTAGGAGGAAGTGGGGGAGGGGAAGAATTCAGAGGCCCATCCCAGAGCTGGAACAGACGTCAGTCAGATCACAGAGCCTCCCCAGGAAATACTGAAAGGCTTCATTGCCAAGAAGCCTTTTTAAGGCACACCAACCATTCTGAGGTCCTACTGGGGCAGAACACTTTCACATAATTCTGAAAACAATTTCACAATTGAATTGGAAGGAATGGGAAAAGGAAGGTAAGCTATGGAAGAGGGGGAAAGTCTAACGGTAATTTCCAACTTTTTTCAGTGTCCACACCCTATTGAAGCCTGACTGGCCTTAAGGCCGTCCACAGGCTGTACAAACTGCTAGATGTACTTATCTTTCCATTTAATACAAATTTTGCTCTCAGAATGTCCCTTAAGGTAACTGAAGATAACTTAGTCAAGGCATACAGGATGGGAATGAGTAAAACAGGAAACCCATTTGTCCTTCAATCTGCAACTGCCACTCAATGTTTGTAATTCCAAGGAAAGCAGAAGCTCACAGAAGGATGGATGGATGGAAGGAAGGAAGGAAGGAAGGAAGGAAGGAAGGAAGGAAGGAAGGAAGGAAGGAAGGAAAAAAAAAAAAAAAAAGTAGAAACACCCAACTTTGACTTTTGAAAAACAAGTTGCTGTAAGGAAAGAAATTACTTGCTTTTCCATCACAAATTGGCTTAATAATTATGACTGGGAACATTTACTGAGAACATACTTTGTGCCAACTGCTACTGCTGAGCCTGTGAAAAACATTTCACTTCACAACATCCCTAGAAAATAAGTATTATTCCCATTTTACAGATGAGAGAAATGAGGAGCAACGAAAATAAGTCAGTGATTCTCAAATTTAATGTGTAAACAAATGACCTGAGGATCTTACTAAAATGCAAATTTTGATTCAGTGGATCTAGGTGGGACCAAGACCTAGAACTTGAGAATGGTGGACGTAAGGTTCAAAATCCTTAGTTCCACTCCTACCCACTATGCCAATGGATCCGGGACCCCCAGTAGCATCCCCTGGGAATGTGTTAGAAATGCAAGTCCTAGGGTCTCACCCCAGATCCACTGAATCAAAAACTCTGGGGGTGGGGTCCAGTGATCTGTGCTTTAATGAGCCCTCTCGGGGATTCTGATAGCACTCAAGTTTGAAATCATCACACTATGCTACACCACGGTTTCTCCATTTTCGGAATTCTTTCCTGCCACTTTGCATTTAAGTCCTGGAAGGTCTTTGAGGTTTTGACATGTTATAACCCCTCTGTGCTAACTACTATCATACAAAAGGTAGTCTGTTCAAACATGGCTACAAACATATTACCTCTCATGACCTAAAGTACAATGCCTTTGTCTTCTCCATACCAGAGAAGAATGGCAAAGCAACTCATGCAACCGATACGATGAAAGGCAAAAGAGCAACTGAACTGGCTTTCCAAATCAAATTGTTTATATGCTCCGGGGTTATAAAGCATAACTGAGTTGCTGCAGGCATGTGCTTTATGCCCAGGAAACGACCATTCTCCTAGGCCTAAGCACAGAGCACATTTCTGTAAAGGGATGGAAATGTTTTCCCAGAAAATTCCCCAGCACAGCAACAACAATGATGCAATCATTTATTTTTCACATTCAGAACCACAGAACTTCAGTGCTTCCCCAAAGCGGGCCTCTGTGGCTCCCAGAAATAAAATATATATCTAACCCTAAAATGGAGACTAAATGCAACGCTAAAAAAAGAATGGAAGAAGAGACAAGGAGAGTAACATTTTTCTACTTATCGAGCCAAAAATAATAGTATCCCATTCTGTTCAATTTACAGTCTACTTAAGGTCTGCTTTGGTACTTACTTTATCTGACCTGATACATTCATCCTCACTAAAGCGCCCACCTCAGGCTCGCTCTGGCCAGACTCCAGTCGAGATATTTTATAAGTTGAAAGTGTGATAGGCTCCTGATGACAGCACATATTTTCCTCCATCTGCACTAAATTCAAACCATTCTTCGCAGCCCTATTAGACATGAGCAAAGTCGCTTGTAGCCAGTAGGTGTCCTTTGATTGTACTTTTAGAATAGCCCAGGAATAAAATACAGTTGGATTACCCAAGGAAAGCTGGTAACTAACTATGACAGCCTGAATAATCAGGAGAATTCTAGTGTTTTATCTGGAGAACTGTCTCCCCTGATGCCATTGGAAGTTTCGTGTTATATTCAGATTCCTGATTGCAGATAATCCAGAAGAGTCACTTTACATGTCAAAAGACACTAGAAAACAACACCAAAGCATAGTAACGCTGCCAGTGAAGGAGCAGGCACGTGTGTGCAAGACAAAGAGAGGAGCCTTCTGTGGAGGATAAACCAACCTCACTCTCTTGCTGTACAATCCTCTGTCCCTAAATTCCAGCCTTTTCTCTAAAGCCCAGACTTCCTCCGCTCTTACCTTTAGGTAGTTAATTAATTGGCACCCACGTCCCCAGGACTCTGATTCCTTACCTTGCATCTGAGCCTGGCCCCAGAGAATCAAATACATATTCACACCCTCAGAAGCTGAAGCTCTTACCATATTTAACAAGAAGCATCTCTGACAGTAATTGGAGTTTCGTAGGAAGGTAAATAAATGGTAAGATCATAAGAACACACTCCAGTGGCCCTATGCATCCTGGAAATGATAACATCAGAGAGCAAATTTAACATAAGGCCTCGGTGGAAATGAATTTTCGATAAACAAACAATGTGAAGAAAGCCTCACTTTTGTCATGTGTTATTCCCATTGAAGAAAAGATGAATATTCTGTTTCATATGTTTGTTACCAGAAGCCGCCGCTTCATTTAATAGGAGGATTTTCACTTCCCCACTGGTGAGACCAAGTGATCATCGTATCTTGGCCGGCAGCAGACCAGCAACCTTACCCAGCAGTGCCTTTTAATGCAAATTGTCCAAATTGTTAAATGTGCTGTGAGGTTCACACTTCAAGCGAGTTGGTTTAAAGGTAGCTCATCTTTTTCTTTTATCCACATTGAATGAAGCACCGTCTTCTAGGACTAAGAAGGGGCTTGTTCTAGGACAGACTTTTCAGCCTCAGCACTACTGATGTGTGGGGGTGGGTCATTTTTTGTTGTAGGGGATGCAGCACGCAGAATAATGGCCTCGCAAAGATGTTCACATCCAAATCCCTGGAACCTATGAATATGTCACCTCCCATGGCAAAGGGAAACTGAGGTTTACTGATAAGATGTGCTAATCAGCCAACCTTAAAACAGGAACATTATCCTGGATTATCTTGGTAGGCCCAAAGAGGAATGTAAAACAGCTGGTCAGAGAGAGATGATGATGCAAGGAAGAGGCAGGAGAGACTGGAAACATGAGAGGGACTTGACCCACCATTGCTGGCTTTGAATATGGGAAAAGGGGCCACAACCAAGGAATGCAGGCAGCATCCAGACACTGGAAAGGCAAGGGAGTGAGTTCTCCCCTACAGGCTCCAGAAAGGAACGGAGCCCTGCTCACACCTTGGGAGCCCATGTCAGACTTCTGGCTCCCATGTCACACCTCTGGGAGCCCATGTCAGACTTCTGACCTACAGAACTGTAGAATAATCAATTTGTATTGTTTTAAGCTACTAAATTTGTGGTAACTTGCTATGGCAGCAATTGTTATGACAGTCCTTAAATTTAAAAAGTAATGGAGGGCCATTCTGTACATTGTAGGACGTTCAGCAGCGTCCACGGCCTCTACCTTGTAGATGCCAGTAGGACAATCCCTCAAGTTAGAACAATCAAAATGTCTCCAGACACTGCCCAATGTATCCTGAGGGGCAAAAACCGCCCCTGGCTGAGAACCACTGCCCTAGCACTATCTGACCTATTTATTTTTAGAATAATACCCTCTTCTCACCATCTGGGCATAAATACATCCTTAACCTCAAACTTCCAGACCAACTATAGTGTAAAAAAACAGTGATTTTTATTTTGGAAAAAACCTTTTTTTTTAATCAAACAAAAAAAATTCCATCATTCATTATTATACCAGGAAAAAGCAAGCCTCAGTCTATAGCAAGCAAATGAGAAGGTGTGAAAGATAAAGGTTAATATCAGACTCATGCAGGGAGTTGGCCCATTACCAATAATGTTTTTAAAAAATAGTAACAGTAATGAAAGTAACTAAGGGCTTTATATCTATTACCTCATTTAACTCTCAAAAACACTGTGAGCCACAGCTTGGAAGTATTGTGACATTCTTGCCATCATCTGAGTGTTATTATAGCTGACACTTCAGAGGTGGAGATGAGGTGAACTTTTATTCAAGGACAGAGTAGGTGGAGAGAGTAAAGGTTGTTCTGGAACTGAGGTCTAGCCCAGCGGACTAGGTGCTCTGTAAATGCTTGAAGGTTGTTTGGAGAATGAAGAGGCCAACACCAAACAGCAGAACTCAGGGCTCTGTCTCAGACTATTCAGATCCTAAGACCCTCGGCGTTTGAATAGGTGTTCACAACTACTTCTGATAAAATCATACGCACACAAAGAGATCTTGGAAAATGTTTTTCAAATAAGAATTATTAAAACTCATAGTGATTCCTACAAGTTAGGGCTTTTTCCCTCCAGCCCCCCCTCCCCACCCCCAGTACTGGTTAGTTATTTCTGACTACAACCCCAAGAGCTTTTAAAAAATTCTATTTCATGGGGAAGTGCAAGCAGGACTTCTAGAGGAAATCTCATCCCCATCTGATCCCTGACACCGAACAGCCCTTGACTTCACAGGCTATCCATTCCTTCAGTTTTTCCATTGTCATCCTCTTAGTATTGTATAAAGGATTTACCTCAGACCCAGCTTGAAACTTGTCTGCAGTTCTACTTGCTCTGAGGGCTTCGGAAATGATAGAGCAGCCATCACTATCCCTCGGCACCATCTTGGTGACCAAGTGGCCATGCTTATATTAGGACTAGCTCTGTCTTCCGTTCTCTTGGAACATGACCCATCCCCCGGAGCCACCTCATTAAAGCATCAGTCACTGGACAAACTACAAATTCCACGTTTGGCTGATTGATGCCTTGTAGAAATGACTGAGTGTTTAGATACTAGTGTTTTTTTAATTCATGGGGATTCAGAAAGGGATTCCACAGGTGCACTGCGGGAGGTAAGGAGACAAAGCAACTCTAAGGACTGCCAGCAACCCTGTCCTGCAATGCACCGAAACTGTCACGTCCACATTATCCATAAAGGACCATTCTGCTAACGTGGATTTTTCTCTTTTCCAGCTCTGCAATATCTGGCTCACTTTACTATCATATTAAATGTAAGAAATCAATGCTAGACCCTTTGCCTTTGCAGAGTCCAATGTCAGGAATATTTCTTGCTTTACTTGAATTTCCCTTTCCTCTGCTTTTTAATTTTTTTTTTTAATCCCACTCCAAGAGGTAATCAGCCTCAGGTTGAAGAGAAAGAAATGCATCAGAAAACATCATTCAGATTATATTGTACTGATGTAGTGCCAACAGCACCCCCAAAAGTGGATGGTAGTTATTTAAATTGGTTGTGTGGTGAAGCTGTTTATCACTTTACATGAAGCTAAAGTAACAGAGGCCAAACCATTTCTAACATCCAGTCAGTAATTAGGGAGAATAAAATGCAATTTCAATCTGCACAAAAGCACCTAAACGGCTACTGGGATGACAAGCCCCACCAGAAACCCCTTTCAATGGCTGGAAAACCGGCCTGCCACAGAGTCTGGATGCTTTTTCAGCAGGATCAGGAGTGATTGGTCAGCAGTACGTTCTGCTTTAGGCATCAAAATGGCAGGAAGGAAACGCAGGGCCAGTGGGGCATAAAACCACACTAAGAAGTAGAACACTGTGAAATCGGGTCCTTCAGTAGCTTTCACCTTTAGATCTTTTCAAGCTGGGCTACCAAGGCCCTGAGCAGCTCCTGCAGGGTTACTGGCTGTAGTTTGCTGGGGCTCCAGGGAAGAGAAAAGGAAAGAGTTTTCTGTCCCCATTTTAAACGAAGAGGCCTAAACCAAGGCTAAGGATGTTGATGATTGTCATTCCTGATAAAAGGGAGAAATTTAAAAGTTTGGCCCGTTGTTTGTGGGAAATGTATTCAACAAATACTTATTTAGTACTTCCCATGTGAAAATGATAGGCTCTAGAAAAAAGAAAAAAAAAACAGAAAGAAATCAATATGTAAGGCATGGTGCCTTTTTCAAAGAATCTAGATATGTACACAATTCAGAATATAATTCAGAATTCTAGATAGAATATAATTCAGAAGTAAATACTTGCTATAGGAAAACAACACCCAAGTGTCCCCATGCCACCCACAACAATGGAGGGATCAGGAAAGGTTTGGGGAAAGCCACAGTATTTGGGCAGAGCCTGTTAGTCCGACGGTGATTGTAACAGATGGAAAGGAGAGGCCGTGGGTGGGCACTGCAAGCTGGAAGCACAGCTGAGAGCAAAGGCTCAGAGCATGGGTGTGCAAAGCACATCTGGGGGCACACTGCAGACTGGAAGCAAAAAGTTAAAATGGAAAATGCGGCTACCTAATGTATATTTCAAACAACTAGCTAAAACTAGCTGCCAGCACAGAGTGCTGGGTACAGACAACACACCCAAAAGTGACCCCCAATGAACCTCACCCTTGTATAATCCTCTCCTTGAGCCTGAGTGGCACCTGTGACTTGCATCTAACCAACAGAATCTGTGACAAGTGACAGGATGTAACTCCCTTGATTACATTACATTATGTGTCACAGGCTGTTATTCCTGTGATCATGTTATGCTATACTTATAAGGCTTTATCTTCATAGACACGAGAAAGAGGCTCCTTACTGGCTCTAGAGAAGCAAACCGCCGTATTATGAGGTCACGTAGTAGGCAGCCTCTCAGAGCTGCACGGCATCCCTCAGCCAGCAGCCAGCCAGCAAAACAGAAGATGGATTCTGCCAACAATCAGAGGGAGCATGGAAGCAGATCTTTCCCCAGTCAGGCGGCCAGTGACACCTGTATTACAGCCTAGTAAACTTTGATAATCTAGATAACCATTGTCTGGACTCCTAGGCCACAGAAACTATGAAACAAATGAGCGTTTTTTTAAGCCACTAAATTTGTGGTAATTTGTTATCCAGCACAGAGAACTAACACATTGGGATTAGGTAAATAAATATTGAAAAGGATTGGCATTCAAGACCAGAGCAGGGAGGCCCTTGAATATCATATTAGAGGAACTGAATCCCTTCATGGAAGAGTAATTATTCATTATGGCCCTACACTCTTGGGGGCGGGAGGGTAGTTGCCAATTACAGACACCTTTTAGTCCCCAGGTTTTACAACTTTTTATTTGTGTTATTTTAAAAATTGTGCATCCCGATAATTAAAATCAGTTAAATAAAAACAAAATGGCACTCTGATGAAACTTCATATTACAGCCTACAGGACACCTCGGACTAGCTTGGTTTTTATTCTAGATTTCCTGTCATCCCACCCAGCTTCTGCCTTCACCAACATGCAAGTTCTTTTCCTTCCCTGCCAGCCAGACATGCATATGCGAAAGACAAGTGCAGCCTTCATTGTCAGTGGTTCTGATGTGAAAAGGGGCAGTGCAGTCCTTTTAAACTGGATCCAACCTCTCTGCATGTTACAAAATTAAACGGCTAAAAGAAGTAGAATAAGAAGGCAATGCTTGTGGAATGCACAGTGCGTACTGGCGGAGCGTGCCTCGTTATGATTTGCGTGTTTGCTTCTCCTGTTCAGTCGTTTCTTTTGAAGGCAGTAGGTTTTCCTCTTGCAATTCTGTCTTCTTCAACTTCGACCTCATCGAATTTCTCAACCTCAGCCATAGGGGGTTTGTCAGACATGGTTGCAGAGGAAGCAGAGTGAGGTGCGCAAACGAGGTGTCTGATCTGCAGTCTACAGACACCTTTTTAAATGAACTACCATATATAGGGTGCTCAGCACAGTGCCTGAAATGTAATAAATGCTGTAAGTATACACTATTATCGTTGCTGCTATTATCATTATTATTTCTGGTTATGAAGAAAATTCCTCAAGAGAAGAAGGTGCTGTTCAAGACAAAGGCTCACTTAAGAAACATTACTCTCCTTAGGACGTAGGTAAGCTTTTGGGAGCATTGAGAATCTGAAGAAAATGACATACTAACCACTACCAAGAAAAATGCACACATTCACATAACACAACATTTTGCCTTCAGTTTCCTCGGATAAGAACCAATGTTCTAAAAGAATACGGAGAATGTGGCACTCTACGGCAAGTGGGAGAGTCCCCTGAAGACCCCAAGAAAACAGCGGACCCCAGAGGTCCTCTTAGGACCTCTGATTTTACCCTCCGCTCTGATGACAAAATGTTGTGACTATCTTCTTTGGCCAGTGCCCATTTCAAGTGCTGCTCAAAACTGCCCCAAAAGGGTGTTGTTCTTACGGTAGAGACTATTCTCAGCTCCAGCTCTTTTGACTGACGGGCGATGCCCGGTGACTCCCCTAGTGAGAAGACCTACAGCACACAGCATCCGAAAGCTGGCCACAGGAAACCCCTCGGGCTTCCTGCACATTTTATGGGCAGTCTACGGAACCCAGGGCATCAATCCCCCAAGCGTTGCCCCTCTCATGAAGCATCGCTGTCTCTCAACTCTGGTGTAGGCAGCACATGAGAAACTAAGGACTCTCCAATCTCATGAGAGTCCCCCCATCCACAGAACAAACAAAACTTGCCCATCCTACACTGTATGAGCCATATAATTAAGCCAGATATAAATTCAGACGTCAGAGGCTGCCTGCTTCAGTTTCTCTGTTTTAAACTGACAACCATGTGTTCTTAGGACTGCGAGGCATTCACAATTAAGTTGGCATTTTAGCTTTCTGCCTGGGAATATTTCTTTAAATGTACATGAAAATGTAACGAACAAAACATAATGTGCATGGAATTGGTGAAAAGTGAATCTCATGCTTGCAATACATTCCACCGAGTTGTTCTGAAATACATATTATGTATGTGTGTGTATTACATTCACACAGTGGGTTGAAATTAATAATCAAATCTGCACATCATTTTTAATTCAATCCACATCTTTCCTGTCCCCCCAGCTGTTGGCCCGGTGCTTATGTGGAATACATCTGCCAGCCCTCAGCATTCTCCACAGTCACCCGTCCTCTGTCCCCAGATACACCTGCTTTCTGCAGCTGGTCCCCCAACAGGTGCAACGGAAAGCCTGGTTGATGGGCATTATAAACACCCCTGCTCCTGAGCATCTGGGAGGTAACAAAGAGCCCAATTCCAACTTCAATGTTCCTTCCTTCAGTGGAAGTGAAAAATACTCTTATGTGCTAGAAACTGAGTCTCCACCAGTCACTTTCTCACTTCAGGAAGAAATGTTTCAGGTCAACTAGGCGTTAACAGCTGTGCCACCTTCCCGGTTATTAACAAAGGTCTCCACAGGCCCTTTGTCATTCTTGGTTTGTCTGAGAGCCTAAGCCCGCAGCCAGTGGCCTGGATGCTCCATCTCCATCTGTCCTACTGATCAAGGCACGAATCTCCTCATAGTCCCCCATTTTGTAATCATTAACCACCTGGTTTTGATTGGAGAGCCCACAGACCAATGCGTCTCACAACACTTCCAAATGAGAACCACGTGGAAGCAACACGTACTGTGAGAATTACTGTTTTGCAATTCCTTGTTGATAGAGTAGTAGGTATTTCAAAGCAAGAAAAATTCAGAATAATGTTCAGGGTCTTTTTGTTTTGTTGTGCTGTGTGTTGGTTCTTATTATCTCAAATCCTGAAGTTTGGAAAGGGATTCAGATTATTTTTCCTGTGGTGATCTGAAAAATACCTCATTCTATACTGAAAGCATCCATGCAATTAGTCCAGATATAAATACAGGCTCTAAAACTACGCTCTGTGGCACCCAGGTTAATGGATTAATGCAATAAAGCAATAGGTTACAATAAGGAATTTCAATACAATTAAAACCATAAAGCTAATGGTGATCTGTTTCAAATGAAGCTCTAGATGAAAATAAAGCACTAAAAGTCACTTATTCATTAAACAGTTTTGGTTCCACTTGCAGAAGTTCACAGAGGGCATTAGTCATCTAAAGCGTAAGATGCGCTTGAAATAAAATACATAAAAATGGCCTCTGTTCTGCTATTTATTTCGACACTCTTGCCTCCATGCCAATGGACTACTCCCCACATGCCTATAAGGCAAAGTTCAAATACCATTCCATTACAATCTTCTTGTAGATTTTACATCCACATTCCAAGCTACTATGTACAGCCCAGGAATTAAACTGGTCACCTGAGACACAAGAGGGTGGGTCAGGATCCCAGACTAGCATTAGCCGCGATGATGTCCCCCCTTGTTTGAAAGACTTACTGCATTACCCTGTGATCCTTAAAGGACCCTACATATCCCCAGGTAGTTCCTGATGCCCTGGGTGAATCGAGTCCCTTCATGAAATGATTATTCCATTTCAGTTTCTTTATTCATGTTGTGTAGTTACAGACCCTCCTGGTATTCTCTTGGTTTTTCTCCCACTTAAAACATCTAATATTGCTGAAAATAGGAGGAGGCAGTCTCTGGGCATGAACATACCTATCCACCAACAAAACACATGAGGGCTATGTCCAAAGAGCATGAGCTAGAAGTTCTAGGATCTGTGTACTCTATTTCCAAAAGCAGTGGGCCCAGGGAGGGGACAATGGTGTTCCACATACTTAGTGCCTGTCTTTTATGTGACATGTGCCCAGAGGACGCATCTCTGGGTATAAAAGTCCAAAAAAAGACAACCACATCCAATTGGAGCTTTCAGCAGAAAACATCCATCGGCAAGTGAAAGCTCTATGTGGTTTTCCCTGCACAGAAGGGTTTGTAACTCCTATCTTTTATAAATATTATCCACCTGAAACCTTAATGCTTTGAGAAGTCATGGGGAAGAAAAATACTGCTTGCTCTCTTCTCCTTGGTCTGTGTTGTGATTCTAAGACTAAGACAAAGAAGCTGCCAGAAACCTGATTCATTCACTTAGCCAGTGAGGTTGAGGGTAACACGCTTACATGTTATTCTTGCGGTCATAAATTCATCACTGTGCTGGGTGTCTTCCCCTGTGATTCCAGATGCCCTTTCCACACCTCCCCACTCACCTCTGTGCCCCAAGTGACTGACACATGACATATATAGATTCTTGCGAGAAGTAAATGGCACACTCAAACTAGAAATTTGCAAAGTGAATCACAAAGGTGTAAGCAGAGTTAAAGGAAACCAGCAGAGGCAGGGCAGTACTCTGGGGAAGCATCAGTGGGGAGTGGTTACCACCTGGAGGTCTTAGAGGCGAGAGAAGAGCCGGATGGAAGGACAGGATGGCAGCTGCATGCAGAGGGCTGCCTGGTGGGAGCCTAGTAGAAGAACACAGCCAACTCAGGGTCACCTGCAGGAAAAGTAGGTTATGCCGTGTTTCCCCGAAAATAAGACCTAGCCGGACCATCAGCTCTAATGCATCTTTTGGAGCAAAAATATAAGATCGGGTATTATATTATATTAATCATATCATATCATATCATATCATATCATATAAGACCCAGTCTTATAATAAAATAAGACCCAGTCTTATATTAATTTTTGCTCCAAAAGATGTATAAGAGCTGATTGTCCAGCTAGGTCTTATTTTCAGGGAAACACGGTAGATATACAGGGTACACCAGGGCCTCCCTGGACCACTGGCTTTCAGCTGGTTTTGGCCCATGAAGACACTGAGAGGAGGCAGAGAGTGAAAGCGAAGTGTTCGTTTCCGCCATTTTTCCTGCAGGTGACTCTGGGTTGGCTGTGTTCCTGTACTAGGCTTTGGCTCCCACCAGGCAGCCCTCTCCATGCAGCTGCCATCCTGTCCTTCCATCCGGCTCTTCTCTCGCCTCTTAGACCTCCAGGTGGTGACCACTCCCCACTGATGCTTCCCCAGAGTACTGCCCTGCCTCTGCTGGTTTCCTTTAACTCTGCTTACACCTTTGTGATTCACTTGCAAATTCCTAGTTTGAATGTGCCATTTATTTCTTGCAAGAATCCTGCCTGCCATAGTCAAAATCATACCTACAAACAAAGGACTAACCCAATAAAATGTAGATTTGGGGAACCTAAGAAAAATATTTCTTTTCTAACAATAGTTTAAAAACAGAACATTAGAATGCAAACCATAGGAACCACTGCCCATGTTTTCATTCCTTCAACAATATCCATTGAGCTTCATGTGCCAGTCACGGTTCTGAGGAAATAATGATATCCTCGCTCTTAGGGATAATCTAGAAAGTGTCCTCAGTGGCTTCCCTATTGCAAATGCGATGCAGGGGGAGAGGGGGCGTTATACAACTGTTCAGTGTAAGGCAAAAGGTAATGCAGGAAATTAACTTGTGCTGTAGAAGACAGCAGAGAAGTTGGCAGTTTTACTAGTAGCGTCACATTATATATCTATTGTTCTCAAATTTGGTTATAAATTAGATTCACCTATGAGCTTTCGAAAACTACTGCTGATTCACCTTCCCCTAAAATGTCTAGTGTTGGGGCTTTTTGAATCATCACCTAGATGATTCTTATTCATTACGCATGGAGTAGGGCAATGCTGTTGGTCTTTGAGCCACACTTTGAGTAGTAAGGTGTATGCACCATAATTACTTAGCCAATTTCCTATTGTTGGATAGTTAAGTGCTTTTTTATTATTTTACTATTGTAAATAAAAATGCAACAAACATCTTTGAACATACATATTAGTACAAATTTATGAATAATTTATTTTTAATAGATTTATAAAAGGGAAATTACTGAGTCAAAAAAGGATGTAAATTCCTTTTAAGTTTTTAGTACATATTGCTAAATTGATTTCTAGAATGCTTATACCAATTTACATTCCAAACAGCGATGTCTGCAATGTATTTCACTACATCCTTATCAACATTGAAAAATATCTGTTTTTGCCAATTTGATCAGCAGAAATAGTATTTCATTTCAATTTTCATTTCTTTATTAGTGAAGTTGAACTTTTCATGTTATCAGTCATTTACATTTCTTCTCCAGTAAATGGTCTATGGCCTCTGTTGGACCAGTCTTAAATTACTCCCTTGTCAAATGCTTCAACTCAGTCTGTCATTGATTTTTCCCCCTTTTTATGAGGCTCTATCTCCAATTTTATAATTGAAGTAGTAGGGAAAAATAAAGGCTCCTTTAAAGAAATTCAGTTTATTGCTAAGTTGTGAGAACATATTCCTACACTGACTTCAAGGAAGGGCCTTCTCAGATGCTGCAGACAGATTCTACCATAAAATTGAAACGGAAACCATACTTTTTCTTTGCCATAACATTTCCGTGTTCCAACTTGTAGCAAGGAAAGGCAAATTCTGTATTCCACTCCTTCAGGGATGGTTGTTTGCATGACAGTTTTTAATTTTAAAAAAGAAAGAAAGAAAAAGACATAGAGAAAAACAACTCTCATCCACATTTGTGCAGACCAGAGAAAAAGAGTCATACAAAACCATAGGGATAGCAAACACTGATACCACTACATATATATTTATGAAATGCTACAATCACGAAAGTAGCTCAAAATATAGTAAGAATTTCATATTATGAATGCAAGAGTACATTTTCAGTATTATAAAGCTGAGATATTTTAATCTTCTTTAACAAATGTGAACTGTGAACACTGAACTCAATACTGCCCAAAACTGAATGTTAAATGAACATGTATTAAGTGCTTACTATATTCTCTGTGTGTGTGTGTGTGTGTGTGTGTGTGTGTGTATCCAATATAGTTCAAAAAATACGTATAGTGTGATCCCTGCCATTGGCTAGCTTAGAATCATATTACCCAAGCTCATGATTTTTAAGATTAATTTTTGAAGGCAACTCCACACACTGTCAGTGAGAATGTAATTGGAATAATCTCTTTGGAAAGCAATTTTAGATATATTCAAGATCCTTAAAATTGCTTATAGTTTTAAATAAATAATTTCACTTCTGAGAATTCATCAAAAAAATAATCTTAATATAGGAATAGTATTTCCCACAAAGATGTCCATAGCGGTAACATGTATACAATGAAAGAACGCCAACTTACAAGCAGTCTACGAGTTTATTCATTAACTAAGGTCAGCACCATGTAAACAGCCAAGCACAGGGGAGATGAAAAGCCCGAAGGGAAAAAAAAGCAAAATGTTGATGAGTAATTTCCTATAATAAGCATTAATTATTAGAGTAATAATGGGTGAAGAGTTTGCTGTTAAAAAGAATAAATGTATATATTGCCAATATTGTCAACTGTCCCTGTTTAATTTGGTTTTACTCACCTGGGGCACTGCCTGAAATGGAAAGGGGGGCCTTTGCTGAGGGGCTCTGAGCAGCCAGAAGTTTCTTCCCAGTTTGCGCCCTCAGGGAAGCCATGTGTATTGTAACATGGCTTCATTCGGCTGTGCTCCCCCCATTTAATAGTTACGCTGCCTGTGTGGACCCTCTGTAAGTGTTGTCTGACGGAAAGGGGTTCAGGCCCGAAAATTCAGAAAGAGCTCGTGGTGGGCACTACTGTTCTCACAGTGTGTCAGAGTAATCTCTACCACCTCGCCCCCACCTCGGAGCAGGAATCCCTTGCAGGCAACAAAATGTATATGCTTCATTTATGTCTATATCCTCTACCTCTGAGTTTCTCAAGCTCAGCGCAACTGACTTTTGGAGCCAATTCTTTGTTAGGAGGGGCTGTCCTGTGTGTTATAGGATATTTAGCAGTATCCTTGGCCTCTATCCACTAGATGCCAGTTGTGACACCCCATTGTAGTCACCATAAATGTCACCAGGCATCGCCAAATGTCCCTGGGGCGGCAGGGGAATCCCCTTCAGCTGAGCACCACTGATCTACATATAACTTGTTCCAAGAACATAACAGGTGCTCCATACACGCTTAGCGAACTGAGAAGGAAAAAGAGAAGAGACTGGAAGAGAGGTTGGCCAGGAAATGAATGGGCAAAGCAGAGACTGAATCCAAGAGTCTTCAGGACAAAGGAGCCCTAAATCCAGGTCTAGGTCAATCAGATCAGCATTTGGGGCGTCAGGCTCCTCAGCTGTAAAATGAGAAGGTTGCACTGGAATCATAATGCTCACTTACAGTTGACAACACTAAGGAGTTCGCACAAAGCCTGAAAGCATAGTAGATGCTCAATAAATATTTAATGGTAGCCTTTACTGGGTGCTTATTGTGTTCCAGGCTTTGGGCTAAGTCGTTTACATGCATGTGTCATTTAACAGTCATAGTAGCTCCCTGACGTAGGTACTAAAATGTTTCAGTCAATTTTCCAGATGAGGCTAACAAGGCCCAGAGAGGTACAGGTACAGAGTAATTGTGTCTGGTGATGAGATTAGTACTGAGATGGACCTAATTTTGGAGCCTGCACTCCTAACCGCCATACATACCACAACACGTAATAACCCA
Organism: Rhinolophus sinicus; assembly: GCF_036562045.2. Lineage (NCBI taxonomy): Eukaryota > Metazoa > Chordata > Mammalia > Chiroptera > Rhinolophidae > Rhinolophus > Rhinolophus sinicus. Next base: position 46,544,860 of record NC_133755.1, on the reverse strand, counting down.
GAATAGGCTGGTAGAAAAAAGATCTTAGAACAAATGAGAACTTAAGCCCTGGAAGTATTCATCAAGGAAGCCAAGAATCTTGATGGTGTCCATGAGTAACCTGAGAGACCTTGTTGCCCAGTCCCCAGAGAATGTTGGACTATCATTTGGGACACTCCTAAGGAGTCTCGGGGTCATAAACACAATGGCTACAGGAATTAAGAGACTGAATGGGACCAGGTGGCTGGCGAAACACCAGAGGAGGCTTTTCTCTTCTGGCAAAGTACAGATCCTGCTCACACCTAGTCAATTTGTGCTGTGCAAGAATGTGGACCCAAGGCTGTCAGACATTTGCTCTTTCTTGAGAGAAACAAAAATCCTAAAATTCTTAAGTTAATTTTTGTAATGCTGGTAATTGGTTCAATATTTAAGGAGGAATAAAAATGGGAATGCCAAAGAAAACACCTGAGCTAATCAGTGAGCTCCCAGACTTCCAGCTTGCGGCCTCTAATCTGGCTCTTGCTTTCATACCTCCCGTGACTTGGAGATCACATCTTCAGCAGTCAGCTCATTCATTTTTGAACAACAGTGAAAAAGACCAAATCTGCCCTCCCATCCCTTCTCCTTCTGTCCTCACCACAGATGAGATGCAGAATCACACAGAGGTCCGTCAGTATGTGCTCCCTCAATGAATATGTCTTTAGCTAGGGCTCAGATGCACAATACGAAGCCCCCGCCACTGAGGTCACGCTCCCGTGTTCTCCCACCTGCCAGCATACCACCTCCGTGGGCACAACACAGCTCCCCATCCACAGGCTAGCAGTGACTGAACAACATGGAGCGTTCGCGCTCCGCTGCGAACGCCAAATTCTACCAGACTGGCCTCACATCACACTGACCCTCGGGGTGGGGTGGGTTCCTTTGTTTCTGGTAGTGACACCTCACTCTGATCAGGGCTACATGTGCACTTGGTTCCTTAACTCCTCATACCCCACATGAACCTACCAATACAGCTCAGCAGTCCTACCTCCCAGAGAGCTCCCAACTCAGAGGGTTCGTTCCAACTTCACTGCTGTCACCCTGCAGCAGGGCATCATCACCTCTTGCCCAAAATGCTAGCATCACTGCACCCATTCTTACTCTCCTTCTGAACAGAATAATCCTATAGAAACTTACATTCAATCATGACACTCACCTGCTTTATACCAGCCAATGACTTCACCTTGCCCTTGAAACAAAAAGCCAACTCCTCACCACAGCCGAGGTCCCCACATTATTTGGGTCTTGCCTCACCTCACCAACTCAGCCCCTACCACACTGGCCTTATTGCTGCTTCTCAAATATGCCCAACTATTTCCCTCCTTGGAGCCTTTGTACTTGGTGCTTCCTATGACTGTCAGGCTCTGACCATTCTCCTATGTATAGCTCCTCCTGGTAACTCAGGTCTCAGCTAAAATGACACCTCTCCAGTGAGACCTTCCCCAACCTCACAATATATGTTACTGCCCTTCCCCCCAACCATTATTACATCACTCTCATATTTTCATCACAGCACTTCACGCTACGTAAAAATATCTTGTTTATTTGATTAGTTTTTATGATTTGTCTTCCTTCTCTTGATATGTAGGCTCTAAAAGAATGGTGCCTGGTACATAAAAGGTGCTCAATAATTACAGGTTGAAAAAGTGGGCAGAAACCTTGTCTGTTGTATTCAATGACGTATGCCCAGTGTCTACTGCCCAATAGAAACATCACGTGAGCCACATACACAATTTTAAATTTCCGAGTAGCCACATTAAAAAGCTAAAGAGAAATCAGTTAAATTGATTTAGATAATTATTTTAGCAACTATATACTCAAAATATTAACATTTCAACATGTAATTAATATCAAAAATTAATGATAGCTTACATTCTTTTCTTTATATCAAATCTTTGACGTGAAGCATGTATTTTATATTTACAGCACATCTCAATTCCCACTCGCCACATTTCAAATGCTCAATAGCCACATGTGGCTTGTGGCTTTCTTAATGGAGAGCACACTTCTAGGAAAGGAGCACACAGAAAGTGGTCAATAAGTACTGGCTGAATGAATGAGCGAACTAAACCTCTGAGTCAAGAACTTCTGTTAAGCCACCCCCCTCTCCACACTCCATACTTATAACATTTGTTGGTTAGTTGAGTGGTTGGTTGGATGGTTGATTTTAGTCATCTAAATGCAGGACTTTTCTTTTAAGGTGTGATTTTTTTTTTTTTTTTTTTTTTTAACATTCAACTCTCGATCTAGCCTTCCAACATCATTGATGTTTTAGAGTCTATCATCTTACATATTTACTAATACTCCTACTTTTATGTCATACTCAAATATGGTGACGATATACCATATATATTAAGAAAAGCTTGGGCAGGCCTGATATAAGGTGGATTTCTACAGGATGCCTCTAGAGCCTTCAGACATTGCATTGATCCATTAGCCATCCATCTTTCCAGTTCCTCCACCCTCTATACATCTAAATGAACAACCCTGTACTGCCATTTCTCCAATTTTCTCACCAGAATATCATTTATAGCTTAGGAATCAAGCAACGCCTCAAGAAGCTTTTGGCTTAATTTAGTACCTAACATTACTCTCATTTGCTTGTTCTGTTCTGCAAGTATATTATCATGTCTATGTAACTCAATAGATTCTCAAAAAAAAAAAAAAAAAAAAAAAAACTAGCAGTGTACGTAACTAACTAATAATACAAATCGATAGCATTTGTGGATTTAACAGTTTTAATTTCAACTATTCCCTATCAATTTTTGTGGTAATTCTTCGAAACGTGAGCACTAAAAGAACAGTGGGTGAAACTATTCAGCTGATGAGGAAACCTAGCTGATGCCCTCCCATCCCCATTTCAATTTATGCAGAGATTTTGTAGTTTTCAACTACAGTTTTAACTATAATTTTAAACAACAAATTTGTGTATAGTGAAAAATGATCTCAAAAAGGAACCAAGGACACTGTTGATAATTAAAAGTAAAAAAATATTATTAAATGAGTAGCTTTCACCAAAAACAAGCAAGTAAACTAAGAACACTAATAAGCAAAGTATTAAGTTCAGTAATGAGTCAGAGTTATGTTACAGAACACTTACTGTGTGCCAGGCACTGTGTACTCTTTCATTCAATCCTCTATAAAACCTTTAATTTTTCAATTATAGTTGACATTCAATATTATATTAGTTTCAGGTGTACAGCATAGTGGTTAGACATTTAGATAATTTACAAAGTGATCCCCCAATAAGTCCTGCACCCACCTGACACTATATATAGTTATTACATTATTGACTATATTCTCTAAGCTGTACTTTACATCCCCATGACTATTTTGTAACTGCCAATTTGTACTTCTTAATCCCTTCACCTTTTTCACCCAGCAAATACCCTTCCCATCTGGCAACCATCAGTTTGTTCTCTGTATCTATGAGTTTATTTCTGTTTTGTTCGTTCATTTATTTTGTTTTACAGATTTCACATATAAGTGAAATCATATGGTACCATATTTCCCTGAAAATAAGACCGGGTCTTACATTAATTGTTGATCCAAAAGACACATTATGGTGCATTTTCAGGGGATGTCTTGTTTTTTCATGTACAACAATCTTCATTTATTCAAATACAGTCATGTCATCTTCTTCTGGAACATTGTCATAACATACTAAATGCGTCCATCATGCTGACGATCTTAACTGGGGCTTATTTTCGGGAAACACAGTATTTGTCTGTCTCAGTTATTTCACTTAGCATAATACCCCTAGGTCCATCCATGTTGTCGCAAATGGCAAGATTTCATTCTTTTTATGGCCAAGTAGTATTCCATTGTATATATGTACCACTTCTTTATACATTTGTCTTTGGATTGGAGCATTAAATCCATTTACATATAAAGTAATTATTGACAGGTACAGTTATTGCCATTTTAGTGTTTTATGATTGTTTTTGTAGTTCTTCTTTGTTCCTTTCTTATTCCCTTGCTTTCTCTTCTCTATGTTGATGGCTTTCTGTAGTGTTGTATTTGGATTCCTTTCTCTTTGTTTCTTGTATCTCTTACAGATTTTTGGTTTGTGGTTACAATGCATTTCACATTTATCAAACAGTCTAAATTGATGGCTGCTTAAGTTCAAACACTTTCTAAAATCAGTATCATTTTTACTCACATCCTCCATGTTTGCTTGTTTGTTTATTGTTTTTTACTTTTGTGTGTGTATCCCTTCATTTACTGTTAAAATTATGCATGATCTTCCTACTTTGCCTTTTAACCACTGTACTATCTTTACTGTTGGTTGATCCACTGCTTTTATTATGTGTTTACCTTTGTGCGAACTTTTTTCCTTCATGAAATTTTCTTATTCATATTTTTTATTTTCTTTTTCCTTCTCCTTCTCCTCTCCTTCTCCTTCAAGAAATCCCTTTGACATTTCCTATAATATTGTTTTGATGGTGACAAACTCCTTTAGCTTTTTCTTGTCTGGGAAGTTCTTTTATCTCTCCTACAATTCTAAATGATAGCCTTATTGCAAAGAGTAATCTTGGTTGTAGGTCCTCGCTTTACATCACTTTAAATATTTCATGCCAATCCCTTCTGCCTGCAAAGTTTCTGTTGAGAAATTAGCTAATAGTCTTATGGAGTTCCCTTATAGGTAACTAACTGCTTTTCTCTTCCTGCTTTTAAGATTCTCTTTGTCTTCAACCTGTGGCATTTTAAATATGATATGTCTTGGTGTGGACCTCTTTGGGTTTATCTTGTTTGGGACTCTGCACTTCCTGGACTTGTAATGTCTATTTCCTTCACCAGGTTAGGGAAGATTTTAGTCATTTCTTTAAATAGGTTCTCAATCCATTTCTTCTCCTTCTGGTACCCCTATGATGCAAATGTTGTTGCCCGTGATGTTGTCCCAAAGGCCCCTTAAACTGGCCTCATTTTTTTTTCTTTTTCTTTTGCTGTTCAGATTGGGTGTTCTCTGCTACCTTGTCTTCCAAATTGCTGATTCTATCCTTTGCTTCATCTAAACTGCTGTTGATTCTTTCTAGTGTATTCTTCATTTCACTTGTATTCTTTATTTCTGACTGGTTCTTTTTTATGTTTTCTATGTCCTTTTTTATGTCCTATCTTTTTGTTGAAGTTCTCCCTGAGATTATCTATTCTTTCCTTAAGTTCATTGAGCATCCTTATAACCAGTGTTTTGAACTCTGCATCTGGTAGATTGCTTGCCTCCATTTTATTTAGTTATTTTTCTGGAGTTTTGTCCTGTTCTTTCTGTTTGGGACATGTTTGTCTCATTTTGACTACCTCCCTGTATTTGTTTCTATGTATTGGGTAGATCTGCTACATCCCCTAGGCTTGGCAGGGTGGCCTTACATTGTAGGTGTCCTGGTGGGCCCAGTCTCCCCATTCATCTGATCAAGGGGCCCAGGGGTGTCCCTTGTGTGGTTGTGTGTGCTCTCCAATTTTAGTTACAACGTGCGTGTTGGTGGCATGCCAGTGAGGAACTGACCCGCAGGCTGACTGGCTGTCAGGAATGGCCTTCAGCAGACAAGCTGCTGTACTGGGGCTGACCCCATAGAGTGGGATTCACTTTTGCAGAGCTCTGCTGCCTACCAAGTCCACCCTTTGGGTGTGTCATTTGTGGCATTAATTGGGCAGTACGCTGGTGTGGTCTGAAGCCGACCACTAGGTGTGTTGGTTCTCAGACCTCTTGGCAGGTTCTGGTGCAGGCCAAGGTCAGCTGCTGCCTGTGTCCCGCCTGGCACCATGTGGTAGGAGTTACAAAGTGATCTGGTTGGTAGTTGCCTGTTTTGGGCTTGGAGGCACCTGGGAGTGATTATGCTGTGAACAAAGGCTAGCTGCCACTAGTACCAGGCTAGCTGCCACTACCTTTTCATATTGAACAAGCTCCCTGAGGCTTGGGTCTGCTTAGCAAGAGGTACAGGGCATGCTGAAGCCAGCAACTGCTTGTTTGGGGTATGCGGACCTTTGAGAGGTTTTAGGAAAGTCCACAGCACAGGCCCAGGCCAGCCACTTATGTGGATTAGTCTCTGAAAGAGGTTAAGGCTGGGCACAGGAATTAGGTGGGGTGAGGTCTCGGAGAATCACCAGAGTGGGGTGAGAGCAGTGTTAGCGAGAATAATGGAGAGCTCAGATTTAGCGCCCGCCTGTGCCTGCAGGCTGTGTGGGGGAAGGACTCAACAAAGAAACAATGGCACCTGTTGGCACTTTAGTCACTGCCTCTCCAGCCCTCACCCTGAAGCCACACAATTCCCCTTCATATGTCCCTGGCACTTTTCAAGCTGTTATCCCTTCTCTGGAGCTTAGGGCAAGTGTTGTGAGTGAGTCTGTGCTCAAAACCTTTAAGAGGACCACTGGGTCTACAGCAGCCCACCGTCTCACTGAGTCCCTGCTAATTTTCACAGCTGATTTTCAACTGTTGTGGAGACTCCTCTTCCCAGCACTCATGCTCCAGACTGGCGAGCCAGGTGTGGGGCTGGGGTCCCTTGCTCCTCAGGGGGACCTCCACAGCCAAGATATCCTTCCTGATTCTTAACCACCACACATGGGTGTGGGATCAGCCTGTTTCGTGTCTCCACTCCTCCTACAGTCTTAACGTGGCTTCTTCTTTGTATGTTTAGTTATAAAAAAGTTCTGTTGAGCTAATCTTCAGGTGGTTCTCAAGGAAGGTTGTTCGGGATTTTAGTTGTAATTCTGATATGTTCATGGGAGGAGGCAAGCACAGCATTTACCTACTCCAGCATCTTGACTGGAAGACTAAAAATCTTTTGCTGTAAGTCCTATTATTATCATTCCCAGTTTAATCCTAATTGAGTTACCCTAAGTAAAACTTTAACATCCACATGTCTCTGTCTCCCGAGAGAACACAAACCTGGATCCTGTTTTATCATTTTCTACCACCAATGTGTTCCCAAACTATGGTCTGCAAATCACCTCTATCGGGGTCACTGGGCTGCTTCATTAAAGTGCAGCCTGTCAGGCCCTACAATATTCCTGGTGAATCAGATCCTTTGGAGATGAGATCTGCAAATTTTCATATTGAACAAGCTCCCTGAGTGATTCCCAATGTGCATTAAAGCCTGTAAACTACTGACCTAGGGTCTACATTACAAGATATTATAAAATTATAAAATAAAGAAGAACCCTTTTGGAAGTGCTGGGTGTTCCCACTTAACACACATCAGAATCACATGAAGAGCATCTTCAAAATAAAACCTCTTATGTCACATCCTGGATGAAACAAATTAGGATCTCTTGGGGTTACATCTGGCAATATGTGTTTTTTAACACAAATTCTCCTGACTCCAAAGCAGCAGCAGGCCAGGCCCTGATCAGCTAGTGAACATTTGGGAATCATTGGTATAATTCCTTAATTCATGTGATCAAACTTCTGCACATTTTATGCTAATATCAGTAAATCAGAATTTGTGGTTAAAGAAAAGAAAAAAAGAAACGTTAAGATGAGGTAACTTGCTCTTGAGATGTTTATTTTTCTATATGGAAGAAAATATTTACTCAACCCAAAAATTTGAAAAAGAAATAATAAACAGTTCTGGGAAGATGTAGGTATGAATGACACAACCCTAAATAATGGGCAACTCTGAAGTTATTTGGTTGATTCCCTGGATTCCAATGGGAGATGGCCTTTCATAATTCAATCTCTAAATATTATACAGGTGACGGCATTTTGGGAACTTCTGTCATGATTTCCACTCACCAAATGCAAGATATTTTCTCTCATGCAAGAGCTACTCCTAGAATTCCTAGTATGATCTGCTTATGAGGCCCCATGTAACCCAACTCAATAGGATATTCAGGTGATAACAAAGTGTGAGTCTTGGCAGCGAAAAACCAGTACTGATCAGCTGCCCACTGGCTAACAAACTGGTCCACAAATTGTAAGCATAATGCTATTTTTGAAGAGATCAGCAACCCAGCTGGCAGAAAGAAATAAAGGAGTCTGAATTAACGAAAGAAACAATGCCTAAACAATGAATTAAAACATTTAGAAAGTGATCCTGTTTTACAATCCATCAGTGGAACTGCAGGTCACTCTGGAAATACCCCAGATGTACCATATATCCTATCAGGATTTACGGAAGGCCAATAAGCTACTCACCAACATTCCTAGGCACCTCCACGTCTACCAGTTATGCTAACAAGAAGCCCAAAGTATACCTACTATTGTAAGTATGCAATATGTTTAAATGTACAAAAACAATGAAAAAGGAAAACTAAAACAGAGTCTTTTCCATGAAAACTAAATTTCACTGAGAGGATATAATAAAATGAGTTGTTAAAAAAAAAAAAAAAAAAACAGTTGCTATGAAATTAGAGGTAGGCTTAACAACTGTTATTAAAGATTGAGAATATTGTAAAAATCTAGAAAAGAGTATTCACATGCTTTAAAGGACCCAGACAAGGCAAATGGAAAAGATGCTTTGCAGGTTTGGTTTACACAAGAAAGATAACTCAGAACCATACTCGGAGGAAAGGTCCAAGTGCTGCATGAAAAAGAAAAGAACTCAGTGTGCAAAGCAAAAATAAAAATTGACCATGATCACATTACCCAGAGTCAATCACTGTTAACATTTTTGTGTGTATCTTTATCATTTATTTTAAATAAATCAGTATAACAAAAAGTGTGTGTGTGTGTGTGTGTGTGTGTGTGTGTGTACACATATGTGTGTGTATATACATACGTAGATGTATATATGTACTGGGTTTTTATTATTTAAAATGCTGCTTCATAATGTATTTTTCTTCATTAATAAATCATGACCATCTTCGGATGCCAATAAGTGTTTATCTACAATACATTTTTAACAGCCTTGTAACATTCCATTTTATGGACACACCATAATTGATTCAGTTAATCCCCTTTTGCTGGTCTTTTAAATCAATTCCCATTTTTATCTGTCATGAGCAATGCTTTCACTATTGTGCACAGCCTCCACTGTTTCCTTAGGACATATTCTGATGGTTGCGATTTAATACACCAGATAGGAGCTCCAAGCTCTGTAGTTTCTGGTTTTTCAAGAGCCACTGAGGCCAAGGTGGATTGTTGGGTAGCGCACAGCAACCAACAGAGGCAGAGCCTTAACTTTTTCTCTAGTTACCTATAAAATGGAGCATGAGCCCTATTTTCCAAGTACTTCTGGTTCTTGAAACAGATCTTTCTTAGGTATGCATCTCTAAAATATTTGTTTCTAATACAATCTCAGCAAACTCAGTACTACCCCTATTCTGATCTCTTAACATTTCTTGTGTTCCCTTCCATGGAGTGCTAATGGCATTTCCATCATATGACTGTTTCGTGGCTTTGTCCTTAAGAAACTTAAGATGAGCCTGCACACGCAAACTTTATGGGGACATTCGCCATTTTCTTGGCTGTACAACATCTCAACCCCTTTCCTATGCCTCATTTTATGTCTCCAGACCCTCACTCAGCCAGCTATCCAAACAGCAGACGTGTGGCAGCACCTCGGCAGGGACAGGAAGATGCACCTGCCTGGATTCACACCTATTGCCAGCACAGAATTCTCGGTGGCAGCCAGTAGTGGTGCTGGTGGTGCTCTTGACAGACGATTCTGTAGAATTACTCACAAAAAACCTCCCTGCTCTCCTGCTCATTTCCTAAGCCTCATGGCAACTGTCAGCTACAAATATTCTTCCAATGAATTCCTCCTTGCACGAGTCCATCTTTGCTGCTTGCAACTTAGAAGCCTGACTGAAACAGTAATGACCAAGATGATACACAGACTATATGTGCCCTAACTGAACAATATGAAGGCCTCAAAGAGAGGCAGTCCACGTTATTAAGACCCAAACTCTCACTTCCTAATATTCTGATTTTTTTGTATGATTGATGAGAAAGAACAAATGTGAGAATTTAAACTACTAGCAACGTGGTTAATCAAAGCATATTTTCTCTTGGTGCATTTATCAGCACATTTACTAAATATCGAAGAGTTATTTCCACTGTGAGAGTTTGGTCTTGATAGACATACAAATTAAGTAAATCTCTGCTGCACATTGTGTGGCCTGACTTTTATATTGCACATCAGAGGAACTTTAGAGATCATCTAGTCCAGGGGTCAGCAAGCTTTTTCGGTAAAAGGCCACATACTAAATATTTTAGACTTTGTGGGTTGCAAACACTCCCTATGGCATATTCTTTTTTTATTTTTAACAATTCTTTAAAAATATAAAAATGACTGGAGGTCTTACACTTCCTAATTTCAAAACATATTACAGAGCTACAGTAATGAAAACAGTGTGGCACTGGCATAAAGACAGACATATAGCTCAAACCAAGGGAACAGAATCGAGAGCCCAGAAATAAAACCCTCCTCTATATGGTCAAATGATTGTGGACAGGCACACTAAGACATTTCAGTGAAGGGCTGTCTTTTCAACAAATGAACATAAGTAAACTGGGCTGCATCCAAATTAAAAACTTGTGTGCATCAAAGAGCACAATCAAAAGAGTGAAAAAAGCAACCCAGGGACTGGGAGAAGGTATTCATGAATCATATAGTTGATAAAGGATCATATTCAGACTTCATAGAAGAAAAAAAAAACTCCTACAACTCAACAACAACAAAAACCCTATTAAAAACTGGGCAAGTAACTTGAATATATTTTAGCTAGACTAAGGAAAAAAAAAGAGGAAAGGCAAATGAATGAATATAATCAGAAATGAAAGCAGAGACATCACAGCTGATGCTACAGAAATACAAAGTATCATAAGAGGACACTATGAACAGTTATATGCCACAAATTAGATAACCTAGAAGAAATTGATAAATTCCTAGACACATACAAGAAAAAGAAAATCCTAACAGACCCAATGGGTAAGGATTTTAATTAGTAATCAAAAAGTTCCCAACACAGAAAATCCCAGGACCAAATGGTTTCACTGGCAAATTCTACCAAACATTTAAAGAAGAATTAATGTCAATCCTTCTCAAATTCTTCCAAAAAATTGAAGGGGAGGCAACACTTCCGAACTCATTTTATGAGGCCAGCATTACCCCTGATAACAAAGCCAGATAAGGACACTCTAAGGAAAGAAAACCATAGTGATATATCACCTCATACCTGTTAGAGTGACTATCATCAAAAAAACAAGAACTAATAAGTGCCGGTGAGGCTGTGGAGAAAAGGGAAGCCTTGAGCACTGCTGGTGGGAATGTAAATTGGTACAGCCACTATGGAAAACAGTATGGAGGTTCCTCAAAAAATTAAGAATAAGACTATCATATGACTCAGCACTCCCACTTCTGGGAAGTTATCCAAAGGAGGTGAAAATAGGATGAAAATAGGATCTCGAAGAGATATGTGCACGCCTATGGTCACTGCAGCATTATTCTCAACAGCCAAGACCTGGAAACAACCTAAGTGTCTGCCAATGGATGAATGAATGAAGAAAATGTGTTACACACACACACACACACACACACACACACACACACCGGAATATTCAACCATGACAAGAAAGCAAATCCTGCCATTTGTGACATGGATGAAACTTGAGGGATTTATACTATGCTAAATAAGTCAGACAGAGAAAGACAAATACTGTATGATATCACTTAAATGTGGAATCTAAAAAAAGGCAATTCACAAAAACAGAGACTAGAAGGGCAGTTATCAGGAACTGGATGTGGGGGGAAATGTTGGTCAAAGGGTACAAACTTCAGGTAAAAGACAAAAAAGTTATGCTGATCTAATGTGCAATATCATGATTGCAGTTACTTATACTGTATTATACACTTGAAAGAGCTGAGAGAGATCTTAAATATTCTCACTCAAAAAAAAAAAGAAATGACAATTATGTAGTATGATGGAGGTGTTATATAATGCTATTAGTGGTAAATCATTTTGTAATATGTAAATATATCAAACCAGCATGTTGTACACCTTAAACTTACAAATTCACGGTATTATGTCAATTATACCTCAATAAAGTTTGAAAAAAAATTTAAAAAGCAAGTTTTCAAAAATGTATTTATACACCCATGTTTACAGCAGTATTATTAACTATAGTCGAAAGAAACCCAAGTGTCAGTCAACAGATAAGTGGATAAACAAAATACGGCAAATATACACATGGAATATTTTCAGCCTTAAAAAGGAAGAAAATTCTGACATGTTATAACATGAATGAAGTTTGAAGACATTATGCTAAGTGAAGTAAGCCAGTCACAAAAAGAAATTAAATGAGGATTGCCAAGGGCTGGGGGAAGGGCAATGGGAAGTTATTTCATGAGTACAGAGTTTCAGTGAAAAGAGTTTTGGAGATAGATGGTGGTGATGGTGGTACAACAATGTGGATGCACTTAACGCCACTGAACTATACACGTAAAAGTGGTTAAGAAATACTATGTTACGTGTGTGTGTGTGTGTGTGTGTGTGTGTGTGTGTAAAATTCTTAATTCAGAGGCCAAACAAAAACAGACCTCAGACCTAATTTAGCCTATGGGCTGCAATTAGCTGACCCCTGATCTAGTCCAGTGATCTCCAAATAGTGTTCCAAGGAGCCCTAGAAAGAAGCTGTACCTATGGAGCTGCCAAGGAGCTCTTGTGAAAGGTCTAGAGGGAGTCTAGGCTCCTCACCCCTGCTTAAAACAAAGCAGCTCCTTTCTTACCTGGAGTTCTATAGGCTTTGACTTGAAGAAAAGTCTCCACTGCTTGAGCAGATTGGGAAACAGCTGTCAATCCACCTTTACAATGTTATAAAAGATAAAACGAAGGACCAGAAATGGCAAGTGAGATGTGCAGCAGAGTTGGACCCAGAACCAAAGTCCTCAGACTCTGAGCTCAGTGCTTGTCTCCTCCCAAGGAAGGCCACTCCCCACTAACACAGCAGACTGGCTTCCACTCAACAGATCCCCACAGATAAATGACTTAGGTCCCAATAAATTCAAATGATTTATTCAGCATTTTTTTGTGCCCAGAAGTTTCTATGAGAAAAGCACAAAGTAGGATTCTGCTGTGTAGTAAGCAGAATAATGACCCCCACAAAGATCTCCTAGACCTAGTCCCTGGAACCTGTGAATATGTTATATTACGTGACAAAAGAGATTTTCCAGATATCATTAGGATTAAAGACCTTGGGGCTGGTAGATGCGGGCAAAGGGATTCAAATATATGACGATGGACAGAGTACTGACTCTGGGTGGGTGAACATACAGTGTGATACATAGATGATGTATTACAGAATTATACACCTAAAATCTATGTAACTTTACTAACAATTGTCACCCCAATAAACTTTAATTTAAAAAAAGTTAAAAAGATAATAAAAAAGATTAAAGACCTTGACATAGGGAGATTATCCTGGATTATACAAGTGGGCCCAGTCTAATCATGTGAATCCTTTAAAACAAAGAAATTTTCCCAACTGTAGTCAGAGGGAGCTATGACTATTAAAGAACGGTCAGAAAGATGGAACGTTGCTGGATTTGAAGATAAAGGAAGGGAGTCATGAATCAAGAAACGTGGAGAGCCTCCAGAAGTTGGAGAAAGCAAGGAAACAGGTTCTTCCTAGAGCCTCCAGAAAGAACCTTGCCACCACCATAATTTAGCCCAGTGAGACCTATGTCAGACTTGCAACTTACAGCCCTGAAATATAATAAATTTGTGTTGCTGTAAGCCACCAAAGTGGTAATAAGAGCAGCCATCATAAGAAATTAGTACATGCTGTCAAGTACACAGAACAGTTTACTTATCCTGTGGTCAGTTAGGAGCATCTGCTCATCTTTTCCACTAATAAGCATATTGGCCCCCTGCACACCCATTCCTGCCCAGAAGGCCTGGAAATCAAAACATGAGCCAATCTGGAGATTTCCCAGGGCAAAAAACAGTAACAATAGAATTAAAAATTAAAACTACCTCTGAAGGTAACACTGAGCTTGACAAGCATTTCAAAAGGTGAAAGAAAAAAATATCAATTCAGGATTTCTCTCCCTACATTTTGGAGACTTCATGGGCAAAACCAAAGTCTGGGTCATGATAATGCTAAAAACATGGTCTGGTCTGTGTATGCTGTGTGTGTGGCGGCGGGGAGGGAGGTGGAGGGGGGGGCAGACACAGGATAGAGAGATCAGTTCAGCCAGTTCTTTCACTACACTGATTCTGGCACTTCCTTCTAGATCAGAGATCAGCAAACTAGCACCTGCAGGCCAAATCTAACCACTGCCTGATATTGTGAATAAAGTTTTATTGGAACATGGGCCCATTCATTCATTTTTGTATTGCCTATGGCTGCTTTCCCACCACAATGGCAGAGTTGAGTAGTTGAGACAGACACTGTAAGAACCCAAAGAGCAGAAGCTATTTATTATATGGCTCTTTACACAAAAAGTGTGCTGATCCTTGCAGATTGGCTCGCTACCCCACGTAAACAGGAGAAAAAGGAACACTGAGTAAAAAGAGTTTACAAGCTCACAAGAGCCTCCATTCCCCCTCAACCCCCACCCCTTGCAACTACGACATGAGGGGCCATGTTTGTCTTTCCTCCTGCAGTTGGTTTTGTGACTCATGTCTGCTGACCCGACCCTGTTCAGTGAGGCTGAGAAAGGCAACCACATAACCCAAGGAAATCCAGCTGTGGCAATCCAGCTACATTTTCCTTTGAGTCAGCCGCCCCAGCATGTAAGCAGCCTCATTTGATCCGTTTCTTCTAATCCAGAAGTCCTCAACCCTTTCTACCATATTTTTAAAAATATTACACTAATGTATTTTTCATTACCCATAAATCATGTTGCCCTGCAGCTCTCCATCCACTGAATCAATGGCCTTTGTTGTTTCAGGGAAAGACGAGGCACAACCTTGAACCAAGAAATCCTTTTTTTTTTTTTTTGCTTGTGTTTTATATTAGATTTCTCAAGTCAGAGAGAAACTATTGTCTTAGAAGTCAGTTTTGTTGAAAGAGAAAAAAATATTTCTATTCAAAGTCATCTTTGTACATACTAAGAACAAAGCTCGGAGCCTAAGCACAGAGTTCTCGCATAAGCCACAGTGCAGAAAGGACAAAGAGTATGATGTAAGTGCAGTTGCTGTCACATAGAAAGAGAAGGAGGTACACTTTCCACCCAGGTCCTCACCTACCAGGGGTTTGGCCCTGTTAGAGCAGAGAGAGTGAGGTGGCAAAAATCCCAAAAAGGTAGAGGGCGAATCCAAAGCTATTTAGGCCAATGATTCAATCAATCACACCTACGTAATAAATCTTCCACACAAATCCTAATTATGGGGTTCTGAGAGTTTCCAGATTGGTGAGCACACGGAGGGGCTGGGAGGCTAGTGCACCTGGAGAGGACATGGAAGCTCCACGCCCCTTCCCACGTAACTTGCCCTGTGCACCTCTTGCATCTGACTGTTCATCCTTATCCTTTATTATATCCTTTATAATAAACCAGTAAATGCGGTGTGTGTGTGTGTGTGTGTGTGTGTGTGTGTGTGCGCGCGCATATGTTGGGGGAGCAGTGAAGGGAGGGAGAAATTAAAGCACCAGCCTAAATACACACACACACACACACACACACACACACACACTGTCATGGTCCGTGTAGTTCAGAAGAAGTAGAACATTACTGGCAAAGGGAGATGCCTGGGTGGATGGGCCAGAGTTTACATTTCCCGGTTTCCCCACAGGCTACACCTGACGTGGGGACATCGAGAAGTTCCCTAGTAGCCCTATGGGGGACGTGGGAGAAGGTTGCTGAGTATTAAGAAAGTGTTTGTTAAGGGACTTCCTGGCAAGTGGCAAGAGAATCCTATAGCAGAAGCTGAAAAGTAGGCCACCTAAAGCCACGTTCTGGGAATTCCTGGTTAAGCGTCAGAGGGTCTACAGAAGCGAGAGGCAAAATGGAGAATGCTAAACCAAGGGCAATCACCATGCACTGTTCGCACCCAGGCAGACCACCATAAGACTCACCAACCAAAGATACTACTATGAACAATCTGGTAACTAAGCGGAAGCTAACTCCTGAAGAGGAGATAAGCTGCTCCTCAAAGAGAGGTCAACAGAAGCTGGCAGAGAGGGACAATACATGTATGAAACATCGGGTCCCTACCATGACAGCGTTGTGTAAGCCTTTCCCTGTGCCCAGATGTCACCCAGGGAAAAAGAGAAGAGGGGCTGAGAGGAGAAAGCCTGAAAGAAAAAGAATCTGAGCTGGCCTGCAAAACAGTGCTTCAAACCAGAAGAAACCAATTTTGGGCAAATTTAACTTTTCTGGGTTACTCTGTATAAATAGGGGCTCCAGAACAAGGTAATATTACAAAACAAAATCGTCTCCATGATGATGGAGTTAACTAGACTTATTGTGATCACTTTGCAATATAAACACGCATCGAATCTTTGCAGTACACCTGAAGCTAATATATATGTCAATTATAGCTCAATCAGAAAATTAAAAGTAAAAAATTGCCTCCCTATCTTGAGTACTATTTGAGCATGGTGAGTAGGTTTCCAGATACCCTACCCTTCCCCCTTCCCTTGTCCCACACACATGCTTCAATCCACTTTAACACCAGAAAGGAGACCGAGAAGAGAAAGGGAGTACTGATAAATTACCGCAGGATGAAGAGCTTGCTTCACCCTGGCGCTTGGATCTGACTGTCCTGGAAGCAGGGAAGTGGGTCAAAGGCTCTGGGCAACATTCCTGCCTGCACAGCCAGCAGCAAAGCCACGGGACGGGGCCCTGTTTCCTCTCAGTGAGTTTTCTGCTAATGTGAGTTTTCCAAGCCCAGTGGCCAATTCTATGGGTCCCATGATTTCAGATGAAGCCAGAACTCCCAGTTTCCACGGGGCCCACTTTATTGCCTCAACATATAACCACATCATGTCAGGGCCCCCCTCAGAGGCCACTGATTGTAGCATCGTGCCCCCCTCACTGAGAGCGGGTGCAGGACAGAGGCGAATGGCTGCACAGTCACAGTACTTCCCCCAAACTGGAATTAATTATCGCTACTTGCTCCTCTGTCCCTCTTAGATCTGCAAAGCATGGGTCACAGTGACTTTGTTTTTACTGGCCTACCACATATTGAAACCATTCCTGCATATTGATACTGAATATCTCAGCCAAAACCTTGTGAAAATTACTTACTGTGCAGCACAACAGAACGACTTTCTAAAGTTAAACGTCTTGGATATTTTATCTTTTCAAGTACATACCAAAAGCAATTAAGTTCAAACTATGGAATACAGTCTTTGCCAGTTTCCATTCTTGACACATATGTGTCTGTGTTTATAAGTTCAAAGACCTCTTAAAGGATCAAATCTCTAGCTTTAATTTTCTCTTTGCAAGTGAAAAATAGTCCTGCATCCTTCCTTAATCATCTGCAAGGAAGTCTGAGGCGTGAGGCCTCTACCCCACACCTCTCTCATGGGGCCTGCAAGGGTGGACCAAGAACCTGCCTCTGTCCTGTCATCTCCAGCAGCCCCCGGGGGGTAGCCCAACGGACTGGAAAGTGAGGACTCCAGTCCCAGAGCTCTAAGCAGGAGAGAGGCACAGCAGCGCTTTGCCAAAGAACCAGCCCAATTGGCAGAGCTTTTACGACACTGACCCCAATCACAGGGTGGTCCTGCATGCACCGCCTGTCGCTTTGTCCCTTCCCTAGCTCTTCATACTCAGTTTCCCTGACTCCCAAGAACGCTCCCGTTACTCCCATGCCCCCACTTCCTGGGTTCTTAGGACACCCACAACGCCTGCATGTTGCCCTTATCCCTCTGAGGCCACACTTCCTCTCTTCCTCTTCTTCTTCCTCCCTCAAACAGAAAGGCCTTTATCAAAAGGATTTGCACATGGAGCTGAGTGATACAACCTGAGTGTGCAGGGAAAACTCCAGAAAACCTGTTGCAATTTCCACCCCACCCCACGTTTATCTTTCAGCACCGGTTTCCAAATTGACTGATTCCTCATTAACGGATTCCACATCAGTAAACGCACCTACTCACTAAAATGTACTTATAACCCTCAAATCAATCCTCACAGACACCTCCACGGTCATTTGTGAACATGTGCAGAACAGCAAAAAGTTTGACTTGTCCAACATACGTTTCCAGCTGAAGTTAAACAACGCCACACTCTGCCTTCTGGTTTCAGCTCTCACACTGTAAACAGGTGTCTTTTTTTTGTAGTCTATTTAAGTGCCACCTTTTTTGCACTTGAATGGCTTTTGTTGGTGATGTTGCTGTTTAAAAGGGCCGTGAAGCATAGCGCTCAAGTGCTGTACAGTGATCCTGAACACAAAAAGGCTGTGACGGGTCTTATGAAGAAAATACATGTGTTAGACACGCTCCGTTCAGGTGTGAATCGTAGTACCGTTGGCCATAAGTTCAATGTTAATCAATCAACGATGTATATTAAACAAGATGTCTTTAAACAGAAACACACAGAAAATAAGGTTAGGTATTAATCACGGGAACTTAATCCTGTATATTCCATAAAAGCAATGGTTCAGTATTTCAATGCTCAATGTTCACAGTGACTTATAAAACATAGCAATCGCAAATAACAAGAAAGGACTGTAAATATAACAGAGAAGTCAAAAAGATGTTCAACATTATGCATTCTGGGAGGGAAAAAAAACACCATCTTCCTCACAAGTATATTTTCAGAAATACAATTCAGAAACTTGCTGGTATCTGTTGATGGAGTGGATGCTTCCTCAGTCTCTGAGATTAGCTGCAGGAAACCCCAACTGTCTACCCCAAGTGTCCACCTCTCCTGTCCACAACTCCAGGTTCTCTTCTCCAGGGAGCTTTCCACACTTGCTTCAATTCCTACAGGAAGCCTGCTAACCGTCTTCAATCCCTAACTATTACCCTTATGAACCCCCTCCCCCAGTCATGATGTACAACGGAAGTGGATTTCGTTTATACCCATTTGTGTTTCTGCCACTTTTGTCTCCACATATATTTCATTGGCCCCCATCTCCTCCTCGGTTTGTGAGTTTCCTATTTCCTTCAAAAGGCTCACAATGTCTGCTCGAGTGCTTTGCATTTTTGTGTTGATTACATGGCAACGCTCACTGGCTCCAAACTTTGCTGTTCCTTGCACGGATGCTTTCTATTATCTCATCATTCTCCAGGCAGACTAAAATATTATCATTTGTACCCCTTCTGTCCTTCGGTCTGACTTGTAGGTTTAAAAGGAAAGACTTTATTCAAGCACAGCACATGAAAATGTCAAAAATCATCGTATGTTTCAGGGTTCTACCATGCTATGATCACGGGGATTGATGCAAGATGCTCAACAATTCTAACCAGGTCACACGTTTGCCACTAGCTAACTTGTGGCTATAAACAACCCAGACAACCTTCTTCTTCATGCATTTTGTACTGTCACAAAGGCTTTGAATGTGTCCCTTCTCCCTCTGCACTCCTCCTCTGGCATGCCACTTCATCTAACGGGGGCACCTGCGCAAGTCAGACAGGCTTTTAAATCTCATATCTTCCTGCAAAGACATGAAAAAGGAACGACTGTACTTGAGTCCATTTGGGTTGCTGTAACAAAATGCCATGGGCTGGGTGGTTCATAAACAACAGAGATTTATTTTACACAGCAATGGATGCTGGAATTCAGAGATGAAATTGTTGACATGGTCAAGTCCTGGAGAGCATCCACTTCGTGGTTCAGAGATGGCTGTCTTCTCACTGTGTCCTCACACGGCAGAAGAAATAAAGGTGAAAGAGTGCTCTGGGGTGTCTTTTATAAGGGCACTAATCCCATTTATGAGGGCACCACCTACTCACCTCCCAAAGGCCCCACCTCCTAATACCATCACACATTGGGGGGTTAGGATTTCAACATATGAACTTTCAGTTCCATAACATTTAGTCCATACGGTACTATAAAACCACCATTGTGTCACCTCTAGTGAATTAAAGTATGAAGGCACTGGGCATCAGTGGCTGCTACATCACAAAAAGAAAGAGAACCTCATAATGGAAGAACACAATACCATTTATGAATTATTCTTGCCAAAAAAAAAACAACATATATATATATGTATATACATACACACACACACACACACACACACACACACACACACGTGCATATACACATACATATCTGAATCACTCCAACTCTCATTTAAAGGAACTACAGAGGAACATGTCAAACTCTATCATCAGGAGGCAACTAGCAAGACCCAGACCCAGACTATGGGAAACTCTATAGGTCAAATAATTTGATTTCTCCAAAAGATTATTAACTGTAAAGAGGAAAAAAAAGAGATAGAGGGAGAACTTATAGATTTAAGTAAGAATTTAAAAATACCAACCAATTGCAGTGTGTGGACCTTGTTTAATCTCAATTCAAATAAATTGTCAAAAAATTATGATATTTATGACGTAACTGGAAAAGTAAACATTACCCAAATGCTTCAATATTTTTTTAAAAAAAACTGTTAAATATTTTAGGTATAATGGCATTGTAATTATTTTTTTAAGACAACAGACCTTGTAGAGATTCACATTGAAATATTCATGGATGAAACAATATAATGGTGGAGAATTTACTTCAAAATAATAACGGAGGGAGAAAGTAGATGCGGGTTAGTGGAAGATGAGCAAAAGGCCGCTGTGAATGTAAATGGGGCATTCATTACGCCACTCTACTTTGGTGTAGGTTCAAAATTCTCCATCATGAAAAGATAAAAATAGGCATAAACACTGCCAGCTCTGTCACTTACTGTGTGACATCACTGAGTTTTCAACCTGTCTGAGCCTCAGGTTCCTCAGCAAAATGGCCAGCCTGTTAGCACCCTGATGAGGACTCCGTGATTAGATGTATGAAGCACAAAACATGTATTAGCTTAATAAAAAAAAAAAAAAAACTCTGTCATCGCTCTTCAAATCTTTATCTCCAGTCCTAAACGTGTATCTTCAACACAAGTTTCTATTTCCAAAAGCTAAAAAGATTCTTTCCCAAAACCAGCAATTTTAAGGAGAGGGGATGTTTGCCTAATCAAAAGCCATTTTCTGGCAAATAGACATATGAAAAAATGCTCAACATCACTAACCATCAGAGAAATGCAAATAAAAACCACAATGAGCTATCACCTCACCCCAGTCAGAATGGCTATCATCAACAAGACAAATAGTAACAAGTGTTGGAGAGGCTGTGAAGAAAAGTAACCCTCATACACTGTTGGTGGGAATGCAGACTGGTGCAGCTGCTATGGAAGGCAGTGTGGAGGTTCCTCAAAAAATTACGAATAGAATTACCATATGACCCAGCAATCCCTCTCCTGGGTATCTACCCAAAGAATCTGAAAACATTTATACATAAAGACACGTGTGTTCCAATGTTCACTGCAGCTTTGTTTACAGTGGCCAAGACATGGAAATCAAAATGTCATTCGATAGATGAATGGATAAAGAAGTTGTGGTATATATACACAATGGAATACTATTCGGTGGTAAGAAAAGATGATATAGGAACATTTGTGACAACATGGATGGATCTTGAGAGTGTAATGCTGAGCAAAATAAGTCAGACAGAAAAAGCAGAGAACCATGTGATTTCACTGATATGTGGTATATAAACCAAAAACAACAAAAGAACAAGACAAACAAATGAGAAACAAAAACTCATAGACACAGACAATAGTTTAGTGGTTACCAGAGGGTAAGGGGGGTGGAGGGTGGGAGATGAAGGTAAGGGGGATCAAATATATGGTGATGGAAGGAGCACTGACTCTGGGTGGTGAACACACAATGGGATTTATAGATGATGTAATACAGAATTGTACACCTGAAATCTATGTATTTTTACTAACAATTGTCACCCCAATGAATTTAAAAAATAAATTTAAAAAAAAAAAAGCCATTTTCACTTTCTTTTCTGCTAACAGTGACAATTTGGTCTCCAATGTTTCCTGCCTCCCCATTTCCCTTGCCAGTGATTGGCTCATCGACAGGCCTCACTCATTTCTGGCCATGAGGACAGAAGAAGTCTGCAGAGGGTTTCTAGGAGTCTTTGCCCTTTAGAAAAAGATGCACAAGGAAGAGAGTCCCTTTTCTTCTGTAGACAAAGTCACCGCTGCATGTCATGAGCTGCAGCAGCCAGCGCGTGATCGTGAGAGGCACGAGCCTGAGAGGAACACGACAAGGATGGCAGAGTAGAGAGATGTAAGGACTCTAAGTTCTCGGTGACATCACTGAGCCATTGAGTTGGCCAGTCCCAGACTTCTGTTATACATCGTAATAAGCACCATTATTGTTGCCGCTGTTTTGAGTAGGGTATTCTGTGATTTGAACCTGCAAGTTTCCTAAACAGGCTTACCAGAATCACCTAGGGGAGGAGGAATAGCTACACATCTCCCCCCTCAACCCTCCACACTCTGCTATTTCTCCCATGAGGTTACATTCCCTCCTCCATGCCCCTCCTCTTTTCTTATACCCTGCCACCCCCACTCCCATAAGTATATGTTACATCCCTTAAGAGTGTTGGGACTGAAAAAGAGGTGAGAACCATTGCAAATGAGCTGAAGGACGTCACAGAAGTGTTCTAGTTACCTTATCCTCAGTGCCCAGTACAGTCCTGGCAAACTTAATAAAGATTTGAGTGCAAAAGAAAGAAAACTGAATCCATAAATGAATGCCCCACCACCTCCTAAAACATAAGTTTCAAAGTTAGACTCAACTTTCCCCCGGTACTTCACAAGTAACCCATTTATGCATCATCTCTTGCCTGAACTATAATGGCCTCCTGTTGGCCTCCCTGCCTACAGCCTCTCCCTATTGCAACCCACTGTCTCCAAGGTAACCAGAGTTATCTCCTAAAACACAGATCACTCACTACCTCCCTTGAAGACCTCCAGTAACTCTAGTAACCAAGTCCAAATTTCTTTCATGGAATAAGGTCCTTCATTTGGCCACAACCTAACTTTGCCGCCAAGTCTCCTACTTGCCTCCTCTCTCCTTCTATCGCTCTCCTCCAATCCTCCCTAAGTGCAAGTCTTACGTGTCCCGGGTAGTGTCCTATGCATCGATCTTACTTATGCTTCTTACACTGTGGTTTTCTTTCCACCCCTCTTATCTGGCCTAACAAACTCCTGATCGTCCTTCATGCCCGAGCTCACATATCCACTTGTCTCCACTTTTCCAGGAAGACTTGGTCATGTTTCCTTGGTTTTCACATAGTCCTTTGATCACACCTCCAAAAGAGTACCTGTCACATCAGCTTATAATTAGCTGTTTAAATGACCATCTCTCCTATTAGACTAAAACAGTATTCCAGACATGAAGCTATAGCCTTACTCTTTAAAAATATCTATTACTGCATAAAAGGTTTTGAATGATAGAAAGAGGAAGGAAGGAAGGAAAGTATTGGCATTTTCCAGTTGCTGAGTCTAGAAACCTGGAAGTCATGAATTCCCAGAACCGACAGGCATGTTACAGATCATCATGAAAAACCTTTACTTTAAAGATAAGTAAATTGATTCTTCTTTCATTCATTCTAAACAATTTGTCAACAAATCCATTTGTCATATCCTCCTTCAAAATATCTACCAGATTTCCTCGTCTTTCCATCCCCACTGACCCATGGCCAGTCCATGCTCATTTATTCATGCTGGGACTGTTGAAAGAACCCTCAAAGAGGGTCCCCTTTTCTGTCCCCCATTTGAGGCATCTTGTACACAACTGACAGGAGAAACTTTCTAAACTGGTTCTTTTAACATGTCACCCCACCCACCCCAAAGAAGTCTCTACAATTTCCCAGTGGCCTCATTTTTTTGAGCCAAGCTCCCACCCAGCAGCTTGGCCTTCTAGGGCTCAGTCATCTGGGCCATTCTTTTAGCCCAACTCTTCCCCACACTCCCAGACACGCACTCCGTGCCCCAGGTGTCTTGCAGTGTCAGAAAACATGGCAGCATTCACTTCTGCCTCCGGTCTTCTGCTTAGAAGCCCAGGCACCACCTGGATGTCCTCTTGGTCACCTGTGCTCATTAAAAGCCTCGTCCTCCTTCCAGGTCCCCCATTTCCCCTTCTCTCCCTCCCTGCCACAGATCAAACTAAATCTTCCCTTTCTCTGAACGCCCTTGGCCCTAGCGATGACTTTTCTGTCTGCCTCTTAGAACCTAAGTGACTTGAGGGTAGCGACCCTGTCTAAGACGATTTGCTTGCCCTTGAGTCTGCCTTCTCCATCTCTGCCCACCACCACCCTACTCTTCCTTTAAGACTCAATGCAAATACCACCTGCCTGTGAACTAAAAAAACAAAAACTACGATGCTTCTGAACTCAGAGAGAATTTTGTTGAGATCTTTCTTAAGACGTTTATCACATTCTTGTACTGATGAAACTGTTTGCTTGTATTTTATTTTTCTTAATATAGGACGAATTCCTTGAGGGCAGGATCTAGTCTCATCTTTGTATGACATCATCCCAGGTGCTCTCGGCACCCATTAGAGTGCTTTGTACAAAATAAGTCCTTCTTGGAAGATTCTTTCTTTGAGTGTATTTATTTTTCTGTGGCTCCTAACATGGATGCTGAAGGTAGAGCCTGAGACAAACACAGTCATATTTGTGTGTTTGTGTTTGCGTGTGTGTGTGTGTGTGTGTGTGTGTGTGTGTGTTGGGCAAAAGGAAAGGAAGAAATATGGGCATATTTTCGTGCACAGGCACATGTGTGTATCTGTTCCCCATGTTGATGTCCAGGTAAAATCTTGTTTAAATGGTTCTCAGGGGTAGACTTGAAGGAGGAACCGGTTATAAAAGAGAAGCCGAGAGGGGGGGGTCCCGTCCCACACGGTCAGTCTTGGTTATCTCCAGGGAGATTACTGACCACCTGACCTGGTTTTAGCATTGAAAGTTCAGCACCCCAGGAAACACCTAGATCACAGGCGAACCTGAGCGGTTGATCACTGATCCCCAAGCCCAATTTCAGCCCCCAAGGCTGTCTCATTGTCCCCCTTTTCCTGACTCCTTAAGCCACTGTTCATTCACCAGCACAGGCATATGATAAATACACCACAGCCTAAGCCACACCAAACTTTGAGAATTCTTTAAACTTTTCAATGCTGAATTAAGCCTTGCTTCACAGAGCGGGTGTTTTAGCTCTCAGCAGAAATTATTTTGGCAGATTAGAAATACTTTTGATAATTGAGATGCTTCAGCAAAACATAAAACAGGTGGGAAATACACTGAAATGACATCAATGCCCTGGATATGTCATTGAATGGCAACCTATTTTCTCAATCCACCCTCAACTCACAAACACAGTTGAGGTGAAGAACCTCCTAGCATAATATCAAAATGTCATATTTGCCTTTGGGAGCCCCTTTTACTCATAAAATGTTTAAACTTCATCAATCTTGTTTCTGTCTCATTTTGATGGTTTCAGAAACGAGATTCTGAACTGTGGTATTTCCAGGTCAAACTTTTATGCACACAAATTAAACTGTTCAGGAAAAAACTGAGCTGTATGTAGAAATTCAAGCCTCCATGATTATTCTCTGAGTGTCCTTGACATTGGCCTGGTGTTTACAACAGAATCTTCAGTGTGGGAATATGTTCCCCTGCATTTCCATTAGTTCTCACAAGGAAATGAGCAAATGCTTTCAACACTTCTTAGAGCCTTCCTTTCAGCCCTCTCCCATGCCTAATGCCACAGACCCAACATCTGAAACGATCACGTATGCACTGATGTCATACCCGAGGACCTATAAAATGCACTACATTTGGTAAAACAATCAGTTGATATTCTGGAAGTTTCTACATGGTTTGCGGCATGCAAATTGTTCAAAGTGGACTCAAGTGACTGAATTTTTTGCTGGATTAACTGGAGGTTCAGACACCTTCTAAAACCACCACTGTAAGACTCAAAACATGCGACTAACAGTATCCATCAAGTTGGTAGAATCAATCATTTTTTTTAACAGGAAGAAAACTTTAAATTGTCCCTTCACATTGGCTGCGCCATTAGCCGAACATGCTACATAACTTCTCATAGAAATATGATTTGATATGAGAACATCTGCAACCGTCTGGAACATATTTTTCCCAGGACTTTATTTCAAGCTCTCTATAAATATCAGATGTTCTCCACAGAATCTGTGACATGTCTTAGGATTCTTGAATAAACATCAGTTATGCCTCTGTCTTGAATGGTGTCAATCTGAATTGAAAATCTGCCAGCCTTCTTAACCACCACCAACAGACTTCTTAATTAATCTGCTGATGCTGTGGATAGACTCATATTAAAATCAGAGTTGGATAAGCTGATCTTCCACTTATTTTAGAAACTCACTTTAGTTTCCAAAGATTCAAGATGTGTTTGAGCAAGCAACAATCTGAGAAATACACGCTAGAGTTTTATCTCACCACTTGTAATGCCTATTTTTTGTCCCATGATAACTGGCAGGGTCCTTTATCAATGGCCTCAAGTCCATTAATCATGAAAAATAAAAATACTTCAGCACAACTTGTTCTATCCTCATGCACTTTTGATTATAAAAGGGAAGACTGGTGGTGTGATTAAGAGTACTTATTAAATGGGAAGTTCATCTTTTATACCAGTTTCTCCGACATGAATGTTCCGTGAATTACATCTGAAGAACACATTAACAAAAATAAAAACTTACTGAATTATTTCAGATATACACAAAAACATAGGTACAAAGATATCCTCAAAGTTGTTTAGCGATTCAAAAGATTTGCACCACACAAAATGATTAAATGATTCATAGTACATCCATACACAGAAATGCTATACTGTTATTAAAATTAATGTTGTAAAAGTATTTTTACTTACTTGAAAAGATAATTCACCATTAAGTGGGGAAAAAGAAATTTAAAAGATAGTATTACAGTTTAATGGATTTTTGTTTATACATTATTTCATTAGATATGTCTATATTGCACGAACCTAAGTCTGAATAGATACACACCAAATAGTAAGGGTGGTTATCTCTGGATGGTGAAATTGTGGGTACATTTTATTTCCTAGCTCTTCTTTATACCACCGCCACTAAGCTGTGACCTATGAGTGCCCAGGACAGAAAGGGTGTAGCCTGAGGTGTAAGCGAAGGAAAGAGGGTGCTTACAGGTTAACTGACTCCCAGTGGCAGAAAGTCCTGGAGACCTGAGAATTTGCATTTCTAACTAGTTTCCAGGGAATGCTGAGGCGGCTGGTCTAAGAATGACACTTTGAGTATCAGTGAACTAGGGTTTTCCTTGACCCCAGCACTCATTACCCACTTCCCTTTCACATATGTGTAGAAGAACACATATGCTATCTTCTATTGGTAATTGTTAGAGTGAGTGTGATGGGGAGAGGAGGAGAGGGAGAGAGAGGAAGGGAGGGAGGGAGGGAGGGAGGGAGAGAGGGAGAGAGAGGGAGAGAGAGAGAGAGAGAGAGAGAGAGAGAGAGAGAGAGAGAGAGAGACCTGATTCTTCCATTAAAGTACAGGAGAGGCCTCTGGCTTCTGGCTCCATGCCTCGGGCATTCCAAACAGCAAGTATTCAATGCATGTTTGTTGAAAAAATTAGAGGGGAAACTTTCAGGCGTGGTGGGAGGGTACTGGGAACGATGTGTGGTATTCACCGCTTCTCATGTGGTACCATGACATCATAAACTGCTTCACCCATGTGTGGGCCAGAATCTCTGGCAGCAGGCCTAGGAATGTGCACATTTACTAGCTCCAGGTAGGTATGCTCCCTCAAGTTCAAAAACCTGCCCAGGCAACCAGAGGAAAGGGAGGACTCTGGGACTTGGTCAGGAAAGGCTTTGCATTTAGACAATGAAAGGTCCCCAGCAATTTGTGAGAATGTTTTCAAGGAACTTTGTCACCCTGTAACTCATTAACTATTAACACCTGAGTATGAATTGTGCCTCCAATAAGCACAAAGAGAAAATGGACACAAAGGGGTGGAGGTTGGATGTGATAAAAAAGAAACCTCTTAAAGGTGCAGAGATGAGACTTAACTTGAGGACTAAATGCCCTTTTCCAAGAAAGTTAGGGAAGAACATCACATTCTGCCCAAAGGCGTTCTGGTTTCAAGTAGTACAATCCCAAAATAGAGTTTTAAAAGAAAGAAAGAAAAGAAAAAACTGTTCCCACTCCCTTAACGACTTGTAAGCAAGCTCTGTTAGAGGCCAAGAGGAAGCTGGACTCGGAACATTTGGTGGATTTGTCCCTTCCCATGTGCTACTGTTTCCAGCTGTATCTTCCAAGACCTAGAGTGTCAGGATCTTATAAAAGGCATTTTGAAGGCCACAACACTTCCTCCTCTTACCCCAACATGAGGCCCTCAATTAAGCCGGAACTAATTCTTATGACAAGTTACAAACCGCAGACAAAAATAATGAAACAACACTGACACCACTCACACGGGGAGACTTCAGGGAGAGCCTATGACAAAGCCCCCGTTATTCCCCCAACTGTCCTGACAGAGCCCAGTTCTGAGCTCCGCAGCCTCCCTAAGCCCTGAAGAATGAGGCAGAAAGCACAATTTCCACTGTGGCACCGGTTCAAGCTTCGAGCAGATGGTCCTGCATTGGTGACCAACTTTCAATAGAATTCTCTTTAAGTCAGGATGAGGCAGAAGGAAGAATTTTCGACTCGGAGTCAAAAGTCCTGGGTTCTACTATCCCAGTTTATCAAAAATGGGATGGCCTAGAAAAGGCAGTTCATTTCTGAGTTCCAGAGTAGGTACATTTGTGTGCTGGTGTGTGTACGTGTATCAATAAATTGGCAGCTTCAAAGCTGAGATCTGAACACATCTGGGGTGGGGGTGACCGCCAGTTATCTACTTGCAGGCATTGGTAGGTGTTTCTTTGCTAGAAAGGAGTTCAGGAACACCAGTCAGAGAGAAGGAATGCAGCTGGGGAGGTGATGTTTCCACATCCGTCCCTCCAGGCTCACCCGGAGGAGCAGCCCTGGGCTTGGAGATGGTGGAGAGTGATTTGCCAGCACAATGCGGTGCCAATGGCAGAATATGTGAGGCGTGGCTCCTGAACCCCGTGAGACATCCTGGGGGGGGGCGGATCCCAGAAACAACAGAGGCTTGAATCCTTAAGAGAGCTTGGGAGATCCCACAGTTACTCCAAGAAGGGTCTGAGCACCTTCATAGTTGGGTCATTCCACTTGATGAGATTTCCCTCCCCCTCACTGGGGGACAAAGCCTGGGGACACACAGTGGGAATAGGAACTTGCCTGCCAACGGACAGGGCCGATAGGAAGCTCAAAGTAGTTAATGTATGGGAAAGCAACCCGTACACTACAGAAGAGATCTAAGGATATAAAGAAGCTCCTGCGTCCTTTGCTTTCTCAGTACAAAGTCAACAGCCAAGAGATGAGAGAGCTCAGTGGCAGACTGAGCCCTCAGAGAGCCCAGTGAGGCTTCATCTAAAGTCATCTTGAAGGTGCAAACAGTATGTTGAAATGTAGGTCTCCCTCCCACTCTTCGCCCTCGTGATCCCACTCCCATTCCTAGAGGCGACACTTCTTACCTTTCTTGCAGATCCTTCCAGAGCAACATGACATCCGCAAGCATACCCAACATATAACCTTTTCTTTCGTTTCTTATATGGGCTTTGTTTGTTGTTGTTCACTCAAAGAGGTTTAATAAAAAAAATATAATGTAAAAAATTAAATAAGTAAATAAATAAATAAAAGAAAATCATCTTTAAAAAGTGGTTGAAGGTTCTCTTACTTTCCAAAATATCCTCAAATTGTTTCTAAGGAGTTGATTTGACCCTCTGCAAATTGTGAATTCAGCCAATCTGTCTTTGATACCATCTCTCTCTTCCTCGCTTTAGTCCCCTCTATCTACATACAAAATACTTTAGCACAACTTGTTCTATCCTCATGCCCTTTGGATTATAAAAGGGCAGACTGGTGGTGTGATTAAGAGTACTTATTAAATGGGAAGTCTTCATATTTTGTACCAGTTTCTCGGACAGGAATGTTCTGTGAATTCTACAGACACCTTCAAAGCATTGTGTTCAAAATTAAACTCACCTCCCTTTATTCATAAATTTTAATTACCATTAAATATACATGTCTGCACTACCCCCAGACTCTAAGTTCCTTAAGGACAGTGACCAGATCTTACATGTCTTTCCATCGCCAAGGAAAAACAGTAGATTCTCAACAGTACTTGTTTGCATTGAAATAAATTGTTCTGCGATCTTAGCTGCTGTAACAGATGCCAAAATTTCAGCAACTTAATATGTTATCATGTTATTTTGTGAGCACTGAAGACCCCAGCATGAATGTTCCTGACAGGCAGGCAGACTTTCACAGGCTCATTTGGGACCTGGGATAATTCCGTCTCATAGCTCTGCCCCCTTCTAGGGTCTTAAGGTTGGCTGCATTCAGCCCACAGGTGGTGTGATAGTGTGTGTGTGTGTGTGTGTGTGTGTGTGTGGAGGGGAGAGTAAGGGAGGGAGGAGAAAAAGATCTAGTTTGCCTGGAAAAGTCCCATTTTTGCTCATTTCCTTGGTGTAACTATTAATAATACCCTTTTCACTCTCAAAAGTGTCCAAGTTTTGAGAATAAATATGTTACTGTACTCATAAACCATCTTATAATCTGTGAGCCCACCAACAAGTTTCTCAAGGATTACATTTTCACCGTGGGCAACTGAGAATCTATCTGAGGGTAGACATTGTAACATAAAGAAGAAAAGAGGAAGAGTAGCATATTACATTTTACCTGACCACCATCCATCTACTTTACTGTGCAGGCACTTAGATGCATCCTTTAAATCTTAAAATTCATTTCAGAGAACCCATGGCCTTCTAGAACATGCCTCCTCCATTTTGTGTCAAAGCAGTGCCCTAAATACGAAGGACCAATCAATGTCTGACACTTAAAAGCCCAAGTTTTATATTCCAGCCATCACTGAATCTCTCATTTTCAGGAAAAGGACAGACATCTTTACATGGGCCAGTCTTCCTTTCCAAAAACAAACAAACAAAAAACACCTACAATCCAATCCAAACCCCTTAGTTACAGCATTGAAACCATGACCAATTAGGAAATAAAAACATTTCTTCCCAATGGTGAACTGCCACCCAACTTTACAAATAAAAGTCTTTATTTCTGAAATTTTAATTATACAGACAGGGACCAGTCTGACATTTACTTTTGTTAATAGTCCTTCATAATGCAATAAACAAAGGTGCAAGGAGAATGACTTAATGGCAAAGAGTTTTCAAGAACCCAAGAAAATTTCATAAGGTATGTATACCAAGTACTAGAAAGCTAGATGGAGATAACCTAAAACTTTGTCAGCTTGCACTTTCATAAATTTAGTTTGAGCAACTTGAAATTATACAGGAATCTCTTTGAAAAAATAGTCTGCAATTCCACTTCACCAATTCAGACTGATTTTCCACATCAGTCCCGATGAAAGAGACTTTGCCAAATGTAGAGGATTTCCCCATCTAACACCTTCTCCATTTAAGCCTGTGAAGATATTGCTAACAGGAATATCTGATCAAATGCTTAAGCATTAACCATGTGCAAGGAAAGCCATTAAATGAATGAACCTTCTGTGAATTAAATTGATTTTCTAGAAAATGAAAACAAAATTGAATCCAAGAATAAACTATCTAAAAATCGCATTAGATGAGTAAAACATAAAATGTTTTTTCACCAGGGCTGTAAAAATTAAATTAGCTAAAAGAGGAAATAAACGCTTTTGTGTTCCAAGCAGTTCCATTTATGAGGACAATAGGTACCTATGAAGGAGCCAAAACTCTAAAAAGAACTGTAATTGTTTCTCAGGATGATGCTCTGTGTAGTGAAAGGGAAGTCAGCTTTTTCTCTTAGTTAGTTACCAGGTAGAGGAGAATCCTACTCAATGGCTGCTCAGAATTGGGGAGAAAGGAAGGAGAAGTAACCAGAAGTTCAGGGAAATCCACACCTGACCCCCAAAATAGGCTGCTAAGTGGAAGGTGATTCCCTACTGAGGAAAGAGTGGGCGGGCTGGCTGCTCCTCCCCTTTAATCCCTCCCCAGGTATCAAACATCTTTCCTTGGGTTTCAATCATTTCTGTGTATTTCTGCTTCTTATATGGGCTGGGCCAATGTGCTGTTCTGGACTCAGCAGCTCTGTCAGCAGATTCAGCCATATCATGCCATGATGCCTACAAAAAAAATTTTGGTTGTGCCCAGGTCCTTGTTTTATTAGCCAGGTAAATACACTAGCTGTTATAATGAACAGGTTCAGATTTCAGAAGCCTGACACAACTATAAAAGGCAGGTCCCTTTTTTCCAAGTGGTGACTTGGGGATCTGGGCTCTGCCCTCAGATTCTACCTTTTTCCAGCCAACTGGATACAGGCTCATGGCAGATCGTTCAGTAAGTTTGTCGCCAGTCTGAAAGTGGCATACATCATTTTCTACTCACATTCTACTGGCCAGAACTGCTACAGGATTCATCTAGACACACAGGGAGCTGGGAAATGTAGCTTTGCTGTGTGCTAAGGAAGGAGAATGCAATGCTGTAGATTCCAGCAATTTCTACCCATCTATTCAGAAAACACTTGTTCATCTATTGTGTCAAATACTCTTTGTCAAATACTTTTCCAAGGACTAGGGCAAATGGTGAGCAGTATATTGCACTCAATAAATCACAGACTGGCAGAAGGGAAGAATGGGTAAATTAATAATTTACCCATTAAAAATAATAAAATAATTAAAAATAATAAAGGTTATAAGAGAGTCATTATAGAGTGCTGAAGAAACTCAGAAAAGAAGTTCAGGAAAACTTCAGGTGCAGTTGAATTGAGTCTTGAAGGAAGGTGACAGTAACTAATGTTCTTTAATCACACTCCACTCACGCAGCACTGTTCTAAGCGTTTTCATGTATTTACTCACTTAATCATCACAACTCTGCCGGTATCACTACACCCACAGATGAGAACACTGAAGCACAGAGAGGTCAAGTCACTTGCTCAGGATCTCAATGTTTGTGAAGGAGACAGGCAAGGTTGGGATCTGGGCAGCCTAACTCCCGAAACGACTCTCAAAGACCACACTGTCTGAGAGGCAGCAGGAGGTCACCAGGGAAGAAGGATAGAGACCCTCTCTGCATTCTACAGACACAGGGCATTTGAAGGTCTGGAGAAACACGAGCTGAAAAGGTCTCCCTAGCACCTGTGCCATGTAGCTCCGGATCACAGAAATGGAGTGAGGGCCCAGAACCAGGATTTACTGCAAGGCTGGAGGACAACAGGACACTAGGAAGATAGGCCAGACTGTGGTAAGGAACCTAGACCTGAATAGTAGACAGTCTCTCTAAGGCAGGGCGAGCAGCCCAGCTAGGTATCAGAAGAGGGTGGTTCATTTAATTAAAATGTATTGGGGTGGCCGGTTAGCTCAGTTGGTTAGAGCGTGGTGCTGGTAACACCAAGGTTGCCAGTTCAATCCCCAATGGGCCCCTAAGAGCTGTACCCGCCTTAAAAATAAAAATAAAAAAATTATTAAGAACCTTATTAAGTTCAACACATATCAATCCAAGTTGAAGTTGACCCATAACCAGAAGTGGGAGGTAGGGGACTGTGCCACCTCCCAGGGCTGTGTGGGTTGTCATTTTTCCAAAGAAAAAAAGTGGTAGCCCATACCTGATTCCCTAGAAATTCTGCATCCATGCTGAATATCCATAATATCACACTCTGACTATTGCCTGGATTCCACTCCAACCATATGCACTAGCCTCCTATGTGCAGTAGAGGCATGCAGTGCTCACCCACACCCACATTTTCTCTCCTTCCTGGACACACAGAAAGTCCACACTCCCCAGCTCCCTTGTGGTTACGTGGGACTGTGAGATGAGTCACAGCCAGAGAAATGTGTGCAGAAGTGATATGTTTCTACTAGCCACTGCATAAAGAATTGATCTCTAGCCCTTTGCCTTGGCAATCCTGGAAGCCACCTGTTGAGATGGCAGCCTAATAAAATATAGGGAGTTGCTGCCCAGAGAATCACCTCCCCCATTAGACTTTATAGAAGCAAGAAATAAGATTTCTGGGTTTACAAATGCAGCATAACCTAGCTAGAACATATATAATACATTATATTCCAAGCCTGTGCCTGTTGCTGGTATTATTTCTACTTGTTTCAGCCCTGGAAATCAAGCCAACCTCACTTCATTATCCAGCAAAGATTCAATCTGCTTACACTAACCCAATAGTATGCACATGTGGTGACTTCTTAAGTTGGTTACTTATTTTCACATTTTTTAATGACGCTATAAACAAAACTCCTTGACCACCACTGGGAATGTCATTGTCTAAATTTGGTGTCAGAATGGACACAAAGTCTGAGCATTTCTTTACACGTCCTCCTGCTCTAAGTGGAAATCTAACAGGATGAACTTTCCAGTAATGAGCCTTGACAACCTTGCCACCACCAGGAGCAGCAGCAGTCAGGCCAGGAGAAAGGCTGCTAACGTCCTCATGGAAGTGTTGATTAGGCTTCCTGTGAATGGCCCTGCTAGTGGAGGGATTCTTATCAGACAGTCCTGGTCTGAACATTTTGTGAATCCTCCTGGCCCTCCCTGTACCCACCACACACATCCACCACACACATATATACACACACACACACACACAAATTCCAACAAATTCCAGCAAATTCCAACACCACCATTTTCAAAAGAAGCTGTGGGCAGTGCCAACGCCCCCATGTTATAAGAAAGCTATATTCAAGAAG
This sequence comes from Rhinolophus sinicus, assembly GCF_036562045.2. Classification (NCBI taxonomy): domain Eukaryota; kingdom Metazoa; phylum Chordata; class Mammalia; order Chiroptera; family Rhinolophidae; genus Rhinolophus; species Rhinolophus sinicus. Next base: position 46,510,139 of record NC_133755.1, on the reverse strand, counting down.
CATTATGTATAAATTCAATCAGAATTACAGAACAGTGTCTTTGGTAAATTCCAATTTGTTTAGGTTGTTTCCTTGAAGGAAGATGTACACAATTCTATAATTCTAGCTTCAATTTGATGACTATGACTTTCAGACAAAATATAAAAGGGAAAAAATTGTCTTTTAACCTCGAGCACCAGTTGGGCAGTTAGATGCCAGACCTAAGTAGACAGGACAATATGCTTCTCTTCATCAAGGTTATTTTGACACTGGGTTTAGCAGCAGAACAAGCTGAGAGAGAACTGGGCTCAAAAGCAAATAAAATGCACAAATTGTATAATTGCCTAAAAAGCCATGAAGTTACTTAGATAAATTTTTAAGAACTAATATTACTTAAAATGATAATCCTCACTTGATTAAGTATTTTTCAAAACACTTATGTAACAATTCATTTTTCAGGGTATAGACAAATTGCAAGTACAAATAATTGGCATTATCTAAGTCAAATGCCTTGATTACTCCCATTTCTCCTCATCCTGTAACCTCCTACTCCTTCTCCCTCACCCATTCTCAGAACTTCCTCCTCAGACTTTGATGATACAATCTGGAGGTATATATACAGATTCTCACATAATTATTGTTATAGTATGTATCTTCTAAGAATGATTTTTAACATTTTCTTTCAGTTTGTAAACTGAAATACAATTATAAATTTTATATGTAATCCTTAATTATTATTTATAATTATCTAGGTATATAAATAGATATATATTAATTGGTTTAAGTGCTTGCCTCTACCTTTTTTATACTTTGGCTTTCCTATTTTGATCATTCATTGTACCATCAACCATCTCTTGGTCACATGAAATTTATCTGCAAGCACTTTTTTCAACAGAGACAAATAAGTAAAACCTTGCCCAGGAGAACTGCCAATCATAGAAATTTTTTGAAACTTTGTCTATCAGGAAATATATCTGTCGCTTTCACACATGAAAGATAACTTGGCTGGGTATAAAATTCTTGAATCACAACCTTTTATAAACAAAACTCTATAGATATTGCTTTGGTATAGTTATCACTGAGTGAGGCAATTTGGATGATTTTATGTTTCTTCTTTTAGCATTTTGGCATTATCTATTTGTTCCTCACTGAATACGTTATTGTAATAAGAAAAAATAACAAATAAAATCAATACATTTGTGATTAGTGCTGATTATTACATTCCTACATTCTGCTGGACATTGAGAAGCATGCCAAAATTGCTGCTGTCAAGGACAAAACTCAGCTAAAAGTTACATATAGACTACTGATGATATCAATGAGTGATATTACTACACAGTAATTTTACTAAAACAGAAATCAACACTAGGATTTAATGGCATATTATTTAGGGGGAAAAATATTAATGCATCCGGAACACATAATAAAATAAAAATATCAGAAATCCTCAAACTTCTCATCTTACACAAGGCAAAATTTTGAAATCTAAAAGCCACAGCGTCTTGTAACAATTAAGGTCTAGTTCTATCTTCCCTTAGGCTGCACAAACATATCACCTCTTTTTTCAGAAAGACAAGAACCACCCCCCAAAAAAGAGATAGGTCAAAACTGATTATACTTTGCAGGAAGTCAAATGGAGAAGAACACAGTTCTTAGAAACACACTATCCAGGTTCAGACAACCTGGCTTCAAGTCTGACTCTACTACATACTACTTGTGAGTGACCCTGAGCCAATCAATTCCTATGTGCTCCAGTTTTCTCATATGCAAAATTGGGATAAGAATACTATCTCCCTCATGGGATTACTGTAAGAATTAAGTGAATTAAAACACAGTATGTTGCAAAGAAGAAGTGTGAACCAAGTGTTTAGAATGAACAAATGAGCAACACAAAATAGGTTGACCTCCATTATTTGACATTTTCCCCCAAAACATCTATAACCATTTAACCATTGAAGTGAGTAGGGCAGGCAATCTTACTGCCATCCCAAACCAGTTAGCAAACTGAAGAAAAATGATGGTTCAAGTTGTGGGACTTATTGGTATCAGAACTAGAACCAGCTCTTCTAGTCCACTCAGCTTTTCCATATACTTGGCCTCCAAGCTGCCCTGACATTGAGTCTGGTCACTCAGAGATCTGAACCACTACATATCTTTTTACCCAAGCATCAGGTGAAGCTGCCCTTAGTTTGCAAAGTAAATAAAGGCACACCTCATATATAGCATTTCACTTTACTGGGCTTTACAGATGTTGCATTTATTACAAATCAAAGGCAAGACCTTCCACCAGCAAAAAAGGTTACAACAACTCACTTTATTGTGATACTCATTTTGCAGTGGTCTGGAACCCATCCTGCAATATCTGTGAGGTATGCCTGTAGACAAACAGTCCTTAAAACAAACATCACCCTACACAATGAGGGTATCCTATTTCAGTTTCTTTTTCTTTTAATCATTGTTTGTCAGGGTAAGCGGATGTTTTCTTTGTTCTCCTACCTAGGAATTGTAGATTTTTCAACTTCCCTTCTTTCAAGAGGAATTTGGTCCAAACCCATAACTAGGAATGCCACATGAAGATTCAACATTGCTATTTAAAGCAATTAGCATGAAGTCAAGAAGCAGATTTTCATTTCACTTGGCACCTTGTTGGGGAGCTCGTCTCTTTTGGCCCTATGGTCACACAATTTATTTGTTGGCACAATTAATCTAAATGAAAAAGGATTTTACTCACACCCACTAACCCCTATTAGGAAAATCCATGAGGCTCAACACCCTGGGGTATCCCCCAAAGACCGTAAGAGCACAAGCTACAGAAGCTCCTCCACCTACCATCCAGGTGAGCCTGCACACATAACTTAATCTCAGCAAGCAAAGTGTTCCCATCTGCACAATAGAGAGGTAATAGTACCTACCTCATAAGGCTGCTCTGAGGATTAAATGAGAACCTATATCTAATGCATTTAGCACTGTGCCCTGTTTACTATAGGATCCATTATCAGACCCAGGCAAGAATGAAGACCCCTATGTTTGAGCAGGGGCTCTCCATAAATGCCGCCATATCAAGCTATGTACAAAGTAACTGTGCCAGTCCTGATGGTTTACATCTGTTTACCTGAAGAACTTTCTATGTCGTAATATAATAGGCTATCTATATGTTCCCAGGACCAGCTCTTGTTTGATTGTTTTTGTAGAGCCCCTAAAACTTGGTCGTGGAAGCCCTGAATCTTGCCCTTATGATGAAGCACTTTCTTGTAGGACTGGTGTCTAGTTGACTATTGACCTTTATTAGTCAAAGTCATGGAGTCCAAGTTTGTTTGCTTCCATATTTCACCAGGGATGCAGTTAGAGAAATAGGTGTTGTGATGGCTTGCTGACTTTTAGGCTAAATTCAGCTAGAGGCTGATCATAAATCTCTATTTTGCCTCAAAGAAGCTAGGATTGCCTTAGAATTCCAGAAACAAGAGCGACACCAGATCACCCTCAGAAGGGGAGCCGTTTCCAGCCTGGGATGTAGGAAGCTCCCCAGAGTGCCAAGAAGAAACCATTTCACTTGGCCCAGCTGAAACTGGCTAGTTTTGACCTTCAGAGGGAGAAACAGCAGGGGAGACAGGCAGGCTCATGTGCTTGGTTCTGGTCAGCTATGAGTACCAGATCGCCAGAGCCTGGCTGCTCTCTCTTCTGAGTGCATCTCACAACCTCTGGCATCCACCCCAGGTACACAACAGTAGAGCTGGCAGTTAGGTGGTTCTTACCTCTTTAGGGATATGCTGCAGCTGACATCAGAATCTGTTTGTTCTGTCCTCTGACAACTCCTCCTTCTGCTCTCCTCCCAAAGTTGGGTTTATTCTCAGCAAGGAATTGATGACTGCAATGGAATTGAGCAAATACTGTAATTGAGTAATACAATCATCATCCCTCAGTATCTGCGGGGGATTGGTTCCACGACCCCTGCAGATACCAAAATCTGCAGATGCTCAAGTCCTCTATATAAAATGGTGTAGAACAACGCACAGTACCTGAAAAAGGGTATTACCCAAGAGATGGTCCTAGCCAGCCAAGAAATCAAGTTAAGAGGTTCACACTGCAACTCCTGCTTCCCTGTAACCTTGGCAATTTGGAGGGGAATCTCCCAAACATCCAACTTCTCTTTCCTGCACCTCCGCCCATAAGCTCCCTAGACTTTCACCCCCAGCTCCCTGTATATCCTTCCTTCTCTCTCTAAATAAATAAATAAATCCTGAAAGCATGATATTATAGAAGAGCCAAAAAATGGAAATACAATGCTAATCACATACTCCCATGCTTCATAATAACTTTGTAAAATAATACTTTATATGTGATCTCCTTGGAAGTGAGATGCATCCATGGTGAAGAATCTAATTCAAAGACCCAGAAGAAACTATAAGCCCATAGTGTTTCTTACGAAAGCAGGATTAAAAGGCCCTGAGTCATATGTTTCTCTGTTTGACTTCTGTCGGAAGAGCTGGAAGACCTCACACAATAGAATTTTATATCAGGTTAGTGATAGTCTCTCTCTCTCTCTCTCTCTCTCTCTCTCTCTCTCTCTCTCTCTCTCTCTCTCTGTGTGTGTTTTGTTTCTTATCCTTTGTCAGTGATATAAAGAGAGATACCAGTGCCTCCCATTCAGGAGCCCATTGTGGCCAATGGACCCATCATAAGCAGTGAATCTTCTTTCCCACAAACTTAGTACTATCGAATCACAGAACAAAGGCAGAAGGCTCTATCCTTTACTTTTATTCACTGGGGCAAGGACTCTGCCCACTCCTTACCCACTGTCTGATTTCTCACCAAAGGAACATTTGCAAGTTGAAAGATTTATATTCTGTGAAATATTTCACTTGTCATCAGCCGGGGGGCTCCAGGCTCTCTGGCTGTGCTGGTCAGTTCCGGGAAGGTTCCCTGAGCTTCCTTCATAGGCAAGGCCACACTGCTCCCAAGTGGCTTCTGTGGAGAAGCAGGAAGCCAGAAATGGCTGTGACTGGAATGCTATTCACACCCACCCTGGCCTGCCTTCCTGCTACAACACCATCTCTGTAAACCCAACTAGCACCCATGATACTGGAGTGCTATGGGTGCTAGGGACCCTTCATAGCACCCATGATACTAGAGAGCCCAGCTGTTCAAGACTCCCGGAAAGCCCTTAAAATGGCAAAGGGAGCAGTCATTCCATATTTTTAATACATTTAAAAAGTTACAGGGCTGGTCTAACAAAAGAAAGTCAAGAATTCAACCCGGGCATCAACGTAGTGAGTCTGTTAATATAGAAGTGCAAGAAGGCTCTTCCCACCCTACCAAAAAAAAAAAAAAAAAAAAGGCTAAGGAGAGAGAAGGCAAAAGTAATTCAAGACAAAAACCACAATTATTAGTACCTATCACACAGGGCTGTTTGCAATCCAAAGGAAGCATTTTTATTCCTTATGAATCTACTTACAGTAGTTTATGAAGGTAAAGCAGTCTTAATAAGCAAAATCCCCTTCAAGCTCATCCTTTTCTCAACAATTAAAAATACAATCTATCTTTATAATTAGTGTTCTTGTAACTTTGATTGTTACTGCACCCCAAAGGGGATGGACGGTTGTTTCTAGTAATATGATCAGTTGTGCTCAAAGTTTAAAGCAATTATCACCTCCTTAACTCTCAATTGACAGGAGAAGGTAGGTAAAATAGGAAACATAAGACCCCAATCCACCTAAAAAAAAAGAAAAAAAATCCTCAGAGATACCACCCAGCCCTTCCAATTCTTTAATCACTTGGGCAACTCTTAACACTCCCTAAGCCCAGGTGGGTTCTCCACACCAATTAAGTCAGAACCTCTGCAGGTGGACCCAGGCATGACTGGTTTTTTCAAGTTCCGCAGGAGAGTACAACCTGCAGGCAGCTTTGAGACCCGCTCTCCTACGTAGACTAGGGTTCTTCATTCTAACTGCACACAAGAACCAACTGGGGAAACTCTCAACAACAGCCATTCCTGGACCCCACCCCAAACCAAATGAATTGCAATCTCTGGAGATGGCGCCTGAGTGTTTTGTTAAGTTTCCAGGTGATTCTAAAGTTATATTTGATTAAATGGTTTCATTTTATCACAAAAACACATTAACAGAAAGAAATAATAGAAAAAATTATATATATTATATACATATAATATATATTATACATATATACCGTGTGTGTATATATATACACATAATCCCAAATCCTACCTTCCAGAAATAACCACAGTTATTTAGCTGGGGTGAAGATGAAGGTTATGGAGAGAGTATGTAAATGAAGGAAGGTGGACTCACCGCTCTTGAATTTAAAGTCTCCACCACCTTCCTAAATTCTCTCCAAGAAGTTCTAAGGCTGATGCTGAGCTAGAGGCTGCGCCCCAGCAGCCAGCAAGCCAGGGTATATGCACGCACGCACGCACGCGTATATGTACGCATATACGCAAACACGCACGCACGTACGCACGTACACGTACCAGCATCCTGCACTGAAGGAGGCATGGGGAACCTGCCCTCCGTTTTATCACCAAGAAGTTGTTTTATAATTTGATTTTCTGGGTACCTGAATGTGACACATTCTGCTCACCAAACTAGATATATGAAGTAACAGTTACCTCAAGTGGTCATTTTAAAAATTTATCATAGATTTATATAACTCCCAGAGCTACAAAACAGGCCCAGCACCAAGTTGCTATAGTGCCATCCTAGAGGGAAAAAAGGAAAAAAAGAAAAGGGATGCTTATTGAGACTAAGCAATTCATCTTAGGGAGATTGGTGGGGTATTTTTAATTGAGAAATTTGAAATACTAAAATACAGGAAACAAATCACTACCATTGAGAGTCTGGGGATATTTGAGAGAGAAAAGGAAACAAGATAAATTTCCCTAGGGCATTAGGTTAAAAGGGAGGTGGGAGCATAAGGGCAGGGTTCCATTATAATGCTACAGTTGTTAGGATTTTCACTCTGCCAATAATTGTACATGAATCCTTGGGCAGATCAAGCTTTCATGTCTGGACCATGTTTTCCCATTTGTAAATGAGAGGATTAAGTCTAAGGCAGGGTGTCTCAAACTTGGCACTTGGCGTCTTGGGCAGGATATTTGTCTGTTATGGGAGGTTTCCTGTGCTTGGCAGGATGTTTAGCAGCATCCCTGGCCTCTACCCAATAGAAACCAGTAGCACACACTCCCCTCTGGCCTAGTTATGATAATCAAAAATTTCTTCAGTTATTGCCAAATGTCCCCTGAGGGGCAAAATCAACCACTGGTTTAGGGTAATTTTGAACGTCTCTTTATTTTCCAAAATTCACAAAGTACATGGAAAAAGCTAGAAAAACGAATTTGACATATCAGGAAAATGTGTACATAAAAAGCCAAAGATGCGGATATGTGGAATTATCCTGTAAAGAGAAGATCTCAATCTTGGCTGAATATTAGAATTACCTGAGGAGTTTTCCAAATTCCCAGTCTCAAACACTGACCAATCAAATAAGAATTCTGGGGGCTGAACAGAGTTTGTGATTCCAGTGGGCAGTGAACTGAGAAACACTGGAGGAGAGCTTAGTTTTAGACAGAAATAAGAAGAAGTCTGTTCATCATTTCTCATGATTCTGATAACACTTCATTTCAATTATCAAGAAAATCAAAAATTCAGTCTATGCTGGGATTTTGCAAAGCACTAGAATACAGGCCATCTTACATCAGGCCAATCTCAAGTTTTTGCTTTAAATGAGACCTACACCCACTTCCAGGAGAAGTACATGGGCATAGAGAGACCTAAACAAGGTTGAAAAGCCCAGTTTTCCTATGGGAGGTGCCACCATCCATCGCACCGTTACCCACAGTTATTGACCTGAGACCACACCAGCCATTCCCTCCAATCTATGGCTGTCAATTGCATTAATCCTGTTCAACAGAGATTATGTGTTCCAGTTTATCAAGTAAATGACAACTGCATCAAAAGAAGACGTGTGCACTCCCTGGAAAAAGAAAATGCACCCTATTTTCATCTCTGAGTGAAATTAGTCTACTTGGCCAGAATTGGAAGAGGCCTAGACACCCAATCAATGAGACAAAGCCACCACCAACCTGATTTAACACGAATATAACATAAGCAGTTCAAAAGGGTCACTGTAAAGTGACTAAAGAATCCCTGACCATTTCCTGCAGACTCGGTGCTGACTAACTTGGTACTCTTTACAAAGTGCTTACAGTCACGGTGTTTCCCCCAAAATAAGACCTAGCCGGACAATCAGCTCTAATGCATCTTTTGGAGCAAAAATTAATATAAGACCCAGTCTTATTTTACTATAATATAAGACTGTGTGTTAATATCATATCATATCATATCATATCATATCATATCATATCATATCATATAATATGGGTCTTATATTAATTTTTGCTCCAAAAGACACATTAGAGCTGATCGTCAGGCTAGGTCTTATTTTCGGGCAAACATGGTAAGAAGAAAATTGCAACCTAAAAAAAATCAATCATATTTACTGCAATTTTTGGTTGCTGTTACAAATATCAGTGGCAGCCAAATGTATTGAACGCTTACTCGCCAGGCTCTGTGCTAAGCATTTTATATAAACATCATTTATTCATCAAAACAACCTAACTAGATTGATATTATTATTACTATTATTATTATCCCTGTTTTAAAGTTGAAGAGACTGAGGCCTCCCAAGTGGCCCCCAAGGACCTGTAGCCAGCAGCCACAGGAATGGGAATTAAAACCCAGGCAGTCTGACTACAAAGACTAAATTCTTGAGCATCAGATAATATGGCCTCATGAGTCTTCTATTCGTTTGTCAGATCACAAAAGTAATAACTTTGCATAGTAGTCTTTCAATCACAAATTTCAAAACACTTTTACAGCATATAGTATATAGGCCTAGATATAACACAAATGGAAGAATGCTATGCCAGTGTTCTCCAGCATGGCTTCAGACCCCCTAAATTAGAATCACCTTGTTTCAATGCAGAGTACTGGGCCCCATTTAAACATGTTGTGATGAATAAATGATGCAGCCATCAGACAGGACTGCTCTCTGAATATACGAGAACACAGAAGGCTTTTCATACCTACATATTAGTATTCCTTATTGGTATTCAAGGTTTGAGGGAGTTAGGGTGGGACTCTGCATGGTGCACAAGCTCCCCAGCTGATGTGTTTATCCATCGAAGCCTGAGAACCATTCCCCTAGAATTGCCACACCTTTGCACCCACAATGCACAGCCTCATGCCTATAAACCTGAAGAAAATTTGTCTCTCCAGAATTAAAACACAAAAACTTGCAAAGATTAATTTTAAGAGCCAGAAGATTCCCAGTAAGGCAGCCCCCTTAAAGATCCCTGGATGTATTTTAACATATTCAATTTAAGACATAAACCCACTTACCCGTATACATCGTACTTTGCACTGAGAATATGCCTTTCTCTGGAGACCAGAAATCTGCTTTGTTAATATCACTTAGCTTAAGTAAAGGCTTTGTTACTCAAAGCCTTCAACACACACACACACACACACACACACACACACACACACACTCTTCCCTACACGAATTTGAGTAAACACTATGTAACCAGAAAATGAAATTGCTCTCAAATAACCATTATGGCTTTTCTTATATGCTCACATTACAATAAAATTCAGAGTGAGAGCTATCAGTGGAGATGGAAATTACAGACCATGCATTCCTCTGCTAGATATGAGCCCTTAAGGGCTGGGATGGCATCTAATTCTTCCCTGTATCTCCAGTTTCGAGCACATAGTAGGCAATTAATCCAGTTTTGTGTTAAGAAAGAAGAAAAGAAGAAAGGAAACTTCAAAGGAATCACTGAGCAAATCAATTCCCTGATGAGAAGGAACCTCACACAGCATCTCTTCTCCCACGCAGCCATCAGACAGGACTGCTCTCTGAATATAAGAGAACACAGAAGGCTTTTCTTTAACCAACTAACTTCTCTTAGCAATGCTTGAAATCTTGAAGCCATGACTCTGCAGCAAAAGGTAATTACCCCAACTTATTCAGCACACACAAATAACCCAAAGTAAGCCCCCAAATGAAAACCAGAATAAAACATGTTGAGGAAGAATGAGAGAGAAAAGACATATTGTGGTTAAAAAAAACAACAACAACAAAAAACAATAACAGTATACAACACACCAGGGGTTGGGAAAATATCAAATTTTCATTTTACAGCAAGGATTGTGCTGAGTTTTGTTTCATTCTGCTATTCATGAGTTTCATATTCTTTCTTACATTAAAACATATTTATGCTGCAGCTTCATTCCCCCCAGTCCCTGTGCAACATGAATATTCACACAGCCACTATAGGCTGCAAAAGTACACACATACATGCCCACATCACACACAAAGATTGGCCTCTTGATCCCTGGGAACTCGTGTGATTAGATAATTTCCGAACAGCTGCAAAACGAATGCTAGGGATGATGCTACTGAAACAGCATCAGGAGAACCTACCGTGTTTCCCCAAAATAAGACTTAATGGGAAAATAAGCCCTAGCGTGGTTTTCCAGGATGACATCCCCTGAACATAAACCCTAATGCATCTTTTGGAGCAAAAATTAATATAAGACCCGGTCTTATTTTCAGGGAAATACAGTATGTGTGGGGTTGGTGTCCCTCCACTGGAATAATTCTAAGTTAATATATTTGGAACATCTGACTCAGACTTCCAAAGTCACATCAAATCATGAACATTCAGACCTTAAAGAGACCCCAGAATCATCTGCTTCCAAATTCTTCATTTTACAGACAAGGAAATCAATCTCATACTGAAACTGCTTGCCCATAATCAGATGATAAGTTGGTACCTCAGCATCCAATCCAGTTGTCTCTCTACTATGCCATATTGGGACCAATATTTTGCACTTAATAGATAGCTAACTGGCAGTTCAACAAGAAAATTCATCTAGAGTCTTCTTGGTAATGACTGCAAGATCTAAATTCAATTTCTATAAATAATTGCCAATTTTTGTTACAGTTCCTGAAGAATGCTGGACTCCAATAATCAATATTATAATATATGAGTTCTAGCTTTCCTTTTTTGTTAACCTCTTTTTTAAGTGCTAACGGCTAATGGGAATAAAATATGAAAAAGAAAAGAAGCTTTAAGGTTTAGAAAATCGACAAACTAGATATTCCCATTGGCTACATGCTTTCATTTCTTAAGTCCAGCCATGCATATATTTGAAGAAGCGATGCCCTCTAACATGGTGCTTCTCAAATTTTTATGTCCCATGGATCTGACAAAATGCAAATTATGATTCAATAGGTCCGGCGGGGGGGGGGGCGTGGGGGGGATTAAGATTCTGCATTTCCAAAAACCTCCCAGATGACTCAGCTGCTGCTGGTTACAGGACCACACCTTCAGTAGCATCCACAGTGACCAAGGTATCAACATCATGTAAAGCAAACCAGATAGAAAAGAGTAAAAAGACCAGTGAACAGGCCCTGAAATCAATGCTGACGATGAAAATGGCAGAGCAGGAGAACTGGCTAACAAAAGTTAGTTACCAGCTAATAAAATAATGTCCTCTGGGCCACAAGTCTACCTTATCTAGATGTCAATGTCAGAAAAACCCATCATGACGTCATTCAATGGCAGTTAAGTTGTACTTATCCAGGAAACATACATCTGAGAAATAAATGGAGAAGCACAAAGACAGCAAATGTTCTAATTCTCTGCATTAATACTTGGGAGCAAGGAATAAATGAAACCAGAGTATTTTCAGTTGCTTGTAAATAATTTCAATGCTAAGTACAGGGAAATGGAAAGATATTTTAACCATTCATCCAGGAGAGTGCAATGCTGAGTCCAGCCCTATTCTGAGCTTACTAAACAAACCAAACCATCACTAACAACTTTGCTTAGAAAATAGGTTTTGTGCCAGATGGGTATTTATTTCAGAAAATCAAATGGGCAACTTAATTTCAACCTTTCTGATTAAGTAGATCCTAGCCATTCTATGAACGTTCTTCCAACCTTTCCCCCAGGGGACTGAGTGGTAACATGGAGAGCATGACCGTTTATTTGGCTTAAGGAACACATTAATTTATCTGGTTTATAGAATTTAAACATCTGACGAATGACAGTGGGGTTGATTTTATTCATCAGCTAATTGCTTTGCCACCTGGAGCTGAAGCTTTATATATGCAGCTTATAAAAGATCTGAAAAGGATCTCAATTATTCTTTAATTTGTTCCTTGAATATAAAGTAGGAAAATGTGGCTTAATCAAACATTGTCTCAATTCTACTGGGATATGTCTAGTTACCTTATAACAAGGTAAGCTTTCATTTAATCATATGATATGATAATTCCCCACTTTCAAGCCAAGTATCCTCTTAGTTACAATCAATTTTCCACTGAAAAAATAAACATTGTCTCTTTACTGAAATCCCAGTAGAGAAAAATAGCCCTTTTTAATGAAACTTGCTGCTAATACAACCACACTAGGAATTTCTATGTAGGAATCCATTAAACCCCCTAATTTGACATTGCTGGTAAATTGCAGAATAAAGTGAGTTCCATGAACAATTCTCTATGCACATGGCCATTCTTGGCACACATGCAAGAAATGGATAATGAGTGCCCACACGCACAAACACACACACACAAGCACAAGTGTGCACACGCGTGCATGCACACAAGCGTGTGCACACACACACACACTCAGCATTACAGAATCTATTAAATCTCACTTAATAAATCTTTTAATCGGGTTGAATTCTACAATTTATCTAAGAGGAGGAAAGGGAGAAGAAATGCAGTCATGTAATTTCTTTAATTGCATCAAGTGAATCTGAAACGCCAGCACACATTGGAAGGCTGCTAGAAATCCCAGGACATAAAAGTGGTAACTAGCAAGGCAACGGGGACACATCCTGAAATGTAATCCTGCAACATGCTGCAAGTTAGAACTCTAATGCCGTTATTCTAATGACCCAGGGTATTATGGGAACAAAAGCCAAGTATTTAGTCTCCATCTTACCAAGTTTACCTTCCTCATCTCTTGCGTACCATACAGCTGCCAAGATGGGCTAAGTCAGGGAGAACTGGAGGTCCAGCACTGCACAGGCTTCCTGGCGCAAAGGAGGCCACCAACGATCACCCCATCTGAGAAGAAAGGGGGCATCTGGGGCTTCATGCCAGTGAATGGTAGAAGTACAGGCGGCAGGGACTTGGGAGCAAAGGCTGGTCCCCTGTCCCCAGAAACCCTGCTGAAAGCCAGGGAGCACTCAGATCCCTAAGGAACTGTTCTGTGTGATGAGACAAGGAACCGAAACAAAACTCAGGCAAGAAAGAATCCTACAAGCACCCAAATTAGACCGGACGCAAACAAGGGATCTGGCCTTAAGCAATAACATAAGAAGCCAAGGACTGGCTCAGGGATGAAAGTTTAGAGAAAAATCTGCCTCATTTCATCCTTTTCCAAAGCATCTAGACCTGGGCCTTCCTTGGAAGCAGTTTATTTAATAAATAATAAAGTATAGTCAAATAAAAGTTAGGACTGGAAGAGACCCCAAGCAATACCTAATCCACGGTTAGCATGGGTAACATAAGTCCCCCAAATATTTGGAGACAGTATAGCTTAGAACACAAAAGCTGTACCCCTGAAATCTATGTAACTTTACTAACAATTGTCACCCCAATAAACATTAATTTTTAAAAATGAATTAATTAATTAAAAAGACAACAGCTGGGACTCTAGAGTCAAAATCCTAAGCCTGTAAGTCACTGGGTGTGTTTCTTTGGGCAGCTTTTTTTGCTTCTGTAAAAGGAGATAATACTAATAATAATACCTGTTTCATAAGGTTGTTGTGAAAATTAAATGAGATAATCCACAGACAGCAATTATAATAGTGTCAGGTGCATGTAACCACTCAATAAACATTTCTTTCTATATTATTATTGTTATTATCATTATCACTGTTATAAACTGAATTGCATCTCCCCAAAATTTGCGTGTTGAAGCCCTAACCACCAATATGACTGTATTTGGAGATAGGTTCCTTAAAGAAATAAAGTTAAATGAGGAAAACAATGCGAAGTTTCCTCAAAAATTAAAAATAGAACTACTATATGATCCAGCACTCCCTCTTTTGGGTATGTATCTGAAGGAAATGAAATCATTATCTTGAAGAGATATCTGCACCCCCATGTTCACTGCAGCATTATTCACAGTAGCCAAGACATGGAAATAACCCATGTCCATCAGTGGGTAAATGGATATAAAACAAAATGTGGTATTATATGCAATGGACTATTTTTCAGCCATAAAAAAGAAAAACCTTTTGTAGCAACATAGATGAAACCTAAGGGCACTAAGTGAAATAAGTTAGACAGACAGAGATATGCTGTTTGCTCACTCACATGTGGCATCTAAATAAGCCAAACTCAAAGAAATACAGAGTAGAATGGTAATTGCCAAGAGCTGAGGAGTGGGGGAAATGGGGAGATGTTGGTAAAAAGATATAAACTTCCAGCTATAAAATAAGTTCTGGAGGCCTAATGTACAGCATGGTGATTATAATTAACAATACTGTATTACATACTTGGAAGTTGTTAAGAGAGTAGATCCATGGACATGTTAACGAAAACCTTATTGTGGTAATTGTTTCACAATATATACTAGGTGTGATCAAAATATATGGTGAATGCTGCTGCCGAGTGCCATCCAACGGAAAGGCAGGGATCTTCAATATGGGAAGTGGCACGTCAAACCATAGTAACAGTGTGTGACAAGTTTCAACTTGTTCGATGCTGTCAGTCAGGTGTGAGCTATGGTTGAGAGGTGTGTTTTAAAGTGTGCCATAAATTATCGATCACAAACAATGCATTAACATGAAATGGGCAAACGGTTTCATCCTCCACCATGACAACACTGCATGTCACACATCACTTCTGGAACAGCAATTTATGTCAAATAAAAACACTACAGGGTAATCTCATCCACCTTATTCACTGGGTCTGGCAACGTGTGACTTCTGATTCTTCTCCAAAGTCAAGATGACCGTGAAAAGTAAACATTTTGAATGGATTCAGGACATCAATACAGCCACGAGAGCGCAACTAAACACATTCATGAAAGAGGACTTCCAGAACTGCTTCAGAAAGTGGCAAGGATGATGCGATAAATGTGTTCAAGGGGAGCAGGGGTATTTTGGGGGGATTAATGGCATTGTGTCTTTTACTGGAATAAATTTTTTATTTGAACATTCACCATATTTTTTCTTCACACCATATATATATATATATATCAAATCATCACACTATAAACTTATCATATGTCAATAATATCTCAATAAAACTGGAAAAACTGTTTTTAAAAATACTTACAGATAAAATGATGTGCTCTCTGAATATACTGCAGGTTCATTCCATGAGCATTCAATCACATTATTTATGAGTTGATACTTTTTGAGGCAAGATAAAAAAAATACATAGGGGTTGGTTTTTCTACTCTTTCTCTGCTTTTGTAGATTTTAATTTAGAAAAATCTTTAATAAAAATAGTATATTCAGTTCATTGTTCACACCACGATGTTTTTTTTTAAAGGTTAATGAAGTTATATGGACGGACCCTAATCCAATATGACTGGTATCCTTATAAGAAGAGGGAAAGACACCAGGGAACATGTACACAGAAAAAAGACCATGTGAGGACACAGCAAGAAACTGCCCAACTGCAAGCCAAAGAGAGAGGCATCAGGAGAAACCAACACTGCAAGCACCTTGTTAGACTTCCAGCTTCCAGAAATGTTGGAAAACAAATTTCTATTGTGTAAGCCACCCTGTCTGTGAAATTTTGTTATGGCAGCCCTAATGAACTAATAGAGTCACTATAATTATTATATAACCCAAGTCACACAGCCAATTGTACACCTGGTGGCCAGCTTCAGACCAAGCTGGAAGACCACTCAGCTGCCTCTGAGGATGACACACCCAAAGGGAAGACTGAGCAGGCACCAGAGCCTTGCCAAAGTGAATCCTGCTCCATAGGGTCAGCCCATTCACAATAGCTCCTCCACTGTAGTCACGACCCGTCCTCACAACCAATCAGCCCAAGGGTCAATCCCTTCCACTGATGTGCAAACAGCAACCAAGGCACAACTACAAAAGCAGGGCATACACAACCTACACAAGGAACATACCTGGAGTACCCAGCTCAAGTGACCAGGAAGACTGTTCCACTGGACCCTACAGGACACCTATTACATAAGGCAACTCTAGCCCTACCTATACACAGAAACAAATACAGAACAAATAACAAATACACAGAAACAAACAAACCAAAAAAAAGGGCAGACAATGAAACATGTCCCAAATGAAAGAACAGGAAAAACTCCAGAAAAAGAATGAAACAAAATGGAGACAAATAATGTACCAGACATAAAGTTCAAAACACTGGTTATAAGAATGCTCAGTGATCTGAGGGAGAATTTTAACTAGGAGAAAGAAAACATAAAAATAGAAATAGAAAACTTAAAAAAGAACAAATCAAAAATGAAGAAAACAATAACTGACATTTAAAAATGCATTAGAGGGAATCAACAGTAGATTAGATGAAACAGAGGTTTGAATCAGCAATTTATAAGATAGCAGAAAATAATCAGAACAGCAAAAAGAAAAAAGAATTTTAAAAAAATGAGGACAGTTTAAAGGGGCCTCTGGAGCAACATCAAGCATACCAATATTTGCATCATAGGGGTAGCAGAAGGAGAAGAGAGAGAACAAGAGATTGAAAACCTATTTGAAGTAATAATGACTGAAAACTTCCCTAACCTGGTGAGAAATGTAGACATACAAGCCTAGGAAGCACAAAAGTCCCAATCAAGATGATCCCAAAGAGGCCCACACCAAGACACATCATAATTAAAATGGCAAAGTTCAAAGACAGAGTTAATGTCAAAAGCAGCAAGAGAAAAGCAGTTACCTACAAGGGAACTCCCATAAGACTGTCAGCTGATTTCTCAACAGAAACTTTGCAGCAAGAAGGGATTGGCATGAAATATTCACAGTCGTGAAAAGCAAGGACCTGCAATCAGATTATTCTACTATCATTTAGAATCAAAGGAGAGATAAAGAGCTTCCCAGACAAGAAAAAGCTAAAGGAGTTCATTATCACCAAACCAGTATTACAAGAATGTTAGAGGAACTTCTTTAAGAAGGAGGAGGAGGAGGAGATATAAAAAATATGAATAGTAAAATGGCAATGACTGCATATCTATCAACAATTACTTTTAATGTAAAGGGATTAAATGCTCCAATCAAAAGACATAGGAGGGATGAATGGATAAAAAAACAAGCCCCTTACATATACTGTTTGTTAGAGACTCACTTCAGATTGAAAGACACACACGGGCTGAAAGTAAGGGGATGGAAAAAGATATTTTATGAAAATGGAAATTTTAAAAAAGGCTGGGGTAGAAATATTTATACCACACAAAATGGATTTCAAAACAAAGGCTATAAGAAGAGACAAAAAAGGACGCAGTAATCCCACTTTGGGGTATTTATCTGAAGAAACCCAAAACACTACTGTGAAGGGACATGTGCATCCATATGTTCATTGCAGCATTATTCATAATGGCCAACATGTGGAGACAACCTGGGTGTTCATCAATGGGTGAATGGATAAAGAAAAGGTGGTACATATTTATAATAGAATATTACTCAACCATAAAAAGGAATGAAATCTTGCAATCTGCAACAACATGGATGGACCTAGAGGGTATCGCGCTGAGTGGAATAAGTCAGATGGAGAAAGACAAATGCTATATAATTTCACTTATATGTGGAATATGAAGAACAAAACAAACAAACTAAACAGAAAAAAACTCATAGATGCAGAGAACATTTTGATGGTTGCCAGATTGCCAGATAAGAGGGTAGTTCGGGGAGTGGGGGTGAAAAGGGGAAAAGAATTAAGTACAAATTGGTAGTTACAAAATAATCATGGGACTATAAAGCATAGTATAAGAGACACAGTCAATAATATTGTAATAACTATGTATGATGTCAAATAGTACTAGATTTATCAGGGTGATCAGTTTGTAAGTTATATAAATGTCTGATCACTATGTTGTATACCCAAAAGTAATATAACATTGTATGTCAACTGTAAAAAAAATAATAAAACTAATCACCATGAAAAAAGAATCTTAATAGACATTTCACCAAAGAAGCTATATAAATAGCCAATAATCACATGAAAGATGGTCAACATGATTAATCATCAACAAAACGCAAATTAACATTACAGTGAGATACCACTTCACACCTACTAAGATGGTTATGAAAAATATTGGCAAAGACGTGGAAAATTCAGAACCCTCATACATTGCTGGAGGGAAAGTAAAATGGTGCACTTTTTAAAACAGTCTGTCAGTTCCTCAGTTGGTTAAACATATAGTTGCCATGTGACCCAGGAATTCCAATTCTAGGTATCTACACAAGATAAATAAAAATATGTCTACACAAAAAAACTTTTGCCCAAATGTTTGTAGCACTATTATTCAAAATAGCCAAAAGGTGGAAACAAACCCAAATGTCCATCAACTGATGACTGAATAAACACTATGTAGTATATTCATACAATGGAATATTAAATTAAATTAAATATTAAGTTGAATAGGAAAGGGAATGAAGTACTGGTACACGCTACAAGATAGGTGAACCTTGAAAACATTATGCTGAATGAAAGAAGCGATGACAAAAGATCAGATATTGTATGATTCCATCAGTATGAAATGTCCAGAATAGGCAAATCTACAGGGACGAAAAGTTGATTTGTGGTTGCCCAGAGCTAGGGAGATGGGAATAGGGCATGGAGTTTCTTTTTTGGGTGGTAAAATGTTCTAAAACTGTGACAGTGGTGCATCACTCTGGCAATAAAGTGGATTGTACACTATAAATGGATGAACCGTATGGTATGTGAATTCCATCACAGTAAAACTGTTCTAAAAAGCCTACCAGTCCCCTCAGTGTTCAGACCCTATTTCTCAGTCTTCATTATTCCGTACTTTGTACTTATTCCACCAGGAGGCCCATTTGTGACCCACAAGCGTGCCTGTATATAACCTTCCAGGTCAAGCTCACATTTACAATCTTGTACTTGTGCCTTTGGTCTTTCAAATTCCCTGCATATCCACAGTTCTCCTTGTCATTCCTCACTAAGGAACATTTTATTTCCCAGAATTCCATCATTTTTTTCCAAGATAACTTTTTGGTGTCTTAATCATAAATAACAAATCTGTTTCCCTAAAGCCAGGATGAAAAGGTTGAAGAGATCAAACTTCTACTTTCACTTCTTTTACTCCAAGCAGATGGATGTCCCAGCTGCATGTGGAATGTATGTGGTGTGAACATACAATATTTTCTCCTTCCCTGTTTTCAGAAACTAAACTTCCAGATATCTAGTAAGGTTTGAAATTTCTAAATTAAGTGTCCTAGAATTAAAAAGTAAATTGCTGGAGTGGAAGATATCTAAATATCCAGTAAGAAAACAAAAAATTAACCTCCCAGCCTATGTTTATAATGAACAATTTCCACACTAGTGGTTAACCATTTCCAAATACTACATCTATTTAAAACTATCTGTCTTTACTGAGCTTCCAAACTCAGTTATTGCCTGAGTTTTGTGCCGTGGGCATCTGCTCCTTAGTAGTAAACCAAATTGTCATGGTGCCATAAAATATCCCCTTGAATACTTAATACAGTTAAATAGCTCTTTGAGAGCTCAAGTAATTCAGCCTCCCTTCCTTAATCAGGAAAGAAGGGATCAAAGTAAAGAAGCAAGAAAAAAGCAACAAGATAGAACAGGGATCTTAGCTTTTGTTATCTCTTTCTTTCTTCCCATCTCTCTCATACATCTCCCTACTTCTCTCCAAAAATATAACTTCCCTGGAAAACCAACAGAGTGATTTTTCTCTAAAATGAAAAAAAGAAGAAGAAGAAGACAACTAAACCATAGAGCTTATTCAGATTTCACCAGTTATACATGAGTGTGTGCTTCTCTGTGCAATTTTATCATATGTGTAGCTTCATGCATCCACCACCACAATCAAGATACAGGACTGTTCCATCACCACAAGACTCCCTAGTGCTACATCCCTAGTGCTTCTCCTTTATAGCCACATCTGTCTCCTTCTTTCCTCCACACTACATCCCTAACCCTTGGCAATCATTCCGTCTCTATCATTGTTATTTCACAAATGTTTTATAAATGGAATCCTCTAGTATGTAACAGTATGTATCCTTTTGGGATTGGCTTTTTTTTTTTAACTCAGCATAATTTCCTTGAGGTTCATCCAAGTTGTTGTATATATCAACAGTTCATTCCTTTTTATTGCTGAGTAGTGTTCCATGATATAGATGTACCGCAATTTTTTTAACCATTCGCCCATTTAAGGACATTCCACGTTGCGGTTATTATTAAAGCTACTACAAACATTCCTGCACCAGTTTCTGAGTGAACACAGTTTTTATTTCTCTGGTATAAAGGCCCAAGAGCATAATTAGTAGGTTTTATGGTAATTCTATGTTTCATTTTTTAATAAACTGCCAAACTATTTTCTAGAATGGTTGTTATTTAATCTTATAATACATCCCCACAATGTATGAGGGATCCAGTTTCTCCACAGTCCTGCCAGCATTTGGTGTTAGCACTATTTTTTATTTTCACCATTCAGGGAGATATATAGTGATATCTCATGATTTTAATTTGCATCTCTAATGCCTAATTGGTGTTGAATTGACGTCTTTATTGAGTTAAGTCATCCAATCTACATTATGTCTCTGCAAATATTTAGAGCTTCTTTCAATTCTTGTCATTGATGTGTCCTCTTCAGAAATATGTGCTCATGTAGTTTTCCTATTTGTAACAGGGTTGTTTCATTTTCTAATGCTGAGTTTTGAGAGTATCTTATATATTCACGATAGAAGTCTTTTGTCAGATATGTGACTTGCAAATGTTTTCTCTCTCTGTCTTTTTCATTCTTGTTAACAGAGTGTTCCACAAAGCAAAATTTTTCATTTTGATAAGGTCCAATTTTTCCTTTTGTGGATTATGCTTTTGATGTCAAGTCTAGGAACCCTTGGCTCAGTTTGAGATCACAAAAATTTCCTCCTTTTTTTCCTAGAAATTTTATAGTTTTATGTTTCACATTTAAGCCCATGATCCGTTTTGAGTTAATTTATGTATAAGGTTTGAGATTTAGGTTGACAGTCAGTTTTTGTGGGGTTTTTTGTTTTTGCTTTTTTGCCTATAGATATCCAATTGCCCCAGCACCATTTATACAATAGGCTATTGCTCCTCAATTGAATGACTTTGGCTCCTTTGTCAATAATTAATTGAGCATATTTGTGTGGATTCATTTCTGGATTCTCTATTCTGTTCTATTGGTCTGTGTGTCTCTCCCTCTGCAAATACCACACCACACTGTCCTCATTAATGTGGCCTTATAATTCGCCTTAACTTCAGGAAGGATAATTTCTTCCACTTTATTCTCCTTTTTCAAACTCATTCTGGCTTCAAATTTGTATAGAGCCTTTCCCTTCCCATATGAATGTTAGCATCAGTTTATCTATGTCTACAAAGAAAACTTACCTGAGATTTTGGAAGAATTACATTGAACGTACAGATCAACTTAGAGAAAATTGGTATCTTTATTGTGTTGAGTCTTCCAATCTACATTATGTCTCTGCAAATATTTAGAGCTTCTTTCAATTCTTTTATCAGCATTTTATAATTTACAACATGTAGATTCTGCACATTTTGTTAAATTTATACCTAAGTGGGCAGATGGGTGGCTCAGTTGGTTAGAACGTGTGCTCTCAACCACAAGGTTGCCGGTTTGACTCTCGCAAGGGATGATGGGCTGCACCCCCTACAACTAACAACGGCGACTGGACGTGTAGCTGAGCTGCACCCTCCACAACTAAGATTGAAAGAACAACTTGACT
The DNA here is from genome assembly GCF_036562045.2 of Rhinolophus sinicus. Lineage (NCBI taxonomy): Eukaryota > Metazoa > Chordata > Mammalia > Chiroptera > Rhinolophidae > Rhinolophus > Rhinolophus sinicus. Next base: position 46,488,153 of record NC_133755.1, on the reverse strand, counting down.
TGGATAGAGCTGATGGGTCCTGGGAAAAACACACTGTTCCCCAATAAAAAGTCCTGGAAATACACACTGTTCTCCAATAAAGTCCTGTTCCCTTTCCCCAATAAAATCTTTTTTAAAAAATTTATACGTAAGTACTTCATTTTTGCAGCAATTATAAATAGCAGAACTTTTTTCTTTCTTTTCTTTTTTTTTTTTTTTTTTGGTTCATTGTCAGTATAAAAGAAATACAATTGATTTTTGTGTGATGCTTTTGTATCATACCATGTTATTGAAGTCGCTTAGTACTAGAAGTTTTTTGGTAGATTCATTGGGATTTTCTAGGTAGACAAGCATGTTGTCCACAAATAGAGACAGTTTTATCTCTTCTTTTCTAATCTGTATGCCTTTTATTTCTTGTTCTTACCTTATCACCATGGCTGGAACTTCCAGTACTATATTGAATAAGAGTAGTGAGACCAGACATCCTTGCCTTTTTCTCAAATTTAGAGGGAAAGCATTCAGTTCTTCACCAATAAGCACAATGTTAGTTGTACAATTTTTATGAGTTTGAGAAAGTTCCTGTCTATTCCTATATACTGACAGTTTTTATCATGAACAGGTATTAAGTTTTGTCAAATGTTTTTTCTGTCTCAATTGATACTTTCATATGACGTTAAACTGGTGGATCACATTGATTCATTATCAAATATTCAAGCAGCCTTTCATACCTGATATAAATACTACTTGGTCATGGTCTATTATTCTTTTTATACTGTGTGAGATTGGATTTGCTAAAAGTTTGTTGAGGATTTTTGCATATAAGTCATGAGAGATATTGGTCTATAGTTTTCTTTTTTGTGTGCTGCTTTTGCCTGGTTTTGGAACCAGCATAACACTCACCTCATAAAATGAGTTGAAAAGTATTCCCTCCTCTTCTATTTTCTGCAAGACACTGTATAAATTTGGTGTTAATTCTTCTTGAAATGTTTGATAAAATTCTCCCAGTAAAACCCTCTCAGACTGCAGATTTCTTTTTCGGTAGCTATTTAATTACAAAGTCAATATTTAAATACTTATAGAACATTTAGGTTATCCATTTAATCTTGGCTGAGTTTTCGTAGCTTGTAGTTTTTGAAGAATTGGTCCATTTCTTCTAAGTTGGGAATTTCAGAACATAAAGTTGTTTTTAAAATTCCCATATTATCTCTTTAATAGCCCATTATCTTTTTAATAGCTACAGGATCTCTTGTGATACCCTGTTTCATTCCTGATGTTGGTGATTTATGTATTTTCTCCTTTTTCATCTTTATCTACCTTGCTAGAAACTTATCAATTTTATTGATCTTTTGAATAACTAATTTTAGTTTCATCCATTTTCTCTATTTTTTTTCCTGTTTTCAATTTCATTGATTTCTGCTCTTTGTTATTTCATTCCTTCTGTTTTCTTTTTTTTTTTGGGGGGGGGGAATATCGGGGAACAGTGTGTTTTTTCAGGATGTCAAGTCGTTGTTTTTCAATCTAGTTGTAGAGGGCACAGCTCACTGGCCCATGTGGGAATCGAACCAGCAATCTTGTTGTTAAGAGCTCACGCTCTAACCAACTGAGCCATCGGCCATCCCCCCTTCTTTGGATTTGTTTTGCTCTTCTTTTTCTAGTTTCTTGAGATAAAAACTTTGATTACTGATTTGAGATCCTTCCTCTTTTCTTTTCTTTTTTTTTTATTTTTGTTTTTGTTTTTGGTTAAGGTTTATAGGAGTGACAATTGTTAGTAAAGTTACATAGATTTCAGGTGTACAATTCTATAATACATCATCTGTATATCTCCTCTTTTCTAATGTAAGCATTTACTTTTATAAATTTCCTTCTCAGTGCTGCCTCCTACAAGTGTTACATTGTGTTTTTATTTTTATTCAGTTCTGTGTATATTTTTTATTTCTTTTGAGGTTTCCTCTTTGACCCACATATTATTTAGAACTATATTATTTAATTTCCAAGTGTTTGGAGATTTTCCTGTTGTTTTTCTGTTATTGGTTTCTAGTTTAATTCCATTATGGTCTGAGAACATACTCTATACAATTTCAACTCTTTTAAATTTAGTAAAGTTTGTTTTATGACCCAGGATACAGTCTATCTTGGTGAATGTTTCATCGGTGCTCGAAATAGTCTGCTACTGTTAGGTAAAGTTTTCTATAAATATCAATTAGATCCTATTGTTTGATGGTTTGTTCAGTTTTTCCATATCTCTGCTGGTCTTCTGTCTACTCATTGTATCAATTGCTGAGAGTGAGGCATTGGAGTCCCCAGTTACTGAAGCCTCAGCAACCATCCCAATCCCACCTAAAGGGTCCAATACTTTCCCTTCTGAAACTTAATCTCTTGGAGGGTTCAAGGCAGAGGAGACACTTCTTGGAAGATTAATAGAATTTTAAACCAAGACACCTGAGCACTGGTGAAATGTGATCAAACCCAAGCCTGGAACCTGCTGGAGGTAGATGCCAAAAGCGATGCAGCCACATGTCAGCGCAGGAGGCAGCAGATGCGTCGTCAATCAGGCAAAGCCAAAGTGAGTTCCAACGAGGAGGCTCAAAGTGAAGAAGAGTTACACGGAGCAGCCAGCAGCCAGAATAAGATCTTAACCAACAACCAAAGTTAGGAACCAGACAAGAAGCTCAAGAAGTGTCAAGATCCAGGATGTGAGAAGGACGTGTGAGCGCCCCATTTAATTTAATCTGAGCCTTGGTGGCCTAGGACTCCTATGAGAGGGTCAGGGAGTCCCTGCCTGGCCATACTATTGTTCATTTTAAAGGTACCCATAACTTTTAAAGGAACCCAAAGAATTAACTGCTACTGGGTCAATTTCTGCCAGCAGCAACAGGATGATGAGGGAGAAATTTTGAGCTGTGTTTCCTGGTTATCCTAAAATCATACTCATGAGTCTCATCTTATTTGATCCCTACACTTCATTATCCCTGGTCAGGGACAGAAATGCCCGTTAAAGAATCATTCAGCAAGCTAACAGCGGGCACAGAGGCAGAAAACAAGAGTGACTTTAGGAAAAAGGATAAAATCTTCTTGAACTGGTGAATAGAATGTCTAGTAAACCACACACTACATATCCCAGACTTCTAAGAGGCAGATGACTGGCATTTTGTAAAACTGTGGTGAAATATACCCAACACAAAATTTACCATTTTAATCATTTTTAATTGTACAGTTCAGTGGTATAACTATATCCACATTATTCTTCACCCATCACCACTATCCATCTCCAGAACTTTTTCATCTTCTCATTTTGAAACTCTATACCCATTAAACAATTGCCCATTTCCCACCCCCCACCTCCAGCCACAGGCAACCACCATTTTCCTCTCTGAAACGACTATCATTTTGATGGACCTTCATGCTTAACCTCCTAATATTATGTTATTCCATTGGAGATAACTCTGAAACAATGTTGACAATGTCATGGGCAAAATGCTAGTGACTCTTGTCACTTGATATCAACATTCCAACCTACATGGCAAGAAATCCAGTTGAAGGCCCTGCCCCTTTTCTGCAAGTCTGGGGAAGGGTTTGTCCTTAAATGCAGAAAGGCACCCTGCCTATGGTCTGGGCTGGAGCAGCACCCTCACTGTAACGCAATCTGGAGCTACTTGGGAGGTGCGGAGAACTCTGCTTCCTTCCTCAGCAATGGGAGACAACAGCTTTACACATCTCACAACCAGCCCAAAGTCAGGCTATTCCAGACCTTCACACTGTACCACTCATTGCCCTATCCCAAAGCAAAAGTTGCTGGCCTCACGACTTTTTGCTCTCAGAGGTCTCAGAATGCCCCAAGATAAGGCTTATGGATGTGCTGCCATAAAGAAGTTCCAGGGCACTTTCCCATCATTCACATGCCACTGGTGCCTGTCTAATACGTGTCCAGAAATAGATGCAACAGGATGTCCCCATACGAGATTGCTAGTTTATTTCATCACATATTTTTAAAAAGGCACAAAGTCTATACTAAAATAAAGTGGAACCAGGATATTCACAAAAAGCACCAAGCCCATAGTAAATGAAAGTCTAAGTATGCTGTTTCGGATCACTGCCTCATCAAACCAAGACACTCTATAGTGATAATGTGCTGCTACAATTCAGTACTGGGCCCCAACAATAAAGCCGGGACTGTAATTACTATAATGACCTCCCACTGCTATTGTGTCTTTAATTAAGTTTTTATCAGTAGGCATTTGCCACTTAAACCTAACTCACTGTAACTACGGCAGTGTATCATCTACATTTTCACAAAGAATTACTGAATCATATTTCTGTCACAAAGATGAAAGGGAATATTTTAGTTCAAGTGCCATTTGCAGACAAGCTGCATAAAGAAAAATCAAGCTGTCCTTTAGCAGCACTTTGTGACAAGTGAAACTCAACGGAGAGATGCTGAGGGGTTTTGTGTATGTGTGTTTTGGCTTCTCCTGGTTTCTTTTTTAGCACAACTACATTTCCTGTCTACATAAACGACAGGGAAAGAATGACACCAAATTAATAACACACTTGATTACATAAAATGTCTTGAGGTGGAAAGGGCTGAGGCACTCATATGGGGCCCTGAGACGCTGAGTGAGTTGTCCCACGTCACCTGGTGGTGACTGACTGAACTGAGTCTGCAACTCACACCTTCCAGCTACATATTCCTCCCACTCTACTGTGAGGCAGGCAGCCCATGTAGCTGGAAAAGTCCATTTTACTCAGCAAGGCATACTAGAAGTATCCCAGGCCGGAGGAGACCACGTTCCAAGTTCAAGTTTCCATTCACAATCACTTCCTTACATCAGCATTAAAGCGAGTGCTCAGGTGGCTTTTTGGCAGCACCCAATCAACTGGGCCAGACAACTCTCTGTCAGAAAAAGCCGCATGATTCAGGCCTTGCCCAACGTTTTAGGACCTCACCCTCAGAACTTGCCTCTCAGTAAAGGAAACCCAAGCACCCATTCTGGTCCTCTCTTCTCTGAGGTTACTTGATGCGCTTAGGACCAAGGGAGAGCCCCCACTCCACCCTCCCGCCTCCTACCCATTGGCCAACAAGTCTGAACCACACTGGCCCTCCCTCAGTGAGGTTGTTATTCGTGCTTTCCACATCACCTAAAACCTTTTGGCTTTAAAATCTGCTCCTCCAAAAGGCATATATTCTTCTAGAATTGTGGAAGGGTACTCACATTGGGGGTGGGGGGGTGCTGAGGGGGCAGCCACCAAAAAGAACAGGAAGGGGAGGAGGAATTCAGGGGAGGAGAGTTAGGTATCCCTGGGGTCGCGGCACCACTGTGGTAGAAGCACAAGGACACTCAGTGGCCCTGCAGCTCTGCTTTACTTCAGCAGACCTGTAGGCACCAGAGATGCTCGTGACTTTCTGCTTGTTTATTGGAGGGATTCTGACTCTGGCTGCAAACCTGATGCTGCCACCAGTTGCCGCCTTTTTCAGTGTCATCTTTGGCCACAACTGTTCGTCTTTTCCCTTTCAACATAACAACATAAAGGCTAGAGCTGGACACAGAAGAACTGAAAACGAAAACAATACACAGAGCAGAAGAGGAAGTATGCTTGGGGTGGGGGCAGAGGGGAATTCTATTCAGTTTTCTCCCACATATTTGCACCCATTGAGAAGCGTCTCAGATTTTCCCACCTTGGCAGGAACGCCTGCTGCAAGGGAGAGACCCGTTTGGTGTGGCTACCGCTGCTGGCCTGCTTCTGCTACCGCACTGCTGGCGTGGAGACAGCCAAGCCCACAAAATCAACAGAGGATTCCACCTTGGGATAAGACACCCAAATTGACCTCAGCCTTGAATTCAGCAAGAATTTTGAAATGTTTCACGAATCGTTCTTTCCACCTATGGAACAAAAGCAGCCCTCTAGCCTGGAATCTGCATACTTCTGATGACAGCAGCGATACCAGGAAGCTAGACTTAGGCTTTGAATACTTTCAGGCATGTCTTCTTCCTACTCACTTGTCTTTCTTCTGTAATGGGCTCTTCTCAGCTAGAGATGGGTCAGTGAATCTCCTGATAACCCTGTCACTTGGAGAGCCTGCAGGTGCCTCTTTGCTTTACTTGTTCCTCCTCAGCTGACCACTGACCAGGTACCGCTGCTACTGGATGATCCTTCCTCAGGCTCTGCACACATCCAGAATGCATCTTGGCCAGTGCCAGAGTGAAAGGGGGCTCTGAGTACAGTGGGGCTATGCTGAAGATCATTGCTGCTGTTGTCAGCCCACACCCAGACTGCCAGCCCTCCTCAGCTGAGCCTGCTGTTCTCACAGGGAGCTTAGGCCGACGATTGTTTCTGCTAATGCTTTCAGCTGCTACCTTTTCATCTGACAAAGGACTTGGCCAAGTGATGAAAGACCTAAGCCAAAATCCACTCTGTGCCTCATCGTACAAAGACTTGGCTATCCTGGGGCCAAGGCGCCTTCTAGTGACTGACATGTTTCTAGGTTTTTACCACACCCTTCTGTGGACATGTTAGGATGTTTCTCTGAGTAAATGCCAAGATCCTCCCTGGAGGGCAAAAGAAATGTCAGAAGCACAGCTCCGATTAGACAACCTGAAATTATCATACGCCGAAAAAACATAGTCACTAGGAAGATCTCTCTTAGACGTTATTTTCACCAAACATACAGGTAATTTTTATCCCCAAAACATGGAGTTGAGCTGAATATAAATGAATGATGCATGCATCAGTGAATAAATGAATTTTTCTCTAGAGAGAGACCTGATTTCCTGCTCCATTCCTTATTGACAAGCTTCATGTTGTTGATGAATATAAGAAGCCTTGTATTACTTTCCACATGGAAGGAGAAGGAATAAATGGACAGGATGAGGGAAATTATATTTATTACCATGAAAGAAAAATAAGGACAAGAAAACTGAGATAAAGCTAGGGGTAAGGTTAGTTTAGAATAGCTGTTCTCAATCTTATATGTGTAGTAGAATCCTCTGAGGATCTTTAAAAAGTTCTGATGCCTGAGTCCCACTCCCCAGAGATCCCGACTTAATTGGTACAGACCATGACCTGGCTATTGGGATTTTTTTTTTTAAGGGTTTCTGGTGATTCTGTATACAGCCAAATTTGAGAAACACTGGATTATAATACAACTGCCCTAAGGATCTGGATACTAGCTAGAGGAAAATAGCAAATTTGGCTCTGAGACTCCTAGCAGCCAAGGTGAAAAGAGGGAAACACAATTCATTGCACAATCTAGTAACCATAGAAGAACATCAAACTACTTGTTTCGAAGTACAATTAATCCTGAGACATACCATAAAGAGATTGATTTGCCTTCATAAAGAAGACATGAAATGAAGTAAGTAATAAGATCTTCAAGGGTGTGTTCCTACAGTATTCAATCAATACATATTTAATAAGCATCTACTAAGAGACAAACTCTGTTCTAGGTCCTGAAGACAAAAAGGTTGACAGACTTGAAATTTTCTGTCTAATGGCAATTAACAGCTACTATTATTGAGCGCTATTCTGTGCTAAGCACTTTATGTCCATTGCCTCAATGAATCCTCACAACCACCTGAGGAGGTGGGCATTTTACACTCGATGGAAATTGAGGTTCAGAGAAGGTAACCAACTGGCCTATCATGGCATGTCCAGTAAGTGGCAAATCTAAGATTCAAACACAAGACTGTCTGACTCTAGAGCCCATGCTCTCAACCACTGTATCTTATACCTAGAGGTAAATACGATAATAAATTTCACGGGGCTCTATCTTAAATATTCTTTAACGTGAGATGACAGCATCATTCTAACCACCATTCCTTTGAAGCAAATTCTTAAAGAAGTTGGAACCCTGTGGTTGAGGCTCTACTAAAATTACAGATGCCTTTATCCTTTGCCCCACAAAGGTATTCCTCAGGCATACCAGCACACATGGGACATACAGACCAGACTGTTCATTGTGGTATTACAGGTATGCCTCCACTTTTCAAAAGTTCCCTTTATGCTACTTTGCTTTTCCAAAAGACCTATATTAGTACCTGTTTTCACTAACCAAAAGAAACCCAAAGAGGATTTTTTCACTTTTAAGAGAAAAGGCAGAAAGCAAAAATAGTGTCCAGCATCTTTTTTTCAGGGAGTTGTTATAGAGGCAGCACACACCAGCGACAGTGGTGTCGCCAAGCTCCTTCCCCAAGAACTCCTTCCCCGAGAACTACACTCAGCATGTCATCATCAAACTGCCATAGCACTGAACCATGTCTGTGAGCATCTGTCCTTTATCTCGTTTTATTTTGTGCATCCACTGGCAAGATGTGCCCTAAGATAACTGCTTCTTCACTTTACACTATTTCACAGGAACACTCTACTTTTGGATAGCAAGAGAAACCTGTAATTTGAATAGCAAAAGACTAGAAACAATGCAATAGAGTACTGGTTAAATAAACGATGGTACGCCCATGCCATGGAATACAATGCAACTGTAAAAAATGAGGAAGATTTTTATGTTCTGATGTTAAGAATAAAAAGAAAAAGGTTCACGGCAATGTATATAATATGATGCCTTTGGAGTAGGAAAGAAAGGAAAATAATTATATATTTATAATTGCTTATATTTTCACTAAACACCACAAGAAGGAAGAATAAAAATCTAATAACAATGGTTGCCTACAAGGGTCAGGGAAGAGGCAAGCAAGATAGATAGGGACAAAGGAGAGAAAAAATTTTAGCACATATATTTTTTAATTTATCCATTCAAAAAGAGAAAATAGTAAAAAAGACAATGAGGTGAGGGCTGAAGGTAGAGCTGGAATTTGAACCCAAGTCTGTCTGCTCCCATGTCCATATTTCTGCCTTCCCCAAAACTCAAGCGACTCGCCTGTCATCAGCCAGCCAGCAGGACTGACCTAGAGACATAGGGCCCTGCTCCCACTCCCAGATCTGCCCTATAGTCGCTCCACACCTGGGGATTCCAAAGCACGAGTTCATTCAGGTTTGTTGGGTGTTTTTAAATCTCCATCAAAGATTCAGGTAGTAGTAACCAGTTCAGAGTAGAAAGTCATCTGCAAAGAGGTAAGCCCTAGCAAACATAAGTTAAGTTTAAATTTACGGCCCTTTGTAATCTAAGCATTAGAGTTCATTTGTATAGGGTGAGTTGTGTGCTGTAAGCCCTCCCAGTAACAAATAACAATATATACCAAACACATTATACCTGTTGGCCTGTTTTATAGCCATGCCTTGGCTGTATGAAGGAAAAGGCTCCTTCTGCCAATACACAGCAAGGAAGCTACTTACTCTACAACAAATAGAAACTTCAAGCAAAATCTAGAACTTTGCAGCCTGTCTACATTGATTTGCAATGATATGTCCTTTTAAAAGGAGGGGGAGAAATGTAATTTTCTACCTTCAACTTCTTTTCTCAAGTTTGAAATCAACCCAAAGCTGCCTCAGAAGATATTTAGAGGAATCATTTTCAGTGTCTCAGGCGTTGGTGGTAGAGCTGTCCCCAGAAGATACAGCTGATCTGAAAGTGTGTAAAATTCCCAGATTTCCTGCCCTGTTGCGGAGTGTTAGGGAGATAGTGGTGGTGCCAGTGGCCTTGACTCTCTTTCCAAGGTATTGCTCTCTACCTTAGACTGGATCTTGCCTAAGCATAACTGGTCTCCCTCTTCTTAGGAAAGATGGATCAATATCTCTTTTCTCTCCTGAATCCAGGCCAGCCACATTTGCTTTGCTTCCAAGAATAAAGCACACTGCGTGCAGTTTGTGGTTTCTCCAGGTATGGATGGAGGCAAAGAATGATTCTAGGTAAAATTAATGTTATGAAAGGTTCCAGATTGACAATGCACTGGACTTTAAATTTAAATATGTAGAGCCAAGGTCTGTTTGATACAAGATTATTAAGCGAGAGACTATTGTCAGTGTTCTTTGAGTCCCCCCTTTCTAGACCCTTCTCCCTTCTTTTTGTTAACCTAATAATACCTACTCAGTTCAGTTACAACTTGAGTACCTACTATGTGCTGCTTCCATGGTATTAGAAATATGATGGGAGCAGGCATAAGAGCAAGTTCCTCAATCATTCCAACAAAGTACAGTGAATGCTACAAGGTGTTCAGAATGAGCAAGGAGAGCACAGAAGAGGGGCTCTGGGAGATCAGGGAAGGCTTCCTTGAGGGGGGTGATATTTAAGCCAAAGTTTGAATGTTCTATAGGAGTTCGTCAACCACTAGATTAAAATTCAAGCCTCTGCATTTCAAAGCGCCACCACTACCAGGTAGCTTTAGGTACCAGGTACCAGTCCCCATCAATTTACCTGTACTGTAAATTTACCTGCCATTTTCTCAGAACCATGTGTTAAAATGATTTGAGGTAAGGTGTTCCCAACTTTTGGAAGCTACTGTTCTACGGCTCCTACATAGCATTTGTATTTGTAAAAAGCCCTGAATTCATTAACATACTCAGGCTGGAGGTACTGTTGCCTAGGGGAACTTTCTAGCACACCTCCATTCCCACCCCTTAGATGATGGCCTGTATAGCAAATACTGTGGTGGAATACATTTAAACAGACTGAAACCACTACCACTTTTAAAAAAGGGATTTTATGAAGGTCAATCCCCTGATGTTTGTTTCTCTCCATCTCCCACCACCCACAGTTTCACACACAAGTCTCCTTTTTGATCTCAGAAAAGATTCATGCCTGGGCCAGGACCAGAGCACCGTGCAGCAGGAGGCAGAGCCTAATCTGGGAACTCCCTTTGCACCACAGCCCCCCGGCCATACCCGCCAGTAGCCCCCACCAGCGTGTAGTCACAAAAGAGGATAGTTCATGACTGTCCTTGTCACACCTGGTGCTGTGTTAAACACTTTGCCTGCATCAGACCATTTCATTCTCACAACAACCCTATAAGGTAGATACTGTCGTTAGCCTCCTGTGAAGACCCGAACAGTAAGGTAATTTGTTCAATGGCACAATTAGCCATGGGTGGGTACGAGCTTCAAACCCAGGGATTCTGACTCCTGAGCCCATGCAATAGCTACGTCTCAAGCACTTGCAGTGATGAAGAGTGAAGCCTCCAGGGCCCCAGACTGGTTTGAATGTCAGCTTCACCACTTACTTAGTTGAATAACACTAGGTAAGTTACTAGACCACTCCAAGCCTCAGTTTCCTCAACTTTAAAATGGAACCAGTAATAGAACCTATCTCATAGGGTTGTAGAGGAATAAATGATTCTGTCCTGCATGTAAAACATTTGACATGGGGCCTGCCATTTGGGGGGATGTTCAGAAAAGTTAGTTGTTCCTATTATTGCATATTTACAAGCCTATGTAGCCCCTCCCCAATGTCATTGATGGCAAGGGTCAAGATTATTAGTCTCTTTTCCCCAGGTGCCCAATAGTGTCTATCATGTAGCAGGCACTTGGAAAATGTTTGTTGAATGGGTGATTCATCAACACTATTTTTCTCTGTTATTTCAAACGATTGAGTAAGGGCCTCCTCTATTTTGACACACAATAGCCTCTTCTTGTTAAATTCTATTCCTTAACATTCAGAAATAAATTATCAAGTGTCTAAAGAGATCATTCTCAAATTCTTAAATTCACAAATTGTATGAGTTTTCTTTCCCTGTAGAAAACGAGAGAAAGTCGGCCTCCCTTCATTCTCCCAAACCTTCTTGGGCGCTCTCTTGCATTTCAGGAAGTCCTCACTTTCATAAGTAGAAGAATGGAAACTCACAAAATAAAAAACCCAGGTTGGGAAGGGAAGTGGATTTTTTTTTTATCTTTATCGTTTCTTGAAATGTCAATGATCATTCAAACTTCACTTTTTCCTAAAGAAATTCAAGAAAATTTTAGCTTACGTGGAATATTTTCGGAGCGCATTCCTTTTGTAAAGTGAAGCAGGCTTTCAACGAACACAGGTAGTTACTCAGAAACACATGTGATACAGTCTTTCCACAGAGTCTACACACGCCCTTCCTCCAGCTGAAGAGCGTACGCCTCATGTTCTATCCTCCAAGCACTGTTTAATCAACATCACTTGCCTGCCACTGAAATCTCCCTGCAACCCCTCCCTGTTGCTGGATCCACTGGACTAGTGCTGGACGTTCAGCCACATCCTGCTTAGTCAGTGTATTTGTTTCCTGAGTAACAAAGTACCATAGACTGGATGACTGAAAACAATAGAAGTTTCTTCTCTCAAAGTTCTGGAGGCCAGAAGTCCAAAGTCAAGGTGCTGGCAGGGCCATGTTCCTTCTGAAGGCTCTAAGGAAGAAGCCTTCCTTGCCTTGTCCATCTTCTGATGGTTGTCAGCAATCCTTGTTGCTCCTTGACTTGTAGACACATCACTCACTCCAGTCTCCACCTGTCTTCACGTGGCCTGATCCCCTGTATGTCTACATCTCTATGTCCAAATTTCCGTCTTCATATAAACAGTCCAGTCATATTGGATTTAGGGCTTACTCTAACCTAATATGATCTCATCTTAACTTGAGTATATCTGAAACAGCCCTATTTCCATAGATCACACTCACATGTTCCAGGTGGACATGAATTTGGGGAGAACACTATTCTGTTCAGCAAAGGAAGAGATCAGTGTGAGCAGAGATTCAGCAGCTACCTATGGGGTATGACTTGAAAGGTTTCAGGACGAAAAGTCTCCTTCCCCTCCATAAGGAAAAAAAAAGGCTAAAGTGCCTATATCCCACCATTAGAGTTTCCTTTTATTCTCAATGCCTTTCTACTGTCAAATAAAAGCAAAACCTATAATATCACAAACACTGTCTGGAGGGATGGCGTTCATAAATAATTATCATCTCACACTCGAGTGGCCATTAGCCCCCTTTTAAGCATGACAACTAGCAGAACAATGTCCTGTTGGAATGGAGCCTGGGATCTGTGACTGGAAGGGAGCAGGTGGCACAGGAAACCTAAGTATGAAGGACAGACATGGCCTTAGTGCCCACTTTGGGAAAATTGCCAAGTCTCATCTCAGGGAGCCTGGAGCTCCAGAGACCAGCCACCAGAAACCAAGCACCATGAGGAGGCAAGACGGAGTGCAGATCATGTTTACACTAGTTCACATTTATTGAGTACCTACTATATGCCAGCAATTATGCTACTTGCTTCCACACACATTATCTAATCAGTCTCCACAATAATCTTGTTGTGAAAAATGTGTTGTCTCCCAATTCACAGATGAAAAAACAAAGACTCTGGAGAGTTACGTAGCTTGGAAAAGGTTGGGAAATAAGCATTATCAACCAAGTTCAAAACCAGGTGCTAATATCTTCTGCCATTTCGCAAAGGAGAGAAGTGGGAATGGAATTCAAGACTTCCAATTTACTTTAGCTGCTAGCCAGTCCAGCTAGAAGCTCTTGCTGTACATTCAGGTTTACCATTCTTAACTTCTGCTTTTAAATTGGCAGCCGTTTTCTATTGTGTTTCCAACGTGCCTCTCTGTGTATCTTGGAAAGAGAGAGAAAGAGAATATATGGGTCAATATAAGCTGACTTTTAAAAGCTTATACTTTATCATTGTAATAATCATAATATATTTTACTTTACAGCCACTCATAACTGAAGCCTCTGGGCACCCTAACAAAAATAGCTAAAAGAAAAAAGGAAATTATATTAAACAAAGGAAATACGACTATAAAACCCCAATAGCCAGAGAACTAAATGAACAACATAAAACCTCTAAACAACAAACTACCAAAGGGGGAAAGAAACCTTTTCACGAGCTTTACCCTAAAGGATTCCATGCTGTGAGATCACATCTGTTTAAAGCACCATAATTTATCGATATGACATCAAACCAGAATCCAGCCATTGTAAACCTTTCCCGCAGAAACTCTCAGAAAACTAACCAGGTGGTCGATGGGGGGAGTATGTAGCACGTCGCCGGGGCAACAAGGGCTTTAAAATTTTATGTTCAAATACATCTATGTGAAGTTCCAAATCTTGGGACTGAGATATAAAAATTAGTTCACTTCATGGATAAGCAGAATTTACAAACAGGACTTTTCTTAACAACGATTTTTTTTTCAAGATTGTTTATCCATTCGTGCTCACAGATGGCTTCTCAAACTGCTACATTAAATGGAGAGTTGTCAATAATGGGACCTCTTTAGAATTAGCCACCAAGTGTCAAATATTAGAAAGTCTTTGGGGAGGATCAAGGCTCTTACCTTGATAAATCAACTGAGTTACTGAGGCTATCCTCCCATTCTAATGTTGCAGCCATTTCTAAAACAGAAATGGCTGTTGACGCACGAAACCACTGCAAACATTTGTGTAGGAACCACTGTGACTGCCATATTCCCGTCTGTGAGGGCAATAGTTTCCCTAAGCAGTTGCTTCCCTCATCACTCCTACACACTTTCCTACGGAATATGGTAAATAAGCCTGCTGGGGGAAAGTCTTTAAAAGATTTGTAGGATTCGGATAGCCCAAGGGTTCACAAAACTATTTGGTTTGTAAAATAAAATAAAATATTAAAATGCCAAAACACACTTTGTACCTGTGTTCAATGTTTTTCAAAATATTTGTTCATCCTGGAGTACTTCCAAGGTTGGCATAAATCAAGCCCCACAAATTAGGATACTCATATCAGAAATGTGTACCTAGAGGCCAATGTAACTTTAAAAGTAAACCAGGTGAGAGAGAAGTATAGAAAGGAGAGAAAGAAGGGGGTCTGTCAGGGGAACCTGATGATACAGAAGGATCTATGTGTGTTGGAGAATCAGCCCAACCTGGCTTCTCACCCACACTCCAGCACTTAGTACCGTGTTTCCCCAAAACTAAGACCTAGCCTGACAATCAGCTCGAATGTGTCTTTTGGAGCAAAAATTAATGTAAGACCCGGTATTATATTACATTGTATTGTATTATATTATATTATACCTGGTATTATATTATATTATATTACCCTGTCTTATAGCAAAATACAACTGGTCTTATGTTAATTTTTGCTCCAAAAGATGCATTAGAGCTGATTGTCTGGCTAGGTCTTATTTTCGGGGAAACATGGTAGCTTGGTGACCTTGGATAAGTCACCTAACTTCTCTGGGCCTCCCTTTTCTTATCTATAGAATGAAGAGAAACTGCTAAACAAACTCTGCTCCTTTCATTTTATGAAAGCCCTTGACACTCTTCAGAAGAATAACCTAGGTCTCCTAGAGCAACCTGGCTAGCTCTCAGATACAATATGCAGTCGAATGAGCAAACTGTGGAATGGTACACATTGAGTGATACCATTCGTGTTTGGAAAAAGAAGCCACCAAAAGAACACTGGATGGTTTCTATAAGTGCATAGACATACATGTGAGAGTACAGAAAAGTAGAAATTAATGCACATAGGCCAAGGCATGAAGGTGATCTCCTCTGGGAGCAGGCTGGATTGGGACAGGGTAAGTGAATGGGGTCCTTATTACTTAAATATTTCAGAAGAGACTGTATTTATATATGGCTTACACGTGAGAAAAGAACACTTATATTTTATGTGGCCAACAAAAACTACCTTCTAACTTGTTTCAGGGAATATAGTAATTCTAGAAGAGTCTCTGCCAGTCAATAAATGAGAGTTGGCATTAAGATGAGGCCAAAACTTGGAGGACCCAAGTTCTAATTCGGGATGATGTAAGTATGATTTCCCTTACTGAGCTGAAAATTTCAAAAATTGGCTCAAAGCCTATTTGGAAATAGACCCTACAAAGCACTGATACATAAAGGGGAGTTGAAGCTGGGACTGGGGGAGTTCTGTGATGGGTTAAAACACTGGACGGGTTCCCTGCGCCTCAACATGTCAGCCAGTGGGGCACTAGCCTTGCCTTCCACCATGTACCTGCCAGGTATGGGACATGCACCCACATCAGCATCCAAAACTAGTTTCTGGGGACTCTAATATGGTTGATGAAACCCCGTCATGTTAAGCAGGTCACAGAGTCTTTGGGTCCTCTCACGTGGAACTGCCCAGGTAGACCAATGTTGACCTGGGAGAGTTCAGTTTTGCTCGTCGGCATTGCTCAACTGAAACATAAAGAGCTTCTGTGAGCCTTCCTGCAAAGATGTTTTCTTCTTGCCCATGCCAGAGGTAAAAGTGGCCCTCGCGCACAAAGAGAAGAGAAAATGAAATAACCTCTCACAGCCTGAGACTGTCTGGTGACTGGAATGTACCTCTTAACTTTAGATGCAGAGTGGGAATTTCAAAAGCAAAATTTTATTGCAAAGTTGGTTACTCATATCTTCAACTGACTCTTATTATGTTGGCCAATCAAAGCAAGAAGACTATATAAGTAGATGACGGGGGAGATCACTGGAATTTGCACCAAAATAACTGATGTTTTCTTCCATGAACAAGTTTAAGAAAAACATTCAACTGCACAAATAAACTAGGAAGTAATACAGGATCAAGTCTCCATGCTTAGCGAAGGGAAGGAGAAAGGCTACTAACCTCTAAAATGCAAGAATATCAGGAGGAAGAGAAGATTTCCCTTCTTTGTTCAGTCCATTTTGTACAAGTCAGATCCCACATAAAGCCTCCTGCTGGGAGGAGGCGTTAACTGGTGGGCAGAGGGCTTGGTGGCCTGCATAGTTGTCAGTTTCCTTGCTCTAAGAGTCAGGTTACACACACAAAGCTGATTTAAAAAAAAAAAAAAAAGGTAGGAATTTGAACCAAATTAAATATTAACTCAGTGGGAAAAAAATTTATGTTGCAATATTTTTGACTGTAGAATCAAAAAAATGGAATCAAGTTCTATTCAATCTGGTAAGCATCCTTCAAAAAAAGTTTGAGTCAATTTATGGTTTTGTGTGTGTGTGTGTGTGTTTGTGTGTGCGTGTGTATTTTAAATCAACATTTGAATTTAGCAAATTAATGGAGGTTTGCCTGTTTTCTGGGGTATGGGTCGGTTCCCGATCTCTTTTTAAGTACCAAGCTACTGAAGGATTATTATTTTTAGAATTCATATTCCTTCTTAATCCCCTAATCCATTTGGGGAAAATGTCCAGATTGTCAGCCTAACACATGAGAAAACCTCAATGAATCAGCAAGAAAAAAAAAAGAGAAAACAGTAGAAAAATAACCATGAGATATATTGTTCATCTTTTGTTGAGCTTAAAATGTGCCAAGTTGGAAAGAGGGGAGAGAGGTTTGTGATATTCCACTAGAACATATTGTCACTGTTATAACCAGCCCACGTTCACCGGAGCTGCCAATTATTCCCCAGCCACCATTTTTTTTCCTTTAGATTGATCTCCTGCTTGAGGCTGTTTCACACCCATGACTCTGAAGCTTCCCTAGTGGCATGTTGGCTAATTAAGAGCAAAATCCATCTCTTGATGAAATAATGCTGCCACTGAAAAGGAATTCTACATTTTTAAAAAATTCTTAATCAGGCTGGAAGGAGCAGTATTCTAACACTTGTATTAAGCATAGGAAAAAGGTCCATAGCTAGCAATTAGCAATGATGAAAAGGACAGCGATTTAAAGCATGTTGCGGTGACATTTTTATCAAATTAAATGAGCTTGTGAGGCCCACCAGCTGCATATGCTTATTGTCATTTACTGTTTGGACAGCAACACATCAGCCACCGAGTATCAGGAGGTGCTGAATTTAATAAGTCATTCTGACACTGGTGTGAAACGAGCCGATCAGCATTCTGAGGAATGTGTTCACACTCTGAACAGACAGGCAGACATTCTAAGCATGCAAGGTGACACCAATCAACAGGAAGAAATGATGAAAGCCAGGCAGGAGTGGTGGCAGTGGCAGCAGCCACAGAGACACACCACTGTGAGAAAAGAAAAAGATACATACCCTTGCGCGCACACACACACACACACACACACACACACACACCAAACCTACTATTCCTGGTTTAGCTAGACAGAGCATCTAAAGAAGCAAAGACTTTTCAGAAACACTGCAATGTGTACCCATCCTAGACGCTGTAAATTTTCATTTATAATTTAAAAACCTACACAGTTCCCCTATAACAACCACTAGAAGCAACTGATAAATCTTCAAAAAAAATTTTTTTTGGTCCCCTCATGTTTGAAATAGAGCATCCCATTCAAAAGAAACAAACAAAAAATTCCATTGCATGCTGGGAAAACAAGTTTCAGTTTACTCTTTCCACCTAATATGTTTGCTCTAAACTGATTGCCTAGCTAGGATAGGAAGAGATAGTGTTCCTTGGTTTTGATTTACAGTAGGGTAAGGGTGAATGTTGCTTTCAAAACTCTGGCTTGGAATATGAGATGTGGAATGACATTCTGATAATCCCAGGGGCTATTTATGTTGAAGGGGTGATCTGATACCAATGTCTTAACCGTATACCCGGCATCAGAGTTAAAACACACCAGAAAGTTGATTGCCAATTACCTACCTCTTACAACATGCAGGTGTAATGTACAGCCTAACAAAGGTGACTAGCAATTAGTTCATGGCTTCAGAAGTTTCTAATGCCATCTAGTGGAAATGGTAAATTTGCTCACTTGCACATCAATGGGAGCCACATCCCAGCTGATATGTCATTATGGTCAGAAAACTCAACACCAGAGTCCAATCTCAACTATATCTAAAAAAAAAAAAAAAAAGTTTTTTGCTACATAAAACTAGAACATGCCTTGGAAAATAAGACTTGTCCAGAATACCCTTGGATGCCTGCCCACTGCAAAAGAATTCGTCACAAACACCACCCCACACCACTGCCATGCCAAGCAGATCATTTTCCTCATCGCTGTTCTCTCTTATCTTCTAAACCCTAGAACCTAGAGATGGACTATTTGATAGATTTATTATTATTATTATTATTATTATTATTATTATTATTCTGCAAGCCTGGTAGGTTCGGTAAAACATGAAATGTCTTTTGAAGTACAGTTACACGTTGCTTCAACGACGGGGATACGTTCTGAGAAATGTGTTGTTAGGCAATCACGTCATTGTACGAACATCATAGAGTGTATTTACACACACCGAGGTGATATAGCCTACTACATACCTAGGCTGTATGGTATAGTCCATGGCACAGCATGTTCCTGTATAAAACAACACAAGAGTAAATCAAGCACAAGAGAAGTGATGCAATCAAGAGATGTGGTCAACATGAGCTGTTTGAGGCTGCTACTGGTGTAACGTGGCATACCGTTTTACAGCAAACGTTTTTTAATAAGTAGAAAGAGTAGACGCTAAAATAATAATCAAAAGTATAATATAGTAAATACATAAACCAGCAACAGAGTCATTTATTATCTTTATCAAGTATTATATACTGTCCACAATTGTATGTGCTATACTTTTATACAACTGGCAGCACAGTAGGTTTGTTTACACCAGCATCACCACAAACACATGGCATTGAGTTGCGCTGTGACAGCATTAAGTTGGCTGCAACGTCACTAGGTGACAGGAATTTTTCAGCTCCATTATAATCTTGTGGGACCACTGTCATATGCAGTCTTGTTGACCAAAACACCTTTATGCAGTGCATGACTGTAAATGTTCCACTGATTTTAATCTAAAATATAGTACAAGAACTAAATATAGTTTGCTCGTTTAATCATAAAAGCTGTTCGATTTTCAGTGACCTCTTCATAGATTTTCCTCCAGTGGAATTCTATAGTGAAATTCTTAGCAAGAAAAATAGCACTGGGGTTTTGTGCTTCCTTTCAAGATGGTCACCAAGCAGCTTTAGCCATGGGGCTATGATTCAGGAATAAAAAAGTGCTTCACATAACTGTAAAAACAAAATAAGTCATATTTTATTTTGTATATGAAGATGCACTAGGTAAATAGTCTACAGTCTACATATGTCACTAACCTCCATATCACCTCTAAAAGTTCTCTCCGTGAGCATGGTTATGATAAGAGAAATCACTGGGACCCTGAATGCTTGTGTGAATTAATGTGAAACTCAGAGCTACTCATTTGACGTCTCCCTGTTTCAGTTTCTTCATCTATCAAATAATGAAGTTAGACTTGAATCAACCCAAAAGCCCTTCTCTAAAACTGTGGTTTAGAATTTCAAGTCCAAAATTCAGGTCTTCTGTTTCACTGTAATAATTTTATTTAAAAGTATTAATTTCATCATCATTATTTTACTTAAAATCATTATTTTTATTATATCTTTTTCATTAGCATGAGTCTTGCAGTAAATTTCAGTGTTTGGACCACCATCAATTTTAAAAGCAATTTCTTTGTAAGACAAGAGGGCTACAGTTTAAATAAAGGCTGCTTTTAAAGAAGTAAGCATAGAAAGTATATCTTTTCTACATATACCCATCTTGGCATTTTTATACTGAATAAAATGTAGTTTATTTTGGTATATTTATAAAATATTCTTTCAGTAGGAAAAAACACAGCCATCTCACATGTAAAAACTGAAGAAGGAGAAGAAAGAGGAGGAAGAAGAAAACAAAAGAAATCATTTGTAATTCTAACTTCCAAAGACAGCAGAATGTCCATTTAATACTACGGTATACCCCTCTTATTCTTTGTCTTATGTATAATATTTACATAATTTGTATCATGTAGTATATATAAAACATATATATGTTGATTTTTATAATAGCATATATTTTCTGACTATAAAAATAATTTATTATTGTAGGAAATTGTTTAAATATACAAATACATAAAGAAAATTAAAATCACCCAGAATCTTACCACCCAAAGATATCCTCATTTACTATTTTATTTCTTTAAAGTTCTTTTTCTATGCATAATTTAACACAGTTAAACTTATATTACATGTTCTGATTTTAAATACAATTAACCCAAGAAGAGTCATTTATAAGTCTTAGTTGGAATATGTTACAAAGAGGGTCTTAATCACAGATTAAATCTGCCACTGGTAGTTTATTCATTTTTCATAATTACAAAAAAATGTATACACTGAGGTCATTCAAAATGAGTTCTATGCAGCATAAAATTATTACTCAAGTTCCTTTTCAGTGTAATGCTATTATATTGCTGAATAAAAAAACAGTTTCAGTGAGGGAGGAAAATAATACTTTCTGTGTTTAGTAATTCTGTAAATACAATGTCACTGTCATTTAAATATTATAATCCTGTTTTGGACTAGAAAAATAGTTTTCATTGTGTTTTAAGCAGCAGGAGATTCCACCTAAGCCATGAAGTAAAGAATATTACCCAAAATACACACATTTCTTGATGCTGAAAAGAATAGCAAAAACCAACAATAACAACTAATGGAAACTTTACAGACTCTAGCTTCTCCCCTGGATTATATATCTACTTGCAAGTATCTAATACAATTAGATTCCTGACTGTGGAATCTAAACAGAATAAAAAGGTATTCGTAAATCTTTATATCCTGGCTTCCTCATTCCCAAGTCCTTCATTCTTCAATTGGCTGGAGTAAAACTTTAAGTAATTTTTCAAGTTGTTTACAACTTGGCGTACTGCAGAATTTCTAATATTGTCTTCATAAATTAAGACCATTCTTGGGTTTCAACAGTCTCTCTGCCTAACCTTCAAAACTGTGGACTGCCATTGCCTTCTGGCCTTTAGTTCCGTAGGGAGAACTCCGAGATCAGCCTGATTTTTGTTTTGGGGTAGACTTTTTTGTTTTTAATTTCAGGTGTACAAAACAATGTAATCGTTAGACATTTATCATTTATATCCCTCACACAGTGATACCCCCCTTACCCCCATCTACTACCCTTTTGACATCACATACAGCCATTACATTTCCACTGTCTCTATTCCTAATGCTGTATATAATTGCAGTTGACATTCATTATTGTTCAGCTTCAGCTTCAGGTGTACAGTACAGTTTTTGAACCTGGGCACTTAAGGATCTTTTCTTTAGCCTTATAATTCAAAAGACCCCTGAGGAGACTAGGAATAGGCTTCTTTCCTGAATCTTATCAGAACCACTGTGAGTCCTTTCAATTTTCATTAATTCCTTTGCCTCAGGAAACTTTTTCTTCCTATTTTATCCTTGATTACCACCTTTTTCCAATGTGGAGAGTGTTCTCTCCCTCAAGAACAACTGTTATTTTTGCTGGTCTGTTTTCTCTGGCCCCTATATCTATCGTTTCCCTCATAATTTTAATCTTTGTCCCTTTTCTCCACATTCACTGAAAAGTTTTATTTTCCATGATGTGTTCTACCCAGCATAACTCCATTACAGATTTTAATTTCCAATTCATGTCTTTCTCATGATTCTTCATTACATTATTTTATTTTTTTTCATTCTGTTATGTTTTCACCTCAACCCTCTTGCCTTTTTTAGGTAGTATTAATGTAAATATCTGTAGCTTAAAAAGATGTTTTTATTTTCCAAAATTATTCCTTTATATGAAAAAAAAAGTTTCTATGTAGAAAGATACAACTGGTCATAGCAAATACCCATGATTCTTTATCCACATATAATAAATGTTAACAGTTTATCATATTTGCTTATTTTGATATAAAGTATCGCAGACGAAGTTCAAACCTCCATAGTACCCTAGATTTAATCATTATTTTGAACCTGTACCCATATTTTCATACTTTCCCTATTTATATATGTATTTATAAGTAATCTATAGTAGACTGTGTTTATTAAATTTTTATAACTGTATCATACTAAAAATGGTACCATTTTACAACTTTTTTTCTCTGGATATTATGCTCTGTGGAGAGGCCACATGGAGGTGTCCCAGCTGACAGCTCCAGCTGACATACCAACCGATAACCAGAATCCACCTCCACTGCCAGACAGAGGAGTAGGTGCGTGAGGCTTCACGTGATCTCACCCCATCACTGAGCCGCTCCAGCTGATGCCAAATAGAGCAGAGACAAGTTGTCCACATTGAGTCCAAATTGCAGATTGGTGAGCAAAATAAATGGTCACACAGTACTGCGCCACTAAGTTTTGGGGTAATTTGTTACATAGCCATAGTAACTTGAATTCCCTGTTCTGGTCCCTCCACTTTCTTACCTGTTCTCATAGCATCAGGATGTCCCCCTTCAGACTAACTCTACTTCTCTTTTATCCCTAGTACTTGCCTCCAACCCAGCCACCTCAACGAACTGTGTGCTTTGTGGCAGGGATTTCACACACTAGGTCTTTTGACTGAATGCCTCCTTCTCAAGTCTATTCTGCAGCCACTCTAGCATGGTTCATCTTCCCAAGTGATTTCAAGCTCCGGTAGTCCCAATTTCAGAGTGCCTTCCAACGTCATTGTTGTCAAAGACAGACTGCAAGTGCATAGATGGAAAGCTACATCCTGTAGCAACAGCCACACAATCACAGGCTTCTCTTTGCTACCAGATTCCTTGGGGATATTTCAAAACAATGAGCATACTTTGGAGGACTCTGAAATGAGCCCTAAAGAATATTCTAAGAATGACAGAATAATTTAAATGATTCTTCATCTTGCATCTTTATCTTCCTAACAAGATTACCCCCTCGTCCATCACCGTGGGCAGTTTGTCTTTCCCCAGCCTTCAGTTACCCCAACCACCAGAAACATGGAGCTAACTTAGGAGACACTGGATGACTGATCTGGTTCCCTCCTGAACTCCATCTGGCTACCAGCTCATGCCCAGGGAGACAGACTTACACTGACAGTCTGTGAAGAGAATGAGCAAATCCTGGTGTTCTGCCAATGGCAATGTCACAGGACCCATGGAAAACAAGATCTCAGATCATTACCACAATTGCCAAATCCTGGGGATCAAGAAAGCCCATCCCATCCCCGCCGTAAGAGGCCAAGAAAGAAAAGGAAATGTACCCCATGCAGTTGTGAGGCGTTCTAACGAGGACTCCAGGGGGCTTCACGGAAGGTCACACCCACAGCAGCAACGACCTTGTCTGGCCCAGAGCCGTGAGCCTTTAAGTTCTGGCAAACCTGAACATGTCTTCGGAGATTTAACATTTGATTTTACTTCTGCTTTGTTTTGTTTCAGCCCTTTTTTTTTTTTTTTTTTTGGCCTTTGTCTAAATATACATATTGCAAAGGACCCCAATTTAATTTAGTCTGCAATAAACTGAATTGCCATAGAACTTGAATTTTGTGACAGAGTTCAGAGTTTGGGGTCAGGCAGCCTCGGTTTCAAACCCCAGCTGGTTCCAGACCTATATTACTAGTGTTGTGACCTTGGAAAGTTACGTAAACTCTCCAAGCTTCCATTTCCTCATCTCAGAAAAAATGGTATCATGATAGTAGCTTTCTATAGAGTAATTAGGAGGATTTCATACATCATTGCATGTAAAATATTTATGCACTCAACTAATTTTAGCTACGTGGAGAGAAATCCTACCAAACTTCATTTTATCCATTCACTTTTTGTCTGCAAAATTCAGGCACCAGATGACAGTGGTGTCACAGGTGGAGAGCAGGGTTGTGGCCTCCGCCATGATCACTGGGTCTCATGTCCTGTTTGGGGTGAGGCCATTTGGGCCAGGAAGGGAAGTCCACTCTCCTTTGCTCTGCCATGAACACAACTTCTGCTCCCCAAAAACCAACCACCTTGAAGCAACTCAGTACTTTTCTGACCTGAGCTGTTAGAACAGCTCGGATATGACTGTGCGGTCACGGTGATCAGCACGGTGCAAACTGTTGGTCTAATAGCTACTTGGTTTTCCCTCTGCCTCTCCCCACAAGAGCCCTGCAGGGAGGACTGGTCCCCTTTTACATGCAATAGTAACCTTCTAGAGCACTTCCCCATACTATAAACAATCACTTAGAAACAACAACAGCTTGTTGACAGAGGAATAATATATAAAGCAGCTGAATACGCCAATAAAATAAAACTTGACCCTATTTGTGAACATTTAAGATCTACTCTGTCTCCTTTTGATTCCCTTTGGCTGTCACAATCAATCTTGAAATTTAATAGATGTTTTTTTTCATGTGAAAAGATGTTCCAAGTTAATACTAGACCCGAGGTATTCTGAACCCTTGGTGATAAAAAACAAACAAACAAAACAAAAAAAACTGAAGACTTCTACCTCTGGCAATGGTGGCAACGCTTGCTAAAGACTCACTTCCCCACTGAGAACAACTAGAACACCTGGACAAAAAATTTTTTAATCTATTTGAAGGCCCCAGAGAGCTACCAAGCCAGTGCGGACAAGCGAGGCTAAGCAATACTGGAAGAACTAACGGCTAAGAAATTTCCAAAATTGACAAAAGAAAACATGCCACAACTTCAACAAGTACTATAAATCCAAACAGAATTATTACCCAAAAAAGTGGAAATGGGGAATCCCACATTTGACGAACATAATAAAACCTGCAAATCAAAGACAAAGAGAAAATCCTAAATGCAGGGGACAGGAGGTGGGAAGAAGACCCATTGTCTTCAACAGAACAGTAAGACTAACTACTGACTTCGCAACAGAAATCCAAAAAGATGAAACCCCATCATCTGAGTTGGCCGTAACGTACCCCACTGAGAAGCCACAGGCACAGTCTGACCCTGGGGGCCGGATTTCACTGCTCAGATGGCATGAACACACAGACAGAAAGCTAGATCCCCTGGGACTCACAGCCTTGGCGTTCTGGGGTCCCAGCTATGGCCTCTGCCCTCTGCCTGCTACATGGGATACATGTGTACTGAACCATGGGCGGGCTCTCTTCAGAGGCACCAAGTGAAAGGCACAAATTAGAATGGACAAATATTATGTCACCAAATTCTCAATTCTGCCACCAGTTGGTTAATCTCAAGCAAGAGCCAGAATTGCACTACATGCCAATTTCCTATAGCAACCACTAAAAAGGGTAACAGATTTACTTGCTTGACTGAGAGTAATATCCTAATACAGATGCCCCCTCTGTTTTTGGGGTGGGAGGGCAACCTCCCTTGAAGTATGTAGCTGCCTGACACCCAACCAAAACGGTGGTCTGTTAGCAGGGAACTGGGGGAAACAGCTGTGGAGAAGGC
Source organism: Rhinolophus sinicus (assembly GCF_036562045.2). Lineage (NCBI taxonomy): Eukaryota > Metazoa > Chordata > Mammalia > Chiroptera > Rhinolophidae > Rhinolophus > Rhinolophus sinicus. Next base: position 46,462,280 of record NC_133755.1, on the reverse strand, counting down.
ACTCTACCTGAAAAAAAAAAAAAACCCATAAATAAACGGAGGGTACTTTGAGGGGTGTTATTTTTCATCAATAAAGCTGGTAGGTATTCAAGCCATCATAGTGCAGTTCATATATCAACTCTGGAAGACAAAGAAAAGGAAAAATAAGGAGGCAGAGATCAAGGTTCACCGGTTAGAACAATAAAACTCCAAAGGCCCCATGTGGACTATGTACGTTCCTACTTCAGTGCTTTCACCTGTACAACCCAACTGCTGCACCCTACACACACGTACACGCACACTCACACACACACACACACACACACACACACTCTCCTATATGGCTCACTCTCTTGTCTTCTACTCCAGATCTTCACTTTGAGTTTTTCACAGCTCAGGAGCTTCTCTAACTAGTCCAGCCTACAATAATTTCTCCATTCTCTTTATTCCTTGAGAATTTGTAGTATGTATCACACAATCTGTCATTTAACTACAGTATACATTTCTGGAACTATTCATTTATATACATGGTTATAACAGGTTGTTAAAACAGGACTCTGTCTGCCTTGGTTTCTGCAGGAAAGTGTCCCCACTTTTCCAAAGCAAGATGTCAAACCACCTGTGCAAGCACTGTAAAGAAAAGGTCTGACAATCAGTTTTGTGACCCTTGTCCTCAATGGTATAAAATATTGAAATTGAAAACGCTGGGAATCAGAGTTTTTATTCCCCTATTAGTGTGCATTCTGTCTCAGCATCCTTCATAGGATTGGATTCAACTGTAAGTGAGAGCAAGCCCAAAATAGCAATGACTTCTAAAAGGCAGAACTATATTTCTCTCTCATCTAAATAATTAAATTAATGGTTTAGGGCTGCTATGGTGACTCCATCTACTGTCGCACCAGTAGGAAGGTTAAAAGGAAAGGAGAAAGGCACACATCCTCCTTTTAGGACACTTCCTATAAGCTGCGTATACACTCTTTATATCCCATTGGCCAGAGCTTAATGAGACAGCTAACCCTGGTAACAAGGGAGATGGGGTGAGATGGGGAAGTGTAGTCTTTATTCTAGGAAGCCATGTAGCCACCAGCTAAAAAACTAAGGCCACCTCACCGTGGAAGAAGGGAAGACTGGACATAGTAAGAAAACTAGCTGTTTCCTCCACAATCCACCCCTTTAACACTAAAAATATCCATGTGCATCCTTTCTAGATTACAAGTACATTTAACACACCCATACCCTCCATTTTAAAAGGCATCAACCATGGGATTGCTAATTGGTACAGCCACTATGGAGAACAGTATGGGTTTCCTCAAAAAATTAAAAATGGAACTATCTTATGATCCAGCAATTCCACTCCTGGGTATTTATCCAGAGAAATCCAAAAATACATGCACCCCTATATTCACTGTGGCATTATTCACAATAGCCAAGATAGGGAAGCAACCTAAGTGTCCGTCAATAGATGACTGGATAAAGAAATTGTGGTACATATATACAACGGAGTATTACTCTGCCATAAAAGAAGAAAGAAATCTTACCATTTGCAACAACATGGATGGACCTAGAGGGTATTATGCTAAGTGAAATAAATAAGACCAAGTGAAATAAATAAATACCATAAGATTCCATTTATATGTGGAATCTAAAGAACAGAATAAACAAGCAAACAAAACAGAAACAGACTCATAGATGATGTAACAGAATAAATTGATGGTTGCTAGATGGGAAGAAGGTTAAAGGGATGGGTGAGAAAGGTGAAGGGATTAGGCAGTACAAATTGGCAGTCACACAATAGTCCCAGGGATGTGAAATACAGTATGAGGAATGTAGTCAATAATGTTGTAAAACCTATGTAGGAAAAAAAAAACCCTATGTAGGGTGTCAGATGGGTGCTAGACTTATCGGGGGGATCACTTCATAGATTGTGTAGATGCCTGATCACTGTGCTGTACACCTGAAACTAATATAAAATAATATAGAATATCAACTATTTTATATATATATATATATTTACAGGATGTAAAGTACAGTACATAGGAATATACTCAATGGTGCTGTGATAGCTATGTACAGTGTCAGATGGGTAGTAGACTTCTGGGGGTTATCACTTTGTGAGATGTGTAAATGTCTAATCATTATGTTGTTTTGTACACCTGAAACTAATAATAAATAAATTAAATAAATAAATAAAATTAAAATTGCCAAAATAAAAAAAAGGCAACAACCGAAGCAGTAACAACTGCCTTCAGCTCAAATCCAGGGAATATGAGTAATGCTCAGTGTTCTCCATGAGGACCAGATGTAGCTCTTAATGGTCATTGATCATTACTAATTGTAAGTTATCTTCCTATCACATATCTAAAATAAAAATGGTATAAAATAAAGAATGTAACAGCAATAAAAACTCCCATTTGGAAAAGGGGAGAACAGGAAAAGCCCAGAAGTTATTATTGTTATAGCCCACTGGGCAGGAATAGTACAGTCCACTATTTTCTTTAATCGTGAAATCAGACCATCTGACAGGTTCTCATTCGCCTTTCTGAGAATAACTCCCTTGTTCATTAGCACTAACTTTGTCCTCTGGAAGGTTCTTCCTTATCCATCATCTTCTTGACCACAATTGACATAGGTCTTGGAGAACACACAGCCCTCTTTCACACCCTATTTTTGTTAATGCAGGCTTGGGAACTCAGGAATTCCTGTAGAGGTTAATGTTTACAGGCTTTATTTTCCACCAATATAATTCCTTCAAAATCTTAGTCGACTTTCAGTCTATCTGTTTTAATGTATGAAAAACCACAGTGAAAGATCTCATCTAGTTTTTAGGCCTAAAGTCTCAGGCCTTTTACTTACCAGCCACACTCCTTTCTCTCAACACAGTGGCAACTGAATCAGAAGGCTTGGCTGGGTTCTGATTTTCACAGCCACTGATTACACTGAATGGCAAAGAACTCTGAGAGGAAGTTGTTTGAAGAAGGCTTGGGGCTACAGTGTTACATCTTAACAAGGCTGCCATTTTGTAGCCAGCTCTTAGGATTGCTTCAATTTGGGGTACAGACACAATTAGCTTTTTCAACACTTCAAAGACCCCAAACACTAGACTTGCAGTCAAATTAGAATATAGGCAGCAGTGACTGCCTTAACAAAGCTATACTTTATTCCACCTCTGCTTTCAGACTCACTAGCTCCCAGCCGAATTCAACTGTCTCTTGTAGGACTTGGCTACAAGCAGCAAGAAGCAGCCAACACCAACATTCTGACCTTTTCTTTCTACCATTTCAATTAATATGTGGCCTGCCTTCCAAAGTATAACAGATGACAATTTGACCAAATATTTTGCTACCACACAACAGGGGGTGACCATCTTTTCAGCCTGCAGCATCTGTGTCCTTGTTCCCTACCGCCTGCCTCAGCTCAGGCTTAGGACTCTGTTTCAGGACAAAATTCTGAAGTAGTTAGGATTAGATTCCCTTGTGCCAGAAAACCCATAATAATAGTGGCTTTCAAAAGATAAGTGTATTTCTCTATCATGTGAAAGTTTCAGCAGGCAGGCTGTGTATGCTGGCTCTACACTCATCAGGGGCCCAGGCTCCTTCCAGCTTGTTGCTCCACCCTTCTCAACATGCTGCGTCCACCTCTGGGACCAAGATGTTTCTTCCTGCCCAGCCAACTGCACTACATCCAGTAGGAAAGGGGAATGAGGAAAAGGGTACGCTCTCTCCCTTTAAAGACATTTCCTGGAATGGTTACTAGACTTGTTCTGGTGATCGCCTAGCAAGGTATATAAATGTTGACACCCAGACCTAATATAATATTATATGTCAAATATACTTTAATATAAAGAAGAAAAAGAAAAAAATAGAGACGTTTCCGGGAAATTGCCCACATTACTTCTACTCAATATGCCACTGATCAGAATTTAGCCCCACAGCCATGTCTAGCTGAAAGGGAAACTGAGAAACACACTCTTTATTCTAGGGAGCCATGTTTGCACTGTGGAAAGCAGTGAACAAATATTGGAGGACAACTAGTGTTTTCTGCTAAAGGAGTTCTTCTCTTCACCTCCAGCCTAGTGGAAGGAACTTCAAGGAGACCATTTACAACTTGTCCAATGTCCCCTGAAGTCTGTGGGGCATCAGAGGCTGGTGCCAGAACCCTGCATAAACAAGGCTGAGAATAAAGGGTGGCTACCTGGTCTGAAAGCAGAGAGAGGAGAGAAGGGTCCACATGACTGAGAGAGAGCCAACCAGGTGCCCTCCTAAAGGGACTTTGCCTAAGATGGGCTCCTGAGGAGGCACTGGGACACCTGCAGTGTCTCTCTGTGTGAATCAAATTGCTGGAAAACCTAGGGAATTGCAGAGGAGAGAGTCCCAGAGATGGAAGGCAGACTCTGAAGAATACACAAATGCTTGTCCCAACCCCAGAATGAATCAGCTTTAAACATCTGCCACAGCCAGAGGTAGCCATGTCAGATAGCATCAATGCCAGTCACATGACACCCTCCCCCACTTTCCCTCTCCTCCCTCCCCCACCAACTCAACCACAGAACAGTCAGCAACTTTGGTGAGCAAGTTGGCAAGGAGGAAAGGACTTGTAAAGTGAGACGCAGAAGCTTCCCACGCCCTGCTCCCCAACTCATAACTGTAGGTCAGAGGAAGAGAAGAGGAGAAGCGTTAACTTCAAATAAAATTTGAAGTTTTCATTATTTCTCTGAAACTGTGCATTGCTTTTCAGTGGTTCTTAATCCTGGCTGCCTATTGGTATCACCTGGGGAGCTTTTAAAATTCCTGATGCCTGGGCCCCATCCTGAGATGCTGATTTCATTGGTCTGGGGAGCAGCCTAAATATTAATGTTTTTTAAAAGCTGCCCAGGAGATTCTGATGGGCAGCCCGGGTTGAAAACCACTGTGGTAATACTGAATTAAGCACATGTTTGTAAACAAAAGATCATGGAGTGATCAGAGAAGTGATAGAACTTGCCCTAGATCTCACCCGGGAGATGGAGAACTAGCCCCACAGCCCAAGCATGGAAGGAAAGTACGATGACGGTTTATGATTACACCCCGTAGGAATCCTTGCTTTCAATCTGACAGTTATATAAATCCTACCTCCTTCAGGGAGCAGGACATGACTTCAGGGCAAGGACATGACTTAGGATTCATTGGGGTCTCCTCACTGCCCTGCACTTGCTAGGCTCATGAGAGAGCTTAACATATACTTGGTGCCCTGTTGTTGACCTCTGACCTCAATGTGGGAAAAACTGAAGTGCCCTTTGTTATGCACAGGACAAACTAAGGTGATTCCAAGAAAACCTTGAACTATATCTTCGAATCAATGAAGAAAATAGAAAGTGCATGAGATGCAGTCATTTTGAAGTGACTGGAAATTTTTATCAACCTATGACCAATCTCTATGGTCCAGATTGTGGCCTCTATATTGAAATTGTCCCACATTTGAGTAAATTTTTGTCTTACAAGGCCAAGGAAGGTCTGGCTTCCCCACCTCTCCTAACTAGACCCTGGCTGACCAGCCTTGCTTCTCACACACCATCCACCACGACCACCAGCCTCAGTCATGGGGAGCCCTGAGCCATGAATAAAGACAGCACACTGACAGGAGGCAGGAAAAGAGCCAGGAACTTGCAAAACCATCAGCTAAATCCAAAAGCAGCTTTAGTCTGTCAACACAAAAATGTCATGTCCCAAAGTAGTCTACAGTACCAGGATCCCCCAAGAAATTGTTGTCAAAATGTTCCTTAGTCCCCCAAGCCCACATTTATTATACAACGTCATCAAATAGACTGGAGCTGATTGGCAAATGCATCATACTCCAAGATTTGATGCTTGAGAAATTGCACTTTCCTATGAATGGATCCTAAAGCTTAGTATCAACAAAGCTCCCTTTTCATAAACTAAAAAAAGAAACGCAAATACCTTTAAGCCCATCCTAGTGTCAAAATCGGCCTTCACCATCACCAGCTGCTGTCTTTTGTCTGATTCAGAGACGTAGTTTAACTAGAAATAAAACGTACTTTACCACGAGCCCAAGCTCAGAGAGAAGTCTGCTTAAACTGCATTTGGTGAAAAGAACTTTCCAAACCCAATATATTTTTCTAGACTTTTCCCAGCAGAGGGACTCCCCCATATGAAGGTAAGTTCAACCAATGATGGAGTCCCTTGCTCAGTCAGATATGAAAAGCTTTATCTCATTGCCCCCATAGTATGTCATCGCTAGGAAGGCTAACTACGTTCTAGAGGGGTCAGTAAAAAAATACCACCTGATACTTCAATGCTGCTTACAGTGTCCATATTGTACCCTTTAGAAGCATTCATCATGCCTACCATCCTGAGTAGTTCCAATAGCACCAAGCCACGAGCCCCAGTCTTTGGTTTTAATCAGGTATTAAACCCTGAAACGTTAGACAAGTGAAGCATTTGATGATGACGATAATGAGTAGCCTATTAAAGGTAATTTTTTTTAAGTTAATGAGCTTTCCCCAAAGAATGGCCACGTACTGTACTGAAAAATGTCCGTAGGACCCACTGCACTTTCTCCCTATTTATTTAACTTTATGTGAATGCCATAAAACTTCTTTATTTGCTTTCAGTTAGCCCATAGGTTTTGACAAGATAAATTTTTATTTAGGTCTTTGCCCAGCTACAATCAGAAACAGGAGACTCACTTTCCAAAGCCAGGCTGATAGATGGATTAATCAAAGCCCTCCCCACCCTGCTTTCCTTCCAGCAACCACAGGGATCAACAGACGGAGTTTTTCCTTAATTAAAGAAACTCAGCAACAAGGTGATTTATCGATGACGAATCTTGCAGGCCTTTTCATTGTGCGGTCACTGTTGGCCACTGTTTGAAATTTACCAACATAAATAAAGCCTCTCCATGACTAAACAAAGTTAAAGTAGCAATAAATTGAGCCTGCCATGTACTCTGGGCTAGATCTGAAGCCAACATAAATATCAGAATGCCTTGGCCGTGACACGCTTGACACAATGACATCATGCACTCCCAAACAGAACAGCCTGGCCCAAGCCAAAGCCTAAAACTTAATACAATTCCCCCAAATGAATCAAATTGCAATGGTCTAGACTCGGCTGTGCTAAGTGTTCAACTTCTGGCTTCCTTGCCCTCTGCTGTCGAGCGATCACATTAAAAAATAATCTATACGCTGATCTAAATTTCGCTTTTTCTGCATGATTAAATTTTGGCAGGAATAAATCTCTGTTATTCTCACTCCCCGGGAATGTTTGGAAAGTTACTAAAAACTCAGGAATTATCAGCTTAAGGTCCAACTGCTATGGTGCCATCCCGAGTCCTGCCTGCAGCTACCCCCAGGAGGAGACAGGCCCACCAGCTGCAGGAGACACTGAGGGTTCATAAGGGGGTGAAACTCTGCTCACTTGAAAATGGCTCAATGCTGGCTTCTCTCCTGAGGAACTTGCTTTGCCCAAATCTAGCAACAGCAGTAGTGAAATGCCTTCACAAAACAAGAAAGTTAGCTAAACAGGGCTCAATAGCCCCCCTACCCTACCCCCCAGTCTTATTACTGCCAGGAGATGAAGGGGGGGGCAGAAACCTCTCAGAATGCACACACAGGACATCAAATTAAAAATGGAGAAAATCTAATAACTAATTGGTGAAACCATAAAAGCTGCTATAAAAGACATTTTCCTTAAACTACTTTACACAGGGCTGTATAATTTTATGTCACTTTTTATTTATGTTGCTGTAATGAAAGCTGTACTGGGAGCTGAAAAGCTTAGGAAGAAAGGAATTGAACTATGTTTAAAGGGGGGGAGGGGAAGTCCATCTACAGGGCTTCAAACAAGATTCATTTTGAAATATAGGAAGGTTGGAAAAGAGAAGTTATTTACTCCTAAAAGCCTCTGAGCAAAAATTTTTGCAATGAGCATCTTTCTTCCACCACTATCCTTTCCACCCCCAAAGCCACAACTGCTTAACATTTATAAAGCAGGCTCAATAGTGTTTCACAAAACTAGAATATGAATTACATAGATAAACTCATGCCATTTAAACTAATCTTGTGAAACCGGGTTTTTATTGTGTGAAATACGGAAAGGAGTATAATTTGAGCTTCTAAAGGGATCCACATAAAAATGACCCCCATTTTTTAACAAGGTATTGATGAATTTGCAAAGCTCTATGGGACATTACAATGCCACATTCAAAGATTCTAGAAAGGTACTGTTTATTATTTACCCAGAAGATCAAACAGGCTCTTTTGCCCTCTGGATTTGGACATGACAATTCAGAGAAGGTTGTACCATCGGGAAATGAGGAATAAGTTGCAAGGTAGAAAACCTTGGGTAAATTACACCCAAGAAGAAATTTAAAATTGTGTGGGCTCAAGTGAAGAGCGACAGGGGGGTTTCCTGGAGGGCTGATGAGTTTCTGTTTCTTGATGGGAGGGCCAGTTGCTAGGGTGTGTTCGGTCTGTGCAAATTCACTCGTACTCTTAGGATGTATGTTGTTTCCTCTATGTATATGACACTTCAATAAAAAGTTTTGAAAGTAGCACATATGCAAAGGAGTCTCTTAAAAGAGATGCAAAGAGTGGGTAACGTGCATACAAAAACACAGAAATGCTGTGCCATTCTCCCAGGGAAAACGTAGCTCGCCCCTTAAAATGCAGGGGCCCTCTGAACTCAGGCTGATTTTCAAAGCGAGATGAGGTTGTTTTTAGAAACAATTTGCCTTCTATTAACAATGAAATCCAATTCGGCTTTGACTATTAGAAAGTGAAACATATATACAACTTAGAGGGACCGTTGAAGTATCAAACAGATAGGGTATTATTTAGGTCGGCTCGACAGTCAAGGCCACTTTACACCATTACCGACCAGACTAAACAAACCTGACCCACAGGGTGACCCTCCCAGGATCCCAAAAGATTGGAAACTCCGAACAGGCAGCCCTGACCAGACTTTACAGCCTGGTAATGGCATGCAAACGACACTCCGTCTCTGTCACGCAGCCAAAGGTTGGTGTTGTATATGAGAGCAATTTCCTCAAGAATTCAGAGGAAAATGTGATACTTTGCCTTTTATGTAGGGGGTTCACAACAGCAAGTGTATTTACTAGTTGGAGACACCCAAACCTCCTGATGAGTGCCCACTGAACCAGCCTGCCCCGGGCAGCGGGTGCCTTTCCTGACTCCTGCCTAATCAGTTGGCAGTGGCAGGGATGTCAGATGCAGGAGGAGGGGATAGCCACTCACCCAGAACGAGAAAGGCCTCCTTTGCAGGAAATTTTAAAAGCTGAAACTGTGTCTAGGAAAACATAGAGATTCAGAGTCACTCTTCACTGGAAAGCAGGTTTTCACTCACACCCTCGCTGTCCTCAACACAGGAAACTCTTGCCTGATTGCACCGTGCGCTGAGGTCCAGCCTGTGCTTGTAATTCAATCGTGCTCACCTAGAAAATGTTGGCAGTGGGCAGCCCTGAGTCCAGCTTCTTCAAGGGCCTGTTTTCACATGTTCCCATTACATGACTATACACCCCACACGGGATGATTCAGATCTGTCCTGTGGGGAATTAGTTACTCCAAACAACCCTCAACATGCAGTTGGCTGGGAAAGAGGATGTGTTTGCTGGCAGGGTGGGGGAGGAGGGAGTGGAAGGAGAGGGGTGAAGAGGGAAGGGAAGGGGAGAAAAGAAGAGGGGAGAGAAGGGAGGGAAATACAAGGAGACCATAAGCTGTGACTATATGCTCTGATGAGAACATAAGCTTTGGGATGTCTTCAAGTTCAAAGTGCACCATGATTCATCAGGAACCTTTTACTTTCCTTGCTTTTTCCTCTCACAAAACAGGCCAGGAACTTAACTCTTTAGTATGTGCCTATGGCTGCTACCCAGGGGCCTCTGGACCCTGGGGAAGGGAGTTGTGTCTCTGCCACAAGACATCCAGAACCTCTCCTCTCTGACCCTCCAAGCAACATCAGGCCCTCTCAGGACCACCAGGACGGTACCCAGGCCCACTGTCCTCTTCAAGAGCAAACTGTATCTGTGGATCCTCAAAAAAGGACATGAACCCCAAACCGGGGATAAAACGCTGCTCACAACCTCTTTACCCCTATTTAGAGTCAGAATTTAGCTTTGATCTGTCCTCTTTTTCAGATGGTCCCTGGCCCCACATAAGTCCAAACAAGATACTCCTTTCCGCCTGTATTACAGCACACTGCTGTCGCCTGATTCCAGGGGCGCTGGGGTGCAGATAGAGCACCAGCTTTGTGTTGGAGGCCGGCGGCAAACTTGTAGCATTTGTGTTTGGAATCCTGTGCTTTTTTTCTTTCTTAAGAAAGTGATCCTGCTGTCAACTTAGCTCCGGGAGGGAAGTGTAGACCTAGCCTGGCGATAACAGGAACGCAGCTAAATCCTTGCAGAAACAATGGCATTGTTCCTTCACTGGCCAGAGGGGAGGGTGCCGTTCCATCCAGCCCAGGCGTTAAATAAACAGTCCAGGCCTCAAAATGAACAAGGCCCTCCACTGGGAGAAGCCACCAGGGATCTGGGAGATTCACTCTCCTCCCAGAAGAGAGGAGATTCACTCTCCTGAGCACTAAAGGCCTGAGTAGTTGCCTGCTCCAGTTTCTAAGTGTGCTTCACCAGAAACCAGGGGGAGAGGCCCAACAACCAGCGCAGTGGCCCCACATCCCGCAGCAGCAGCAGTTACCTTTCATCTCCACGAGAGTCACTTCCCAAATGACCTCTGGCCCCCCATAAGTTTAAAGGAAGCACTGCTTTCAGCCCATACACACAGCACATTTCTGTCGTCCAGTCAAGGGGCCTTTATTTCACCCCTCCCCCTCCTCCCCTTGCCCTCCAAGCTCCTCTGGGGGAATTCAGTTATGCATATTGCATGAAATGAGGACCGCAGGCCGGGCCTCTACAAGCTGCTAATTGAAAACCTTGTCAGAAGTGGGGGGAAGAGGCAGAGGGGAAAAACAACCCTTGGCAGGACCCCCTCCCATTGTGAACAGCAGCACCCCTCCCAAAAGGGCAGGCCTCGCTCCATCTCAGCCACATTGCAGTCCTTCCTCCCAGCTGAGAGGACCTGGGGACTAAGGCTCTGGGAGACGGTGCCTGACAAATCAAAAAAGGCTGTAAGGATATGGCTAATGGTCCTCCAGACCCCTACCCAACTCGGGGGCTTGCTTGCACTATGAGCATGGGGTATCTGCTATGCTGGAAACAGGCTGTCTGGGTCAAGGCCTGGCCCCTCCACTCTCAGCTGTGTGATCCTAGGCAAATGACTCAACCTCTCTGGGCCTCAGTTTCTTCTGTGAAATGGAGCTAAGAACTGCATCTACTTCATAGGGTCATTGTGAGCACTGAATATATAAGCATTTCACACAATGCTTGATACAGTGATAACTGCTAATATTTTGCTGTCATTTACAACAATGAGAATTCTCACCTTGCCAGACTGGAAAATGGTCAAACATAGAGGAGGGAGGGCTGACGCTGCTGACTACCCCCACATCCTAAGTAAATCTGGTATCAGCTCTATGGAATCCTTCAGATGGGAAAGGGAACAAAAATGCATGCATGTGTTAAGGTGGGGAGAGGGCAGCGGTAAGAATTCAGGGGAGGGAGAATGCAAGGTAACAGGAAAGGAAGACAGACAAGCTAGAATTTTTCAATCACCCATTACACAGCAAGCACAGTTTAGGTGCTTTCGTCAATGCAAGTAAAGCTGTAAGGCAGTTATGATCATCCCCATTTTCCACTAAGAATCTGAGGCTCAGAACCAATAAATGAGCACCCCAAAGTCTCATGGCCCCTAAATGTGGCACTGAGAGTTCTCTCTGACTCCCCAAATCCCCACTCCTGCCACTTCCTGCCTTTGAGGAGGGGTAAGAAATCCTTAGATGGTCCGAATCCAGTCCTTGGGAGTTAGACACGTTTTTCTAACACTACATTTATAGAAGGTTCAGTTCCCAATATTGACACCTTTAGTGTGAAAGGTTGGGGACTACCTTCTTTGTGAAGAACAGAAGTTTCCAGCCCATATTTCCACGTCAAAGGTAGGTGGGACTGTGTCTGAAGCAATAAATAGAAGCCTTTTAATGCTTCCCGTGAAGAGCTCTGCCTGAGGTGTTAACATCCAGGTTAAGAATTTAAAAAGCGAATACATGAAAACACCATGATTACAATGGTGGTGGCTTTATCAGAGGACCTCCAAAATCACAAGCAATTATGTAGTAAGAAATACCTCCATTATGAAAACTGTGATGATTTTGTGTCTACTGATGAGGATAATGACTAATATATTCTGTCAACAGACATGACAGCTGTCTGTACATATTTGGAGGTATGTATTTTTAGATGCTGTTACTGTACCTCCAGCTATTTTAACTATTACATTTTGTTGACACTATGCAATCTAATAACAAGGAGGCTTACAGGAAAAGGTTAAAATTCCTATTTCCAGCTGTTTCTCTTCCTTACATCATTTTTGTCTCATTATTCACTGGGATCCATAAATCTGCCACTCAGATCCCAGGCTAAGTGATGTGCTACAGGGAAATTGTTTCCTAATGTCACTAGGAAACAAAATAAAATTGAACACCAGGCTCACAGCATTCAGAAGTGCCCTGTCCTGCCTGATAGTCATTCTAAGACATCCTCTCCGCACACTGACCAGAAGAGCTTCCATCTGATAAGGGCCACGTGCTTCATTTCCTCTGTCCCAGCTCCCCACCTTCCCAATTGGGTGTGGGAAAGGAAAGGAGGTAGAAAGATTTGCAAGATGGACTCTAATTTTAAGACAAAAGCCATTCCATTAAATCTTAACAGATGTTTCTCAAGTTTAGAAGATTAAGAAAGATTTCAGCATCAAAAATCAAAGAAAATACTCCATGACCTTAAAAAAGGATAAAACACAAAGCTCGAACAAACCCAAAGTCCACTTTGACAGCTGTCTCTGACGGAATTGACGAGGTGCTATTGATGTTTGGATTAAACCATGCCTCTGTGATCAAGTACTCAAACATGGGATAACAGACGAATATATTCTTTAATCCTACCCACTAATTTTGTCAAGGCCCTGAAAAGCAATGGGTACTGAACAAATGTTGGAAGTGGCTTCTCTTCTGTTTATTGACAAAACTCTTTTTATTTCATTAATTTGCCATCTATCTCATCAGCGTTTAAACTAACACAAGAAAATCCATACAAGGTACCTCACTCTCCACAAACAGATCACTGCAACTTCCAAGGCAAAATCAATAAACGATAATTTTAGAAAGTAAGGAAGATGTTACAGGAAAATGTACTAGAAAAAAAAAATGGGTTCTGGTTTCTTTTTCTTTCTTTTTTTTTGCTAAACTGTAAAATAGCATTGGGAATTCCAATTTTGAGTCTGGAGAGTTTTGAAAGAAGAAAAACTTTCTTTTCTTAAGGAAAGGGTGAAGAGGCAATTAAGTCATTAATTACTGTCTTTGTCTAATGCTGTCCAACTCATCAAACTTGGACTCTTCTGTCTTCATCAAAGGTGGAGCTCACTCTACTTTACAATAAGTACCTCTTAATAAGACAATCTCATGTTTCAAAAGCTGCTCTATGAGGAATTTAGATGAAGAGAAATTAAAATAACACTTAGCAGCAGACCCCAGAGTTTGACAGCTGCACAGCACCCACTATCACCAAGGTCCTTAAATGAGCAGTGAGAAGTTCCGGGGACAAGGCCACCGCTGAGAAACAGGATGCTGTGTGCAAAGAGCAAGGAGTCTTGGGGTTTAGTAGAGAAGGAAAGACAGAACTGACATTACTGCTAAGAACTGGGGACTGATCCACACCTCCCTCCCTTTAAAGGAGACTAGGAGAGAAAACAGGTACTTTGCAGAAGGACCCATCAAATCTGCCAGAATGCCCTGAGAAAGCTGGGAAGACGGTGTCTGAGGAGAAGAGGTAGAACCATCCTAGCACCTCTCTAGTGGGTCAGACCAACTTCAGGGAGATTTGCTGGGTGGAGGTCTCCACCTCCTTCAGCCCCCTGCAGACCCCTTCTTCTAGATAAACCTTCCCCGCTGTCGATTGGTACCCCCATGAAAAGACCCCTCTCTGGTATATGTGATTAAGTATACTCCTTCATGGAGCTTAATGAGCTTGTTTGAAAAAAAAAAAAAATCTTAAAAAAGTGACAAAGTATGACACTCCCTCAGTTTTTCTTGTGTCAAGTTTCCTGTTGCTCATCTGGAAGGAAACACTCATTTCACAAGACCTTGAACCAGTTCTCCCCAGTGACAAGGAGAGAAAGCCACAATACACAGGACAGTTGCACACGCAAGCAAGGAAGGAGCAGGGGCATGCATTTTAACGCAATTTTGGAAGATTGGATCACATTTATGAAAGATTCTTCCTCCTCCTACCAATTTCCAAAGATCCAACCAGATGACACTCTAAGAACCACGATGAGGAGATTCAGCTAAGAATTTGTTGACTTCATCCTCAGATACTCTGCCTCCAAGATGCTAGAATTACGTAAGTACTAGTATAACAACAACAGCTTTATTTTTGTGTGTTGCTATGGAAGTTCGAAAACAAAACAAAGAAAAGCACTGATCAGTAATGGTGACAAAACTTCTTAGCCACAGCATTGAGAATAGGGCCTAATTATTCCATAAACACACTTTGATTTGTTTATGTCAACGTCAAATTAACTTCAAATATATAACAGCCGACACTGATTTGAGATGGTACACGATACTGCCGCAGAGTGCACTGTGTACCTTGTGTAAACCTCTTCTCTAAATACACTCATTTGTAAAAAGTCTCTCCATAGTATACCCCGCATACAAAAGAAGGAACTACATGTGCATTTTATTTAAAAGAAAATTGTTTCCAAAAGGGGTGTGTGTGTGTGTGTGTGTTTGTGATCCCATGTTTTGGCTCACTCTCACTTGTCCCTTCACATAATAGAAACAGAAACACTTTTTTAGGAAAATTAGCAGCTCGTGACTACAGACATACTTAGAGATATAATATGTGCCTAGGAAAACTAAGAATTACAAAGAAAAGAATTTTTTTTAATTGTTGGGGAAAATCGCTATATGCTGAGTGAAACAGAAGAAACGAGAAAGGGGGAAATGGCCAAACCCAGAGCGAGGCCTTCACCGATCATTCAGTCAACAAGTATTTACTGTATGCTTATTTCATTCCTGTTCCTTTATTTAACTCTTATATAGAGCTGACTTCTGTAAGCAATCTACAAATATTTTCCAATGTATTCCTCCTAATGACTCTTAAGTGGTAGGTACCATTAACATCTTCATTTTACAGAAGAGGACACTAAAGCACAGAGAGGTTAGTCATTTGCACAAGAACACACAGCTAATAAGTAGCAGAGTTTGAGAGTCAAATCCAGGCACTCTCTCTCCCCAGTTCACACTGTGTCAAGCTGCTTCTTTGAACTATATTCCCATATAAACCTGGACCCTGGAGTAACGAATCACATTTCTTGCCTTCAAGAGCTTCTAGCTAGAGGACAATTACAATACAGTGTTGTAAGTCTATAAATGTGGTAAGTACAGGGTGGTGTCGTGGGATACCCAACCAGGCTTAGAGTGGGCAGGAGTGGGGGAGAAGATGGGTGAAGACTCTTTAGCTCTAAAGCAGGGTTTCTCAACCTCAGACCTATGGACACTTGGGGCCAGGGAATTCCTCGTTGGGGAGGGCTGCCCTGTGCATTGTAGGATGTTTAGCAGCACCCTCGACCTCCACCCACTATCATGAGCATACCTCTCTCCCCGTGCGATGACCAAAAATGTCTTCAGACATTGCCAAATGTCCCTGAGGATATTGGAGAATCACTGATTTAAAGGAAATGGTATTCCAGGCAGACCTGAATGATGATGGGTAGTTATCCAAAAAAGAAGACTTGGGAGACAGGTACAGGCAAGGGATACAGTACAAAGGCCCAGAGGGGAGAGAGAGAGAGGTTGGCACTTCCTGGGAGCTGAAAGGAATTCAATATGAATGGTTCCTAGAACTGGATATGAGAGATGAGGAGAGGTGAGTCCAGAGGCAAGCAGAACCATCACAAAAGACCTCCTACTCTGCATTTGGGAGTTGGACTGTATCCGAATGTAATTGGGAGCCATTAAAGGGATAATGGCACGATCAGACTTGCATTTTACAGCCCTCACTCTAACCTCTGCATAGACAATGAATTAGAGAAGAACAAGACTGGAGACCAGCCAAGATACTGTTACGTTTGTACTTTCTTCGCATGCTGATCGCTTTTCCTTTTAATTATAATTTTAACACTTAAAATTAAATGTGTTCTCCATATGTAAAAAGTTTTTATGTATCAATAAGAAAATAATCATACCAATAGCAAAGCATGAACACGCAGGAAGAACAAATGGCCAAAAAATATGAAAGAGGAAGTACAAGTGGCCAAGAAATATGAAAAATGTGCTACTTTCCCTCATGATCAAAGAAACGCAAACTAAATCATGACATCCCATTTTCCATCTATCACACTGGCAAAGAACTTTTTAAATCATCGTTGCATCTCTTATTGACATACAAAGAAATTGCATTCTCCTACATTGCAAGGGGAGTCCATACTGGCACTGCTTTTACTAGAAAGCAGTTGAGAAAAAATAATAACGAAACTGAGTTTTGTGAAGAATTAAATGACAAATTCTTGAAATGATCCAAGCATCCAATAAGACAGAGGTTGACCAAATGATAGCAATCCTAGGTAACAGAAATCTATGTTCCCATTAAGAATGATTTTGTGGAATCTATAACAGAAATCTATTTGTTGAGCTGCAAAGTGTTCTTGGCATGAGGCAAGAATAAAAACATTGATCCCATTGGGTGTTGGTAGGAGCCTGGGGACGTGGCCATGTAGTGCTAGCTAGAGTGTAAAAAGGCTGGCTGCAACCCTGGGGTCCTACCGTCACTGGACCCAGGCCTTAAGTCTGAGTTGGCTTGCCTAAAATTTGGGAGTGGAGAGAGGTGTCTCGGTTTAGTCATCAGCTTCTGGAGCAATAATCACCAGTACTGACTGGGCTGGCTGCGCTCACCTCAGGTGCAGACTTCACAGGCAGCTTTTGGAGCCATGAGGCAAGATCAGCCTCCAAGCACAAGCTCCTAAACACAAGATCCTTGAAGGGCTTCTAGTACCCGGTCCCCCCATTTTGCTCATCACTAACATTTCCATTTGGAGCTTTTGAGCAATCAGACTGTGTCTATCCATAAATATTTTTTAAAAACTGTTTTGGGTATACAGGTCCTTAATTGCTTGGAGGGAAAATCTTGTTATCCTGGATTTGGGGCAATGGTTGATAAGACTGATACACGTTAAAGGAGGTATAAAAAAAGTCTCCATAGTCGCTAGTGCCTGACACAAGGTTATGTGCCCATAAATATTAGTTACATGAATAAGTGAGGTGAAGTAACTAGGACAGTCTGTACTGCATCCTCCTGAATTCTTTATATGTGGTGTGATTCAGGTACTCCAGAATTCGCAGCCACCTAAAATTGTCTCGCATCCTGGCATGCATTTATTAGATTTAAATGTAAGATGAAGCATTTCTTTGCCCCCCCCAAAAAAAAATTATCTCTAAGAGGATCAGAAGGTAAGTAACTAATCCAAAATTACATTGTAAATAAATGTCAGTACCTGTATTTGAACTCAGTTCTATCTGAAACCAAAGACGAGGTGAGTTTGGTAGACTGTTATGAGTAATATTCGGATTCTACTTCACCTAAATTTATGGCACTGACCATACAACTTATTTGTCACTCACTACTACAGGGTCTTTGTCCTGTGTCATTTTATTATTTTATATGTGGGCCTGACCTTACTCCCCAACTAGATTTGAAGTTCTCGAGGGTAAGCAGCCTTTTCCTGCCCATCTTTCATCCCTGCAGACACACACTCTGGTACCCCAGTACCTAACACAATGCTTTATACAGAATAGGTACTAAATAGGTGCGTATAGAAGAATAAATGAAGGCTAATAAAGATTTCCGTGACGTGCTGAAGGATTAGACCAAGTCTTATTCATCATTGAAGGAATAAATTCATTCTCAGGCAATAATCAGATGGAGGAAGTGATTTTCAATCTTTAAAGATAGTGGAGAAATCAGAAGACAAATGACAGAGAAAAAAACACTGCAGCAATGTAGCAATGGTCTAAAATCTTTACTATGTGAATAATTTGTACAAATCAACAAGAAACACACCAAGACCCCAATAGAGAAATAAACCAAAGAGCACAGCAGAAAATTCAGAAGAGAGGAATTACAACTAATTTGTAAGTGTGGGGCAATGTATACCCGTTCCCGTTGTCAAATAAATGCAAATAAAACAGAAGATGCTATTCTTACACGTCCAATTAGCCAAAATTGTAATTATTATTTTAATAATATCCAATGTTCATGAGGATGAGATGAAACATACCGTTGGCAAAAGGTATTAAGAGCTTATAAATTAATGTGATCTTTGGCTCAGTCATTCTGTTTCTATAAATCTATGCTAAGGAAATAATCTCAAATACAGAGGCGGGAATATAGTGACCAAGAGCATAGACTTTATAAGTCAGATGTACCTAGATTCAAATCCTAGACCTACCATTTCTTAGTTGGGTGACTTTGGACAGTATACCAGCATCTGTGAATCTTAATTTTCTCATCTGTAAAATGGATATAATGATACCGTGTTTCCCCAAAAGTAAGACCGGGTCTTATATTAATTTTTGCTCCAAAAGATACATTAGGGCTTATGTTCAGGGGATGTCATCCTGAAAATTCATGCTAGGGCTTATTTTCCAGTTAGGTCTTATTTGCGGGGAAACACGGTAGTATCTAATGACAGAGTGGTTGTATAAATCAAAGAAGTTTATAAAATGTTTACCACAAAGTCAAGCGCATCGAAAGGGCTCCACAAATACTAACCAGCGTTATTAACAAAAACATACAAAATCTTTATGCATAATCATATTCATTACAATATATAATGAAAAATAAAAGAATCTGCATTGCCAACTGTAAAGATATGGTTAATTGAACAATGATATAGCCATTCAGTGACATAGTAAGTAACCTTTAATTTTATGAGTGTGTTTGAATTGTGGGACTTTAAATATATATGTATTTATGAAAAGTATGGAATGACGTGGAACAATTCTTCTATAACTAACATGAACTGCTTTAGAAGCTTGGGATATAAAATAAGGTCACATCATCTTCTAATATTGAAATTAAGATGATCCAAGCCTCCATCTCCCTGTTGAGAAAAATCACTTTCTTCCCTCTCTAGGGCACCTCCTCCTATAATAAGCCTGGCACTGCCTAAGGGGGCAATCTCAGTTGCTCTCACCATGTGGCCATGTCAGAGCTCAGGCACTCCAAACCCAACTCATTCAAAGCCAGAGGACGCCATACTGAGAGGCTCAAAATGGTATCATCAGGCCCCAAAATGATTTGGAAAAAAATATATATATCAAATGAAAAATACTATCAGTATTTCCACCATCCAAAGACAACTATAATTGACAGTTGGTATATTTCATTCCAGTGTCCTCTTCTCTGTACAGACTCTTTTTGCTAAGTTATTATTACTATATTTTTAAAAAGAAAGATTGTATCTCCAGCCCTAAAAGAGAGAAAACCCCATCCTGGCAAGGCAGGATTTGCCTAACCAGCTGTACCAGGCTGAGCTCCCCTGGATTTTAAGGATGATTCTCACAAAATCTGCAGCAATTTTCTCCACTCAATCTTAACAGGCCCCATGTGGCAAAATGTGTTGAAGTTCCTGAAAAGTCTCTCCCCGGTGGCCCAGACTTGATAGCACTGCCACCATCATTTTGGCCCTCCTGTATGCTACCAAGCACTCCTGCCTCTCTTATAACATTGGCATCCATTTCACCTATGATCCCACATTGCGTTTTTAAAACGAAATGTTGGAGGTATGATGAGATGAAGCTAAGACATCATTAAAGGTGTCATGCTCTTATCATTGCTTACTTGGAGGATAGTTTATTATGTAGCCACCCTTGCAAAATTGAGAAGGCTGATCACTGAATATCATCAAAACGGAAATAAAATCATTCTAATATAGCAAAGACCACTCTAAGAGATAAACTCAGTTACTCCGTTATCTTCTGCTGTGATCTTACCTAAGCCTAGTTACCTAATTTGGTTGTTCACACTTATTTATTTATTTCTGGTAAACATGGGCAGCAGCCAATAGTTACAGGTGGGTGGTGGCTCTCTCTCCCCTCATTAATTGATTACAATGAAATTAAGTCTCAGACCAAATTCTTTCACATGGTACATTCATTCATTTAGCAAGCAAGCCCCCAAATACTCATACAACATAGTCGACAAGCTTCAAGAAGTTCCAGCTTTTTGCCCTCGTAGAAACTGTTAGGTTCACCGTTGGTGACAGTCATCTTGTGGCAGCTTTCAGCTGACCTTATAATTAGCTTCATGAGATCAGAGCTCTCTGATCAGTGGCTGGGCACAGGACCGTTTCAAAGTGAAGCCTCTGGCACCACTTTGAAAAGTATAGACTTCTGGACTAAACTCCTATACCCCATTCTTGCAAGTATAGAGGGCCTCAGCAATATTTCTGGCTAATCCATAGATCTTAAACACTACTTATTTCACCCATGAAAAATAACAAAGCCTCTGGTGTTGGCTAAATATAAAGATAACTGAAGTCTACCTCTGGACTGTGGGCTTCTGGTTAGAAGCTGTCAAAACACTAACTACGTAGCCTAGAACTATATGCTCCCTCTTAGGCTAACAGGTTGTCCCTAGGATATAGGTCAAAATAAACTTACACACAAATACATGCATGTCACATATACCAACATGGCAGTACATTTGTGTGTACATGCACACACAGATGTGTAGATAGATAGATAATGTGTATGTATATATGTCAATATACATATATACGTGTGTATGTATATATACAAGTGTGTGTATAGATACATACATGTGTGTTGTATATGTGTTTATATACATATATACTTACATATATACATATATATAAAAATAACATCAGGCTGCCTGTGTCAAAGTATTTTAAAGTCAATTACAGGTAACACAATATCCCCCTCATATTAAAAACAAAAAGGCTTTAAAATCTAGATAAAAGAAGGAGGCAGGTAGGAAAAACTTAAAGACCTCATTTCATTTTTAGGGATAAGTTTTAAATTCATTTCATTTGAAAGAAGTCTGAATACATTAGACACATAGGGAAATAATCCCACTATTAGTATAATCACTTACATCTGTCAAATGTGCCCTTATGTATCATACACTTTCTTTCACTCCAGAGTATCCCAAAGAAATAAAACTTCAGATGAAATTGCAAAGGAAAGAGAGAGAATATTATCACCCAGTGTTGAATCCTGTCAAAAACAAAAATGATACGCTCAAACCACTCCTAGGCCAAATGATTACCATCCCATAGGACGGATGCCATCAAGGAGAGACAGACAAGTTCAAGAGAAAAGAAGGAGCACCCACAGCTGCAAGGAAAATCAGGGGAAAGACCTCTAGGCACCACATGCAGAGCTGTATCTCGCAGGGAGAGTTTGCCTGGCTGAGACAGGATGTCTACCTTGACATAGATAGAGGAAGATAGGTGGCCTATCCCTCAGAGAAGTGAGAATTAAAAGAGACTGTGTAATTAAAACCTGACATGTGGTATCCATATGCAAAAAAATCCATGTTATAAAATCAGGAAGCGGGCAACAAAGAGTTCTGCACTGAGTCAGAAGCCCTGAATCCCAACCTCAACTCTGCACCAGCTAGCTGTATGACCTTGGATTAGTCTCTTCCTCTCTCGGCACCTTAATCCCACAAGTCTAAAACGAAAACTGTTCTGTTACATCCCATGAGTGAGATCAAAGATTGGAAAGTGCATCAAAGAGTTAAGCACTGTGCAAATACGAAACATTATTTCGTTACAAATTGAAGATATTTTTCAGAGCCTAAATATACTAGAATGGAAATCCAGGGGGTCAGCGTGGGAAGAAGAGAAATCAAAAATATGTTCTGTGGCAGAGTCAGGAAGCCTTCCAAGGAGGCCTGAGTCAAGCCTCGACCTTTGGGCCCCCCCACCCTCTTTGTCATGATGCTCTAGGCCCTTCTAATGGAGCCGTGAAAGAACTGAGGCAGGTCTAAATGTGTCTCAACGTTGAATGGAGGGTCCCTAGCCATTGATGTTCTGGCATGAGGGTCACCCATCTCCCCCTCCCAGAGAAAAGAGAGAAAAGCTAGTTCTGAGGCTAGAGTGGCCTCCCCCTTCTTTACACGGAAGCAAGAGTCCTGATGAGGGCTCCCCAGTATGGGTAAGGAGTCAAAGGTGATGCCCCAGGCCACTTAGTCCTTTAATCCTCACTTTACTTTAATCCCAATTTAAAAGTCTTCAAACTGGATCTTTGATCAGAATGAAAATGTTCTTTAATGGAAGAGGCTGCTTTTCAAGAAGAGTTGGAGTTTCCCCAGGGGCAGCCATTTTAAAGCCTTCCTACTAATGGGAAGTCTCTTGGGTTTAAATGTCAGCATCACGAATGCTGGCTCTGGGTTCTAGCAGGTGTCAGGGGCCTGCCTGGCCTGGCAGCTCATTTAAAGCAAACAGATGCTTCGCAAAAGCAAGCTAAACCAACTCCCGACAAAGGGTCTGAAACGGGGTCTTCGTAAGCTGGTCACTGATAGTGTATGAGTAACAGACCACCATTTATTCACAATATGAGGTCGTTACTGATTTTCACTCATGCAACAAGCATTTATTGAGCAACTACTGTGTGCCGGCACAAAAGTAGTCACTGAGACACCAAAAATCAATAAGATGTGGGCCTGGCCCTCAAAGAGTTCAAAGCCAAGTGAAGGAAACACAGAGAATAAACAGAAGATAACAACAACTTGATATGAAGGCTTCCAGGAGCACGTGGGGGCCTGACTCTCCCACCCACAGGGGTGGTGCAGGGAGCAGAGCAGACTGCAGGGGGTCTGAGGTGGGGCTGAGATTCTGCACTTCAAAAAGCTCCCAGCCGATGCTGGGGGCGCTGCCGGTGCCCAGGCCACACTGAGTAGTGAAGTCTTAGAGGACACTGCTCTCTGAGCCACGTCTTGAAGAACAAGTAACAAGTCTGCCAGGATAAGAGGAAGTTGGGGTTAGATGGGGGGGGCCTCATGGCTCAAGTACTACAGTGAGGGGGTGGAGGGTTCAGAGAAGCACAAAGGCTTCAGTTTGGCTTGAGTGGGAAGTGAAAGGAAAGGCCAGAGAGGAAAACCAGGGCAAAGGCACAGGGGCCTTTGAATGTCTGGCTGTGGCATTTGGGTTGGATGGAAACCATGGTGGGGACCATTAAACACTGTGTGAGCTCAGAAGAGATGTAGTCCAATGGCATTTTCAAAAGACCTCTCAGGCAAAAGTATAGGAAATGGCCTACCCAGGGTTAAGATGGGAAGGAGTAAGGGAGGCCGATAAGAAGGCTATTGCTGCATTACAAACAGAGAAACGGATGGAATCGGGAGGTATCAGGTAGAGACCATCAATAGGTATCATCTCTCCAAAGCTTCAAATTAACCTTCCCAAAAGTTCATGTGTAAACTCATAGACACAGACAATGGTTTGGTGGTTGCCAGAGGGTAAGGGGGGTGGGGGGTGGGGGGTGGGAGAGGAGGGTAAGGGGGATCGAATATATGGTGATGGAAGGAGAACTGACTCTGGGTGATGAACACACAATGGGATTTATAGATGATGTAATACAGAATTGTACACCTGAAATCTATGTAATTTTACTAATAATTGTCACCCCAATAAATTTAATAAAATAAAATTTAAAAAAAAAAAAGTTCATGTGTGTTGTTCGATGGCTCTTAAGTGCTGTTAACATAATTTTGAAACTCTTCTGTCTGGCTTTCAGAACATGCTACAACTAGTTTCAGCCCATGTCTCTACTGGACCTGAAGGACAACTCAACATGAAAGCCCATCTGCTACCCTCCCACTGACCTCCAGGGCTGACGTTCACACCTTCCAGTCTCAACCCCATCACCATGTCCATCGCTCACTGTTGAGCTCACCTGGAATGTCCACATGGCTCTTCTCCACCTGCCCACGTTGCCCTGTGCTTCCAGGGCCAGTAGTGGGCGACCTCATTGGCAAAGCTTCCCCACACAGCCCTATCGGTCTATTCACGTACCGCCTGCTTCATTCTATTTATACTCAATCCCAAAGGGGCCTGTGATTTTTAATGCCTCCTTTTATTTCCTTTTGCTTTTAACAGCTCATTCAGAAGTATACCTGTAGCATATATGAATAGATTTAATGAGAATAATAAAAGGAAACTCATGCACTCTCCACTTGGGTTCAGAAACAAACATTACCAAGATATCTGAAGCTCCTGTAAGCCCCTTCCTGGTGACCCTGCGTTTTATTTTACTGGGGCAGCTCTTAATGACATAACACAAAATAAGACCTGAGGAACTAGAGCAGTCTTCTACATCTTTGTTTCTTCCACAGCAGTTGTCATAATACTTTCTATACTAAAAATATGGGCACGCAACCAGCCAGTAGGAATGTATTTGCGGGAAAATGAGGGCAAGTATTTAAATCAGTTCTGCCTGGAATAATCCAAGGCATAGAGTCACTAACCCCTTAGCACTTAGCAGACTATCCACCATGAGATAGGCCCTCAGAAAAAAATTTATTTACCTGAATTCTGGTTTCAGTTCATCTGGTGGGTATAACACAGATTCAGGTCAATATCAGACATGAAACTATTGCACTAAGCAAGTGGTCTCCAAAGTAGGGTCCATCCCCCTTGAACCCACAAGGTGTACAGTTACATCCATTGAGGTGTAGGGAGAAATATTAGAACTTCTGTAATATTAGAACATTAGGCCTTCCTCAACCCTTTATGTTTTAATTTTGGGTGTGTATCTTAGAATGGCTATAACATATGTCATAAATATGTGTATATGCAGCATGTACTGCACAGTATAACATGTTACATGGTACAGCAAGTGGTATGTAGCATAGTAGTGCGTGGCACTAAGGAACCATAGTCACACCTCACTGGAATGGACAGCAGGAAAATAAAGTGAAAGGCCCAAATCTCCCCCGTAAGCTCCTAGGACTCATTCATTCATTCATTCATTCATCCATCTATCCATCCAAAAAAATATGACCTTGGATTAGTCCTTCCTCTCTCTGCACCTGTATTGATCTCCTCATATGTACCATGCTTGTTGCCCAAATCATATCAGATAAAGACAACAGAGCAGGCATCTTTCAGAGGCTGGTCATGCCCTGTCCTTCCCTGCTGCCCATGGGACTCAGGCTGCTTCATGGCTCACATCCCTGGTGCAGAACACTGAGTTGCCCAGAATGAGCAAACACACATCCAAATATGCCCCCCTCATAAGAGGATGAAGCTGAAAGAAGTCAACCAGACCCAAGCTCCTAATCCTGGCACAAATATTTGTGCGTTAGAACAACTACTTAACATGGCTCTTTTATTCACATCTGACCTTCTCCCCCAGCAAAGGAAAAATCTGCCTTCCTAACAGATGCATAAGAAAAAGCTTTGCTCCTCAAAGTTGCCTCCCTACTGCTAGATTTTAAACTGCTCTCAGAAAGAGAAAGTCCCACAGATAAGGATGTGACTTTAAGTGCCCTTGATATGGGGTAAAGTAACCTATTAAGTTTGCACTGAGTTGTAGGTGACTTGTATCCAACACTCTAGAGAACCAAGTTTGCTAGAAGGAGGGATGGAAAAGAAGACAACACCAGAGAATGAGCCTGTGGTACCTATAGGTGAAGTAAGAGGGTCTCATGCATATAAAAATAGACTTGAAAAGGAGCCATCAGACCACTGGGCCAGGGCAGGAAGGAATGTTGAACTTGTCAGTTTCGCCAAAGGTTATTTCAGGCCCAGCACTTGCCCACTGACCTCAAAAACTTAGTTACTATAGAAAACATCAATGCTGAAAGGAAGCAGGGAGAGGTACCTGGGATAAGCCAGAGCCCAGGCCCCGACTGCTGGTCCAAGTTCTCATCCAATGAGCCTCCAGCAAACCTGGTAACAAGGTGATTAAACAAGACAAGATTAAAAATTCTGAACCACATTCTTTATTTTGAAAGACTAGCTCGATTCCATGTTCTGAATGTTTTTGAACCACTTAGCTCTACCTCTCGCCTCTGGGTTTTTGATATAACATTGTTGGCACTTCTCAGAGTGCTGCCCAAGTGGAGAAGGCAGTGGTGATTATTCTCTTCCACATCCCACCCCAAAGGTGAACCTGGGAACAATGCACTGCTGTTATGATGGATCAAATAAGACAAACAAATAGACTTCACTTACTCTGCAAGACTTGGGGTTAAATGTGCTATGACAATTTGGGGGAAAGATAGAAAAGTGCACTATCTAAACATACCTTCCTACTTCCCAAGGTTGAGAATTTAAAACAGCCAAATAGTGATATTGAATCCAGCATAAATACTGTTGAATGAGTTCATCTGCAGCGTACAGAGGTGATCAGCTCTGTAGAGATTTGATTTCACTTTAAACAATGCTACTTAAAAATTGCTCATATTAAAAATTAAATCAAAATCATGAGCTCTATTTTAAATATATAGAGATACCATTTTAATACACTGACCTTGGAAAAGAAATATATAGAGACATAGATATAAATATAGATATAGATATAGATACAGATATAGATATAGAGATACAAAACATTAGTTTGCTAGAGCTGCCATCACAAAATACTACATACTGGATAGCGTAACCAACAGAAATTTATTTCTTCACAGTTCTATAAGCTAAAAGTCCAAGATTAAAGTATTGGCAGGGTTGGTTTCTTGTAAGGACTCTCTCTTGGGCTTGTGCATGCCTGCTTTCTCCCTGTGTCTTCCTTCTGTGTGTTGTGTCCACATTTCCTCTTCTTATAATGACATCAGTCACATTGGATTAGGACCCACTCTAATGACCTCTTTTAAGACCTTAACTCCAAATATAGTCACATTCTGAGGTACTGGGGGTTAGGATTTCAACATGAATTTTAGAGGGACACAATTCAGCCTATATATATATTAGATAGACCTACGTATAGTGTACTGTGCACAGATGACTAAGCACCTTTGCCCTAACTGTCTCAAAGTTTCCTATAAAACCTAAGTATAACGCATGTGGCTATGCTTCCAGAAAAATTCTTGTACATTCTTAACAAAAATAATGAGGGTCTGTAGATTATAATCTAGAATTCATATAAAGGATAACACACACGTACACACACACACACACACACACACACACACACACACGGCATTTACCCTAATTATCCTATTTTCCTCAAAGGAACAGCTACTCTTTAATTCTGAACATTTTAAGACATCCACAATCACTTTCCCTAAGCAATTATGATTTTACAAAATGCTGTCAGGACCATCGCAAAGTTTTACTGCCCAGACAGAGCTAAATGCCTGGAGCTTTCGGCAGTAATTTATTATTTACTCTGGAGGTAAGTTGCTAAGCAAGATTTATTCAGTAAGAACAGAGCCATCTGTAACAGTACAATATACGTTTGACTGGGAGGGGGATTTTTTTCACCATTCCTCAAGAGAGTTTGCTCTCTATAATCAGAAAAATATATCTGATCTGTATGTAAGTTTTCAACCTTTTGTGAAACCGATGGAACTGATATGCATTTGACAAACCATTTTGGATTCAAATGTTCTCATTTGAATTTTAGCTCTGAGAAATTTTCAGTATATTTTTGTAATAAAAACGGTGGCAGAACAATATCCAAGTCCTTTGATAGAATCTGTTGTGTATCTGCTTTACCTATACGAGGCTTTGATTTTCTGGGTGGTTGCTTCATTGCACTACAGTGGTCTAACCCACACATTCATACCATTTCGGAGAGACTCCAGATTTCTAAAAAATAAGAGCACCGATGGTGCATATTTGCCAACTTTGGTTTGCAGAATTGGTAACAAGTATTAGGGGCCAGTTGCTGGCCTACTGCCGCCACCTAGTGATCATAACACATTGTTGCTTTTTGCAAAAGGAAGACAGGAGCTGGGACCCGCGAGAGTGGCTGGCACCCACGTCCCCTCACTTCAGCAACTTATACCCCTAGATACCCAGGTGTCCTCCCGCTGCCCTTTCACAAGGCACAGAAAAGGGAAATAATAAACTCATTCACAATAAGGTGACTGAAATGAAAAACTTTCCTTCTCCCCAGAATGTAGGCATTTTAACAAAAGCACTGAAGCGGGGAGGCAATGTTGCTTAACCCAAAAGAATAAATCACCAGTGGTGGAAATTTAGGCATAAGGAAAAAGACTTTTTTCCTAGGTTCTTTTGTGTTTGTTTTGGGGGGTGGGGGCTGGAGGAGTGCCTTTGAAGTGTCACCCAATGTCTCAATTTCTTTGACAAATCACTGCCCCTGCTGTAATCTGGCAGAAAGAGGCAAAATCAGCTGAGAACCCAGGAAAATGTTCCATTCCCCAGACTTCTCGCCTCCATCCTCAACTGCTCCCGCCCCTGTGCCTGGATGGAAGGTGCAGCTCTGGGGTGGCCACTGTGTCCAACAGGGCAGCTCATCCTGCAGACTCAAAGTGGGTGGAAACATGAGTGAGGAATGTTCTGGTCAGACTCCAATCACCCTCCCACAACTGCTAACAGGACTCCCTGCTGCAGTTCCTCAGCAGGTCAGGGAGTTTTTCAGGCAGGGAGCCAATCCCTAGGATGGCTTTAGACAAGGGGAGGTAGAGGCGAGTAAAGGGAGTTAGCCTAGGAGGCAGGCTCTGGGAAGTATGAGAAGCCCCAGGCAATATTTCTGAACTCTGGCTTGGGCTGGTCATTAATCAAGCCCGTCCCAGGTGTTCAAATGGCCTCTCCCCCATCAGGAGTAATGTCGGAGAGTGGTCCCTATTGCCAGTGCCTAAGTCCAATCTAGACGGAACGATGAAGAAAATGGTAAGAATGCACAGACAGTGAGGGCTGCTTTGTGCTGCCAGTATAACTTGCTGAGAAGCCAAAGAGGCCTACCGCAGCCTCCACTCCACCATCACCATCTCCCACCATCACGGAGCCCACGGACGCTGAAGCTGGAGGACTCTGGCTGGTGGCTGGAGTCAAAGGGCTGGTTTCAAAGTGTATAGTTGCAACTGCATGTAGTAGAGCAATATGGACAAAATCTGGTGTCAGGCAGACCTGAGTTTGAATCCCAGCTCTACTGCTGGCTACCTGTGCAATCATGAACAACTTTTACTCCATCCTTTAGTTGTCAGCTCAAAGGTTACACCCTCAGGGACACCCTCTCTGACCCTAGAAACTAGATCAGATCCCTTGTTTATGAATCTCATAATCCCTTATAATTTTTATTCATAACACATGTCACTGTTTGTAATTTTATAATTTGTATGTGGGATGATTTGCCTAATTTCTTTTTCCTACTGCATTCCAAGCTCAGAGTGGGCAGAGACCACATCTCTGTCATTCACCGTCCTTACCCAGGGACTAGACCACAGCATATATCAATAAAGATTTGAGAAATGAATAAATTACACTGAGCCTTTCTCATTTATAAAATAGGATGATAGTACATTCCTTATAAGCTTATTGTGAAGATTTAATAAAAACAATGAATTTGTGAAAATTCTTCCCTGTGTCTGACACAGAGTAGGTGCTCAAAAAGAGGCCGTTTCTTTACCTGTATCTCTTTGGGGACCCACCATAGGTGAACGGTTCTCCCTAACCACCAAAGGTGGTCCACTGCCACGGAGCAGTGAAATTAGCCAAAATAAAAACCAGAGACCTGAAGAATCCACAAATTCCATCACAAGTCCCTGAATAATCAAAACTAGTTGGCACATTACAATTCATCACCTCTTCTCTCTAGGTGTCCCTTGATGGCAGGAAAAGTTATCTCCAGCTTCCCTTTCCTTTCCATCCCAGATAGCGAGTAGCCAGAGGGACTGTAAATCCATTCCTAACATTTTCAGTTGTTTGAGTTATGTTCTACCAGAATTAAGAAGGTGACTTTAAAAACATGAAGGAGAAATAAAGGTTGCACTTCCCAGAGCAGAGTACAGGTGTAAAATGAAACTGAACTTTTAATATGAAGCTGCTCTGGAGGAGAAAGGACTAAGAATATTTTTATAGAATACTTGCATTATGGTCCTTTTTTTAAATCCAGGGTTCAACTTGCATGACCCTGAGGCATAAGTCTACCACTTAATGACATTTATAACTCTGTAACAATACGTTTTGTATAAATTACTGCTGAGGCCTAACATTTCTGATTATGATATATAGAATAAAGTGATGTCATAATGGCAAAGTTTGTAAGTTACGATCTGTCCTGTTGCTTTAAATAAGAGGACTTCTGGAGACAACCGCCTTGATGAATATAAACTCAAATGAACCTTGAATCTCTTCAATTATTCTTATTTAGAATTCATTTTCCTTTGAACTTTCATTTAACTCAAAGCACAATCGTTCCATTATAAATCAAACGTGAGCTTGTCTTTCCTGCAATAACAAGTATGCTTTAAATAATGAAGCAACACCTATGATCATAAAAGATAATGTTTCAATGCACCAAAATACAAAAGGTAAAGAGATTTATTATCTCAGTTCAGTAATGATGAGTTGCATATTTTTGTAGCAACAGACATCTCTATTCCAGACAACACTTTGTATTTGACTTTTTGGTGTATTTCCTTTCCTGGAAGACTGGGCTGCCTTATTATCAATGAGAGAAACCCAAGATTCAACACACAATGCTGTTGGTGGCAGAGAAGCTCAGATCTCCCCTTGTTCAGTTTCCCTAATAGGCTAATGGATATAAATCTCTCTCAACCTCCCTGGCCCTTTTTTCCACCATGAAAGAGCTGGGCTGAATCACCCTAAATCCATCCCAAGCTCTAAAGACTAAGACTCTATATGCCTTTCCTTTTGCACAGAATTATGGTGAGGAACAGCTCAGTTAATGGATGTGGATATACTTTAAAAAGCATAAAAGTACTATATATAGACTTGATGGCTTTCACTCTGCATTTTGTAAATACTTTTACCCATCCATAATGTGAATTACACTATCCAAAATAATACAGAAAAACTCTGGAGCATCTCCAGGCTATTACAGATGAAAACAGTTTGATAAAGTGGCTCTTCTGAAGTTCCCATGATAAATTCTCTTGGATGGGATTGAAATCCCACATTATAACAGCACCAGTGGCTGAACTACCTCAAACAGGAGGCTCCTTTCCCACTGAAAATTTTACCAGCAGGCAGGACACAGAACTAAGCAGGTAGGCTGGGCGGTTGGAAAGCTCTCTTTCCTGTTATCTCTTTATGCATTCCATCTTCAAAGCCTTGTGACCTGTCTTCAATACATCCTCGGGTGTAGGATTTACATTTTTAATATTGGCATTTATGACGTGGCGCTTTTTCCTGGTTAATTGGTATCAGAGCAAAATGTTTGACTCTCTCCTGAAATAAATCTCTTCAAGAGCTTCAGTCACACATTCTTTTGTTCTATCCCTCATTTGAAACAGGCTCTATAAAGCCGCCAGACCACACTACATAATCTTTTGCCTCTCACGTTTTTAAATCTGGGGGTTTATGCTTTAATGGCTTTGATGTGCTTACTATTCAGCCTGTTACTTAAACCACGTTCCTCCCCGTCCAACACTAGGCTCTCCCTCAGCCTTACAAGGCTGTACCCTCTGAGGCTGAAAGGATTTATTTATCATCCAGAACGTTTCCATAATTTTGGAAAACATATGTTTCGAAATTACATTCCAATATCTCATACTATGTTCTTTGTCTTGCATCTGTTCTGTAAAAACAAACAAAACACACATAATTATATTCCAATGGCTGCAAAGTCTACATTTTCCACAAGAGTTGGTTCTTCCACATACAATAAGTTACACAACAAAGGCACTTACACCCCCCTTCAATGTCGTGTGAAATCACATTCTTGTGTTAATTAGAGCTAACCGCTGATAATAGCAAATTTCTACAACATAATTGTGAAACTTTGACTCCTTTCCAAACTTATTTCAATTTTACAGGATAATCTCTTTATTGAAAATAAGCTATTGTCTAAAAACCAAAGTCTCAACATAATACTCAACCTTGCGTGCACAACAACTCAGTAATCTTCCATCCTCCCAGGGTATGAATTGCATTAAATGTATTTTTTAAATGTACTTCTTTCCCTGTAATACCCTAGTGGAAAGACAATAAGTCAAGGCACAATAAAAAACATGCCCACCAAAAAAAAAAGAAAAAAAAAAAAACATAATAAACCTGAGTGAAACAGAAATAATTGGTCAAAATATGTCCCTTTTTTATATAACTACCCCTACCACACATCAGCTCTCTCCTACCCAAAAGTCTTTCATGTCACACAAACATATGCACACAAAAACACACAAACACACACATACACCATTTAAACATAAATCCAATCATTTACATCCACTGTGTTTCCCTAGAATGTTTGGTATCAAAATTAGATCAATTAGCATTGAAACATTTAAAAAGCCCTCAAAAATAAGAGCTGCTATTCAGCTTATCTATTAAAAATAAAATTTCACCATTGAAATAAGTTTACTCTCCTCATGTTTCTGCCCTTGTTACCATGGTCCTTATACTCTTAGGTACTAAAAAAAATTTGGAACTGAGAAGAGAGATAAGTCTGATGCCTGCAGTGATATACTGGTAGATGTTTGACAACCAGCTCAAAGTAAAAAAAAAAGAACTCTGATGTGTAGCATTTGCTAACCTCCATCCTAGCCAATGTCAAGCTACCAGAGTGACCTCTCTGAAGCGCAGAGCTGGGAATAGCTATGCACAACTGGCTCTTGCAAGGTGGTGCAAGGTGGTTACACCACTGGATGCCTGAGTTTTTCTTTTTTTTTTTTTTTTTTTTATTAAATTTATTGAGGTGACAATTGTTAGTAAAATTACATAGATTTCAGGTGTACAATTCTGTATTACATCATCTATAAATCCAGGCTGTGGAGAAAAAGGAACCCTCATACACTGTTGGTGGGAATGCAGACTGGTGCAGCCGTTATGGAAGGCAGTGTGGAGGTTCCTGAGTTTTTCAATATATCCATACAGGACCACGGCTGGAGAAGCAAGTACTAGTCATTGCATGCAGTTGATATATAAGATAACCCACATAAATCCTAGGCCCCATGTGACCTAGTCCCAAAATAAAGAAACATTCAAAGAAAACACAAAGATGGTTTTGTGTCTGAAAAACAGTATCAGTTTGGGGGTTTTCTTTATGTTTTAAACAGGCACTTCACCAGAAATCTTCCCCATCAACTCTCCTTAGACATCTCATTCTGTCTTCAAAGTTTAGTTACAGTAAAGACTGAAAACACACACACATATGCACACACAATCCTGCTTACCATACGGCTCCCCCATTCAATCTATACCACCTTTACTCACACACCACACTCACACCTCATGACTGCCCCTCAATACGCAGTGCCCTGAGCGTGCATCACTCTCCAAATCTGATGGCTTTTCTCCAATTCTGGTGAATAATATTCTCCATTCCATTACAGTAACACAGAGGTATTTGTCAGTGTGAGTTCTGCAGCATCCCAATAATAATAACAGAGAACACTTAACCTAATTCCCATGCTATATCAGGCATTAAGCTCAGCACGTCACACCTAGAGACCAAGTCCAACCTTAATGCTTTGTGCCTCCGTCTCCTCATCTGTAAAATGGGGCTAGTAACAGTACCTACCTCAGAGGGTTTGGAGAAGAATTAACTGAGTTAACGTATGTAAATGCTTGGCACAGTATCTGGCACATAATGAGAGCTATTGTTAGCTAAGTGTCAATAGTAAGTGTTAATCAGTACTGATTGGCTCCCCGCAGCCTACAGAATCCCATGACTTTTTCATTACGTCTTCTGCTAGAGTCCCAGGGGTTGGAAATTTTTTTCTGTAAAGGGTCAGACAGTAAATATTTTAGGCTTTGCAGGCCACATACAGTCTCTGTCACATAATCTTCTTAGGGTTTTTAAGTGACAATCTTTAAAAATGTAAAAATCATGCTCAGCTGGTGGGCTAAAGCAGGCCACCAGCTGGATTTGGCCTACACGCATAGTTTGCTGAGCCCTGTGCTATACCGAGGAGAGAGCCCTCTTTCAACTACCATAGGTTTTACGTAACGTAATACAGGAACTCAGAAAGAGACACATGTATAGCCATCACACATTCCCTCAGCAGATGTTCACTTATCACCTATTATGTGTCAGGGCCATTCTGGATACTGAAGCTACAAAGAGGGAGAAGTACATGCTTGACCTTTGGAATGCTCATAGCCCAGTGGCAAGACAATCACAGCACAGTGTGTAGTGAATGTTTTAATAAAGGAGGAAGGGATCTGCTCTGGTTAGGGGAAGGTGATTGATGAGGGGAAGGTCCAAAGAGAAAAAGACAGTTGATCTATACCTTGAAAGATGTGAGGATTCACAATCAACAGACAGAGGTGCAAGAGAGCAAGGAAGTATTCAGAAAAGTGCAGCTTCTGGAATCAAAGGAGGCCCACGAGGTCAGTGAGAGCCAGATCAGGGAGGGCAGGACCAGCACTCCCACTAAGGCATTGGGACTTGATCCTCCAGGCCTCTGGTTTTCAAACTTTTGAATGCAGAAATCTGTCCTCGGGCAGAATCTTAATCTTGAGCCCTGTGTGTAAAACAAATCTGGTTGAAGCTAAGTAGTAAATCCAGAGCACTTCTCTCTCCAGCAACCGCCTTCTTACGGGCAGGTCAGGACAACCTCTGAGTCTCCTGGCAGCACAGCTGGAAATCCACGCCTCCTGGCAATGGGCAGTGAGCTCAGGGGCCAGGGAAATCCTGCTGTAGTGGCTCCATTTAAACAAAATTCCTCTGAAGTCACTAAAATTCCATGCTCCGTTTTTATCTTGAGCAGACATCCTGTTCTTCCCCAGCACCTCTGCCTTTGCTGGTCCAGGGCTGGGCCCCATGCAGTTTAACACTTAATTACATACCATCTTGTGTTGTTATCTAATTGTGTCTTGAGCATGCTTTCTCCTCATCTGGATGAACTGGCCTGATGACAGGAAGTGCTTCTTGCTTCTCTTGCAAACCCCTGAACAAGCCGCATGGGGCAAGGAGATGCTATTGAAGGGAAGATCTCTTCCAACCCTAAGATTCTAAGACTCCCCACAAGAGGAAGATATTATCAAACAAAACAAGAGCAGTAACACGAAGAAACATCTCCCAAGGCAAGCACTAAATCAGTGCAAGTGGAGGATTTAGTGGGGAGTGGTTTGTGTTTCAGATCTCAGGGTTGAGTTGGTCAGATTCCTCAGTTCACAAAACATTATTGTTTTGGGTCCATACACAATCTCTTTCCCCTAAACTTTTTAGAATTCCCTTTCATCTCCATTTTCCAGCCCAATTTCCCTCCCTGCAATAGACACCATTTTATTTTATTGGTTTTTTTATGTACGAGTATGTATCCTTTGACTTTTGTTTGTGTGCCAATATTTTAATATAGAGAAATGGCGTGTTCTCATGTTTTAGATATCATTCTATCTCTTCTTTTTTCACCCAGAATGCTTGTTTTTAAAATCTATCCATATTGCCAAGCATGCATCTAATCCATTTCTCCTACATGTTTCATAATATTCCATAATCTGTACCCCCTGTATTTTACACATCCAACCCCACAAGCATAGACTAGAATGCGTCCAATTTCCTGCTCCCACTAACAGTGCTGCAATGAATATCTCCATACATGTTCCTTACACATCTATGGGTGAAATTCTCAGGCATATATGTCCAGGAGCATGAAAGCTGAGTCATGTGGTATCAGTCTCAGTACTGCCAGGGTGCTCTCCAGAGGGACTGCACCTGTCCCCTCCCCCACTAGCCATGCCTGAGGGTTTCTGAGGCTCATTCACATTTCTGCCAACACTGAGCAATATTCAGTGTGTGGATTGAATGCGTCCCCCAAAAAGATATGTTGAAGTCCTAAGGCCCAGTAGTTCATAATGTGACCATATTTGGAAATAGGATCTTTGCAGATAAAATCAAGTTAAGAGGAGGTCATTGGAGGGGCCCTAAACCAATATGATTGGTGTCCTTATAGAAAGGGGAGATTTAGACACAAAGACAGACGTGTACGAGGGAAGACAATGAAAAGTGACCGACATAGAAAGAACACCATGTGAAGGTGAAGGTGAAGATCAGAGTGATGTATTTATAAGCCGAGGAATGCCAGAGATTGCTAGCAACCCACCAGAGCTAGGAGAGAGGATGGAAGAGTCTCCCTCACATCCCTCAGTCAGAACCAACCCTACAACACCTTAACTTTGGACATCTAGCTTCCAGAACTATGAGATAATCAATTCCTGTTATCTAAACCACCAGTTTTTGGTATTTTGTTATAGCCGCTCTAGGAAACTAACACACTGGGCATTCCGAGTTCTGCCAATTGGATAGGTGTAATATGTCTTGTTATTATATTTTTATCTCTCTACTCACCAGTGAATTTGAACACCTTCATAGGCTTTTTAGTCCTATGAGTTTCCTTATGAACTGCCAGTTTTTATTCTTTTGCCCACATTTTCATAAATGTTCCCGTCTTTTTCTTATTGATTTGCGACAGCTCCTGGTAAATTCCAAACATTAATCTCTTAGAGTTTGATATTTTACAAACATCTTCTCCCAAACTATCATCTCTGCCTGTTAACTTTATCAGTTCCTCATTGGGCAGTTACTTAATTTCTATTTAATCAAATTCATCAATTTTTCAATTATGATTTGTGCAACTGAGGTTTTGCTTAAGAAATCCTTCCCCCTTCACAAAGGGAGAATACCACAAAGATATTCTCCTACATACTGTTGTACCACCTGTATTGTTTTACTTTAACATGTAGAATATATATATAATGAGCCAGAGAACTGTTTAGAAAACCTGTATAACAAAATATTCCAAAATGTAGTGGCTTAAAACAAACATTGATTTTGCTCACATACCTGCATTGTTGGTAGGGATCAGTAGGGAGGTTTCTTTGTGCCATGGAATGTCCCCTGAGATGGCTTTACTGGGGCTGAAGGGTGCGCTTTCTGGCTGGCAAGTTCACGCTGGCTGTCAGCCAGGAGTCCGGCTAAGGCCACGGGCCACCGTTCCTTCCCACTTGCATATCATCACAGGTGTTTGGGTCTCCTCACATTATGATGGCTGAGTTCCAAGGGGGAACAAAAGGCAAAGGCTATCCCAGTTTCTATAACCTAGCTTCAGAAATCACTTAGCATTACTTCCACTGTCGTCAATACCTGGCTGGAATCAAGGGGCGAGAACACATACCCCACCTCTCAATGGGAAAAGTGTCAAAGGCACATGGTGAAAAGCACATGTCAGAGGGGAGATAATGTTACAGTCATCTTTGGGAACACAATTGGCCACAGGCTCCAATTTTATTAGTAGGCCATCTTTAACATTTCTTAAATTCCTTTATATACATGGGTCTGTCGCTGAGCTCTCTGTTGGGGTACACTGCTCTATTTGTCTGGTTTTTGCCACAACAAGACTGTTAATATGTTTTAATGTCTGATAGGGTAAGTTTCTTCTCTTCATTCTCCTTTTTCAAACGTGTTAAGTTATTTGTGAACCTTTTTAAATACATCTATCAAGCTCCTAAAAATAATCCCACTGGAATTGTTGGAATTGCCTTGACTTTAGAAGTTAATTTGGGGCGCATAAACATAATTTTATATTGTCGTCCCACTCAAATATGTAAAAATTACTCTGACCATGTATTCACAATTCCTTTTGTAGCTTTTAAGAATTGTAATATTTCTCCTATAAAGGTCTTGCCTTTTTCTTTTTGGTTGTTGTTAATCCCTAAATAGTTCATAGTGTTGGTTGCCACCATGAATTTGTTCTTTTTAAATTATATTTGCTAATCTGTTTTTGTTTGTGTTGAAAAATTCTATTGATGCTCGTAAGCAGCTCTAGCATCTGTCAACCTGGCTTAATTCTAAATTAGTTGAATCTGTTGTTTTTGCTGTTAGATGATCAGGTTCATTCCTTCCCCTCTTATTCACACCTCTTATTTCTTTTTCTTCACTTATAGTGTTGGCTAGGAAGTCCAGTACTGGGCTAATACCAGTGAGTGATGATGGAGATCCTTGTCTTGTTCCCGATCTTAAATGGAACGCATCTTTCTCCATGAAGTATCATTTGTGCTTTAAGTTGTTCACGACTGTTCTCTCCTGGTTTCCTCCCTAGCGTGATGGTTGTCTTTCAATCGTCTCAACCAGTTCCTGCGCCTCAACACAATCTTTAAAAGTCGACTCCTCCTTAGCCTTCATGCCTCCCACGTACAGATCATTAATCCCTAAATTGTATCCATTCCACCTCCTAAATTCTTCTCTAATCTGTGTATGCCTGCACAGGACCACCATCACTCTCTTAGGACAAGCCCCACCTTTTACTGTAAAAATCTCCTGTGTCTGGCCTTTCCACTGTCATTTTAGCCCTCTGAACCATTCTACACCCAGCAACCAGAGTGAGCTTTTTAAAATACTCATATAAAAATGATTGAGTCACTTCTGCGCCTAAAGTTCTTCAATGGCTTATACTCCTTCAACTCCTTAGCATGGACCACCATGGGTTGCATGTCCCAGCCCCACCTACCTCTTCATTCTTGCTCACTTCTCTCCCCTTGGATGCCTGCAGCCCAGTACATAGTGTCCTTTCTACCCTACCCAGCTCTTCTCACCTCAGGATCTTGGCACATGCTGTTCCTCCTCCTGAAACCAGGACCTCACTCACACTCTTCCAGCAAACCTCGCATGACTCTGGGGAGCACCATTCACCTCGCTGGCATCACAGATGTGTGGGGTTAACCTATCTCAAAGGAGAGGTAGGTTTTCCTGATGACCAAAGTATCATCGTATCAGCTGGCCTCAGGGCAGTCTGAAATGCCCCTGCCCTGATCACTTGGGGATCTCTTAAATGTCCATTTGGAGGGAGAAGCCTTCCCTGACCCTCCAAACGAGGTCAGGTCTCCCCATTAGTGATTATTACAAAACTTTGTCTTCATGGCACTTCCCGTAATTGTAGATAGACATGTGTGGTAATTATTCCTGATGTGCGTGTCTCACCCGTGGATGGTAAGTTTCAAATGGATAATGACAGTTTCTAGAATGTTCTGCTCTGGATCACTCTGGGCATACGCATGTGAGAAGGACAAATGAATAAATGAATGAATGAACCACATGGACATCTGTCCCAGCTACACAGCTCTTGTCTGCTGTCTGAATATATCTAGGCCCCTTTTCAGCAACTGTCTAAATTTCTACCCTTCTATGCCATAGGATAGCAGCCCAGGAGGTGGGTTTTCCAGAGGTTACATACAAGAAATGAACTCCCCCAGGACCATAATACCAAGCTGTTCCATTATCACAGGAGCCGCCATGTCTAACACGCTGTGAACCATGAAGATTGACCAAATTCTCCTTTTCTGGGTAGAGAACAAGAATAATCCCCAGCTCTTAGCACCTGGACAGCCAGGACCTCACCCTCCTCCCCGTGCTAGAGACCACCTCTCAAGCCTATACTCTTTCCCACAAAAGGCAACCAGGAGCCTGAGCCTGTGACCCTTTGGGCCACCACTTGAGCATGTCCTCCAGGGGCTACAGAAGCATTTGTCCCATTTTTCTCATCCATCCCCCAGCCAGCAGTGCCACTGAGTAAACAATTACCAACTGCCTACTGTGTGCCCTCTTTGGTACACAGCAATACAAACCAATCCTTGCCCCAAACAAATATATGCTGTAGCTACAGAGACACAGTAACACCCAGGGATGCGCCTGATGGGGGAAGGAACCCTGAGAAGAGACTCGAAACAACCAGCTTCAGCACTGAGCCAATCTGAAAGGCGTGAATGGAAATGGTTCTAAGTGAGAGCGGTGCCCAGTACCTGCCCAGAAACCTGGAGCTCTACTCCCTCTGCTGTTTCCTGCAGACTAGAGATCTACCCCAGGAACCAAAAGGGGGAAAGGAGAGAGAGGGCAAGGGAAAACCAGAGCGGAAGGGCAAAGAAAAGGGGAATAATTAAGCCTTACTAGTGAAGTCAGAACATGCTTGACAATGACAGCTAGTATTTGGGTCTTTTTTTCACACAGCACTTACCCAAGGACGGCCTCACTGGACTCCTCCACAGCCCTGAGAAGCACACTATTCCAGCTGTACAGATGTGGAGACTGCAGCCCCAAAAGGTTGTGAACTTCCCCGCCTTACAGAGCTGGCTAGTGACAGAATAGGACCCAAAACCCTGGCCTTCTGACTTTTTCTGGCCATCGTCCTTTTTCTCCTAATCCTAGAGGACAGACAAAGGGGACACTGGTTTCAGTTATCCATCCCACTTCTGCAAGCCCTCATCTCCCCTGCCACACTCACCGCTTCCCCACTCACACACACACACAGGAAACTACAGGTCACTGAATAATCACTGTGTTTACTTCATAAGGAACATGCTATCGTTTGTTTCTCAAAAACCTCAGCAAGGCCATTGTGCTGCCAAACACTTGTTCTAGGGACTAAGGGTGAATACTGAGAGGAGACGAGGCTGTGCTGTCCTCAGCCTCCCCTGAAGGTCATTACCTGTAAGTGCAGGTCTAGGCGCTGAGGTGGATAGAAGGAAACTCTCAGGTATCTTACGATGCTATTGGGGACGTGATGTATAATAATAATAGTAACAGCAATATCCATAGCCGCTAACACTTCTTGAGTGCTTACTGTCCACTGCCACCGTGATAAGGTGGCTTTGCTTAATCTTCATGACTACTTAATGAGGTAAGTTCTAGTCTTCCATGAGAAACTGAGGCTCAAAGGGCGGAATTGTCATATCCAGAGTTACACATGCAGCAGGGGACAGAACCAGACTCAAATCAGGTCTGCCTGACTCTAGGGGCCAAACTCTTAACCATCATATATACCACCTCTTTGCTTTATAAATACCTGGAGGGGGGGTGTAAACCCCACACAAGCAATATAATTAATGTCTGCCAATGCCCAGAGTGGTGAGAAAACTTCAAAAAAGAGAGAACCTGATGAAGACGTCCAGGAAGGGAAAGGACAGACAATGGGCCTGGAGTCACACGTACAGGAGGATGCTGGGAATGGGCTGGATGGGGATTACGTAGGGAAGGGAGCATTGAAGCACCCTGAGTGGTGCTATGGAAATAATTACCACTGGTGGCTGGTCCTTTAGAAAAATGAATGCAGCACCAGAAACATGACAGGTGGCAAGGGATACAGAGAAAAGAAGAAAAGAATCCCGAGTCACCAGAGTTCATTTTGGAAATAGAGTAAGATCATGAGAACTGTGTCCCATCATCTGACTATTCAGCCCTCAGGTTCCTGGGACACAGTTTCCATCCTC
Source organism: Rhinolophus sinicus (assembly GCF_036562045.2). Classification (NCBI taxonomy): domain Eukaryota; kingdom Metazoa; phylum Chordata; class Mammalia; order Chiroptera; family Rhinolophidae; genus Rhinolophus; species Rhinolophus sinicus. The sequence continues at coordinate 46,420,801 of NC_133755.1, read as the reverse complement.
AGAGTAACTTCCTCCAATATTCTAAGTCACCAACCTCAGAATCGAGAGGGTGCTCTTGACAGGTAGAAATAAATGAAAAGGTAAACAAATGAAAAGGGATTAGGAAAAATCACTCAGGGGCAGGGGCGGAAGCAGGTATTTGCAGTCGGGGGGCAGGGGGGTCTCCCCATTGCACTGAAACCCCTCCTAAGGGAAATGAGCCATCCTCCCCACCTCCAACCCCATCCCCTGCGTCATGCAATTTCCAGTTTTATCCAATTGCAGCCACATCTACACATCACAAGTTAGCATGGCCAACTGCCCACAATCCATTCAATTTGCTTACTGGGGACCACCAAACAGGATAGCCAAACTCCTGGAGAGCCGGAGACTTCCCGTTGCACCAGGTGGGCTCTCTGTCTGCCTCAAGCCTAGGCATGGAAATGTGCTTGCAAAATCTTGTCAACGCACCACTGTCCACTACTACAACACAGTATCCAAATCTTCCTGGGGACCTGTAACTTCTGAGAAATAAACATTACAAAACCAAAGAGAACCTGTCCTCAAAAGTTAAAAAGTATTACTGATCAGGGGAAAGGATGTACATTGGGCCAAATTCCACTAAGATTTTGTAGTTCTCCATTATTAAGAAGTCCTGCCGAAGTGGGCACGATTTTAACTGTTTGGTTTTAAGCTTAAATATATATATATACACACACACACGAGGTCGACCAATTAAGTTCACAAACTCATCCTACAAAAAGTGCTACATACCTCATTGCTGAATATCACTACGGTCACCTTCGAAGTACTCCCCTTGGGGAGCTATGCACTGACACTAGTGCCAAGTCCACCCTTCAAAGCAATTTTGGAACTCTTTCTCTGAAATGGCCATCAGAGCTATTGTCATATTACCCTTGATGTCCTGAATGTCATCAAAATGTCTTCCTTTCAATATTTGCTTTATCTTCGGGTAAAGAAAAAAGTCACTGGAGGACCAGATAAGGTGAGTAGGGAGGGTGTTCCAATACAGTTATTTGTTTACTGGCTAAAAACTCCCTCACAGACAGTGCCGTGTGAGCTGGTGCACTGTCGTGATGCAAGAGCCATGAATTGTTGGCGAAAAGTTCAAGTCATCTAACTTTTTCATGCAGCCTTTTCAGCACTTCCAAATAGTAAATTGGTTAACTGTGTCCAGTTGGTACAAATTCATAATGAATAATCCCTCTGATAAACAAAAAAGGTTAGCAACATCGTTGCAACAAGTTCGCAAACTTAATTGTCAGACCTCGTATGTATACACAAATACACACACACATACATACACACACATATAGTAATTTTACCATTTAAACTATGTAAACTATATAAGACGGCAACCACAAAATTGAAATTTTGTCTTTCAAAGGGTTTTATATACTCCTCTAACTGAAAACAGCCTCACAATAAAAAGATCTAGTTTTACAAGTGAGCCCAACCCAAAATAGTAACTATGGCCTTAAGAGCTATTATCCCATTGCTGTATGAAGGATATAGGGCATATAAATGCCCATTAACACAACTAAGCATAATAATCTCATTTATAAAGTATCCTTTGCTGGGGCCCTTGTAGCACCCCACAATTATACCACCCCAATTAAAACATCCTACAAGCCTAATAGACTCGCCCTGAAAGACACCACCCTGTAAAAGCGTGATCCACCCCAGCAAAAACTCCTGACGGAGGGGGCTCTCAGGCAAGGTGGTGGCAGCAAAAGGGGTTTTCAGATGGAAGGAGAGCATGTTAGGCATCTAGTTCCCATGCTCAATGCCTGCCAAAGTACACAGGAGTGAATAATGGCCCCAAAGCAAAGCGTTACAAGGAGGGCTGTCCGGTGTCCATCTCAGTCTTGCCTTGTAAATTTGGCATTTCCTTGTTACCAATGAACACATCTGGGTTCTAAACTTGAGGAATCCGAATGACAGTTTCTACTGAAAAGAAAGAGGACCGCTTCTGTTGCAGAGACCTATCTGGAGCATGGAATTCGGAAACCTTTCAACCTTTGCCAACTCCAAGTTACTCTGAGCAATTTGCAGGGTCACAGCCGTGTGTGTGTGTGTGTGTGTGTGTGTGTGTGTGTGTGTGTGTGTGTGTGTGTGTGTGTGTGTGTGTTGCAGAGGGGAGGTTCTCATCTGTCTCATCTGCTATTAGACAATTTTATCATAGCAAAATAGAAAGACACCTCTCGAAATTTACCTTCCATTCCTAGACATCAGTGGATACTTGAAATATCCAAAAGACCTAAGAATCTACTAAACTAAATGTCTCCACAGTCTTTAGTGAGAGTGAACACTGCCCTCTGTCTGTACCGGGGGGCGGGGGGAAGCACGCAGCAAAAAAGAAAAGAAAAGATCTATTATTCAGCAACAGACAGAGGCTGCCACACAATACTGTGTTCCAACAAGTGCCTCATGCCCAACAATGTAGCCAAGTTTCTATTAATGTTAGTGTGAGGATTCTGCCAGACAGGTATTCTCATCCATCTGGTAGGAGAGCCGATTGTTTGAGCCTCTCTGAAAAGCAATCTTTCAGTCGCTACTATGACCCTTTAAAATTCCCAGATCCTTTGACCTGCTTCTGGAAATATATTCTAAGGAAATCAGCAAAATGTGGTCAAGGAGCAAAGCATGCTGATGCTCAGCACAGAACTGTTGAATCTACAAAGAGATGGGAAATGATCTGATAGTTCAGCAAGAGGGAACAGTCACGTAAATTCTGGTAAATCCATAGACAAAATATTATATCGACTTTAAAAATGATGTTCACTTCTACAAAAAACACAAAATAAGATCTGAATAAAAGGGAACAAAAACTTCCACAATTGGCTTAAGAAATTAAGAACTTGAAGAGACTAATAAGTATTAATAAAACTGAAATTCCCCCAAAACTCTAGCCCCAACTGTGGGCCCGACTTTCCTCTTTCCTCATGGAAACAGCTCCCCTCACCCTTAGAGGGAAGTAAATGGCACTGTCAACCCAGCAGAGGGCACTGGACCTTGGCTGGGCATTTCCAAATGTCCTACTCTGTGCACTGTAGTCAGTCCACGTATGGACAATCATGTTCAAAGTCCTCTGGGGGACTCACGAATACTGAGAAAAAGTGAGTCTCTCTCCTTCTGATATCAATAACCAGACATTCAAATAACCTGATGCTGCAGTGGGCGCCATTGTTCCTACCATAGAGAGACTAAAACAGGAAAGCAAAAGGAAGCACAGTTAAGGAAGAATTTTTTGAAAGAGAGACAGAGAGAGCTGATGATCATCTTGGGACCTCTGGATCCAGCCAGGCCTGAAGCCTTCTTCACCCTTCAGAGCTCTCATTCAAGAGACCCAATAAATATTCTCTTTTGCTTTAAAAAAAAAGGGGGGAGGGGGACAAAAATTGTGTTCCTGGACAGGAAGTGTTAGCAGTGTAAAGATGTCAATTCTCTCCATCTTATTCCATAACTTCAAAGTGATCCTCATCAAAATCACAAAAAGGATTTTGTTTCTTGTTCATTTTGTTGGGAGGACAGAAATTTGACAAAATGACTCTATAGTCATCTGGAAAAAAACAGTCCATGTGAAAATAGCCAAGAAATATTTCTTTAAAGGAAGAACAGTGAGCATACTGTAGACTTCGCCATTATGAAAATACATTATAAAGTTACAGTAATTAAAACAATATGGTACAAAGGTAGGACCAGATTAATAGTCCAATGGAACAGAGGAGGAAGTTCAGAGGAGGCCAAAGTAGACATGAGAATTTAGTACATGATAAAGGTGACATGCCAAATCAGAAGGGAAAAAAATCGATTATTCAATAAATGGTATAAGACAACTAGCTAGGTATTTGGAAATAAATTTAAAATGAAATGGAGCCCTATATTACATCTTTTGATTTTAACATAAAATAAAAATATTTTTTAAATATTGCTAATAGGGTAGATAGGTGAATTGTCTAAATTATCTTGGAATAAATTAGACCCTTCTTAACATGAAATAAAATAATTGAAAGAAAAGACTAATAAATTTGATTTCATCAACATTTGAAATTACTGTAAGTAAAAACACCATAATCAAGGTAAAAGACAAAAATTTGTGGAACTACTTTGAACATATATGACAAATAGCTAATTTCCTTATATCTAAAGACATAGAACATATCAATAAGAAACCTACCAACAACATGACAAAAAAATATTCAAAGTACACAAATAGTGTTTTGTACAAGAAGTGACCAATAAATGTGTGAATAAATGTACAGCCTCAATAATAATGAATGACACAAATTAAAACAACAGTAAGATTTTTTCATTTGTTTGTTTGTTTGTTTTAGACCCCATTGTTCATAAGGGTGTGAGACATCAGAAAGCTAATGTATAGCTGGTGAGAATATAAATTAATAAACAGATTTTGAGGGCAATTTTCCCATATCCATCAGTATTTTAAATGTGAACCTTCCCCTTAGCCCAAAATTTCCACTTCCAAGAATTAATCCTACATAAACACTCACACTTGTGCATAGGAATATATGTGCAAAGATGTTCAATGTAGAGTTGTTCATAATAGTAAAAAAATGGAAACCACTTAAAAAGCCATCAATAGGAGTTTGGTTAAGGATGAGCTTTCCATGGAACAGAATACCTTGCAGCAGTTTAAAAGAATGAAATGGATTTCAATACAGTAACAAAAAAGATGTCCAAGATATACTAAGTGCAAAAGTCATGTTGAAAACTGTATGAATAACATAAATCATGTTTTGTATGTCTACAAATGTAAAACTAACATCTGGAGGGAAACATAAGAAATTGTTAAAATGGGTTACAGGAAGTGAGGAAATGAACATATGAGTGGAGGAAGTGTGTTTCCTTGTTATTCCATATTCCATATCTTTCTTTTTTTGTTTGTTTGTTTGTTTGTTTATTAGTTTCAGGTACACAAGACAAAGTAATACTTAGATGTTTATCATTTATATCCCTCACATTGTATGAACCCCCATCCACTATCCCTCTGACATCACACTGAGCCATTACATTTCCACTGTCTCTATTCCTAATGCTGTACTCCACTTCTTGTAAGTACATACATACACACACACACATACACACACACACACACATATATATATATAATTATAGTTGGCATTCATTATTGTTCAGCTTCAGGTGTACAGTGCAGTGATGAGGCATCTACATCATCCCTGAGGTGGTCTCCTAATGAGACAAGAGTCCATTGGATACCCTACAAAATCTTTACAACATTATTGATTACATTCCCCAAATTAATTTTCAAAACCCCATGGCCATCTTGTGGTTACTGACTGTTTTCTAATCCCCTCACCTTCCCCTTACCCCCACCCCCCTCCCAACTAGCAACCCTCAGTTTTTCCTCTATGTCTCCAAAACTGTTTCTGATTAGTTCATTCACTTATTCTTTTCTTTAGATTCCACATATAAGTGAGACCATATGGTATTTGTCTTTCTCTGTCTGACTTATTTCACTTAACTTAATGTTCTCTAGGTCCATCCATGTTGTTGCAAATGGTAAGATTTCTTTCTTCTTTATGTCTGTGTAATACTCCATTGTATAAATGTACCACAGTTTCTTAATCCAGTCGTCTACCGATGGACATTTCAGTTGTTTCCATGTCTTGGCTATTGTGTATAGTGCTGCAATAAACATAGGAGTGCGTAAAGATTCTTGAATTAGAGTTTTGGATTTCTCCGGATAGATACCTAGGAGTGAAATTGCTGGATCATAAGGTAGTCCCATTTTCAGATTTTTGAGATACCTCCATACTGCTTTCCATAGTGGCTGCACCAATCTGCAATCCCACCAACAGTGCACAAGCGTTCCCTTTTCTCCACATCCGCCCAGCACTTGTTGTTTGTTGATTTACTGATGATAGCCATTTTGACTGGGGTGAGGTGGTATCTCATTGTGGTTTTTATTTGCATTTCTCTGATGGTTAGTGAGGTTGAGCATTTTTTCATATGTCTGTTTGCCATCTGTATGTCCTTTTTAGAAAAATGTCTCTTCATGTCCTCTGCCCATTTTTTAATTGGGTTGTTTGTTTTTTTTGGAGTTGAGTTGAGTGAGTTTTTTATAAATTTGTGATATTAACCCCTTATCAGATATATCATTGGCAAATATCTTTTCCCATTCAATAGGATCTCTTTTTGTTTTATTGATGGTTTCTTTTGCTCTGAAAAAACTTTTCAGTTTGATGTAATCCCACATGTTTATTTTTTCTCTTACATCCCTCGTGCAAGGGGATATATCAGTAAAAATATTACTCCAGTTAATGTCTGTGAAGTTTCTTCCTATATTTTCTTCTAGGAATTTTATGGTTTCAGATCTTACATTTAAGTCTTTAAGCCATTTTGAATTTATTTTTGTATATGGTGTAAGGAGGTGGTCCAGCTTCATTTTTTTGAATGTGTCTATCCCAGCATTATTTATTGAATAGACTGTCTTTACCCCACCGTACATTCTTGCTTCCATTGTCATAGATTAAATGGCCATATAGGCATGGATTTATTTCTGGACTCTCTATTCTGTTCCATTGATCTATGTGTCTGTTTTTATGCCAGTATCATGCTGTTTTGATTACTATAGCCTTGTAGTATAATTTGATGTCAGGTATTGTTATACCTCCCACTTTGTTCTTATTTCTCAAGATTGCTGTGGCTATCCGGGGTCTTTTATGGTCCCATATAAATTTTAGGATTATATATTCTATTTCTGTGAAAAACTTCGTCGGTAGTTTGATAGGAATTGCGTTGAATATGTATATTGCCTTAGGCAGTATGGACATTTTAACTATTTGTTAAATCTATTTGTATCCTCTTTCATTTCTTTCTTCAGTGTCTTATAATTTTCTGAGTACAGATCTTTTACTTCTTTGGTTAAATTTATTCCCAGGTATTTTATAGTCTTTGAAGCAATTGTAAATGGGATTGTTTTTTGTTTTTTTTATTTCTCCTTCTGATGTTTTATTATTGGTATATACAAATGCAACTGATTTCTGAATATTAATTTTGTATCCTGCTACTTTACTAAATTCATCTATCAGCTCTAATAGTTTCTTGGTGGAGTCTTTAGGGTTCTCTCTATATCATGTCATCTGCATATAATGACAATTTTACTTCCTCCTTACCTATTTGGATGCCTTTTATTTCTTTTTCTTCTCTGATTGCTGTGGCTAGAACTTCCAGCACTATGTTGAATAGAAGTGGAGAAAGTGGGCAACCTTGCCTTGTTCCTGATCTTAAGGGGAATGGTTTTAGCTTTTCCCCATTGAGTATGATGTTAACTGTGGGTTTATCATATATGGCCTTTATAATGTTGAGATATGATCCCTCTATTCCCACTTTCTTAAGGGTTTTTATCATAAATGAATGCTGGGTTTTATCAAATGCTTTTTCTGCATCTATTGATATGATCATGTGATTTTTATTTTTAATTTTGTTAATGTGGTGTATCACATTAGTTGATTTGCGGATGTTGAACCACATTTGCATACCAGGGATGAATCCCACTTGATCATAGTGTATGATCTTTTTAATGTATTGCTGAATTCTGTTCGCTAATATTTTGTTGAGGATTTTTGCATCTATATTCATTAGAGATATCGGCCTGTAGTTTTCTTTTTTTGTGGTGTCTTTATCTGATTTTGGGGTCAGGGTGATAGTGGCTTTGTCAAAAATGTTTGGGAGTCTTCCCTCCTTCTGGATTTTTTGGAAGAGCTTGAGGAGAATAGGTGATAATTCTTTTTTGAACGTTTTGTAAAATTCACTTGTAAAGCCAACTGGTCCAGGGCTTTTGTTTGTTGGGATATTGTTGATTACTGATTCAATTTCCCTGGTGGTAATCAGTCTATTCAGGTTTTCTGTTTCTACTTGAGTTAGCCTTGAAAGGTTGTACGCCTCTAGAAAATTGTCCATTTCTTCCAGATTGTCAAATTTGTTGGCATATAGTTGCTCATAGTAATTTCTTAAAATTTTTTGTATTTCTGCAGTGTCTGTTGTTACTTCTCCTCTTTCATTTCTGATTTTATTAATTTGGGTCCTCTCTCTCTTTTTTTTAATGAGTCTGGCTAAAGGTTTGTCAATTTTGTTTATCTTCTCTAAGAACCAACTCTTAGATTCATTGATCTTTTGTATTGTTTTTCTGGTTTCTATTTCATTTATTTACGCTCTGATCTTTATTATCTCCTTCCTTGTACTCCCTTTGGGCTTATTTTGCTGTTCTTTTTCCAGATCCCTTAAGTGTGAAGATAAACTGTTGATTAGTGATGT